>NC_053518.1:94425187-95067698 GCF_016920715.1 Anopheles arabiensis
GTTTCACTGCTGCTGCCATTAAAAGGATTCACTCCACGGAAAACAATACGGCGCATCGAAGCCGGACTGTGGGATAGTGGGAAAATCCCGTTTTCTTATCAACGCACCAGCATCGCGTCGCAAATAGCGACTCCCGGCGGCAAAGGACGGTGGGCCATGTGGCAAACAACTCGTTAGCTCCGTGCTCGACGAAAGCCATTACGACGGGCGCCCGGGTCGTAACAAGCGCCTGTCGTGTTAGCTGCTGCTGCTACTACTACTTCTTGCTACAAAGCAGCAAAACTCAGCTAAAAATTTTATGATGTCCACCAGTCAAATTCACTTCCCCTTGTCCTCGCCATGGAAAGGGTTTCCATGGAGCCCCGGGACCCGGACGCGGGAAAAAGGACGAAGACAGTCGTTCAAAGACAGTCGGCCAATGTTTGCCAAAGTTGCTGGCATGCTTCCACATCCACAATCAAATGGGGGGAGGGGGGGGTGAAGGACAACCGCTTTTTATGGGCACAAAACACTTCGACATTCGCGACCGTTACCGATTCGAACGACCCATGATGATGACTACTGGTATGGCGATAATAATAATAACAGCTAATGGCCACCATTCATAACCGGGGCATGTTATTTTTATTTTCCACTCGCTCGTGTACACGATGATGGTTTTACGATGGTGTCATTTCGCGCGATGAAACATACTATGTGTGTACGGTACGGCGCGACTCATCTTCCGCGACGGCTGATCTTACTCACTGTCCGCTGCCCATCTTCAATCTTTCAGCTGGCAGCTTTTTTGACAGCCCAATGCACTGAAAAGGGTCTAGAGAGGAATATTTTGCAATTATCATCAACCGAGAGCCGAGCAGGAACGAGTGTCCAGTCGGTTAAGGGCCCGGCATCGACACGACACGAGCATAAAATCATAATCCGTTTATTTGTATTAAGTTAATCATGAGCCGTGTGCCGTGTTTGATGGTGGTGGAGCTGGTTTTTTACGACGATTTTTCCGCTTTCCCACTACAACGACACCAGAGCGAGCGGGACGCTTCAGTCTCGCGCTAATCAACGGTTTTAATGCCAATGTTTTGCTCCGTAACGAGGTACGGGCCTGATGGCTTGCGTAGGGTAGGGCATAAAAAGGCGAACAGGAGCAATTATGTAGCGGCGTGGAGACGACTCCTTTAAGGACCGATTCCCCCCTTGTTGACCAATGATTGTTTCGGCGAAACGCTCTAACAAGCAGGATTTATGCTCCACATCCGAATGCTTACACGGGATGGTACGTAGGAAGCTTAAAAAATTGTCATAAACTTGATTAATGAATGTAACAATCAATCCTGAAGGACCTTCTTTGCTGCAACCACATTGTCTACATTTAGGCGCAGATCGATCGTTTGATGGTAGATTCATAGAACGAATCGATTTATGGTTCATGTTTTACACCCGTTCTGCACACTTTAGCGATGACAAGAATCCCGTCTAGACAGACAATTCTAACCCAATTCTAATGTATCATTTGCTAACGGAACGGGCATTTAGGTGTTTAGAGAAGAGAGAGATTCGCCACAAAAAGTAGAAAGTGTATCCGCTAGAAAAAGTGCCCTTGAAACGAGGAGCATCATTAGCATTGGCTGGAAAGGGGAAAGATTCCTTCGCCAACACGCATATCATAAATTCCTTCACCAGAACCAATCAAACTGCTTGAGTTACGTGTCGAAAATTGCTGTTCTAAGCGGTCGCTTCCTTCGCAATCTTTCTCTCGTGTGCTCTTCCAAAACGTCTACAAAATTTCTTTCTTTTATTCCTTTTTGATGCAAAAACAGAACATTTTAAAACAATCGCACACCCATCATATCATTCAATAAAGACCGCAGAATTCGAATGTGTGTCCGTTTGGTCCGATTCTGGTGATTTTCTTATGGTTCTCTTCTGTTTTTTTACAGATTAACTGCTCATTGAAATCTCGAACGAAAACGAAAATGGATCGAATAAAATGGGCAGCAAGAGATAACACACACAAAAAACGCGCTCCCTCGCACCATTGTGACTAACGTTAAATTAAATGGCCATCTGGAAATTATACGTAATTACACAATCACAGCGGTTAGCCATGGCGATGGTGGGCGAAAAACAAACGTCCCTCTCTCGGGACGTACAAGAACGCAACGAACGGGCGCGTGAGAAAAAAGAAAACTACAATCATCTTAAATTGCTGCCGATCGTCTGCGTCTTTAGCAGGTTGTTTTGAGCAGGTTGGTTGGCTGTTGGTTTTTTTTTTCTTTTGCTTCCTGTGTCGTTTGTGAGATGATTCTCAAATCCCACCACAATCGATGGGTCTACAGCTTGTCCGGATTTGTGATTCGTTTTAATCCGGAGAGAAACGTTTGTGTCATTATTCAATTATGAATATTTTTTTATGGAATTGGGGAGAATGTTTTATGCGCCGAAGAGGAGAATCTATTGCAGCCACGTTTGCGTTTCAATCACGTTGCAAAAATGTGCTCGCTTTCCGCATGACGCGCACATCGATCGATCGCTTCTTTCTCGTTCCCTCTCGAACGACGCACTATCGAATGTTATTCCATCTGGCCAATCAAAACGCATCGGAAGGAGGGTGCCGATTGCAGATTTTCCTCACCAAACGGCAGCGGCACTAATCCCCGTCCCGCAGTGGTGTAAATTTTGTCTCCAACCCCAACGGAAAGAATGGCTTTCGGGGGAAGGGGTTAACACATTTGCGAGGCTGTTTCCGGGCGCGCATTTGGTTGGCCGGGCTTCGTTTGGTAGGGCTGTGTCGCGATCGTCACTCACGCCAACGCAAACTGCATGTGCACGTGACGTGTCGGTGCAGATAAATCAGCTCCCAGTCACCCCGCTCCATCCCATGGTTGCTGGTATCCGTAGGGTTTTGTAGGAAGCAGGCTTTTCCGGCTGAAATTTGCTACCACCGGATGCCGCCGTGCTGCAGGTGTCGTACCGTTTCAGTCTTCTTACGTAAAACCCATTTTTCAGCACCTCACAATGGGCTACTTTTCTCGCAGTAGATTAAAAATGAGAGGAAAAGGCCGTTTTCTTCATAGTCGAAAGAACATTTTTATTTAGTATAATTCAGGAAGAGTTAAAGAAAAATGTAACCTTTTTTAAATAATTTGTTATGCTGATTTTTCCCACCAATTTTCGGTTGTTCTCACTGTGCCTTCGAAGGATTAAGATAGGACACGCACAGGCTACCAAAACCGAGCCTCCACCGTCAGCCTCGTGGTTACAACGGTGCTACAACGTTGGTTTGTCACCAATGCAACTCGGTGTAATCATACGCGTCGGCGATAATGAGCATCGAGCGCTCCCAATCAGTCTTACACAACGTGTGGCAGAATGTTAACAACGCACGGCTGGCAAAGTACGTCAACGTTAAAATCAACAAAGTACTATGTATAGGAACAAAACTACCTGTCCGTGAAAATGTATCGAGCGTTTTTGGGGACGGCTCAGCACTGACAAAAAGCGCCCAAAGATATGCAATGCACGTTACGCAATCATCTTATTAAATCATTACGTAAAGCTTTTGTGTCTATTTTTAACCGTAACGCCTTCGTTGTAACGGCTTAAGCGAAGATATGTAAGCTTCCAAAAGGCTTATCATTTGACATGGACGACACTGAAGCGAAAATAACTTCATCACATCTCCCTGTCTGACCGGAACGGTTAACCGCAGTGAAATGCTTTCCTACAAATATTTGCCAACCAACCTGGAATGCAAAAGTGAGTGTGTTTTACTTTTCTACCGCCAACTTCTTCCATAATGTTTTAGTTTGAAATGTTTTTCTTGCTGCTCCCCCGTCTCTATTCATCCTTGACTTTTCCTAACGAACGTTACCACCCACGCCGTTTGGAATTCGAATAAAACTTTCGTTCTTCTTTTGTTTTTTGTTTTCGTGCCTGCAGCACGTTTACGACCTCTCCAACATACCTCCTTGCCACATCGAGCTCAATGCAAATTGTAGGGGTTGAGGAGCTTTTTGCTACTTCCCATTGCCGCAGTCTTTCATCTTTGATCTCCAAAAATAGAAACACCAAGGCAACAGCAACCACCTATTTCCTACTTCGAATTCTGGGACAAAAGTCAACCCGAAACTATTTATACCCTTTTTGAAACAACAAACTCGCAAAAAACACACACACACACTGGAGTCGTGTAAGGCATCTAAACAAGCTTTGTGGTGCGATCCGAATGGAATGGGAAGGTAGGTATCGGTCAGCCTTCTTCCCTGGGGTTTTTTATAGTATTCCAAAGTGGAAACTATATCCTTTGGGAAGGTGCAAGACCATGCCCGCTTAGCGACACCAAGGGAAAGCTCGCCCACACATCGTCTAGCGGCAATGTCTCACAAAACAAACCAACTCAATGTGGGAAAAACAGTCCTTTCGGTGGAAAATCCCACACCCCAGTTGCGTTAAATAGGTTAAAGAAAGGATCCCGGGTTCGATGACGCAAAGCCACAAACATTCGGTGAAATAAATTGGTCGGAATTCCTACGACGGCAAACTTAAATACACTACACGCATTTGGCTTGATCGCTCTAAATCAACACCCTCGACCTAGAGAACGACTTGTTGCAGCAGAGTGGTGTGGGTAGTTATGACATGACGCAATGGAACACGAAAGCATTGAATAAGATGTAGATTATAATAGCTTGAGCAGTCTAACGTATCTGCAAATACCTACAGAAGCTCAACAATAATTGAAACTGTAAAAAAAAGTTCGTCAATTGCGATTCAAAATTGAATTAGGTTCTTGTTCATTGATTGTTGTTTATTTAAGACTAAATCTTCAACAAAATTATTTAAAATTATGTCTGCAAGCAGTTTTCGTCAACGTTTCAAAGAATTCCTCCTCTTGTTGGGCGCTCGCGCCATCTATCGGGATTCCCAAGACTCAAACCTGCTAGAAGCGTTACTCTCTCCTAGCGTAACAACGTTACCAAGAAACGTTATTATAGTTTTATTTATCCTTTAAATAATGTTGAAGCTAGAATACCTAGTCACTCTAACTGATCATTAAATTACTTCCTGAACTTTCTTTTACAACGCAAGGTTCAGTTTCTTTATTTTAGAAAATAACTTATTCCAGCCAAAACAAGTCCCTCGGACAGCTGCGGCTCTACTGTTTTCTCCCGGCTGTCATATTCAGTGTGGCCAGATTATTTTGGCAGATTTTGGTATGAGCAGCAACATTTTATCTGTAGTTTTCGGTAGGTTAAAACTCGAAACTCAGTTAAAAAGAAGTATTAAGCAGGGGGGAGGGTGCTGATGCGCAAAATGAAAGTTTCATCTCACGAGAATATGCATCCTTTATCTAGGATATGGATTAGATTTGGTTCCCGATATGAAAAATCGGTAGGAATACAGATAAATCGGTATTTCTGGTCACTCTGGTCATATTCCACCACAGCTGCTGTTTACATTCGCTCTCGTAACGCAATAAACAACAGCAGATTTTCACTTGCGAAGTGAAAAGTTAAAAAAAATCCCTACCGCAAGCCGGCGTGTTACTGGCCATGCTTGGGCAGCTGGTACGCCGAGGCAGCCGGTATCCCCGGTGCGTGTACGCCGTCCATACACGCACAATCAAAGTGGACAGTTCAACCAAGCTCGGGTTCCCGTGCGCTTACACCGACGAGGAAACGAGGAAAATTCTCAACACACTCAACGAACAGGATGTGGAGGAGCTGTACAAGTAAGTTTTTAACGCATTAGATTCATTTGTAACACCTCCCTTTAATTATTGCATCGACTTTCCGCCGTTGTAGGTACAACATCTCCAAGTACCGGCTGAAGAAGATCGAAGGATGGCGCAAAAAGTTCGGCACCTTTCTCTCCCTGGAGCAGGTGCTCGAGCTGGACGGGTTCGGCGTGACGGTGTTGCGCAAATTTTACGACTCCATCGTGCACGGCCCAAAGGAGGACGCCGTGGTGGCGCCGAAGGCCATCAAAAAAGACGTTAAGTTCACGACGCCCCTGCTGAGCGCACAGATGGTGCCGAAAATCAACAGCTGCGTGTCGCTGTACGTCGGGCTGGACTACGTGACCTGGGCCCACTTCAAGCTGGCGAAGGACCAGCCCACCGCACTGGCCGGTTGGAACAGTTACAACATCAGCGATCGCAAGCTGCACATCAACGAGCTGATCCGCAATGTGTCGCAAATCAATCGCCTCATCCCGGAGGCGGACGTGTACGTGGTGGAAAACCCACCGGTCGCGCAAGCCTCCGCCATGGGCTCGGCCGTACAGACCAACATCAACGTGCAGCGCTCGCAGCTGATCGGTATGCTGATGCTGATGCTGGCCAACAGGCCGTCTCCGTTTACGGACAGTGGCGCAAATCAGCCGACCGATGGAACCGTCAGCAGCAACGTGTTCTTCCTCAAGCAGTACCTCTCCGCCCGGCTGTTCGGTATCTTCGTCGGCAACGAGCGGGTATCGTCGGAGGAGGTGATCCGCTCGATCATGGAACGGCAGCTCGCACCGAACGAGGAAGTGCTGGAATCGATCCAATCCCGGCTCGTCATACCGTCCGGGCTGAAGATTATCTACGAAGAGAACGACAGTGCGGAGCGCGAGTTTCTCGGCCAGTCGCTGCTGCTCGGGCTTACCTTTCTGCGACTGTGCATATTCAAGTGCGAGGACAGTTTGAAAATATTTAGAAGATAAACCCTTAATGCGTGCCCCCGCGTGTGATAGAGGAAGATAGAGAAGCAAAAAATGTATTCAAATCAAACACAAACACACTTGGATCATTATTAGCAATAAAAGGGAACCATATTCAAGCGAACACTCGTAGGTTCCTCAAAATTACTTCCGCTTTCCTTTGCCCTTCCGGCCACGTCCTTTGCCGCGCATCTTGCGCTTCCTTTCCGCGACCGAACGCCACGCACGCTGCAGTACCTTTGCCGCCCGGTTCATCATAAACGCTTCGATCCGTTCCTCCTGCTCCCGTATCTCAATCTGACGCTTCTCCTCCATTGCATCAAAGTACCTGCCATGGAAAAACAGTTGAAACACACACATCTCCTCTAAATCTTCCCCAGTACCGTACTTTTTCTCCTGCGGATCGAAGATGTTGCGCTTCCAACGGTTGTACTCCTGCTGGCGTGTGTTCAGCTTGGCCACAAGCTCCTTCAGCTCGTGCGTCCTTTCGCCCGCATCCTTATCATACTTGTGCAGCCACATTTGAAGCTGGTTGGTAAGCTTCAGTTTCTTCAACCGATTCGTTTTCTCCACCGTCAGATCGGCCTGCAACTGTTGCTGGTAGGTCTTTTGCGTGCCGGCCGCTTCCTCAAGCAGATTCTCGTACCGCTGATCGCTTCGTTCGAAGTAATGGTACATCTCACGATCGGAATCATCCCTAATGAAAAGAAGTGAAGGAGAAAAGGTCTTCCAGATCTTTAGGAAACAGCCCAAAAGAAGCGTACTTACATGAATTTTACGATATTGTCACGACTCCTCTCGCCCAACTCTTCGTACTCCTGTCTGTACCGCTCGATCACGGCGTACTTTTCCTGCACCGACTCCTCCAACTTTTCCTTCTTCATCACCAGTATGTCTTCGATCTTACGGATTTCCTTCTTGTTGCGCTCGTTCCGCGTCCACAGGCGGTGCAGTATCTTCTCCTTCGCCAGGTCCTTTTGCGCCGTCAGCTTCATTTTGTTGATAGTGAACTTCCGGAACTCGCGTATGTTCGAAAGGAAGCGACGATAAACACCGGGAAGCTGTCGGTGGCATGAAATCGTAGTGAAAGGAGTACAGTTTCTTCATGTCATTTACTACCAATTACCTGCTTCACGTGCCCAACGGTCGCGGCGTGCAGTTCCTTCTTGGAGAGAAGCGTCGCCAGCTCTATCAACTGTCCGGAGGGAATCTTCAGCTCCTCGACCTGCAAATTAAATGCCACTTCAATCAATATTGAGCCCAGTTTCCTGACCCTTGCATCCTTACATCGATATCGTCCTTGGTCATCGCGGGCGTAGTATTGGACGCAATGTACTGGCTCAGGAATTTGATCACATTCTTATCGTCCACATCGAAGCAAGCGTCCAGCAGGGCTTCATTTTGGCAGATGATTGGCAGACAGAACAGCACCTCGAGTGTTTGCGTCATTTCGCCCAGGATCATGCCGACCCGGTTGATCTGAATGTTAAACTCTACCTTCTGGAGGCTTTCCGGATCGTACGAATCGTACTCCTCCTCACCGTGTGCCATTATTTCCGACGTTATCTTCTCCACCATTGCCCTCACGGCGGCCACATCCTCTTCGGAATCGCCGGCACAAACCGCCTCAAAGCTATCGCCCATAATTTTAATGTTGTTCGGACCTCGTCTCTGAAGCTACTGGAAATGTCTTTAGATGAAGAGAAAACTCCCCCAACAAAACGGTTTACAAATTCCATAGCAGCCGTGGTTGTAGTTATAGCAACGGATCATGCGCGTACTAAAATTTTGAACCTTTATTCGAAAAAAACTGCCCCGCAACTCTCACTTCTTCCCCTTGCCTTTCTTCTTTCCCTTCTTGGCGCGCTTTATGTCGAGCGTCCGCTTCCACGCCCGCTGCAGCACCCGCACCGCGTGCAGTTTGCGCATTTGCTGCACCTTCTCCTCCGTTGCGATACTCTCAAACACTCCAATCTGGTCCCGCAGCTGGCGCAACCGTTCCTCCTGCGGCCGGAACACAGTGTCGCGCCACTCGTCCAGCCCGGCCACCTTTTCCTCCAGCGCCCGCAGCGAAGGCATCGGTTCGCCAATGAACTTGTCGTACTTTTTAACCCACAGCTGCAGCTGCGCGTCCATCTTGGCGATACGCTTCTTCTTCTGCTCGTGCTTATCGAGCAGCGAGAGATAATCCGGCGTGGTCTCAAAGTGTGGCTTACTGGCTAGCTGATTCTGTAGCCGTTGAATGATCCCGTCGCCGTCCAGCTTCATGTCCACAAGGACGCTTTGTGAGGCAGTGAGTTGGTCCTCCATTTCCGCTGCACTGCGCTGGTGAAGGCGCCGACGTTGGGCCACTGCTTCGTTGGCTTTCCGTTCGCATTCGTCAATCTTGCGCTGGAGTGACTCGAGCTTACTCTCTTGCAGGGCTATCATACGGCTCCAGCGGAACGTTTCATACTCGGCCCGGTTCTTGATTGTCACTCTGGGGCTTGGTGGACGCAACAGTGAGCTCTCGCCAATGATCCGGACATGTCGTATCACTTCTCCTGCAAGCTGAGTGATTGGATCATCGGCACAGCATCCCGCTCCTTTGGACTTTGTGTCCAAATCTCTCAGCATGTGTTGAAATATCGTGTAATTTTCATAACCTTGAGCATATCCAACCAAATTCCTCCAAGCGGTTTCTCCATCCTTTGGACTCTTTTTAAGATATGCTTCTACCCTTACAAACGCTTCCAAATCGCTCAACAGCTCTTCGAAAGCTTCCTCGATGCGCTCTTTCTGGAGTGTAAAATCTACATCCTCTTCTAATGCCGGTTCGTTCTTCAAATCAAGGATAGAGTCAAAGCTGGACATGGTTTTTGACTACTAGAGAATACCGTTCCAAACCCGTCTACTGTTGAACTGTGCACCGCGCGTGCCTGCAACGGTCGCCAAGGATACCCCACCAGGTGGCTCCGTTGTGCGTTGTCTTCAAATAAACAGTCCTAGAGGAACAACGACAGTGATTGGAACTGTTCATACCGAAACAAGCTCAATTATTTAGTAAAAAGTTAAAAGTTAGCACAAAAATATATCCAAAATGGGAAAGAAAAAGGGAGGGAATAAAAATAAGCTGGCCAAAATGTCCGACGAAGAGCGGGCAAGGTACTTGCAGCACCGGGCCGATATGGAGGAAGAGGCCAGACGCCGGAAGCAACAACTTATAGCGACATTCATGAAGGTAAGTCACAGATTTTCAGTAAAAAAAAATCGTACTAAACAATAACTTACTATACTTACCCCCGAACAGAACAAGCTGAAAAGGGAGGATGCGTTCGCGCGACTAAATCTGGCCAAAATCAACCAAGAGTGGCGCACCATTCTACGCAACATCAAGTGCAAAGAGCTGAAGGAGGAGGTGGAAGCGGTGGAGAAGACGTGCACCGAGTGCATCGAGAACAAGAATGCCGTCATCAAACGGCTGCTGTGCGATCTGGACGAGTCGGAAGATTTGTACTCCACCATGCTGCATGCGCATATGGAGCGCGTGGAGAAGATCATACGTAAGTAGGCGTTGGACAAGTGCGTACCAACGTGTGTGACCCTACTTCCATACCTTCCTTCCGTACGCAGGCATTCACAACGATCGTGTCAACTTTCTGACGGAGCTGTACGAGCTCGATAAGAAAGAAATCATCGACAACTACCAGCGCGAGATGGAGCTGTACAAGCAGAAAAAGTTCGAGCTGCAGAAGGACCTGGAGTGTGTGTTTTACGGGCTGGCGGAGAAGGCGCGCACCGACCGACTGCGCAACGAGGAGGAGCACATGCTCAAGAAGGATGAGCTGAAAAACTCGGTAAGTAGCGATTCTGTCATCGATTGAATGTTTTATTGACCTGCTAACGGAGTTGCTAAAAAACGGGTGCGCCGTGTGCTGTTTAAAATGATTCGCCAAACTAGCTGCTAAAACATAGCGGAAGTCACACTTTCCCAATCGTCACAGTTCGTCTCGAACCGGTCGCTCAAGCACGTGACAAAGCGCATCGAATAGTCGCACTTGTCCTTTAGCCGATTGTCCAGCCCGAGCATGTGGAAGCACTCCTGGATCGAGTCGACGTAAAACTCGCGCAGCTCGTGCTCCCGGATGTCCTTCGTGATGACGTGCAGCACCTTGTGCTTCTCGGGAAACCCGTCCGCGTTCGTCGCTTTCATCTCCTCGAAGAAACACTGCATCAAGCAGGCCCGATCGCGTTCGATCGTGGAGGAGGAGGAGGAGGAGTTCCCACCGCTCCGTGTTCCATTGCCACCCTGTCCCGCTTCCCCGTACTGGGGCGAAGCGCGTCCGTTGTAGGAATGCTCACCCGCCGACCCGGAAGACGACGAACCCGCCGTTTGACCTCCGTAGTACTGCCGTTTGCGTCGGCGGTGACTTCTTCCGTAGTCGCGCATCATCTGTTGCTCCTCCTCGTTGCGATCGCGCTGTCCCCACTCGCCCATCGTTCTCGCTCGATCCGGCTCTCCGTTGCGACTCTGCTCTCTTCTGCTGCCATCCATCTGCTGCCATCGGCCACCCTCCTCCGGTCGATTCATCCGTCCCTGTCCTCGATCGTTTCCATCGTAGCGCCGATCGTAGTACACCTTGTTCGATCCTCCCTGCCTTTTGGGCTGCGAGCCGCCTTGCCTGCCGTTGTCGTCGCCGTTGTCTTTCTGCTCGTTCGATTCGTCCGAAGCCGATGAGTCATAGTCCGCGTACTCGTCGCTGCTACGATTCTCCGACCCCGCATTCGTTATCTTGTTCATGCACGTCCGCACGATACGCTTCACGTCGTCGGCGCTCGGTCCTTCACCCGTGCGACAGCGCAAACCTTCGACCGGCGCAGGAGACGTGCCCACCAGCAGCAAAAGCACTATCGCACCACAAATGCCAACGGTGACTGCTCTGCCAACACACCTTTTCTGCGGTGTGTTCTCGTCCATCTCCGTTAAATGTGTTCCAACATTTCGCTTCTGACTCCCCGAACTACCTGGTACCTGATTTCTAGAGCTACTTCATCGAAGTTGGACGAGTCGGTACTGGTTTTATACCTCACCGAGCGACCCACATTTGATGGACAGATCGGCCAATTGGTCTGTCAGAATGCGCGATAACAATGCGATGCCTACAGAGTGGACATGTTAATTGCCGTCAGCCTTGAGATGCCACACATATCATGCCATGTACACTGTTCACCTGCAACTCCCCCCCCCTAACCGCTGTACCTTGCATACCTTGCAGATGATACTGAAGCTGGAAATGATCACCAAAGAGCGGGAGCGGGAGATGGAACGTCTGTGGAAAGAGTTCCAGCGCGTACTCAACGTCTACCTGCGCAACACGGAGGAGTACCGGAACGAGTACAACACGCTGCGCGACCAAGACTCGAGCGACACCAAGAACATCCAGGACCACTACGCGGAGGTAGCACGGCTGAGCGACCAGATAGCGGATCTGCGGCTCAAGCTGGCCACGCTGAAGGAGGAGCACGACTTCAACATGAAGCAGATGCAGAAAAGCAAGGCCGAGCTGCAGTCACGCGTCCAGAACCTCAAGCAGGAGATGGAACTCGGTACCCGGCTTGACCGCGACCAGCTGAAAACGCTCGCCGTCTACAGTAACGACGCCATCAAGCATCTCCAGGCGATGCTGAAGAAGGTGAAATCGATCTACCAGATCGCGAGCTTCTGCAAAAAGTATGAAACCGAGTCGGAAGATTTGCTGCCCTTCGTGCGACGTGCGAACAACGAAACCGGACAGTCGGAACAGCCGGCAGCCGGCGAGCAAGCGCTCGTACCCGCTCGCACAACGCTGGATCCCACGATGGAATCGTTCAAGCGCGAAGTGTTCGACACGGCGGAACTGTTCGAGAGTTTCTGGATGCGGTTCAACAAAGCGCGCATCGATGTGGCCTGCCTGCGGGAGGAAAAGCAGCAGCTGATCGATCGGAACGAGCAGCTGAAGGCGCACCTGAAGGATTACCTCATCACGGTCAACATGAACAGCGGCGGGCCGGTCGAATCGAACGCCGATCTGCTCGCCAAACGTCCCACCTCGATGAGGATTGAGAAGCTGGTGCGGGTCGACGAGGAGGTGATCGTGCCGGAAGGAACTCGTAAGGCGGTTCGATTCCGCGCTGGAGGACAGCAGCAGCGGCGGCCGGTAACCTGCATCGAGGGGAACCTGAGCAACGCCATTCGGAACGAGCGGCTGCTGGAGGTGCGGGCGAAGTCGTCCGAAATTTACTCCATGGTCCCAAACAGAGCCTGAGCGTGCCGGAGTGTGTCAGATTTCAGTTAAACTTTTATTAAATAAATTCTTCCTAAGCTTACGAGGGTTTGTGTGTGTATGTGGAATGGTGTGATTAGTGCTTACACTGTAGAATACGTAGACGCCGTACCAAATATACATCGCATACATCGAAGCATACATTGAAGCGTGTTGCAAGGGGCGATGGATGACTTGGTTCTTCTCTAGCTAAACCGATGGGACGATCTGGTGCCGGCTACGAGCACTGGTCGATCGGCCGCGACGAACGATTGCGTCCGGCGGATCATGAACTCGCCTGCGCTGGTCCGGTAGGTGGGAGACATGGCCTGCGGGAGAAAGAAAGCGAACGTTTTTTACATAAATCGGAACAATCTCAAGCGCTGCCGGCTACCAACCTGCAGTTTTGCCTCCACGATGCCCTTGTTGTCCTCCGACAGCTGTATCTTCTGCCGGGCGAGCTTCAGCTCCCGGTCCAGCCGTTTGCGCTCCTCCTCCAGCTGCCGCAGCATCCCTTCCGCCTCGAGCAGCTTCTGCTCGTTCTCCTGCTGCCGATGCTCGAACTCCATCCGCTTCTGGCGCTCCTGTTCCAGCAGGCTCTTCTGCTCGGCCTGCAGCTGCTCGAGCTCTTCGCGCTTTTCCCACTCCTCGGCCAGCACGCGCGCCTGCAGCGCCCGCACAATCTCCTCGTCCCGCTTGGCCTGTATCTCGTCCTCCAGCATCTTCTCCAGGCACAGCTTCACGTCCTCCAGCTCGGCCACGCGGCGCGAATCCTCCCGGGCGACGGCTTCGTACTGGCGGGCCTGTGATTCTGCCGCCAGCCGGGCCTGCTTCTCGCGCTCCAGCTGGACGTGCGTTTCCTCCAGCCGGCGCAGATGCTGGCTGCGCAGCTGTTCCTCTTCCCGGCGACGGCGCTGCTCCGCTTCGCGCTGCTGCTTGCGCCGGTTCACCGTGTCGCGCTGGAACCCTTCCCGCCCGGTCGAGTACGTGATCGCTAGCTGGAGGGCGGCGATCCACTGCAGCCGCGTCTTGTGATCGGGCGTCCCGAGCTCGTACGTCCGGTCGCCCGACACGAGCGTGAAGCGCTGCACCTTCTCCTGCTTGCCCGAGCTCGGGTTGCCCGCCGGCTTCACCATGAAGCGCGAGTCCAGCACGATCGTGCCGCAAACCTCCCGATCCGCTGGGTGCTTGTAGTAGGACAGCTCGCACGGCTGCAGCACGAAGAAGTACTCGCGGAACGTCGGCAGCACGTAGCCACGGCGCGACAGGTAGCCCTTCTTGATGACGTCCTCGATCAGCGTCTGGTACATGTCGCCGATCGCTTCGCAGATCGATTCGCGGTAGTCGTTCACCTTGTCGTAGTTCTTGAAGCGCAGCATCTCGAGCAGCTCGCCAAACTCGAGCGACTCCTCCGAGGTGCGCAGGTAGTCGTACTTGCCGTCGCCGTCGTAGTTCAGCCCGAGCGCGTTCAGCAGATGCTTGATGATGATCAGCGCCTCCATCGGGTGGATCTTGACCGTGTAGAGATCGGGCTCGGACGCGTCGGTGGACAGGTCGGCCACGAGACAGAATATGCGGAACAGCTTGTACACGGCCTCCTCCGTGTAGTACTGATCGTTGGCCGGGAAATTCATCCTGCACACTAACCAACAGACCTAGGGGATGATGGAAAATGGGTACATTTAGCTTGTAGCAGCCTTCCTTTAGTGTCCTCTTATCTTACCTCATCGATTTTGGTTTCATAATTGCGCAACGCCGCCAGTGGCAGCTCGTTCGACACGCCAGCAAACACCTCCTGCGCCAGATAGTACCGATAATGCTCAAAGTTCAGTGTTGCCGTCGACCGGAAGTGGTCCAGTCCCCGCTCCACACCGTACAGATCGAGCAGCGTTGCAATGTTAGCCGTTAGCACCTGTTGCGAAGAGCCAAGCGAGCAGGAAACGTTAGACAAGGTTTTGTTGTTGTGTGCATTAAACGTGACACGTTGGTGGCAACAGCCAAAGGAGGAACGTTAAATAAATAACAAACTTCTAAAACCTATTTTTAAGCATCTAAACGGTTCATTTTCAAAATTAAAAGCACTACGGAACGGAACTAGGAAGCTTTGAGCAGGGGAGAGTCAAAACAATCTAAAACGTTTAGTTTTAGCAACTCCGTGAATGGTGTTGTTTGTCGGTCGGTTTTTATTACTTCCTCGTGGGTCGGCTAGACGTTTTACAACACCCTAGAGGTGCCAACAATAAACAAAAAAACCATTTTCAAACAGCTTTTACAACCTCCATTACGCTCGGATGACTTCGGTAGGAAAGTTCAGAAGTTATTGGGAAGGTATATTGAATCCAATCATTAATAAACGAAGGGATGGCCTTTTAGTTTCAATAGTTCGAAGACAACACTCACCTTCAGCTTCGATTTGCTCACGAATCCGTCCCGGTTCTGCTGCAAAGCATTGAACGCATGGCATATACTGTTGGTAACGTTCTTCAGCAAGGTCGCCATGATGATTCACTGTGTGTTGTCAGCACTCGCCGTTCTTGATTGTTGAGTCGGTTGAGCTTCCTTTCCTTTGCCTACTGCACCGTTTCACAAACTACACTTGATGTGTCTTCTTTTGCTGAAAATGTTCACTAATCGTCTCTTTTCTTTCGGCGGACTTAATTATCGTTCCGTAATCGTGTCACTGTACCATCTACGCGCGCACTACCGACAGCGTATCGCACTCGTCGCCACGCACCAGCACACTGTCCGACGAGCGCATCCTCGCAACACCGATCAACGCTGGAAGCTGCTCCGGCTGCACCAATCGGGCGGACGAGTGGGGCGATATCTCCAAGCCAGCCGATACGAACCTCGCGCAGAACTCAGCCACAGTCACAACACAGTCGGTCGGGCACCAGTGTGCTTTTGCTGTTCTTTCGGCTGCTTTAGAGAGGGTAGCAACTCCGAGCGCAACCCCTTATTCTCATGCGTATGCGTACCTAAAACACGAGCTCTGGCTGCAAGATTGAAACGATTAGAGGTGAAGACATTACATCGATTTGCCAACCCAGACCCCGCGCGGCCGATTGTTTCGCCTCCCACGGCGCCACGTGCGGTGCCTCGGGGTTTTTTCCCACCCATTATCTTTGCGAAGAAGCGCGCGCTACTAATTTCACGCATTCATAGCCACTAATCAGGCTCGGCTGCACGAAGAACGTGAAGAGATTATCACAATAACAACAACAGCTGAGTTCGGCCGGTCCCTGTTGCAATTGCAGTTTTGCAGCTGCGCCAACTGCATCCCCTGCGCGGCCTGTGTTTGTGTGCATATTTAGACATTGCCGATGTGAATGATGTCACAAGGGCGCACATATTTGACGAGACATTTGATACCGAAACAATGGCGCGTGTGAGCGCGCACGTGCGCGTTTTCATCAATTGCGACAAAGGCAGCGCGAGTCGTCGAGATTACCCATTGCAAACAGGTACAACATGCAATTAGCGTCATATGTGCACTTGAAATGGATGATTATAAACACTTTTTGAAACATAAAAGTCGTTCTATTAAATCCTCCAACCCTTTGAAAGTCCCTAAAAGCGTCCTGGAATTATACAGTACGGTACTAATTCTAACACTTATTGGCAATTAATCTCCCAACATTGTAACGATCTCTGCCCCGCGATCATCGATGAATCACGAGTTTGCCCAACTCGGATCGATAGAAAACAGTCGCGGACGCGTTCTCGGACGGTATCGATCGCCTTTCTCTCCTTTTCCAGCGCTCCCGAGACGCAAATCGGTCCCGTTTTCAATGTTTGATTTTTGCGTGCTGATTAGTCCAGCCCCCGTGCCGACCAAACCCGCTACCGACACCTTATTAGGCGAGCTCTGGCTGGCCAGCCAGCCAACAACTTGCGGGGATGTGTTCAATCGTAACGCTTCTTAATTGCTAAACACCATTTCGCACGCCGACCATTCGCCGTTCGCTTTCCCGGTCCGTGTCCATGTGGTCCCCAACATTTCCTCCCACGCGACGACAATCGCGCTGCTCAAAACCGGTGATTATAAAACTCACTCAACTCTCCGTTGTGCGTGTACCCTGTTCAGTTTTTTTGTGATTTTTTCTTCTTCACAGATTGCGAGAGACATGCCGAGCACTGGTTGGTTCTCCTTAGCTGAGCAGCATTATTTGGACAGAACGGCTTTTTTTTTTTGTTAATCCAGGGACGAGCCCGACCTCTGATCCAGATTTGTGGCAAGCCCAGAAAACACCCGGACCATTCATACGCCGAAAAAGAAATGATCGCAAGCTGGCGACATAACGACACAACGCGATTCATTAATTTCAGTGCTTTTCTGTCGCCATTTTGGAAGCGAATCGAACCGGGGTTCGCACCTTGCGCCAAGAAACACGCAAAAAGAAAGTGCTGTTCCCCCGCGGGCCCCGCAAACGAGGACGCATCGTCCTCATGGCGATCGCGTTGCGTGGGCGATCGTTGTAATATTAACGATCGATCGATGGTCGCGCCATCAATCGGCGTCCACTGGCCATTTCCAATTGAGGAAATTGTCCCCGATTTTGTTGACGATGCGTTTCGAAACACCTTCGAAACTAATGAACAAAAGAGCGAAAGATATTGGCCCAGTTGTGCGCTTGGGCAGCTCCGCTGAAAGAGTCTTTGTTTTGAAATCGAATGACAAACTGGTATCATGGCAAACGGGATTCTACCCCCATCCGCGGAGCTCCAATAGAATTAGCTCACATTAAATATTAACAACGCAAGATCGTCGCAAGATTCGATCAAGCCAGAACTTCTTCCTCAAACACCCTCAACTCATATCAAGCGTGTTGGTTATGAACTGCCGAACGTCTAAGAATTAGGACGTTCGCCATCGGACCAAATAAGGTTCGGACGTGTTATTTGCATGCAAAATCATCGATACTCCACCGAGCAGCAAAATTGATCGTTAGGCAATTAAAACAAATGATCTCTTCCATTTCCGGCTGCAATGAACGTGCGCGTCCCGCGTGTCCTTTTTGCGCCAATGGCATATCCAACTCTCCCAGTCCAAATGATGCGTAGTAACCTTGTGGCAAGTTATGCACATTCTGACAGCTCAATCGAGGATTAAATATGATATGATATCACGAACGACACAACTCTGTTGCGTGTTTTGCAACAATCTTGTCCTCTGTAAACGGATGCTCTTAAACGATCTCATCAACTCCACCGGGAGGGTCATTAGCATAAATACCGCCGATCGTAATGCCTCGCCACTTTGGGAAACACTCCAGGTGCGGACCTGAGCTCTTAAGCATCGGCGCTAGAGATGCCGCGATCTAGAACGTCGTGGTCGACAATAAAAATGCACTTGACATTCGTGACTAATAAAACACCGCCGCTCGGAATCCCATTTGTGAGCCAGGCGCCACCGAGCAGAGCGACGAGTCCCCCGCCGTGGATCGATCCAAATATGGACATTTCTTTATCAAAACTCACCGTTCGCGGCTTGGCAAACGCGACCGACCCATCATCGCACATCATCGGACTCTCGGCGCTTCGCCAACAACAGAAACGGACAACTTCAGACAAATCTCTGAGAAGTAGTAGGACAAGGAGGAGCAGCAGACAAGTAATAAAGCTGCCACAAACGGCTGCTCCCCCCATCGGCGGCAGCACATTAAGCGGCTCCAACTGGCGGCTCCAGCATCATAAACTTAATCCTCCCCCTCCGATCAACATCGGTCGGTAGAGATTAATAGTAAAGCCGCGGTGCCCCTTTGCGCTGCGGCCATATTCTAATGAGATCTCCTCCTCCTCTCCTCCCGCTCGACAACGACTTCCTTGTGGTGTCCGTCAACTCCCAGCCACCCTCCCATGGTAATGCGCAATTATAAAACGATCCAGTTTTGAGCAATGTTTGCGAGTGCCGAGTGCCCAACCAAACCGATAGTGCGCCCCGACACAAGAGCGTCTATAGAATACGGTACACACTCCAGCAACCGGTTCTAATGTGCCCAGCTAAAGGTGTGCCCCGTAGGCGGCCCGTCGCTGTCCGTTTTGCTTAGGTCCGTCCATGGCAATGACCGAACAATACACGGCTACTCCCCGGGTAGCTGAGGTGGGTCCTCAACGGCGCTCCGCCGCCGCAGCGTGAAGAGAGTGCCCAAAAAAGGTCACCTTGTTCGCAGCAGTAGGGCCTGCCGGCGAAGGGTTCCGAAAAGGGCCGCGAACGATGGCCAAGGACGCGGCTGACAGCACAACGCCGACGCCGTATGCCCAGATGAATGGATGCGCGCGCCCCACGTCAATGTAAATAAACGCTCTTCCGTAATTTCCGCACGCGCGACTGAGTCGGAGTTCAAGCACAAGCTGGGGTTCTCTTCCTGACCTTGACCGACGACGCCACCGCCACATTGTCGCGTGAAGCTGAAGCTGGGAACGAGTTTTTATGCCCAAATATGCTCGCGCCCACCTCCGCTTCGGGGCACATTCTTCACTTCTACCGCTTGGTTTTATAAAGGGGGAGTTGTAGCAGTACCTCTTGCCGATCATTATGAATTCCACCAACTCTTCCAAGCGCACCAACTGCCACGATCGCGGGGCACCGGACCGATCAAGACTCAGGGCCCAAGTGTCAAGTTACAACTGTCAACTTGGTGATGGTGTATCACGGGCGGCCCCCTCCCTTGGCGGAAGGCAACGTGTGAGATAAATTGCCCGATCACGGTGTGTCGTGGCCAAAGCATAAACCAAACGAGCGACACCACGCGGCCGTTTGGCGCCGTTTTACGACCGACTCGAGGAAGGCGCCCCCGCTCCAAGGGAACCAGGGAACGTTCTTAAACATTGCCGATCGGTTCGGGGACATTCGCAAGTCCACACACGTGTGAGCGTGTGTGTTTGTTTACTGTCCCCGATGGTCGGTAAGATAAGCACCTTGATCTTAGCATTAAACGTAAACGATACCTCAGTCAGACAGTTGATCCGAGTTGTAGCCCCAGTGCACCCAGTGCGATTGGGTGATGGGATATTCAACAGGTCGTGTGCGCTTCTTCGTACAACAGCAGAGCGGGGGAAAAAGTGGACGGAAATACACCAGCACGCGTCATCTTACGCGTTGTCACAAGTGCATCCAATGCAATGTGATGAGATATGAATGGTGATGATCGTACGATCGTGAACACAAGGGCACTAGGGTCTTTGTACCCTGCTAGAGTGGAGACAACAGTGGAGGTACCTAAATCTAGGTTAATCGAATTTCACCAAACAACAATTCCTGACAGTAACTGGTCTTTGTGCTCACAACTTATCACATCGTTCACCTAAGACTGCTCCTCAACTCACCCCAATTAAGTTCTCCATCAGTGCCTCACACTTCAATGCCTTCCGCACGCACCCTATACTTATCTCCCAAGTAGCGACGACAACCACAAGAGTTCCCCCCTAACACAGGGATTGGGTTGAGTGTGTTGCTGTTGTTTTTATCAACGCCAGGAAGCGTTGACAACCCCACCGGACATTATCGCCGTCGTGCGAGACACCTCGCGTCAATCACCGTTCCCAAACACCTGAGATAATTGAATAATTATCTGACACGCAATGCACGCGTCGTCAAATCAAAGGCAGGCGTTAGTGGCGTTCCCCTTAGCAAGACTCTGAGCACCGCACCGGGGGAGGAAGCGGATATCTGTCGACGATCAAAACATTACGACCCGCTGCGTGGCGTTAGCCTCCGCACACAAGAGTTCCCAGTTCCGCGGATCATAAACCATGTGCCATATTAGGTAATCTCAACCTGCTGGGAAGGTTAGTGGAGTGTGTTGTTGTTGTCTAGTCATCGTTTGACTACCACCACCTTCGGGACGACCGGTTTCAACCAATCAACAACACAAAGCCAGTGTGTGTTGGTTTGGGGTCTTTATTTACCATAGCTTCATGGGAGACTCGAAGCGTCTTTTCGGCAAGCGACCAACCAAAGAACTTCTCTCTAAGGGCAAAAAAACATAATCAAACAGTCCGTTTCTTTGCTGCTGCTTGTAGGATAGTCGCCCAACAGCTAAAAGCCCCAGAGTATCAGACACTTACTCGATCTTCTCGCACGATCTTCTACCTAGCACACCCCGAAAGGTAGCAGCAGGAAGTCTACAAATGATGCCGTTTTCGATGGCACGACCTGCGAGGGAGAGACCTTCAGTACGGCTTCGAACCGGACGAACCCCAAAATGCGCGTGATTCATGCGCCACCCCGGTCGTCGGTAGGCCCCAAAAAGGAGACCCCCAAAAAGCCTACCACTGCCTGCGCGATGGTGCCTCGCAACTTGTTGTGACACCGCGGTGACACATTCGGAGCCTGGCTCGGTTGTGACAGAGAGCCAGGCGCCGCCGCATAACGTTTCGATTGGAGTGGCGAGGCGACAGCACACTTTTGGAGGTCGATCGTTCCATTTCCAGCTCGTCCAAAGATCGCCTCTCCCTCTCTCTCTCTCTCCTCCGCGGCCGCCATAATGCTCGTGTTGTGGTGCGCGAGTGTCACGGACGGTCACGGATCGGCATTTCGCTCGGATGAATGAACTCATTGAACCGAAACCGATACTTTTCTTCCGACGAATGTGATTGACCCTCTCCGATACCCGCTGGTGGAGGTATTTGAGACATTTTTTAAAGGTGTCTCGAGCGACATCTCGTTAGTCAAAGGTTAGGCGCACGGAATTTCAAGGTTAAAAAGAGATATCTTTAGAAGTCGCTGCACACGGCGTTGCCTAAAAGCGGAGCAAAGCGGAACCTTAATAAAGTAATGAAGAAACTTTCCATCTGCATGATTCTACACTCTCGACCCCCGCCAACTTCCGAAGATGTAAATTTAATCAATACCCTTCTGTCGAGCGGGTAACCATTTTCGCGTCCCTGCGCACTAAACACTATCATTTACCGCCAATTCCATTTAACGAGTTGTTTGCTGTAGCTACTACGCACGTCCGTATCAAGGTGAAAATAAGACATAGAGCCGACCGGAGCTTAATGATCGGATCCTCCCAGTTACACGGCCTGACGTCCCAAAGGATCACGCCTTAATTGACCAGCATAAGGGCGATGCTGCGTTGCAGTAATCATTTAATCACTGGCATTCGGTGCTGATTGCAATGTGTCGTCCCCGGCTAAGGCCGCCAGTGGAAGGGTAAATGCATCTTTTAATTCCCAGCACAACAAACAAACAGACAAACAGTCGCGAATCACACGGAGCAGCGCGAATGGAGCGAATGCAGAGAAGAAAAAAAAAGACGCCAGGCGTTTGCGATCTAATTACGCGCCACACGGCATTCTTCGGCACGCAAAACGCGATTAAAGCTCGTTCGTGGCCGTTTTGTGGCCGTTTTGCGAAGGTCGCCGCCAAGGCCTAGTTCCCCCGAAGTAGCACACATTGCCGGTGTACGACGGTGGGGATGTTGATCCTTGTGGATGGACCGCTGGTTCCGTGTCCGTCGCTGGTCTTTGTTCCCGGTCCCGTCTAGAGAGGGATATGGGTTATTAATTCGTTGAAGTGTGGAATGTTCTCCGTCTCGCACTCCACGTCCTCTTCAGACAGGACATTCCATACCATTCCTGCCATTAAGGTGGCTCAACTTTCTGCGCCGTCCGTCGACTCGAGTGGATCTTTGTATCTGAAACGATTAACCGAAATGGGGCGACAGAAGGCAACAGGCCTCATTCAACACGATAAACAAACACACAAAAACTGACCAGCCAGCCTCTGTGTACGCCGTCTGGGCCGTGCGCAATAAATCAATTTGCAGGTCGAATGTCGTATGCAGCTCGGCGTGTATGTGTGGAGGTACTTTGATCAACATACGGTTTTCCAGTTTACCTTGTCACTATCATGCACAGCCTAGCATAAACGGTTTCTATAGAGTAGCCTGGATGGAGTGAGGGAAGGTAAAGCTTCGGCGGTCGATCGCGCTCAGGCCTGTCAAATTAAAAGGATGCTTTGCGGAGGTACGCGGTGTGGCGCAGACAACAAACCCCGCGCCTCTCTCTCTCTCAGTTGAAGATTGGTCTAGAAGAGTTTAAAAGATCCTTCTTCCTGCACCGTCCCAGCCCGGAGGACGGGCGGCGGCGGTTTCTGTCGATCGCGACTCAATGCAAAATTCCAAACCCCGTCATCGGCGCAGGCAATAATCTCGCAATGTGCAGTTTTGTCGGGCGTTCGGACTTTTTTTAAGCTTATTTGCTTTCGATTTCATTTCTTGAGACATTTTTTGCCTCTCATGCGCCGCCAAATGCACCACTCTCTGTCTCTGTCGGGTTGCAACCAGCGCAACATTGTACGGTGTGTCTAGACAGGACGGCACTCCCTTCTTCCCGTCCACTGCCCACCGTGCGGAGGGACCCAGAGTGTGTGTTTCCAATTCCGCCTCTGCCTCGCCGTGATCGCACAAACGAACACGCTCTGACCAAGGCGCCGAATAAACATGCACGCACGCAATATGCAAACCCCCGAGCTGCACGTCCAGTGATTCGATCGCGATGATTCGATCGCCGAACGGCGAGAGGTGCGAAATGAAAATCCCCTCATCCTTGAATAACCGCGCTCAGAGGTTTCATTGCCCTTTTCGGGTAAGGGGAGCAAGGGAGCGAGCGAGATTCGAAACAGATGGTGATGGTGGTGGTGGCGATGATGATCGTCGAGGATCGAGCCATGAACCGTGCGGTGGCCTTTGCTGCCATTCTGCCGCTGAGCCTGCTGTTGTGCCCACGAGATGACGAAGATGACAGGCTGTGGCTGACTCCAAGAAACGGTGGTTGGAATGCGCTTTCTTATCGTGCCGCGCGCTCTGCCCCATTCACCAGCGCAGGGGTAGATAAATTGCCCCACGCTTTTGCCCGTGTTTGCCCATGTCACTCACTCACGGCCCAAGGGCGAGCCCGAAGCCACTTCTGCGAATGCAATTTCTTTCTGCACACGGCACGTGTCCTTCGGTGGCCCGGAACAAATGCCACAACGGATGCGGAATTGATGCACTTCTGGCTCTTGTGATGCAGAAGGGGGAAGCGATTCAATCTGTAACACTTTGGTCCAATAAAATCAATCAACAGCTAAAGAGATTTCCCCAAACCAATGGAATTGTTTGTATGCGTCAGCCAGAACTAGAGCGTTTCGCTAGAAAGCTATTACACGATCAATGAAGAACTTCCTCAAGTGCTGTTGGTTGAATGAGCAACAGTTTGGTTTGTCTTTTAACAAACAAAAAAGCAACTCATTCAAAAACAACATTCCCATCCTCTTTGATAAGCGTGATGAATGGAAGAAGAAAAAAACTCACAACAAGCGACGAAACCCCCGACGCGCTCGCTGAGAAGCTTTCCATGCCATCCTTATCTTAATGCAATTCATTCGAGAATCGCAAGACGGATTTGCATTTTGCAAGCACCGACCCGGACTGGCCCGTTTGTGTCGCGTGTGCCCGTGTGTGGGCGAGGAGGTACACGGATCGGTTCCCATTAGTCAAGAAATTATGAAATTTGCAAACCAGACGCGCCCAACGTGATGTTGTTTTTGCTGACCCCCGTGGGCATGCCTTGACTCAGATCGCCTTTGCCGATGGCTGTGAGGTTGATTAAACTTGGTATGATATTGTACCGAATCGGACAGGGTACACGGTGCACTTAGCTGAAAGAATGTTCCAAACATTGAGTAATTGCCACTTTCATCTAGCTGGACGTACTGATTATCTGTTCCTTGTGTTCTTACGATGTTTTCTCATCGATCGTGACACAATCTTACAAACAGTACACACGCACACTCAAACACACAAACACGTCTTAAATGATAAGATAAAAATGCCATTCCTTCACGCGGAAAGGTAAGTAGTTAACGAGACTTTGTCAATTTGTGTCACTCAATTCGAACTACACGCACACCCCGTTCTGAGCTTTGTTTGCTTGAAAACCCCCTTCATGGAACACCTCCTGTTTAAAAACACATACACAATAATGGCTCGAATTTGCAGTGATCATCAACTTTTGCAATGACACCAGAGCAGCAAGCGCCAGCCAGCCAAAAGCCCCGCACCGGCGGCTCAAGCACTTCAATTCGTAAAACGCACCCCTGGCACGAACAAACAAAACGCTCAACAACCCTCTCTCCTTCTTCTCCTATCGCACCAACTCACTCACTACACTAAACAGCGGCAAACGAGAAGTGCGAACCGTTCAAAACCGCGCTCAGATTCAAACTGAAATGTCGCGTGCGTTCTCTGACGCCTGCAACGGTCGCTCGGCCACGGCGACACACACACGCACACACGAGGCGTATGAATCATACGAACCCGCGCGGGTACGATCGTTCCGGCAAGTGCGCGCGCCGTCCTTTGTGACGATCGTGTCGCACGATCATCGTCGTCGTCATCGATCATCGATCACACGAAGCCGGGGCCTTCCCTTCGGACCCTTCGGTGCTGACGTATGGCAGGTGACAACCGAAATGGATGCGTCATACCGCACGTTCTCCACAACACAAAACCCGCTAAGCGCAAGGGCCCATCCTTGAGGGCGGCAGGTCACGGGGTGTACGCACTGACCCAAACGGAGACGCACACGTTCTAAATCCCTTACGTTCTCCCTCTGTCTCTCTCTGTTTCGGTAGGGCTTTTAGATAACGACCGATAAACAGTGAAGCGAAAAGGCAATCAATCCAACGCGTACATACCTCTAATATGCGTCTGCGCTTCCAGTTTTGACCCTAAAAAGGGTGTTCCCCGCGGGTGCGCCCTTCTCCCTTTGCTCTTCTCGTCGCACCAGAATGCCGGTAAAGCCGTTTCGCCTTCTACGAAAGAAAACCGAGAGAAAAGCCATCACAAACAGGTTTTTGTTTCCGCCGCCGCCGCCGCCGCGCGCACACCTAACGCCAACTGGCCCGCTGCACACTTACCGGTTGGAATGGTCGTCGGCACGTGGGTAATGGATGTCGCAACTGATACCGCGGCGAGGTGGGTCGAAACGTTCCTTCGTTTCGGGTTTCTGCGGATGCAAAATGTGCGCTCATGTTTGCATTATTTTTAATTATTTTCCCGTGCCGCACTCTGCTGCAGGCACAGAACGAACATCAACTGCAAAGGTGGGACAGATGCAGAGCTCTCGCCGACACTATGACTCACGGACGGGTTCTTTCATAAACGTTACATAAAACACACACACACACGGGACACGAGCGGTAATCGTTCCATTAGTTCAGAGACGGACGAACGTTCGCCTTTTGATTTGTTGTAATTTGGAGATAACATACATATCATATTGGATGACCCTCGTCGTTCGGGGAGAAGGGAGAGAACAGACACTGGAGACATTCTTTCCCCAATTCTGATCCCTTCCTCACGCCCAGGACAATTACAAATGACTTAGAAAACGCTTCTTCTTGAGGACGTAAAGACGCATGAGCCATCTCTACCTCTCCGAGAGGGAGAGTGGGGATAATGGGTGTTCGTCATTATTAAGTGGGCTTTCGCCGTGTGTGTCACACTTCATATTTAGTTTTCAAATGGGAATTTTCGCGAGCTCGGTTCGATAATTCGGTTCTCTACGTGCATTGACAGACGATTATTTCTGAGTTATTTTTAAATTCTTGTGTAATTAAGTGTTCATGGAGTTCCGCTTACATCCAACGCTTTTTTTTGTTGCTTTTTCTCTCTGATTTGTGATAAGATTGTATTATTCCTCTAACATGTTTAGTTTTAAATGGCTTTGTGTAGTAGAATGTACGGCGTCGCATTCGGCGAATGTGTGTAAAATAGTGGAGGAGTTCTTTTCTAGCATCCTGTTGCTTTCTAACTGTTGCGTTCAATTATCAAATTTTGGAATCCTGCATACGACGAACATCGTGAAAGTTTTACACACCAATAATTTCTCTCTGCTACACACATATTATTAAAAACTATTTTTTTCCTGTAGCGTGTGCGATTTCGTTTTATATTTAGTCCTGTGGTTCAACTCTCTCGCTGACTCGCTTTTCTTTATGTTGTCTACCCCTCGTCGTTTGGCACGCATGATACGCGTTCGTTTCTTCATAAGAAATAATCGACAACCAAACGGAAAAGCAATAAATAATTCATAGGGAATGGTTTCCCATCGTGGCAAGTGGCAATTAAATAATCTGCATAGAGGAAGTAGTTACAACTGGATATTAATTCATTAGCGTAGTGTCTTTTCTTGAATTACTTCTAATGCTATCGAGTGTGGGAAATGATCCTGGATATTGGGATTTACGACCAACTTTTCACTCACTTTGTACGTTCGTAACTAACTTAAACTAACCTAGTGCAAAAGAAAACTCTTCCTTTTATCAATTAAAACACCACTGAGAAACACACAAGCGTTATACACAACTTACAACCGTATCAAATAAATATAAATCTTTCCGCATCTGTTCGCGAACTTCACAAACAGATGCACACACTACCTTCCGTTTCGTTCTGTCACTCTGCTTGCAAGTATTAGAAGTAAACTTAGTATAAATCACGGTAAACGGTACAACTAAATCCACCAAACCGACACCTTCGGGTGTCAGAAACAGCCGGTGTCGCAGGATAAGAGCAACGAGGCATAATGCTATTGACAGTACGCCAAGAAGCACATTTCTCCGATCGTATCGATGCAGTCTACAACTTATACAAAAACACAGCACCAAACGGTCGCCTAAGGAGCGAAGAATATCTTCATGCACGCGACGAGCTAAATGGAACACACCTGAATGTGGTAAGTGGTTTGTTCTCGATAATACCAAATAATGAGTCCATACTAAGAAACTCAACCCTACCGTTGTGTAGCAGTGCAAACGGAGCATATAAAAACTTACACCCATATCTTGCACACCTACTAATCCTGGCAGACTTCTCTCAATATCGCTGCCACGCACGAACTGCAACGGTTCCTTCTTCACGTTCTCTACCTGCACCAGCTTTTTACTAGTCGGCGTATCATGGCTGTGTCGGTTCAGTCGCTGCAGGCAAGCAGCTTGCAAAGGGTAACATTGAGAATGCCTTCGTTCTATCCTATCGTTTGGCGGCCTGCTACTACCGCCTGCACACGGGATCAACACTAGGGAGAGGCAACACTGATCTGAAACTCTACGACCGTTCGCAGCTATGCGAACAACATTGCGAATATGCATACGGTAGATTATAGTGGTACGAATAAGAGTAGTTACGAGACGGGCGAGAATCTGCTTACGTGTCCAGTGGATTAAATGTTATATCAGCAGGATCGGCAACCGAGCGCAACCTTCATCCTGCCCCGGTCGCTGCTGCTGGTGCCGCTTCGACAGATGATTATGTTGATAGGGATGCATAGCACACGTCCACTGCTGTTGCTGCTGCTGCTGCTGCTGCTCCATCGAGTCGTACCGGGCGTCTGGCCGGTACAGATGATCCAGCGCATCCCGCTGGTACCAATTGCACAGTATCGCGGCGTGTGGATCGCTGCTTTCCCGCGGCAACAATTGTCACCTGGCATCGGATGCGCAGGGAGTGGCTAAATTTTTGGCCGCTCCACCAGCTGCCGTCGAAGGGCCGGCGCCGCCTGCTCCGCCGCCGCCGCCACCACGATGAGAGTGATGATGCAGATGACGCTGGTGCCGGTTGCTATGGTGGTGATGGTGGTTGTTGTGCCGCCTATTGCGACCACGGTGATGATCGTTCTGTCCCGAGCAGCACGGACCAGCGCAGGCGTCCGGATCGTCATTCGCATCACCATTCACCGGTTGAGCATTGTTGCGCTGGCGTGCACCCTTCGAGCTGGACGAGCTTTTGGCCTGCTGTTGTGCGTTGGTGCCCTGCTTCTTACCTGCAGGGTGATTATTTCCTGGCGCCCTAGCTTCGGGCATGACACTGCCAGGGTTGTTGGAAGTGTCGTTCGTGCCTTTCGGAACCTAAAAGTCAATGATGCAGCAGTTATTGTTTCCGTAGTCCGTGTTGTTCTCCTCTCCGCACGCTCTGCTTACCTCTCCATTCGGCGATTCTGTTCGGATCGCAATAACGTTACCCTCTTCCGCCTCCAGATCGATGATACCGCCGCGCCGTTTCTGGTGCATAAACAGCCGGTTCATTTGTGCCTGCAGCGACTTCAGCTCATCGGTCACCTGGAATCGGGGCGCACTTTCCCGTTCCGCCGGTGGACGGCAGCGCATCAGCGGTTCCACCTCCACATCGATCGGTTCCCGGCACACCGGGCACTGGGCCTGGAACGGTTTCGCTTCCTTGCGCTTCCAGATCGGCAGCTTCTCGATCTCCTCCTCGTAGTTGCGCTTCGAAGCATTGATGTGGCACGCTAGGCAGTGGCTGTGCAGATAGTGATAGCACACCGTCTTTGTGAACTCGTCGCCCTCGAGAAACCCGTACAGACAGATCACACACTGGCCGGACGGCAGATTGCTCTCCGTCAGATGCTCCCGGATGATGTCGATCAGGTCGAACACGACCGGCTGGCCAAGCGACTCGGTCAGCTTCTGCTGTACGGCCCGTTCGATCAGCCCGATAATGTTATCGTCTAGTCCGCGCGGATTTCGCAACTTCACGTTCGGGCGCACATCCGGGTAGCCGGCCGAGGGTAGCACTTGCAGCGTGATGCACACGTACTGCGATTCCAGCTCTTCGCCGACTGTCGGAAACACGGTCGTTTCAATCAGCTCCGGAAATCCGCTTCAGTAGGTTGAAAGAGGGCAAAAAGAGAACAACACACACATGAGATGAGAAAGAATCATATTGTGCAACAATCGAGGCACCTCCACCCGTCGAGCCGCGTCTACTTCACCGAGCACCGAGCGGAAGGACACTGGCGCAAATCAATAATTCCAGGATATCACCCTCATCTTACCTTGCATTCTTCGTAATCTGTACGTCGTCCATCAGAATCGCTTCCAATGACTCGACTTCGTCCAGCAGACTGCGGAAAGAGAATGCAAATACGAAATGTTTAACAAACCTGGACGTACAGTTTCCTTTTATGAACAGCAAGCTTTGCCAACCTTCCCACGAACGGTTTACGCCCTTTTACGGGTAATTAAACAGTACACAAGGATTAGCAGGAAAGCGATTGCCCCTTCATTGAACTCTCGCATTCGACGAAATTGCAACCGATCGATACTTACGCGTCCATCCTGAAAAATCACGAGGCCGAGTTTTCCACCCAAAGCAAGCCAAAACCGACCAGTTTTAGGGGGTCTGGTGGAACGGTCGGTGATATTACAGCACGGGATACACTTTTCCTACGCCTAGCACAAGAAACAAACACACTTTTCCGACGATACTGCACGGCAAGCGGTATCGAAAATAACCTGCCCGTCTCTGGTGAATGTGTGTGCACTTTCAACTCATGCAAAAGACCAGGTAACGCCATTACGTGCTCAATTGACAGCTATCCTTCTTGATTGTACAGATTTGACATTTATCTGACAGATGTGCGATTTGAATAGCTGTTGTTGTTCGTTGTCGGCCGTTGCTGGCGATAAAATTTCTTCAGTTGTGGTAATTAACGGTCTGCTTATTTTCCTCCCATTCTTTTCGCACAATAAAAATTTGAATCGAAGGAGACAAGATAATATATTCGCAAATAAAATCTAATCAGCAGGGGAGTCTGGACTCGCCAATCCTATCTATCCGGAGTAATTTGATTGAGCACTCGCCCCAAAATAAATCACCCAACTGGAAATAGAACAACTTTTAACGGAGGCAGTGTTATCCATTTCTGTTTTATTTATTCATCTTCAAATATTCGTTTCACATCTATTGAACCCTTACTTCAACGTTTTCACCCGGGGCACTTCTAGGGATTGGATCGACACACACACACATTAAATGCGCCCTTAGTACGCTTTTCATCTTAAAAACGGCCTCCCGCTTCTTTTAACAACATCTATTCCAACCGATATCCGAACAAGTCTTCCCCATCTGGAGCAAACAGATAGGTCATCAATATTGTGTCTAAAATCTATGTTTACCTATTGAAGAGTCAACCCACGAAAAACAAGGCGAATGATACGAAATTAGTCAGAACGTAAGATACATGAAGAAAACATGGCAGGAAACAATGTGAATAGAGAAGGATGGAAGTGATTTCTTTCGCCGTTTGCATGCGCGTATCAGGACAGAACACACCCAACCAACTAACCCCAGACAAACAAACCTCACCCAAACTACACGCCCTAACCAGACCATACACGTACTTCCGTCAACCTTCAGCGAAATCCTCTAACTACACACCAAACACCTACGAAAGGACAACCTCCTAATCACAACTCCGCTACACCTACAACGAAGAAAGCTGACGTTCACGAATTCTTTTCTCTTTTATTCAAATCGAACTCTAGATCATTTTCTGTTGCTTTTTTGTTCTCTGGTCGCACTGGGAGGGAAAAAGATATCAGGAGGATATAAGGGTTGCTTGCTTGTGTAAGTATTCCGCGTCTATTTCAGGTACGCCACCTGTGTGCGCGTGTGTGGTGCCGTGTGTTGTATCCTAAGCCGACGACCGGAGACGACGTTCTGGCAGATGTCCTCCTCCTCATCCTCCTTCTTTTCCTTCCCCGATGGATCCTTTACATCGCATTCTTGAACAAACGATTCTCTCCTTAAATCGTGCGCATAAATATATAGCAGCACTACCCGCGGAGGGATTGCCTCATACTACACCTAAACGACGACGACCTAACACAACATCCCCACCCAAACCCACATAATGGCCCATATGTTTAGTCCCACTTTCCCTTTTCTCCCCCACTTGAACTAAAGGTGTCTAATCCTATCATTAAGACCCTAACATACCCACAACATCCCCACCCACCACTCCCCTTCTTCTCATTCCGTAGCAGCATTGTGGCAGACCAGAGTAATAAGGGAAAATTAGATTTACAGGGAACAATCATTATCCAAACTCTCCTTGAAATGCGCGTAAAACATGTGGTTTAAGTTTTCCTTACTAGTAAAGAATTTATTGTTTATTACTTCTCGGGCTCTTCCGTTTTCACTGAATATCAAGAGACAAAAAACTAATCCGTTTGCGTATTCGGCGCACGCGTGAACAATACACGCGCGCGCACCCTACACACCGCCGACGCACGTTGTAATGGCATGGTCAAAAAGGGGGATGATGATGTTTGAACGAACTGAATCAAACATGGCTACTAACCGACACACTACTACTCCTCTCTTATGCTATAACCCCCTCTCGCATCTGTTATCTTCTTCCTATGCTGCCGACTGCTCTGCACAAGTTTTCCCAGAACTTCGTACATGTTTTCGAAGGGTAGTGTATCATATGAAGACTAAGACACAAATGACCGAGTACCCCCCTTTTCCAGTGATCCTGGCAAAGAAGATATATGGCCCCAGAGATCGTTCAGAGAGGAAAGGGGATCATCATCAGTAGACTTGTGTCAGAGCCCAGTTCATAGAACACATTTCCCCGCAGAGTCAAAACAAGTTCACAGGAGCCCCAGTGCACATTTGCTGCCACCTCTCGCTACCTCATTTCCTTGGGAGGAAGGACCGTGGCCTTTCCTAACGCATTTGCGAAATACATGAGAGACTGGGGGGAGATGACACAGAAGAGTACGTGTGTCGTTGTGTCAATATGAGAGAGTGTAGATGTTGTGTACGTGTGTTTGTATCCAGTATGTGCAGCATACATGGGTGTGAGCGTGTTGTGGTTTGTGTATTTTTGGGGGTGTTTAAAAAACAGTGTCTCCCTCCCCCTCTACTGCTGTGGGGTACACTTCCTACCGCTGATATTATTATTAATTACATTATTAGAGTTACCCCCCTTTTTCCCTAAACTCTGTTCCCTGGCTTCCCTAACCACACTAAGAATAATTTTTATCTTCCTTTGTAAAAGTGTATTTGTTTTTTAATGTTATTTTTGTATTTTTTTGTCACTCACTTACAAAACCTGATTGTAAAAACAAATTAGAAAGAGATTTCGGCGCGACAGATGGTCGTGCGCGCCCTTGTCGATATAAAAAAATGGAGGAGAAGAAATGTAATCATCGATTTGGCTGACGACCCCCACACACCACACCAAACACCATTCGCGCCTTTCCTTCTCACTCTCCTCCTTCCGCTTTCTGCATCCACCTCCTCCTCCTCATCCTGCGCTCCTGCTGTGCTTTTTCCTTTCCTTGCCTTCCTCTCCTTTACGATTCCATTTCTGATCTTTCTCTCTCACACTTCTTTTTATCAATCATCATCATTACTTAATCACGGCCTTCCTTGAAAAAGAAACAAAAAAACACGAAAATTAAGGAGGATCATCAAACGGGCAAAACACGCTTTGCTAGAGAAATGTGATGCGACGGCCGAGTGTTTTCTCGCGTGTGGTGTGTGCCTGTCGCAACACATCTATCTAAAGCAAAATCTAGGTGAAGAGAAAAAAAACCAAAAGGAGGAAAACGTGAGGAGAGATGATTATGCCTGGTGGCTGGTAGGTGAGAGGCGCGCGCAACGCATTGGTTTTTCGAATTAAGAAAATAAAATAATACTAAATAGTTCTAGAGGCTCGCAAAACAAGGGTAAAATAATAATAATAATAGTATAAAAAAGGTACAATTACATTACTGGTCGGTTAGTGCTGCTTTTTCTACGGTAGTTTACACAATTTGGGGAGGGATCGGTGTTAACCTTCTTTCTCTACACGCTCTGATTCTAATGCATCGATCTAACATCCTTCTCTAATTCTTTACCCTTCTTCGAAACCAGGAGAAAACGCACCTAACTCTTCTTCCGGGAAGTGCGTAGAACCACACAAAAAAGCGGAAACGGGACACTTGGCACGCGACATCCACGCGCACACTCCAAATACTCTCTCTCAAAGTGGTATTTGTTTGAATGCGGAACGGTCGCGTACACCCCCTCCCAGTAGCATTCGGACGCAATCATGTGTCTGTAATGTTATTAAAAGCTATCGCTAATTTGGTGAAAAATGTTGGAATGTTGGTTGAAACGTGGGTGCTGTGCTGTGCCCCAACAACTGACATGAGATGGTGGATCATTACACATGCGCAATCAACGATGAACCTGTCTGCAGAAACTGCTGATCCTGCGCACCGTTTCATCGTGATGTTTATGAGAGTGTGTGTGTGTGTGTGTATGTTGTGGGAGATGCATGATAGAGAACATAAAAGTAAACATTAAACATGAACACGGTACTTGTGTCTACTAAAGCTACGATATCCCTCTCCTCTCCACTTACACGCGTGTATAGCTTGAAGCTAGTGATGTAGGACAAGAGAGAAAGTAAGGCGCTCCTCTGTGACAGTTGCACAGGCAAACGCTCCTACGTGGCCTTTTGTCCTTGTACATCCTTCAGTGCACTTATGCCATATAGCTAGGTGGTCGCGGCTGGTTCAGCACATAGCTGACAACACACAAAACACGACACACACAGCCGGCCAGCATAAATGCAACAACTATACGCGTACGTGGCATTATACTAAGCTTTTTGTTCTAAGAGAGACCCCCCCAAACAAGATACAGAGGACGTTCACAATCGACATGGAAAATAAAAATCCAAATTATACCTCCTGCTTTTACCCTTTCCTCCCCCTCCTCCTCCTCACACTCGAGGGGGTGGTGGGTTGTGTTGGTTGGTGGGTGGCGTGTGTTGTGTTGTCATGGTCATCTTTTCTTCCAAATTCTTCCAAAAATGCTTCTTCTTGTAACAACTCATCATTTCAAAGAGACAGAGGAGGAACACAACAAACATGTATCCATCATACCACTATCGAAACTTGAATCAAGGGGGGTAAAGAAGGGGCGGGGGCAGACATTTCCCATAAAATTATGCGCGTTTGGCCTGGTTGTTTTTGGTTGTTCAATAGGTAAAACTCTATTTTTCCACTTGTCATTTTACGTTTTTTTAGTTCGTTTTCATTTCAATTTTGTGTAAAGTTGTGTGTGACGCGGTGGCAAGTTGATAGATCTTTTTTGGTTAGTGAACAGTAGTAGCAGTATTAGGGTAGTAGTTTTGATGAAGAAGGAATCTTTTTGACGGTTTATCAAAACTGTCGGAAAGCCTTTCATTATACTGACGGGGGGTTGCCGGGAGGGGTGTGGTTTTAGAGGGTTATTTTACTAGTACGATGTACGTAGCAGGGTCAGTATTCAGGAATACTGGGACTGGGGACAGCGAGGACTGTCCTCAAGTAGTGCGTTGGCTGTTCTGTTTCCGGCGTGTAAGACAGGGGGAGAGAAAGAGATGGCTGTGGTTTTGTTGTTGAAGTAAGGCCCCGAACATTTACACAATAAATTAAAAATAATTATTTTAAGGTTAGTGATTAGTTCAGTCGCTCTCATCTCCAGACTCGTCATCTTCATCCTCCGAATCCTTCTTTTTGCTCTTTTTGACAACTTTCTTTGCACCTTTCTTTTTCTTGGTTCCGGCGTCCTTGCTTCCTCCGTTTCGCTCGAAGTCTTGCATCTGTTTGTTGTACTCATCCTTCATCTTGGCCGCCTTGTATTCCCACTCCTGTTGAGTAAATTGAGCGCAATTGCAAAATAGCAGAACAAAGATGTTAGAGCGCGTCGGTTTTTTGGTTTTGTTGTTCTTTAGCAGTGTGTATCATATATTAAACCAAAATTATTCAACAAAAAGGCAAATAATATATCAACACAGGCAATACTTACCGACTTATCCTTCATTCCTCTCCACAGCTCTCCGCCCTTTTTGGCGATTTCTGTCACTTTAATTCCGGGGTTCTCCTTCTTGATCTGTTCGCGGGCCGAATTCAGCCACAGCATGTACGCTGATAGAGGACGCTTTGGTTTCTCAGCCATGGTAGCAATTACTTTTCGTGTTTTTGCTAGGTTTTAGTCACAAACAATAAAAATGTCCTGAAAATACAGCAGAGAAAGAACGCAAGTTAATAAAATGAACTAACGACCACACGACAAGGAGGAAGAGGGATTCAATCGAAATCACAAGAAATTACAAAATGGATACTGCTATTTCAACCATCTTCACCACCCATCGTCGTGTCATAAAGAAGGAAATTTGAATTTTTCCGTTTTTCGTCGTAACCCCCTTTGAACGCTCTCCCATCTTTCATGCACCCATTAGCGAAACAAACAAGACAACATGGCACGACTGCGCGCAGAACAACACAGGAGAAAGACCATTTTCATTAGGCTCTAACCACTACCGCCCCTTGAAAACCGTTTACAGCAGTGTGCATGAAACGACTCTTCTTCCTCTGTGTGCGGTAGTTATGAGCATCTCGGCATCTTCTTTCGTGCCGTTTCTCGCAACACTTGTCCCTGGCGCTATAAGTATCTTTTCCCAACTCATCCTCCCCATCATTTCTATTTCTACCAACAAAAAGCAGGGCCAATTTTTAAACGCATAACATCGTAACAAAATCTGAATTTGACTTTTGCTTCAACGCAAATGGGTTGCAAAAATGTGCTTTCAACATACATATCACGACGAACACTGTTACTGCTGTACCACCGTTCAGAAGCGTGAGTTCCCTCAAGGCAAGAAAATATTATAAGATGATGACGTTGATGGCATTTATTGGTGATGTGTCCCCACTGCTCCTCTTGTCTTATGTTTGCTTCTCTTTAGTGTACGACGATACACGACAGGCGCTGTACTGTTTCATCGCGCTTCCCCGTACTCCCTTCTCCACCTTTTAACCCAATAGCCGCATAACGTCGTCATGTAACGCCTCCTCTCTTTCCCTTGGCGACGGTGGCCCCACACAAACACAGTAGATCTCCTTAACTCATCAAAGTATTCTCTTTAGGTCCCCTGTTCTCTATTCGGGGCTATTTTTTGCTGACAAAATATGCTGCTTATGCGTTCTTCTCTCGCTCTCCGACCTATTGATTCCAATCCGAGAACTGTTGAGTGGTTGTGTGGATGCCTTTCTGTGTGCTGCTGGCAGGCAGGTTCTCACGCAGAATGGAACGAACACACCGTAAACGTTCGACACAGAGAGAAGAGCAAAGAAAATAAAAAAGATGATACGACGCGCACACGCAGCTGCCCTTGTGTGTCGCTGCGACCGTCAAACGCGCGTTCTCACCTAGGGAAGAAAACGTGCTCTTGACTACCTCCCTCTTGATGTGCGCTCGCATGCGTTCGCTTCTTCCACACCACCGTGTGTCGACAAAACCCAAGCCACTCAAAAATCCGCTTGCCCAACACACAAGCTTCCTTCATATATCTGTGGCTAAAAAGGGAGCAACGGCGCTGTGTGGTTGGTTGTGTACCGGACCCAAGAAAGAGGAAACTTGCTTGTGAAATCTGATGAAATTGGAGAATGATGAACACGACGACACAACGACGGAAGTGCGGTCCTCTGCACTGTCTGTGTACCGTGTGTCCCTCTTGTCTTGTTGAGGAGCTCACGACTTCGGTTGGTATTCCGTTAAAAAAAATTGTGGTTTCGCAAGAAATCTAGTTATGTGATCCTATAATAAACATGAGAAGAACTAACACAACTCTGGAAGCACACGAAGTTCATATCAAAATATGACAAAATATGTTTGAAATTATGCTGATTATTGTGAAGTAGCTTGATAATTATTCGGACATTAATGTAGAACAATAATTATTGGCAAAACATTATTGCCGAATTAACCTACTAAAATTAACAATAAATCCATTTTCATCCTTTGCTCTGATGCGCTTTATCTTCCCGCCGCTGTGGATGTAACGCTTCAGAAAAATGCGCGCGCTTTTTCAATTCCAGCACGATGCCAAACGGCGTACATGAGCAAGGAACAAACCACATGCCAGTGATGCAATGGGTCCGTTAAAAGAAACCCCCATTGGAAAAAAATACCAAGGCAATATCAAATAATGTTTTTGCTATACATGAAATGTACACATGAAGAACATTTTTCACGCAAGTTCAAAATTAGACCCTCGTACCGTCATGTTAGACACGCCATATCAAGCAGCTTGTTTTCAAGAAGCTCTAGCATCCGCCGTTTGCCTTTGCTGCCACCATACAAAATGGAGGACGCAAATGAGAGCGAGCTGCTACTGCTGCTGCTGCGGCTGCTATTTACATCATCTGCCACCATATTCCTTCTACACGCAGGTCTCATTCCTGCGATTTTTATTTGCTTTCCAAAAGCCTCACTCTCAACCTGAGAGACTACGAATTGAATGGTAATGGACATTAATATTGCGTCAACTATTATCCGAAAAAAAATGTTGTCCGTTAATTTCCATTCGAACGAGAGTAACGCGCGTTACGCAGCGGCGTTACAATCGCCGAAGTTCTGTCAATTTCTGTTAAACCTTCTCCTCGTGAGTGCGCGCGGGTCGCGCGCTTGGGATGATGATGCCCTGGCGGCTGGCTGGGGCTTGTGGCCTCATCACGCTTGCAAAGGTTATGGCGCGAACGCGCTTGTATTGGAAGCGGGCCACAACAACGCCACAGGTCTCACGCGCGTCACATTTTTTGGCCGTTACGTAGTAACAAGACCAAGAAGCCGCTGCGAAAGATGGGGTACAGAAATCAAGCACAGCTTGGGCTTGGCTTGCTTTGTGTTGAAAATGTGACGATTATCATAAATTTTGAGATTACACTGTACTGACACAGAGCCATTTCAGCGAAATTGTAAGCGTTTTTTTTTTCATGAAAATGTTTCCATGCCACTCACATTTCAAAACTACACACAGGCCCTATTTTAGGGTAACGGAAGCCATTCGCCCAGGCAATGACGCGTCACTAACACCATTTGGTAGAGGAACACAACCACACTTCTTAGAAAAAGTACCATTTTCGCAAGACGCCTATTTTTCCCATTTTCTTGCCACTTTCCCTACAAACCCAGCAGAGCAAACCAGAAAGAATTTCACCTCTCCATCGGGGAAATGAAGAAAAAGCCACTCAAAATCAAGCCAACACCGCACACAAGCAAGCAAAAGCGTGCGTCGTCGTGCGCGTCTTACACCAAGAGCAAAAGAAAAAAAACCGTTGGCACACACGCACACACGCGCACAAGCCGCACTTTCAACGAGGCCAGTTCTTTTCCAAGCAAAACGCACGCACACACGCACAAGATGCCGGTTAATGGTAGCACGCTGTTCAAATTTCAACCATCAAATTCGGGATGATTTACGATTAATTAGTTCAAAACTGCACTGCTAATTGAAAGATCCAGCAACAGAGCCACTTACTTTTCCACACTTGGGACAAACTCGAAAGCTACCGCACAGCTACTTCCGAGAAAACACGACCAATGCCAACAACGTTCCTCACTGCAACTGACTGCTGCGAACGCGTTCGAACAACGCCAAAGGTCTCGACGGACACAACCAGGTCACTCAGCGCTGAGTGGCTTTCATGTACAGTAAAAAAAAGGGGCACTCGCACACCATCAACGGTCTGGTACTGCGCGGTAACAGAAATGGTCGACGTAACGGGCACGCACACACCGCGGCACTTACTCGCTTAACCGCACATACACACGGCCTGCTATGGAGCGATGCGGTGCGGTTGTGTTGGCGCCTGTGTCTGGCTCGCAGCACGGCGTCGGTAGCCATTTTGCCTTGCGGTTCAACTGTACGTGAGTGGCGCTTCTTCCTGGCCCAGCTAAAACGTTCCGCACGTACACACACATGGACGGTGAGCGAGACAAGCGGAACCATTAAAGAGCGGGAAAAATAACAGTCAGGAATTTTTGTTCGACGTTGCGAGTACGCGCGTTTACAAAAATTGTTCGATCGAAAAAATCTCCCTATGCTTTCGCAAATCGATCCCAACAACCCAAGGACTTGTTCAAAGCATCTTTTACATTTCCTCTCTCGAATAGTGTCATCACTGCAGCAACAAACAGTGCCCATTAGACTGATATTCACAAATAAAAATTCCTTCTTTGCCCAACGAAAAACAACCACCCTTGCCATGTTTAATCGTTCGCGTTTGCGGTTTAAACGCTTTTTGATGGCAAAGCACAACGCATAGACGCTGCTACTACTGATAATGCACCTAATACAGCACACAACCGGAGTCAGTAAATCGAAGGCGGAAAAAAATTAACATTCTAAATACGCATCGCAGCAAGCCCAGAGAGCACGCCGCCATTGCGATAACCGATTTCCGAGGCAAAATTCAAAAACTCTACCGACGCTTTGCTACGGCCCATACACAGCCCAACATCGACTCTCTACACAGCGCTGCTCGTCGCTCTGTGTGTGCGAGCGATACACGGGGTGTGTGAGTGCCGTTTGGCTCGCACAGTACCACACACCACACAACAGCGCCTCTTATCGTATCGACGGTGAGTGCCCCTGCCCGTTTCAATGAAAAAACCTCTTTGGCTCGGTTTGCAAGGGGCCCCATAGAAAGATGGACGAACTGTACAGCATTTGGCCCACGGTACCAGCCAATATATGGGAAAAATATTTTGGCGCGAAACGAGCCATTTTCACGAATTTTCCACCGAACCGCACGGGGTACCGATGCCAATCGATCGGCCACACCGCCGTAGGACGATTATGGAACAAAGTTCGCCCCTCGGACGCGGTCCGGGGTGGGAATTTATTTTTCAAAATCCCACCCATATTTAATGCGAGCACGGCGGTGTGGAAGCCATAGCCGCTCAACCGCACCAGCCATTTTGATGATTTTTTCTGTTCCACCGAATCGCACGCACGCCACCGAAATGGGTCGCAACGGGTGCGAAAATACTTTTGCTAAACTATTTCACCCACCATCGGTACGGGTCCGGTACCGCGATCGACCGAAAACGGCCATCGTTTGCGGTGCCGTCGTCACCAGCCACCATACAATTCCAATATGTCGCCATAGTGGATTGGGTGAGCGAACCCACGCCAGCGAAGCGGTTCGGAAATTGGCGATTTTTTCCCCCTAAATCGTCACCGATTTTTGCGGTCAGCGCGAAAAATACTCTTTGAATATTGTCACCATAAGTCGTAGAACGGGATATTTGACTCACCGGAGTAAGATACTGGAGAAATAGGCCGCACAAAATGCACTAATTTATGACCACTTTTTTCCTATGGACACACACAGAGCACCAGACAGGGCGCAGAACAACTTACTTCGGGGACTCGAGCGAACTGTGAACAGAGCCAGAGCACTTGGACCAATCTAAAGGGAAAGCTTTGTCTGCGCTGCGAGCGCTGCTACATCCAACGCACACTCTCGCACAAGCGGCGGCGATCTCTCACGCACACACGCGCACCCCTCCCCGGTATCGCTGAGGCGTGCGCGCGTGAGTGTGTGTGTGCGGGCGCGTGTGCACGGCTGCGATGAATGAAAGCCAAACGTCACTTTTTCAAACGCACCAGCAGCCCAGCAGCCGGCGTTATTTGTTATTTACGATTTGCTTGCGGTACCGATCTGTGTATATGGCCACTTTTGGCGGCGGCGGCCCGTGCTTGCCCGCCGGGGCCCGTTGCAATTTGCGCGAATGCAAGCAGGGAGTTGAGATAAGAACAGCGTTAAACTGTCCACCCAGCCAGATTAGCGCTAAAAGAGCGTTTTTACACAAATCAAACCCTCTTTTGCGCGGCATGGGAAAGCGTTCTACGCAAAATGATGCTTTCCTTCATACAAAAGGCGTGGGTCATTATATGCAATTTTAAAACAGACATTCTTTAATGAAAAGTAGCCCATTTGCGTAACAACTTCATGCAATTTCCTTAGAAATCGCTTCCTCATGCGAACGCGCCATCGCCGTCCGACAGCGGACCTGCGCTGGGTCAAACGGCGAACGATGCCACAGAATATAGGGTTTGTTTACGTTTTTTGTTGTACGGACGGATGGCCGTTTTGCCATGCGGTTCGCGGCTTGGTAGGCAACATCCGTACCGAGGAGCTTTCTGTTTTGCGTGGTTTATTATTAGGATACAGTGCTGTTGAATAATATCACTTTTTTAAATGTCTTGCGCATACCGGGTGGAAAGCTACCGGAGTGTTGGAAGAAGAACAACAATTAAAAATTACAAGAAAAAATAGATACTTGTTTCAAAAAGCAACTCACTGGAAGGATTAACTATTTTATTGTAATGTTGAATAACTACAATAAAAATTAACATTTCATGCATAAAAATAATTGGATTATAATAATTTGAAATAATTGGAATTTGGATAGCTGGTTAGCAGTTTTCGCTTTAAAAATATGTTTAAACATTCCCAAAATGAACCATTTCCAGTGTACAGTAAACGGGTAGGATAGGCGCCTTTTTCTGTACATTTGCTCTGGCGGGCCATTTTTGGCGCCAAAAAGTGTATTGTATCGCTTCCTTTTGTACCCTTGCACATACAACAATGAACAAGGCGAACGTTTTAAAGCGCGAAGCAGTACAGCAATAGAAACAACTGGCCTGCATTACTGATTGATATAGTTTGAATGTTACAAAAACTACCGAATGTAACGAACATTTTTAATGTACCTTTTCCATCGGTGAAGGGTAAAAGAACGCCGCGTCGTGACAAGAAATCTCTACCGTAACCGTCCGGCAGAGAGCAAAAAATCCAAACACACACACCCTATGTGAAGCCGTAACATAACCGTTCCCTTTCCGTTCGGTTGTTGCAATTCTCTGTTCTCATCGCAGCACGCTGATCCTTTTGAGCGTCCTTGTGTTCGATGCATTCGGCGGGCGCGCTTGCCTTTTTCCCGTTTGCGAAGAGGGTAAGGGGCAAAGCAAAGCGCCGGCTGTTGCGCTGCGGAGTCTTTTTTTCGTTCGCCTGCTCTGCGTCGTGCACTTTCTACCTTCTGCTGCTTGAGGGGCACGCTGCGATCGTTTGGTTTCCTTTGCTAGGGGGAAGGACACTTTCGAAAAGGGACGCTTTCCTATGCAAACGGAGCGTCGATAGAGTTTGTATGCTGCTCAAACGTGGATCCGCCGATGCATGTGTGTTGGTGATGGCTGCTGCTTTGCATCGGTGACGCCAGAGAAAGCGGCCGTTACATGTTTGCAAGCGGCATCAAACGCTTGCATGAGATGCTCATTTCAAACCAATCAAGCGTAAATTTCTCATACATTTTCTACTATATTATTCGAAGCCTTGAATATTACCGGTTAAAGGTGAAGTTTACATTTATTCTTTTTAACCTGATAGGAGAGCTTGGCTGCTTTCGAGATGGAATTGGCATGGAATTTCAAAAGAACAGACATTACCGATTCGTTCCGTAACATAAGGCAAACGGTAGAATGTTTACATACGTGTCGTACAGAGTGTTATACAGAGGATGAGTAAAATAGAAACGCGTTTCTTATACATAATCAATACGATACTGCAACGGGTAGGTCGCTCCGGGCGAGATGATGCAAATGCGATGGTTGCCGGATTTAATCACTGCCCTCGCTCATATCCTCATCCTCCTCTTCCTCCTCCGAGGCGGACATTTCGGACTCCGAGTCTGATTTTTTCGATTTCTACAAAGCGAGACATTAAAATACATACATTAGACACATCGATAACAAATTAAACTGCAGTCGGTGTCGAATTACCTTCTTCTTGTCTGCTGCTTCCGGTGCTTTTGACTTCTTGGTGTCCTTCTTCTTGTCCTCGTCGCTGGAAGAATCATCCCCTTCGATGAACTCTTTGCTCTTGAACCCGCTGCCCTTCATGGCCGAGTCGGAGGATTTCTTGGCCGTCGACTTCTTCCTCTTCTCTCCCTTGTCCCCTCCATCGGTACCGCCGCCCGACGCCTTCCACACTGCCATCGCTTCCGTGTAATCGTCCTTCGCCTTCGCCGCCTTCGCTTCCCACTCCTTCTTGTCCTTTAGCTCCTTCCACAGCTCGCCCCCCTTCTTGCTCATCTCGGTGATGGACAGTCCTGGGAAGTCCTTCTTTATCTGTTCGCGGCTAGCGTTCATAAACAGCATGAACGCGGTCGAGGGCCGTTTCGGTGCGTTCGGGTCCTTCGATTTCTTCGACTTTTTCGCCTTAGGTTCCTTCTTCTCCTTCTTTTCCTTCTTCGGTTTCGGTGCCTTCTCCTTTACCTTTTCCTTCTTTTCCTTCTTTTTGTCGCGCTTCTTCTCGCGGCCACCGTCCGATCCGCTACCATCGTCGCTATCGCCGCCGCTGCCGTCCTCATCGTCGGAATCGTCCGACGACGACTCGACGTTGCTGTCGAACTCTTCCGCCACGTCGGACTCCTGCTGGTTCGGGTTAAAGTCCTCGTCGGTCGACTCCTCCGAGTCGCTACCGTCGTCGTCTTCGTCCCGCTCCTTGGCTTCCGCCTTGACGCGGGCCAGATACGCGTCCGGTTCGCCCTCGTTGTCCGAGTCGGCAAAGTCGTCCTTGTAGCTGGCCTTTCCGCCCGTGTTCTTCACGTTCAGCTTTTTCGACACGATAAAGTCAAACAGCTTCGAGTACTCCTCCTTCTCGATGCTGCTGAACGTGTGCACCGTGCCGGTTTTCAGCTCAATCTCAAAATCGAAACTGCGCGTGGAGCCTCCGCTGCGGGCAAAGTTTACCGTCGATATCTCCTCGAACCGGATGTGAACTGGCGGTTTGTGCACGTATATAAAGCCTCGCTCCAGTGGATACAGATAGCCAGCGGCCGCCTTGAACGAGCATCCAATCGCCGGCGTGCCCGAATGGCCGATGAACGTGCCCGGCCCAGTCAGCTTGCGGTTGATGATGACTTTCATGATTTTACCCAGCACCTCGTACACCGGCCCGGACAGTTCCTTCGTCAGCTTGTCCTCGTACTTTTCCTTCAGCTCCTCCTCGGTAAACGGCAGCTCAATGTTTGTCTCCTCGTCCATCTGGAACAGCGTGACCAGAAAGTGGTACCGCGTCTGGCCCTGCTTGATCGGTGGATCGAGCGAAATGACGAAAAACATCTGCCGATTGTCCTTGTGCGGGAGCAGAAACAGCCGCAGCACAGACGAGGTGGGGATTTTGAAATCGTACGTTTTACCGTGCAGCTGGAAGAACGACTGGAACACCTTGATGTCGTAGCGACCGCGGGGCGTGAGGCAGTGGATCTCGCGGAAGATGGCAATCGCATCGCCCGACACCGATATAACCGAGGCCTGCTTCATCACGTTCTCTTGGAACGCTTCCACCGGATCGACGTCACCGGCCGACTCGGACGTGGGAATGTGGAACCGCATCTCCATCAGACTAACCGGCGCGTCATCGTTCCGGTGGAACTCGACCGTCACCTCGTTCTTGCCCACGTTGCACTGCGACACGTGGTTCAGCGGAATCTCGAAGCTGGTCTTGTTCTCCACATCGAAGCTCAGTACCGCCCCCTTGAACTGGACCGAGCCCCAGTTCCAGCCACGCATCGACAGCTCCTTCTCCAGCATGTCGAGCTTGTAGTTTTTCTTCACAAACTCCGCTATCTTTGCCTCGTCGCCAGTGAAGCCCAGAAAGCGGTGCAGTGACCCGTTCTTCAGGAACACCCGCAATCCAAAGCTGCCCACGAACCGCTGGTAGTTCAGCAGCTCGATATCGCTCGAGTTGATCTGTTCCACCTTGCCGGTTTTGTCGCTTTTGAACACCATCGCCGTGTCGGTCATTTTCAGCTTGCCCGGGCACTGGAAACGTACAAAAAGGGGGGGAAAGGGTTAATGATTGTTGCACGCACACGCTGCCCGACCGGATGGTGGGGGCGGCGGGGGAGCCAGCGTACTCCGGCGTATCCATACCATCGCACCGCGAATCTCCGAGCTGATCGATGAATACTCGAGGAAATCAGCCATTTTTACGCGTTGTTTCTGAGCTGAATCGCCCAACAAACCGACCAGGGAAGTTTCTAACCCCAACACACTCTGAAAATAACCTTTTTTGCGTAGTTTGTCACGGAAATCACAAGGAAAAAGATCGGAGACGGCAATTGTTTGGATTGGTTATGTTTGGCGCGGTCGCAGCCTTTTGACAGCTGCTTCTGTTGACAGCCGGAGCAGGTCCTATTCAAGGTGAATAGAAAGAGGTAGAAGCGCTTTTTTGTGTGTATTTTTCATTCTTATTAGAATAGATTACCTCTATATTTTAAGACACTTATGAAATAATAATGTAAAACGATGGAAAGGCAATAATTGGGCGAGGGAAAATGGAAGTTCCAATCCAAAAAGCAAACAAACACGATCGCTACACCGTGGCAGTGCAACCCGGTGAAAAATCTATACAGATCCGTTCTGACGTTTGATATTTGTTGTGATAGCTATTGTTGTTGTTATTCCAGCAGGGTACAGCAAGCAGCACGGTACAGCAATGTTGTTGCCGCTTCCACGTAAATGTGCGGAGTTTTCGTTTTTGCGCTTAATTTGTCACTTCATCTAATCTGCAGCAAGTGGTCGCCGTTTCTTTAAGTCCGCACGCAAGTCTGTCCGACAACATGAGCTACAGTGAACGTGCTGTGCATCAGCGAGCTCCACCAAAAGTCCATCCCGAATGGAGTGCCGAAGAATATCACGTGGAATGAAACGGCTCACCCCCTGGCCGAGCGCTTCCGGTCTGAAAGGCGGCAAGTTCCGGTACAGGTGCTGCTGTGCAGTGACCGCACTGGCACTGCTCGCCATTTCCTATATCATTATTACACTACTAGTAACGGTAAGCGCTTGCTTCGCCTAACAATAGCATGGAGCATCTGATCCTCTGATCCTTTCCGATTCACCACAGCATACGTCCAAATCGGCTTGCCAAAATAGCTACGAAGTGATAGATGTAGTATACACGTGGGTGAACGGAAGTGATCCACAGTTCCTGCAAGAGCTGGCCCGCTATTCCCCGACGCGAGATAACGCCCGGTACGACGATAAGAACGAGCTGCGATATTCGCTTCGTTCGTTGGAAAAGTACGCCCCCTGGGTAAGGAACGTGTACATCGTCACGAACGGGCAGGTACCGTGCTGGTTGAACTTGGAGAATCCACGCGTCCAGATCGTGCCACATGCCGACATCGCGGACGCGGATACAGCGCTGCCCACCTTTTCCAGTGCGAGTATCGAAACGTTCATCCACCGCATACCGGGACTGTCGCAGCGGTTCCTCTACCTGAACGACGATATCTTTCTCGGCGCCCCGCTCCAGCCCGATGATCTGCAGACGCTCGCCGAAGGGGTGAAGGTTTTTACCGCCTGGATTGTGCCCGACTGTGCCCCCGACTGTCCGTGGATGTTCGTCGGCGATGGGTCCTGCGATCGCGACTGCTTCCTGGAGGAGTGCCAGTTCGACGGGGGCGATTGCGACCATCCCGATTACGGTGCGGACCGGCAGCATCCACATCAGTTCCACGATTACGAGGACGTTTCCGCACCGGAGGACGCGCTGGAACCATTCGAGGAGGAGGGAGAGCAAATGTTTATTGATGTGCCGAAGATGTTCCCTCGTATAGCGCCCCCGGGTAGTGTGCAGGCTTCGGAAAACATTCGTGATATTTATGAGATTTTCCGCATGAAAAGCACCAATGGGAACTCCTCAACGCGGCTGCTGGTGGAGCGGTTCAACAAAGAAAAGATGAAGCTTCGAAAACAGCACGCAAAACAGCGTACACGTGGGCGACAACGGACGGGCGGTCAGCATGGAGCGGTTGTGCACAATCGAACAAGCGAAGATAAGCCACGGGATGCGCAGATGCCCTCGATGGGTGTGGATGCCGCCGTGAGCTCACAGGACATCTTTGCCAACTCGCTAATCCATACGAACCGGGTGTTTAATAAAGCGTACGGATTCCACAACCGGAAGGTGCTGGCCCACGTTGGCTTTCTGCTGGACGTGCAGATCATTGAGCGAATGCTGGAACGCTTTCCAGGCGAGTTTTTCGTCACCAAACAGCACAGGTTCCGAGCGAAGGACGACATGCAGTACGCGTTCAGCTACTACCACTTCCTGATGAGCGAAACGAGAAACAAATCCGTCGGAGAGATCTTTGACGACTTTGACACGGATGCGTCAGGGTGTGTGTGTGGACGGGGTAATGTACCATGCGTATGCTGTTGATTATACGATCTTTCTTTTCAATTGCAGCACTTGGTCGGACCGTGAAATTAGAACACTTTTGACGAAGGTGTACAATCTGCCGCTGGACTGGTCGGCCGTTCGATACTTTGAAGAGGTCGTCACAAACTGCTCCCTCCAGCAGAACAATTTCCTTCCGCTGGAACACCAACAGGAGCAGCGACAGGTGTACCCGACGCTGGTGTACGAACGTTACGAGGATTCAACCATTGTGAGTGTTGCCATCAAATTCTCGCAAACTTGCACTGACTGAATTGCCCTCTTTTCCCCAGCCAACGGTAACAAGGTCGCTGGTGGTCGGTTGTGCCGAGCTGGCCGACATGATGCGGGCCAACTTTGGGAAGGTTCCGCGCTACCGGTATCACGTCAGCGCCAAAACCGGCATCTACAGCAACTTCAAGATGCTAACGTCCAACATTACGCAGGTGGTCGATGCGCTCGACGAGCTGCGCAAAACACCAAAAAAGTTTAACTGTATTAACGATAATTTAAGCGACGATCGGCCGGACGACAACCAGCTGATCGGTGCACTGCTGGAGGATTTCTATCTCAGTCTCTTCCCCGCCCGCAGCAGCTTCGAGCTGGAGAGCACGTATCGGAATCGCTTCCAACGCTACGACGACTACCGGTCGTGGCTGTGGCGAAAGACGCTGTTCCGGAACTCGGTCTACTTGGTGTGTGGCGCCGCGTTTCTCCTGTGCGTACGGTTGCTCTGCTGCCGGCACAAGGGAAAGGTTGCTCGCACACTGCTACTGCTGGGAGCGGCACGATCATCGGGAGATTACAATAGCATTTCCTAATATAGCCGTGGCTAGAGCCGGCGCTCTGGTACAAAATGGTCCACAAAAAGGGTCCAGGAAAATAATACTTTTCTTTTTTATTTAAACGACGAAAAGAACATTCAAAACACGTGAACACTGGTAACAAAATAACGAACACACGGGCACACAAACGCACGCATTGGTGGGTTAAGCAGGTCCGCTCCTCTCACGACTGGTGCGACGCGGTCGAAACGTTCGCCATGCTGGACGAGACCGTGTATGTGGGTCCGGTGTAACGGCGATTAAGCTTGCGGTAGGCAAAGATTCCGATGATACCGAGCCCGATTGTAGCCGCAATACTGATTCCTATGATCGCACCAACGCTCATAGCTGCACAGATGAAGAAAAAGCAAGGTAAGAATGTCAACAAACGATGAAAAGGCATCCCCGATTGTTCCCGCAGTGCAAATGAATTTACGTTCAGCGTTACACGAGGCGTGTAACGCCTGAATCCTACGTACAGTGAGCATGATGATGGTGAAACAAGCATTACCTCACCTTCTTCAACAATGTCCATCGAAATTTCGTACTCCCGGCCGCGCACCTTGAACGCACACTTCCACCGGCCAAAGTCTTTGTCCTGCAGCTCGACAATTTCCAGCCCACATTCGCCCTCGCGCAATCCCTTGCCGTAGTACCGGTATCGCGCATCGGTGGATGGTTTGATCTGGTTCGAAACACCGTGCACCTCGCCGGACGGATCTACAAACCGGCAGATATCGATCGGCAGGTCCAAAATGGTACGACAAAGCAGTCGCTGCTCGCGATCGCCACTGCTGGCCGTCAGCTGCTCGGTAACGGCGCGCCCCGGCTGCTGGTACACGCTCACATTGTAGTACGTGAGGTGATCTTCCGCCCCGTCGAGATCGTTAATGCCGCAGGCCCACACGCCGCTCGTAATGTTGGTCACCACGAACCGGCAGAGGCCGAGCGATTTCAACCGATCGAACCGTTGCGGCGCATAGTCGCCGGCAGTCGGCCCGGAAAGGTAGCAATAGTCCATCTCGTACGGTACCGCGCAGGTCAGCTCCGTTACCGTGGCGCTGGACGATCGTGGATCGTGAAAGATCTCGATGTCGGTGGCGGCCAGCTCCAGTCGGTTGCTTTTAGCGGCTGGCCCGCGGGTGCGTATGAGTTGCCGGGCTTTGGCGAGGCGTTTGCTTTTCACGTCAAACACGCAGCCGGTGTAGTCGGTCGGGTTGAGCTGCTGGTAGATGCGCCACACGCCAACGTCTGCCGGGGTGAGTGGTTTCTTGATCTCCAACGAGCAGAGACCGGTCGAAATTCTGAAAAGTACAGCACAATCATAAGTTTACAATCTAGCGACGGCAATCGTGTGTGACCTTGTGCCTTGTGGGGAGGCTTACGGAACGATACGAAACGATACTTTGTATTGTACGCCGAGTAACGCCCGGAGAGATGCCCATCAAGCAGCAAGTACTGGCGATTATCTGTCTCCGATAAGGCGCGGCACAGCGAAACCGTTGAGCGGTACTGGCAAGACAGCACGATATGGTCCTCCGTTTCCACCACCGTTGCCTTCACGTCACGGTCGTCCTCTGCAATTAGAATGCGATTAGCGGAAGAGTAGTATCGCGTGGCTCCACCCACCCCGCCCCCTCATACCTTGCACGATCAAGTTGATCTTGGTGATCCGCTCCGTCATTGCGCCCCAGAACATCGTGTGGCACCAAAAGTGGCTGATCTGCTGCGTAAGATCGACCGTTTTGGTGCAAGATTCGGACACGACCTGGTCGGCATCGATGATGCGACAGTATCGGGAACCGTCCTTGTCCGGACAGTTGACCGTTGCCGTGGACGCCGATCCACTCACGGTAACGTTCAGCTCGTCGATGAACTTTATCGCTAAAATGGAAATTAATTTAAGGATGTATCGATGCATCGGTGTGCAATGAACATTTCACTTACACGTAACGGTCACTTCAAGGATGCCGGTTTTATCTTGCCCCGCCTGATCAGTGCCGTACAAAGTCCAGCTGGCTTCGAGAGCCTTCTGGAGGTTTTTAACCCTCACACCGCAACGCTCCGTATCGTACCGTTCGACGGTCGTTTTGTCCCCGATGCGATGCACCTGATCACTGTCCAAACTGTACTGCACATTGTTGACCGACACGGAGCAGTGTATCCAGGGGCTGGCGCCAGCGATCACGCGCGACTGGCGCAGTAGCTCGGTTCCACCGTTGGGATTTAAAAACGCAAGGAAACCGGCACCTTCCGCGATGGTCAGCTTGTTGGTAGGGAAGATAGGACTCGTGTCGGCCAAGGCCAAGTACGGTATGCATACACCCGCCAGGATCACGATCAGGACTATATGGGATAGCAGCATGATGTGTGCGTGCGCCTTGCTTTAACGGCACAGTTCGTAGGGCAACGACGAAACAAAGCGACGCGATAACACGCCGTCACACGCCTGTGCGATAATTGCACTGCAGACTAATGCACTAGAAACGATTAAACGCGCATGTACTAGTAACGCGCTTGACACTTGTGTCCGATGCGGGTGAGATGTGCGTGTCTGTTTCTCGCGAAATACGATCTCGCAGAACGTGGGCGATCGTGCAAAAATCAATCGTTTACATTTACAACGCCACGCTATTTTTGGTTTCACAAACTTCCGGGGAGTGTTTTATCCTGCACAACCGACCGGCACGGCGCTTCGCTCTGCATCCGACGATGTTTCCCGACACACTGAACTGTACCGCGCGGTCCGAGTGTGTCCACAACACGCTCTGTGTATTCGCTCGGTTCGCTCGGTTTCGGATGCAACTTCGGTGGGGCGGATAAGCTTCGTCGCGTAGGAGAAACAACCACAAATCGACGACTTAATCGTGTGATCGTGTGCTAATATACTCTCAATCAGATAAAGTTCAGGCCCTTTTCTTCTGCCGCGCTTTGCCACAGCCAAAACAGCAGCACCAACATAAGCGAGCGACAGATAAAGGTCGTTTGGGGCATTGTTATTGCCTCCCATATTGCTCGTTACTATCGCATTCCATAAGGCGCGTGGTTCCAAAAGGAACAATTTAAAATGTGAGATAAAAATACCACACACGCACACCCCCGCGAGTAGAGTAGTGTTTGAAAATCGGTATCCCCAAGCATGACCGTTGGCAAACATTTCACCTGTTTGTTTGTCACCCAACTCTATCCGTTTCGTCTGGAATGAACGGTTTCTCTCTTGGTATACAGTCGTCGCGTTTGGGCAAAACGCCGCCGAAAGACATACAAACGAGTTATAAATAGTGCCCGCCAGTGAGAAAACTCATCATTCCATGTCGTCGGTTGGTCTAACACGAATCTTCCGCATCTGTTCCAATTACTTATTGGACGGTGGTGTAATGGCGCCAAGCGGAAAATTACAGCAAAAGCACAACACTATCAACGCTAACGTGTTTTCATGAAATAACACTGGATATCGTTTATTCTCCCGGAAAAGCTATCGGTTGCTCATATATTTCATTTAGTCTGCTTCAACAAAGTTTGGTGGTACACCCCCTAATGCTTCTTCATCGCTAGAGTTAGTGTTGGTTGGTTAGTTTTGCTTGTTCGCCTGTATATAGTGTGCTCCTCCACACGACACTGCATCTCTCCTTCCCCTCTCGGGAGGGCGATCTTTTTTTTAAGTATTTCTTTACTACATTTTCTAGCTTCTAGCAGCATGTAATTTAACGCCTTGCTTGGTTATATGAATGAGCGCGTCGTGTGCGTTTTGTACGGATACGGAACCATCCTTACCCCCCGTTTGGAGTGAAGTGGAACGTTTTTTACTTCTTCTTCTTTGGGATAGCGGAGTATGCTTTGGGAGACGGAATCGAACGCATTGGGGCAGATGGGCAGACGAGGGGCACTTGTTAGGCACGGATTGTATGGAGGAGAGAGAAAAAATGCTAGTTGCTGTTATTAAGGACGTTACGTGTTGTGATGTTAATGGAAAACAGGGGGCTTTCTTCCTTTAACCCATCCCTCCCACCATGGAAACGATGAAAAGCGTAGTATGTGTGTTTTTTTTTGCGTTTAATGTGAGTTCTTCTTTGTCGTATGGTTTGCCATTATAACTAATCTGATTTTGTTCTACTACGCGTACGGAATAGCGAAATTTGATGCCCGTGCGCCCGCCGCTCGGTGCGATTCTGGAAACGAACGACACACAAACACAGAAAGGGAAGTGTAATGGGGAAAGGGGGCGAGAAAGGAGACGACGATACTGCCGGCAGCTTCGGAGGATGTGTTTCTCCATGCTATTGTGCAACACACCCCGGCAATGACGATGATGACGTGCAAGAGCGCTTTTCCAATAACAATTATTCGATTGCTTGCTAAACGACGCGCGAGCGCTGTACTGTTGTTGTTCATTTCCCGCAGGTAGGCAGTTTCAGTATTTGAGGGGAGGGTAATTGGTGTTCCTGCTGCGTTTTGGGGGTTGTCGTTTACGTTTCTCCACTCGCTGCTGTCGACGACGATAGACACACATTCTCGCTACATTCTCGTCACATCTCCCCCCGCTGCTGCAGACGACCTTAACTACTCGCAAATGCCCCGTGTGCCACAAAACAAGACCGACCGGATGTGTTGGATGATTGGGGCCGCACTTACTCCAGATCATCGTTCATGTCCTGTATCTTGCTTCGCTCGCTCTCGCCCGCCTGATTGCCGTACTGTCGCATGCGGGTGATCAGCAGTGCGAACACCTGCGCTGGCAACGTTTGCTGGAGGACCTGCAGTTACAGAAAGGGGAGTATTAACGATTACGCTTCTGGAACAGCGAATTGAATCCCCCCACTCACCTGAAGCAGTTGCGTCGGCTGACCACACACGATAATTGCATTAGCCAAATGTTCTACCCCGTTCTCGATGTCACCGGCGGAAATGAGCGCTTCGCCGGTTTGGATCTCCTGCAGGAAGAATCTGTACCGGGAAAAGGAAATTTGTTAGTTAAAATAGCCCATTATTCATATGTGGTTTAGAAAAAAAATGGTTTGTTCCATAAAAATCGCAGCACTCCATGTGCTTCTCCATGGCATGTTGTCATTTTGGACCCCTGGACCGACACCGTGCCGATTACATAAACCACAGCGCCTTGTTCTAATCGGTCGAGAAGAGCAGGAAGAGGAAGAAGAAAACACACAGCCAAGCATCCCAATGACAACACGCGCACGAGATGGAAAACTCGCAGAAAATCAATACACCCCCATCCATCCGTTGCCTCCCGTGCGGGAGCTTCAACACTGGGAGCACCTCTCCCCCTGCCCTATTACACGTACCTCTGCACCTCTTCGTGATCTGTCAGGTTAGGGATTGTTGTCCTTGGCCCTGCCGATGCTGCTGCCTTCTTGGCCTTTCGTCCTACGGAAACGGGAGGGTTGAAAAGACACACATTACGATCACGCTTAGAACATTATCCGGCGATAAACAAATTCTCCACCACGCCATCGCAGTGGGAAAAAGAGAAATCGAGCAAACATTGATGGCGACCGGGAGCGGTTACACCACCACATCTCGTGTCAGTAGCAGCACAAGCACCAGAGCAGCACTTACGTTCGCGCAATTTCTTCTTAAAGTCGGGATCCTTCCTGCGCTTGTGGTCGAAGTATATGCAGTAGCCGAGGAAGAGCGTTCCGGCGACACCGGCCGCAATTCCAATCGTTTTGCTGATCTCCATACTTGTAACTTTTCGTCGGAAAACCCAGAACAAATCCACACGAGCGCTCCGCTAGCGAAAGCAAAACCACACCACCGAGGCAAAAAGAAAAACAAAATCAACGCACAGCCTCGTTGACAGTCGGTCGAGTTTTGGGACAATTTAAGGTGACATTATAGAAGCTGAATTTTGGCGTTTTATTGGTTTATCGACGTTAAAAATTCTTTTAGATAATGTAAAAAGGTTTAGGGGGTAGTTTTTGCTCTTATTACACGGCAAAATGATTTTCTTTTCGATCTATCTGCTGCACGCGCGATATAACTCAACTCACCGACTGTAAACGCAAAAAGGCTCAGAGTGACCAGACATTCCGATGAATCTTTATTCCTACCGATTCACAGATAAGCTCCCTAAAACTACCGATTTTTCATTTATCCCACTCAAAATCACAGAGTTTCTCATAATACCAACCGATAAGTCATGCAACCATTTCCCAAATTATTTCAACTTTATTTTCTGTTAATCTCCCGAGAAAAGGGAGTCACTACCGTTCAGAAGAAAATCTGCATCTCAAACCTTCGATGACTAAGAATCGCTAGTGCAATTTTCAGATCGACACTTCAGAATGGCCTTATTTGTATAACCGCTATTAACGAAATCTAATCCATCCCCTATAAATAATTAAAGGATGTACATATTTTCTCGAGTAGATTAGCACCCCCACCCCGTCTCCTTCCCCCCACCACGAAACATTTAAAAATCTAACGAAAAAATCTGAAACTCCTACCGAAAACTATAGAAAAAATCTGAAACTCCACCGCAAAACCGCCATAGAAAATCTGGCCACACTGATCCTGCTCGAGACGCTTACCTGAACGAGAACAATTGTTTCACTTTCATGGTAACTCTCTTGGTCAGCGCTCGGCGTATTGTGTGCAGGTGAAATTGCAGTAGATCTCAGCATTCTGTGCTAAATCACCTAAATAATTAGCGCAACACGCTACCCAGCGTTAAAGAACAACGCCGTTGGACGGCAAGTGGGGGAAAATAAAGAAAAGCTATTTCTAACAGCAAAAAGGATCGGACGCGGCGAACACCGTCTCTGTCACAAGACAATACAATTGATATTCTGGGTAAGTCCACGGCAAGGGCAGCCTGTTGAGCGAGCTATTCGGAAGAGATCGCAAAAGAGCATTCAGCTCATCGTATGAATAGGCGTATTTTTATCCTTTCTTGTCCACTTTTTAAGACACAACAACCACTGAAATATAGTGCAGAACGCTAGCAAAACGGCAGGGAAGATTGATCTAACAGCAACAGTGATCGGACACGGGGGACGCCGGCTGTCACGCAAGAAGCCGGTACGATAGAATTTTCAGGTAGGTCGTGGCAGAGGATTGATTGTTCCGTGACAATAGCCATCGTTTTCACTCACACCAACGTACTATCTTCCCATTTGATCAGGAATGACGGAAACACGCATCTCTAATCTGGTGGACACCGATCGTCCCCTGCTATGGGTCCCGAGCCCGAAATGTGGAATGTGCTCACTGCCGTACACGAACAAAACGGACTTCCATTCGGTGTACCGGACGCCCTTCCTGCTTGCCTGCCAGCATCTCATGTGCAGCGATTGTGTGTCTGAGTATGCCTGCAACGATACGATCCTGTGTGCGCAGTGCAAGCAGCCAACGCTGCTGCGGACCGTCCAAGGCGATGCCACGATCGCCCTCCATCCGAGCTACTACATGATGGGGCTCGTGGAGCGAAAGCAGGAAGAGCTCGACAACTTGCTGCAGTATGCGATGGACGAGAAAAATCAGCGCGAAAAGCGGACGATTGCGAACGAACCGACGACGCCAATGAGCTTTACCATCGCGCCAGTTCGAGCGCACGAGATAGGCACACCGAAGAAGTTGAAAAACCTGCTAGAAAATGCGTACTACTCCTACGAAACCACCAAACGCTTGCTGGACAATCGCAACAAGTCGTTGCCGGCCAATGCCGAGCAGGTGTTCAAGAAGATAAACGCCCACTTTCTATCGCTGCACAATGCGCTCCAGATGGAGGAGATTCGCGTGCTACGGCAGGTGCGCAACTCGTTCATCGACCAGTGGCAGCACACGGAACGGCAGCAGCAGCGTTTGCAGGCTTCCAACGAACGGTTGAAAAAGCTGTATGCACGCTCGAAACGGTTCCTGAGCGATCCGCCCGAAGCCGACGACGAGTCGTGGCAGAGGTTTGGCAAGGAGGTGAAATCGTTCCTCGAATCCGAACCGCTGAAGCTGATAAAGCGGGACTACACTGCCCCAGCGGCCATTCTCTATACGGAGTGTGAAAGCTTCGTCAAAAGCATCGGCAGGTGTTACAAGCTGACCGTGCCGAATCTGAACAAAGTGATGCAGCTCGCACCGATGGCGGCCAGTGCCGAGAACAAGTGTGCACCTGCCGGTACATCGGGTGAATTGAGCGATTCCAAACGTCGCCACACTGTCGCCGATCGAACCTTTACCAACGATTCGAGCGAGGGAGGAGAGAGTTCTTCCCGCCGGGAACGAGGAAGCGCAGCGAAGGAGAAACCACCACGTTCCGAGCGATCGAGCAGCGGCCCTCACAGCAGCCGTCACCAGACGTACGACAATAACGATAGCTACAAGATCTCCCTGACGAAGCGTGTATCGCATGCTAAGAAGGACGCGGACAGGGAGAAGGATCTGCAACGGCACTTTACCAGCGTGAAGGTGACGTGCGTGGTGAATCCGCTGGAATTCTACGTGCAGGATGCGCTGAACCTGGACACCACCACGTCCCTGGTCGAGTTGTGCCAGCAGGAGGCGGCAGCCTACGAAGCGAACCTGATTGCCGGTATCGATCCGCTGAAAGTACGCGTCGGCAAGCTGTACCTGGTGCGATCGGATAGCTCCACCGCCAACTGGTATCGGGCGATGGTGTTGGATCTGCTCAACACAACGCCCGAACAGCGCGGACCGTACCGGGTGCAGTTCATCGACTACGGCGGGCAGGCAACGGTGACGCACGAGTGTGTGCGACCGATGTCGAAGGAGCTGGCCAGCATCGAGGGCCGGGCGATCCGCTGCTCGCTGTACGGCGTAGCACCGCCCGGCTGGAAGCCGGACGACCTGAACGCGTCCTGGCCGGAAGAGTGCCGCGTGATCATGATGGAATTCGTATCGGAGCTCAACATGCTGATGTTCACGGTGGAGAACAGTGGCGGCGGCCAGATGGTGGATCTGTTCCAACCTCCGGTGACCACTCGCTCGTGGTCCAGCAAGCACTCCAGCAGGAAGGATCCGGGAGTGTACTGGGAAGGGTTCTACGCTCCCATGTCGCTGCGCAGCACGCTCATTTTCGGGCAGCACTGCATTCCGACGGACACGACGGAGCAGCGGCGACGTGAGGTCGTCGAACGGCTCGCGCTGCTGGACCACTGGATGCATAAGGCCAAGGCACAGGCGCAGAAGCGATTGCACATTCCCCGCGCGCCGGAATTGACGGAGTACGATAGTTTCGACGTGCAGATTACCCATTCGCTATCGCCCGACCAGTTCTACCTGATGCCAATGCAGTGGAAGACGAAGGATTTCCAAGCGCTGCAGGAGGAGCTGGGCCAGCTATGCCAGGGCGAGCGCAAGTGCTTCTATCCGTACGCGGGACTGGTGTGCGGGTTCACGCTAGGCGACCAGGGAAGCAAGGTCTGGTTCCGGGGCCGCATCGAGACGGTGCTTCCGACTGGAGCGTGCGAAGTGTACGTGCTGGACAGTGGCGAACGGTTGACGGTGCACTGGTATGATCTGTACCTGCTGCCGCTGGACAGTGCGCCGTTGCGCAAGCATCCCCTCGCCGTTTGCTGTCGGTTGGAGTACATCTACCCGCAGAGCAATGGGGGCAGCAGCGGCGGTGGTAACCATGGCACGCTCAGCTGGACGCGAGAAGCGGTCGAGGAGTTCAATCGCATGGGCAGAAGTAAGACGCTGCGGTTCAGCGTGAAGATGGGCAAGCTGTGCAAAGTGACGGACACGTACGGTGTGGTGCTGTACCTGCACAACAAGGCGGACCGCGACACGTGCATCAACAAGCTGCTGGTGCACGAGGGTCACGCCCAATGCATTGCGGGAAAGGAGAGCGAAATTAACGATCGCATGCTGGAACCGGCGGTGACTGATGTGTTGGCGCCTACTACGCCGACCAGCACGTCGAGCGTTGCCTCGCAGCCGAGCAGGCTGGTGGATCCTCGCATAATGGTCGAAATGCTGCGGGTGGTATCGCCCGACGAGTTCTACGTGCGAGTGTGCTCGCGCAAACCGTGCCTGGAGCGGTTGCACAACACGATCCAGCAGCACATGGTCGAAGCGTTGGACGGCAACGTGGCGGAAGAGGACGACAGTGGATCGGGCGAATGCAACTGGGCGGTCGGGGACATGTGCGTCGTGTTTACGGCAACGTCCGACGGCGACTCGAGCGAATGGTACCGTGGCCGGGTGACGGCCGTGCAGGAGGAAGCCATTCTGCAGTACCAGGTGTTCCTGATCGATCGGGCCGAATCGGTACGGGTGCACCGTACCAATATGGCCCGGCTAACGTCGAACGTTTCGCAGATCCAACCGGGAGCGGTGCGGTGTCGGCTGGCGTGCATTGAACCGATAGGGGGCAACACTAGCTGGCATCAGACGACGCTGGACACGCTGATCAATACGATCGAGTCGTACGACAAGCACGCCATCTCGCTCGACGCCAAGACGCCCAACAAGTCGGACGATGTCGGCCGCGCGCTGTCGGTGGTGCTGTGGGGCATACGGCAGACGATGCGGCAGGCGCTGGCACCGCAACGGACCGAGTACCGGAACATCAACCAGCTGCTGGTGGTTCGCGGACTGGCCCACTCGACCGGCCGGTTCCGCACCTTCCCGACCAAGGGCGAAGGTGCGTTGGAGGAGGTGCAGCTGTTCGAGCAAGCTGTCGACGAGATGATGCGGTCCGAGTACGACAGGTTGCAGCAGTTTTTTCGGACCGTCGCCGCCGTCTCCACGCACTCGCAAGAACTCGACTCCGGGGAGGACGGAAACGAAACGGCAAAAACTCTACTGAACGGTGATGAGTCCGACGTGAAGGTGGACATCGATGATGCGTGCGCCGCCGCCCTGTCGCTGATCGACGTCGCGGTCGACCGTATCGCGGACTGGCCGGAGGCGACTCGGTTCGACAAGACCGTGTTTGTGGGCATGCCGACGTACATCGGTAACGACGGCACGGTGTACATTTACGACGTCAGCCAGGAGCCGGTGCTGACCCGGATGCGCGACACCATCAATGAGCACGTGCAGAATGGTCCACCGCCGCCGGCCGTTCCGATCAAGTTCGAAAGCGGCCAGCCGTGCTTCGTGAAGTACCACGTGGATGGACATTTTTACCGCGGAAAAATTCAGCTCGTCATCGAACCTTACCGCACGTACCGGGTGCTGTTCGTCGATTATGGCAACGAGGAGACGTGCTCGCTGCAGGATCTGCGTCCAGCGTCGGCCTGTGGACTGGTGCCGGTACAGTCGCACCGGTTCCGGCTGAGTGGCATACTGCCCATAGACTATTGCTCCGTAACGTCCCTGTGGCCCGAAGATGCACTGATCGTGTGCCACGGACTGTTCGTGCAGAAGCTGTGCAAAATCCGCGTCGACACGTCGGTCTGGTCGGGCGATGGCTCCACTCGTCATCTGCCCATCCCGTGCCATCTCACTCTGCTGAAGGATTCGGTTGCAGTGCGCGAAGCGTTGTTGGAGCTGAATATGTTTAAGCTGCGCTCGGAGCAGCCAGAGAAACGCGCGAGCTGGGTAGCGGATCATGTACCGCCCCGGAGGAGCGAGTTTGCCGTGATGATAAACCAGCCGAGCACCTCCTCTCACCCGATCTCCACAACCTTGTCTACAAGCGTTACATCGGAGAGGAGCGAGCTGCTGAAGCTGATGGAACAGCTGCAAACGGAATATGTCTGTAGTAAAGAGTTCGAAGATCCCAACGATCTACCAGAGGAAGAGGACGAATACGATCGGTTTAACCGGGCTCAGCTGATTCACGCAGATCCGGACGATGAGAGTTACCACGAGAGTCAGGCGAAGGAAAGCGAGATCTCACTAGATCTTACCCCACTCCCATCACCGGCCTCCTTTGACTCGACCGAATTTGAGACATCGTCCCGTCTGTCCGCCCAGCAAAATGACGAGACTCAGGACACGAGCCACTCTCCTGTCCAGAGCGAAGATCCGATAGCACGCAGCTTTCCACACCAGGCACCGATCAAACCGTCGACGATTGGATTTTTTGCCGACTTCATCAACTATGGGGACAATTTGACGTTCCACGTCTTTCCGCATCTGGAGGGGCACACGGTGCGGATGTCAAACATGGAGGAGAAGGTACAAACGGTGGCCATGTCCCGCAACCCGCTGCACCGTTGGCAGGCGAGCGTGCTCGAGGAGGGTGCGCCCTGTCTCGCCCCCTACCATGTGGACGGCAAGTACTATCGGGCCATCGTGGAAGAGATCGACGACGAGCGGGAACAGGTGCGCGTGCTGTACGTCGACTACCTGAATCGCGAAACGGTGGCTAAGAAAGATTTGCGCAAGTGCCCGATCGGGTTGCGTATGATCGCGCTGCGCAATGTCATGGTGCGGCTGGCGAGCGTTCAGCCGAACTCGCGGCTCCGCAACGAGGACGTCATCCGGCGGCTGGTGGAGCTACTGAAGACACCGTTCTACGTGCGCGTTATCCACTACCCGCCCAAGACGGACAAAACGCCCGTCGTGCTGGAGGTAGAGCTGTACACCGATTGTGACTGTAAAGAGCTTGTGTATCAGCAGATGATCGATACGAAGTATTTTCTTCGTAAAGCTACCACAACACGGAATTAGGTGAGCTTAGGGTGCAGTGGGCAAGCTTTTTGTTTTTATTTTACATCGATTTTTTTATCGTTCGAATTATGAAATTGTGGCTGGTAGGATTATAGGTTTTCATTTTTTTTTTTCATTTACATTTTGTTCGTTAAAAACGTATCGAGTTTATTCATGTTTAAATTTTTTTATGAGTTAATCAAATCGTATTTGCAACGTTGTGATCAAGCTTAGATGAATTCCAAAGGAATGCCAAAGTAAGGATTTTGGAGGAATTATGGAAACATTTTTCTGAATTAAGAGTGATGATAGAGCGAATAAAACAAAAAAAAAAAACGCGACAAATGCTTTGTCTCATGTTTTTACTGTCGAACAGAACGGTACAGCAAGGGAATTAGTAGCGTAAACTGAGTATAGGTCTGAAAGTACAAATAGTGAAGCTACTTATCTAAATATAAATGAATTTTATGGTCATAAGAACGTAATACATATATATCTTTTTATTTGTGATGTGCGAACTAAGCGAATGGAAACGACCAAAGAAGGAACTTAAATAAAGACATTTCTATCTCGGCACGCGCAAGAACGCGCCGCACGACAGCACTATAAATGGTAGACATAAATCATGTTGGGACGCGGATACACAGAAGGTTCTGATAAGCAAATGACGGGCCAGTTCAGTTGCAAAGCGCATGTGTGTGTGTGTGTGTGTGTTTACTTCAGCCTCGTAAAAGCCCATTTCCGTATCGGTTCCCAAAACTGTCTATCAATTTAGCAAACTCACCCGCTCCGCCGTACGGTCACGGTCTTCGTGTGTGTGTGGTTTGCGGTTGCAGTGATTTTTCATGCCCCGGGCGGAAGTTGCATTTATTTTTGGTTATCTTCAAACTGATACGCACTGTACATTAAGCAGCGATCGGAAGCTTCCTGTCGACATGCGATCACCATTAGCACCGGGATTATCATGGTAATGGAGCAGCGGTCCGTTACCTGTCTGCCGTCGGATGTCAAAAGGGCAAGCACGTGGCCTGAGATTTTAAAATAAATATGTCCCCTGTGCGAACAGCGGTAGCGCGTTTTATATTGGCTTAACAACAGTTAGTGTGACATTACCCTGTCAGCACAATTCTAATTTGGCATTGCCCCATGGTGCAATTGCACTTGATCGAATTTCAACGCCTACCATCAGCAACGCGCGCACCCTTGGCAACCACCACAGCGAACCGATTACGTTTCCCCAAGTGAGCGGTGTGTGTCAGCACAAGTTAGACCAGTGTGTGTGTGTGTCCGTCCACCGACAATCAGCCACATAGTCTGTCCAGTTGGAAAGGTTTGAAGAAAAAAAAACGCTGAAACAACCCCCATAACCCCCCTTCGAGGGGGGAGGGGTTGGGTGAGGTAAGGTGGTCAATCTCACCCATCCACCCACATTCTCAACTCTTCCAAACCCAAACCCGTCCAATCTCTCCAAATCATCCCTCCGCTACCTCGCCTCCGCCCCTCTAACGCCAACCCACCCCAATAGGTCAACGAGCATCGGCAGCATAAAGCGGAGTCAATTGCCTCGTGCCTTCGAAGCTCGTGCCATCCAACCGTGTCTGAGGGGGGGGGGGGGGGGGGGGGTGAGGGGAGACGTAACAAGGGGAGAGCGTTCGCGGTACTCCCCCCTCGGCAATCCCCAGCGGAGTTGGTCCCAGTGTGAGACCGGATTCGAAAATGGTCTCCACCCCACTTCCAATGCCCGCTCTCTCCCACCTCTCCCTTCCACCCCGTTTGCGTAAACACACCAAAAGAACCAATAAAAGGGGGTGAGGCGGTGACCGATTGAAGCATGCCAAACACGCTTTTCGTATCGTTAATGCTGCTGGTGCTGCTGTGCCTACCGCACACACACACACACACCACCCGCGGACCCATTCCTCACGGCGCTCGTCGGGGTAGGGAAGGGAGCAAAACGGGTCCGAGGAGGCTTTGGAACGTGCGAAACAGACGAACGCTCTCTGAAAGCAACTTTGAATACGCGACGGAGCGCTCACACTCTCTCTCTCTAACGCACACGCTCGCTGACTGTCTCCTTCCTTTTCTCACCTACACCCAGGCGAGCATAGAATTGTCAGTTGGTTTTAAATATCAAAACATAAAATAATTATTAAGTTCAAGCATGCACACGAGCTCGGTATGAATGTACTGTAGGGCGAGGGGAGGAGAGTGGCACGAACGGGGGGGGGGGGAAAGAAAGGTGAAGAAAGGGCGCAACAAAAGTGGTACGCGCAGCTTATTCATAATAAAAACCCATGCCCATGCGCTATTGCTTTCCTTTTCTCGCCCGCCGGCCCAGTGCGCAGCAGCTTGTGTCTCGTGTTTCGCGTCGTGTTATTCTTCACCCAACCGTCTCGGTTCCTCTTCCCCTTTCAAAAAAGCACACACACACATATAGTGCCTTTTCCCTCTATCTCCCCTATCCCATGCACGCGCTCTACATTTACGAGAGGGAGAAAGAAAGAAGAGACAAAAAAAAACCGCATCAATATATACGGCGAACGCGTTCGTGGGAAACTTTGCGCTCGGAAGACATTTTCCCACGAGTTGGTACGGCTTTGCGCGCGCGGGCAGCAGCCAGTTGGGCCCGTGCTGCACAGGCTTTTAACATGTCGCTCGTGAGGAAGTGTGAAAGAGGCAGCGGGGCAGAGGGAGAAGCAGGAGCCGAAGCAGTGATGAATAAAGGAGGATTGAAAAGGGAAACACACACGCACACACACGGCCAACGTGCTCGCCGCGCATAAACAGATGGCTTGGCCGCGGCGCACACAGCTTCCCGCGTCTCGCAGCTACGCTTTGCGCTGCGCTCCCGAGAGCCGCATCAGTATCACGTGTTGAGCTCGAGCCAATTTAGCTTAATAAAACTATAATGTGCCCTGTCCGGTAAGGTGGGCAAGAGAGAGAGAGAGAGGGAAAGGGCAAGCAGCACATGAAGGGGTGGGGCGCCAATGGGTGTGAGGGAAACAGAATAAAACACAGCCCGTCAGGGTTGGTGGGGTTAGAGGGCTGGAGAAAAATCCGTGGCACAAGCGCGAGTTTTGTTGTGTTGTGTTGGGGTGCGCCTTCCCTTTTCTTCGTGCGGAAAATGGATTGCCACGACGTGTGTTTGTGTGTGATGCGCGTAAAGAAAGAGAGGGACAGGGAGAGAGAGGGTAAGGGGACTGTTTTTTATTGCTGCTTTTTGCCGGTTCTTTTAGCTTCTTTCCCCCTTGCCCGCGCGGCAATGTGTGTCGGTAGCGCGATTTAATGGATATTGTTTCGGGTTCTCCCTTCCCGGGCGCGAAACAATCCTTTCTTTGGATAGCTTTGTGTGTGTGTGTGTCTTTCTGTTTTCGGTTAGAGGTTTTGCGTTTTTGTTGCTTCTTGCGCGCTCTGGTTCGTGCACTTTTTGTTGTGTCTCCTTCTTCCCTGGCTTTTTTTTTATTATTCTGCCGCTTCCTCTATCTTTTTAGCTAATGGAGCTACTCGCCTTTACTTAGCGCAATGCGCGAAGCAAAAAGGGAAAAGAAGATTAACAACTACGCAGGCACCACCACCAACACCCCCCCGCAGCAGACCGACAGGGATAAGTAGCTGAATGTGTTGCAATGCTGAAGGAAAAGGAATTGAAATCACTCACGAGCTAACACAAAAGAGCATACGCACACACACACACACACACGCCCCTCTCCTCGTGGAAAGGAACTAACTAAAAAGCCCTCGCAGTTGGAAAAAGGAAATCGGGGAGCGGAATCGACACGCAAATGCGCATAATTAGTGTCGCTGGTTAGGAGCGGATCCTTTGCTTCCCTTTTTTTTGCTTTTGCGTGCGTTTCTTTTCCTTGCCTTGTTTTGTTGCCGCACTTTACGTACGCTTAAGCAGACGAAGAATGAAAAAAAAACGATGCGTTTGCTTGATGCGTAATTGTTGGCGCAATATGCGCAACGATCGGTGACGCATAGGAATCCTTGCGGAGTAGAGCAATACCTCTTGGAAGAGAAGATGACGAAAAAGGGAAACGGATCGTTAAGGATAAGATAGGCGCAAGACCGTTGCGCGTTCGGGGAAGGTCGTCGAAACGTGATACGGGCCAAACACGGGAATGTGACGGGTCCCTATGTGGCCCTTGAGAGAGAGTGTGTGTCTTATCTGATCACTTGTTGGCGTGAAACATAAAACGTGGGTCAAAGGCAAACAAGTTGGCCAGATAAGCCGCACGGCAATGCTGTCGGTTGTTGGTTGAGTACAGTTTTTTTTTGGTACTGAATTGTTTTACGAGCATATATCCCTCGGGGTGTGTTTGTTGAATGACATAGGATTTGATAATCTAGAAAAAAACAGATCTTATACTGACTGTGGTATATCGTCAACATATCGAACGATCATGCGCAGCGTTACAGAATAGATAAATCACGCGAAGATCCTCGAGAGTTTAGATGTAGATAAGAAAAAAGGCTTGAGCAATGATTTTTATGGTTTTATGACTTTGGTCGTTAGGTTTCGGGCACGCTGTACGTTGAAGTTGATAAAAAATGGGTTTCTTATCGAAATAATGAAACATAAAGAAGGAACGCCGACGAAAAAGCCATGAGCGAAGGTTTAGTGTTTGGGGTAAAAGTAACACAAAGGTCGATCAAAAAGCAACCCCAGCAATAACATTTACGTAGAATTGGTCCATCATAAAAGGTCCTAAAGATGTGCATCGCCTCAAAGGACCTTTTGGTTTTGTTTTCAAATGTTGTGCGGACAATAAAGACGCCGACAGTATAACCTGTTCTATTATCCAACAGCTTTCTAGTTGGAATGCTATGAGCCATGCTCACCTGGAATCCAATCAAGCGCTTGCTCATCAAGCTTGACCGATGCGTTCCTTTACAATAAGAAAAACCTTCACCACCCTAAGCAAACAAAACGTACAACAAGAAGAAAACTCAAATCAAGACCCCGCTTCGATGCGGTATAAACTTATTAGAACCGATCCTTGCACGTGTTCATTCCTATACGGAACGGTGGAGGACCCTCTCACACACTTGACACTCCTTCGCATGCATCGTGTACGTGTTCCCGAGTCCCCTCCCGCTGGCTTTCCACTCCTGCAGAGGCTTGTTTTTCCAACAAATAAATTACCATCTTTTTTCCTACCCGCTCCGTCCTCCGTTGCCGTTGCGAGCTGACAGGTTTCGATAAAAGCCCATGGGTGTCAGGTTCGGGGCTTTTTACCACTTGCTGCGCCTGCCAGCTTCGTAGGCAGTCCGACCTGCCCCCGCGCGACGCAAGACACAGGCCGGGGGACGGAGGTTTATTGGGATGGTTAGAAATTAAGAAGAAGGTATTAATTGTACGTTTTTCGACTGTGGGCGAGTGGTAAGCGAGTTTGTTTTCCGATGATGGTTGGTTGTGCAGTTGTGTTATTACTGTCATTTTTATATGTTTTTGAAGATGCGCGTTGTGTTCGGCGCATCTTTGGCGATTAAAATTTATTTTCTTCCTTAGGCTCTTCCCTGAAAGTGAGCCACTTGGTTTCGTTAATTTGAAACCGGCTGAACGCATGCATACAAAAAGCACACTTTGTAGTGATAATGGATCCTCGCCCGAAATACACGCATCCTCTCTACAACAAAATGTGTCTTCAAATCGGGTTCCTTTGGGTAGAAGCGATGATTACGGCCTGGTAGCGACAAAAAAAAGAAGACAAACGAAGACAGTCCAACTGAAAATATTTCTCACGGCACCACCTTAAAGGTGACGAAGCGACCCGAAAAGATGGCGACAAAAGGAAGTGGCAAAAAAAAAAAAACCGGCAACCAAAAAACCAGCAGCAGCAGCCAAAATGGCATCCTTAAGTGGAGCAACAAATTTGCATGCATTTAAAGACACGAGACGAGGCGAAGAAGGACTCTCATTAAAAGTTAGAATAACAATTTGCACCCAAATATGAATTCAGCCGTCCGACACCTTCCCGCTTGGCCGCCGACCCCTTCCCTCGGTGGTCCCCATGTCCCAAGCTACCGGTTCTGGGATTTGCTTTGGGGTTTTTTTTTGCTCTCTCTCGCTCGTGTTGTGTTGAGTTTGCTTATTAATTCACTTGCCTCACTGGTGTGGCTATCATTTCTCATCTTCATTTTAGCCTTTCTTTTTGATCGACCGTTGAAAACCTGTCGGGGACGGACGCGCCCCACCGCGCCCCATCATATATTATCCTTTCGCGTTTGCGGGCTGGAATAAAAATTATAAAATAAAGAACGCAACCAAAAAAACGGGAGCATTTGCATCCATTTATGCCCGATGCATCAACTAGCTGGTTTCCCATGGCATCTCTTACACAAGGCTCATCAGGCTGCGTTTGTGTGTGCTTATTAACCCTTGAAGCGTATCGTTTTTGAGGGTTCATGATGAATTTCTGTCAAAATGTTGATGTCATGTTGATGAAAAAGGACAGCTTAAGAGGGCTCCGTGTATTGATTTCTGGGAGTTTCCTGTCAAAAGATCCTGCAGATGCCATCAACACCAACCACCGAAGGGTTAGCTAATGAGCATCTTTGCGCCGTAACGCGGGTTTTCGGTAGGATTCGCGCATACGAAACTGGGCCCTGCTCCCGTTGGCGGACAGGACCAAAACCTCGCTCTTGCCCAACCCGCGCCAACAAAACAAAAAAACAACAACAACAGCTCGAAGGAGTCATCTCTCGTGCCACTTGTCGCTCCAAATTGGCGCTCCCCAAACGCCAGGTGCATCGGTGTGTTGCAGTTTCCCACTCGCTTTCGCTCGGGCGGTTCGGGCCGCGCTGTTGCTATTTTCTGTTTTGTTGCATATATCTTCCGGGGGCACCGGGTAAAGGAAAGTGCGAGAAGTGAAGGAGCAGCAACTGAGGAAGAGAGAGAGAAAAAAAGCAGCCCCATCGCAACGTGGCGCGCAAAAAAATCTTTCCGGAGCGTGGGAAACTGCGCCAGCGCACGGTTCTCACAAAATAAATAATAACAGTGATAAAAACAAGGCGCTCCGGATTGGGGCAAGATTGGAGTCAAGAACACGGCCGAAAAAACACCTGCTTCTTGGCTGGGTTTCGGAGGCCTTTTGCGGGCGATTCTGCGTCAGCGAGAGGCGAAGAGGGGGGGGGGGGTTGCGGGGTGATGCAGGGAGAAGGCATCTTCAGCACAGCCTCCACGTGCAGGACAACGCAGCGGATTGTGCGCCCCCGATCAATGCGCCAGACTAATGCCGATGACGTCGGTGGCCGAAATTCGCTGCCAAATGTTCCTCCAAAAAGGAATCGGCATCGTTATTTGCTTATTGAGCAAATGTTGTTTTCCGTTTTTTTTTGGGTGAGGGGGTAGAAGGTAAGGGAATTACTTCCCAAACTACCAAACCGCGCGTTGCGCATCGGAAGCGGAAGAAGACATCGAAAGGAAGGGGAAGCGGCGGTGTGTTTCCCTTAGGAGTTTCGATTTTCTTGTGCGTTAGATCCATTCGCATCGATCAACTTTGGATTGGGGCGGAAGCTCGAGCGCGTTTGGGTTGCGTTGAGGCGCGTGTTGGAGCGTGTCGGGAACGAATGCGCAAACAAACAAACGTACAACGGTGCCCTTTCAGCGGTGGCACGTGTTTTGATCTTCGTTCGCTATAAAGAATCAATTACGCACGCGCGCGCAGAGCTGGATGACGTTGGACGGATATGTTTGTTTGATGTGTTAATATTGACGAGATTGTTATCTTTTATTTAAGCTAGTTTTAAGCCTAACCCTACACGAATTCCTTGTAAAAATCCACAATTTTGGATCAACAGTTTAATGAACAGAACTGCCTTTTTGGGGAACAGAAAAAAGCGAAAAGTCCACCGTTTCTTGTAAATTAATTAACGCCTAAAGGACGACGCAAAGAATGTTTTCAAGAAGCCGTTTGTTTCCACATTCGAAGCGCTTATTTGCGGTCTCCCTCTTAACGCGACGGCCCTAATTAGAAAAAGCGATAAATATGATAATTGGGAAAGCCTGGGCCTCTTTCACCAGCCGGACGGCACTGTTCCGGATCATCCTGCATTGACCCGCCAGGCACTTTCACCCGTTCACAGAGATTTTCTGAATATAATTATAATTGTGTTGCCACCCTTAACAGTCCTTTAGTTGCTTCTTTTTTTTTTTGCACATCACTTCGTCACACGGAAGATTAACACCTGGCCATTCCGCTTTCCCGATCTTCAGCCTGGAGGGCTTACACGCAATCGCTTCTTAATAGGACGAGAGTTCCCGGGACCACGGTCTCATGCATCCACACAAAGAAAAAAAGCAGGACACGAATGCGATGTAAATGGCAATAAAATAAGAATCAAGCTACTTTCTCATCACACAAAAGGTCATCCACACCCGGTGCATCTTCGCCCTGGCAGTAGGTTTGGCGTGTGTTTAATAGCTGGATAATTCCTTTCCACTGACCTTCGACGGCGGCGATACAATTTATGTCGTAACAATTTCACCCGGCCGAATCCCCCGGCTGACCAGAGAGTGTCCCTTTCGGGTCATCGTTGATCGCTATTGTAGCGTCCAATTCGATCGATTAGATTCGAGGGTTTTGGTAAACGGTGACTTTTGTGGCTCCTGTTTTCCCATCCTCTCATGATCTCGTCAACCGTAAACGGATCGTTCAAGACGCTATTATGTTGCGTCTTCGGATTGTTTGCCCAGAAACAAAAAAAAAATGACTCATTCCGTTCGTCTTACCTTCTCCCACAATCTTCTCGCAATTGCATCTTCTGCAGCATCGGTTTTTGTCCCCCGGACGTGTTGTGTATGCGTTACGTCGATTTATTAGGCAACAAATTTCATAGTTGCCGATGAGCTTAAATTAGGGCTTTAGCAGGGTTTTTACCACGGTTGCAACTACGGTCCAATTGGACGGATGAAAGGACAGCTCAACACACACAACACACCGGTGGTACAATTGAATTGAGCAGCAAAGGTGAAACCGTTGAAACAAAACTTGAATAGCATCGGGAATGGAAAATCGATTGTCCTGAGCGATGGAATCAGCTATTCTGTCTCTCTGTTCCGTCCTTTTACAAACAACGAACAAAACCGAACAATCCACCAGTCCACTAACCAAAAGTCTGAAGAAAAGGGCGAACCAAAAAAACAACAACACAAAAATCGGACAAAAAGCAAAGAATGTGATAATAATTTCTAAAGAAACCTCTGACAGAATTGAAGAACATTCAAACCCATATCGAGCTAAAGCCATCGAGGTTTGCCTTCTTTACTGGCCTTTACCGAATTGATCGATTAGGACCCGTAGGGTTTTCACATCTTTCGAGGCATTCAACACGTCCAGTTTTGTTTTTTTTCGGGGGTCGTCTAATTTTCGGGACCGGACGGACGGGACTCTATTCTTTGTGAAAAAAGTAGTAGAAAAATTACACCCTCAAGTAGGTTGGTTTTCTTCGGGCTGATGAAGGAGAAGCACCGGATAATGAACACACAAAAACGACACAAAACGTACCAGAAATGAAGGCGAGCCCGAATTGTTGGACAGGATCGAACAAGTCGAGTCATAATTTTCCTGCGTTAGAATGTTTTAAATGTTTCCTTTTTTTCTTCCTCTACTTTGTTTGGTGCTGGTCCTTTTCTTTCCTTTCTCTTTCTTTATTTCCACCTCCAATTTGGTTGGTTTTTCTTCTTTTTGTGTGTATGCCTGAATGCTTCTGCCCAGCTCTATGTTCCACCTCTATTCATCTCGGGGCTCGTCCTTTCTGTCCAACATTATTGACTTCTAATTCGGCGTAACGTGAAAAGGGATCAGAAAGTGCCAAGCTCCTATTATCCCAGGATCGGGACAGCAAGAATGAGCGCTCAGAATCACATTCGGAAACAGTGGAAAACACAGCAGAGAAAAGAAACACAATTGCCTTCGGGAGGCCTCGCATGACGGAGAACAGCAACGAAAAAAGGAGCAGAAAGCAGCAACAGCAGTAACAACAGTACCAAACACAGCAGCAAACCGGGCAGCGGAATCACAATCGGGTGATCTCGGATGGTAGATTACCCATTTTAGTACGTGCCACGGAAGCCTCCTCCCTGGTCAGCGGTGGTAGAAGCAGAAGCAGAAGCACAGCAACACAGACGCGATCGGTCCGGGCACGGGACGGAGGGGAGGGATCCGGGCGGGAGGGATCGCGGTTCGCTTTCGATCTTGAACACGTGCACCCGAGAAAAGCAGAACCTTCCATTTTTTTTACTCCTCCATTCCTTTCGTTTGTTGTCTCTTCTTGCATCGTTGCATCGGTTCGAGGCGATGGGAGGAAATGCGGGCCAGGGAGCGGGGTGGACAAGTTGGACTGTGTGTTGTAACATGCAACGTGTGAGAATGGGTTCCATCTTCTTAATTTTGGAGGGTTTTTTTTAGCTCGTTTCTGTGCCCCTTTCTCGCCCACCTCACCGCGTGTTTGGGCAAGGAGGGTGACGACGATGACGAGGACGGGGAGAGGCGGAATGCGTTTCAAGTTTGTTCATGTTCAGTAAGTCGAGACCCTCGGGGAAGAAGGATAAAAAAGTACGTACAGTTTTGAAAATGTCCAACCAAACAGAAAAAAGCAGTAGAAGGAATACAAAAAGGCAACACAGGGTGGTGTCGATATTTTTGATGGAGAGTGATCTTGGAGTTGATTTATTAGCTATTTTTCAGTTAATTTGCCTTGGGTGGTTTATTTCTATCAATGTTCTTGTTTTACAATGACTTAAAATTAATATTTTTTTTTTGTTTAATTGTTTTGCTTTACTATTTACTTTTACTTCAAGTATAATCAAGAAAACATACAAATAACAAGATACAGGAGATACAAATCTAAAAAAAGTAAGAGCCTTCAAAGGCTGAAACATTTTTGATAATTTACAGGAAAAGTGAACAAAAACGAGTAGGAACTTTAAACAATGAAAAAAAAACATTAATAGCAAAACACTCAAAAATGTAAAAAGAAAAACTCAAATTTTAGTATTTCTTTTTAAATTATTCAGAAAATTTGATAAATTCATAACGATAGACAAACCAAACAGGTTCCTAATGACACGACTGAATGCTAAAGGGCAAGAAAGATTAAAGAATTCAAAGGATTCCGTTGCACTTTCCTTCTGTATGTTTGCATATTCATATTTCATCATGTTTCTTTTCTGTATTTACACAGTGTTCCTTTTCACCTATTTAATATGCAAATGTTTTAAACAACTTCCACCAACATCTTTTCATACACTTTGCCATATTTGTGCCATACACTTTGCGACGAAATTCTTGCACACATGCTTCCCAAACGAAGCACCTTACTCCCCTCTTTATGGTTACACTTTAACATGCCCTCACCCTCCAGTAAAACCTGCAGCACCGAACGAGGAAATTCCACCACCATTTCAGCAGGTTTTTCCCGACCCGACCCGATACTGCGCCCTAAAATAAATGCCCAATGTGAAGCCACCGGGGGAATGCCTTTACTGCACACCCTGTGCCGTTTGAGGTTTGCATCGATGCATCGACGACCACCGCAAGCAGCATTATCATCACCGCAAACTCTCGTCCCGTCCTCGGTGGTGCCGCATACACACAGACACACACAAACACATAACCAAATATATACTTTTGTACCGTTCGGTTTCTCCCGTCCTTCGCACCGTTCATCCTTTTAACTGCGTGCACGTGTTCAATGAAAGTGTGGGAAAATATATCGAAAAATCCGTCCTCCGTGTCCCGACCGCTGGCAGTGTTTTATTATAGGTTCCTCCTTTACTGTTCTCCTCTTTCTTTGGGCTCTCCTTTGTTGCTGTCCTCCGTGCGTCCACTTTCCGCTTCGGTCCGCAAGCGAGAAACATGATTCCTGTGCTCATCGATCCCTTATTACTCCTTATTAGATCTTCCCTTCAGCAGGGCCGTGAACGATCTTCATCACGTTTCGGTTTCCTCCCGTCGGGTCCCCCTGCACCTCCTTCCACAAAAGCTGACCGAGACCGAGGAGGGGGTGAACCGGAGAACGCTATGGAAAAACGGACCGCCACTAAGGAAAGCAAACGCAAGGAAACAAATAAAAACAGCGAGGAGACTAGGGAAGAGGAACCGAAAAAAGCCAGACCTAGACATAAACATCATAAAACAACGCTCAACGCCGACAGCGACGGATAGAATTACCTCCAAGGGTTTGGACCCAGGGAATGAATTCCTGTGTGTGTGTGTGTGTGTGTGTATGGACATATTGAAGTAGGATAAGATTGTAGGGATCCTCGGGACGGGATACTTGGGCAAACATCGATCAACAAGGATCACAACCACACCGGACGACGGACAACGAGAGACGTGACTACGGGGCGTTTTCCCTCCTGCGCTCTCTCTCTCTCTCTCTCTCTCTCTCTCTCGCTGCCTCCTTTCGGTTAAGGGGAAAAAGGGACCGATTCAGGATAATAAGGCAACGCTAAAAGCAAACGAACACTTGTTCGCCTCGAAGCCTGGGAAAGTTTCACCACTCAGCACAGAATTAGTGCGGGTGTAAATTGGGACGGGAAAAAAACCCCCGTGAAGCGGTCCTTGCACGGTTATGGTTGCGGTACGGTCCTTCCCCTCGCCCTTCCCCTTGGGTGTACGTGTACAAGGGTTCCTCTTGTGGACGCTTCAATCAGGATTCTGCCTTTTTCGTGTTTCTGGTTTGTCTCAAATTTGAATCCTTACAAAATCGGAGACGTGAGGAAGGCTCGAACAAGCTAGCCCGCTACGCTCTTCCGCTCCCCCCCCCCTCCCCGAACCCGGAGCTGGGTAAACCCCGACCCTCGCCGGGCAATAGTGCACTGTGCACGGCCATTAAATTGTCAACTTGTTTTTATTGCATCGCTGCGATGCGTTTTGTGTTTGGTGAACGATTCTTTTTTTCCCACCATTCCCGGTCGGTCGGTGAGTGTGTTTACACATCCTTGAGCCGCAAGGGGACAGGGGAATGGAAAATTGTTTAAACAATTTATGCATTTGTACAACACATACACAGTGACTACAGGCGGGAAGCGCTGGTGTAACTGTTAGCTTTTCACTTGACACGAACTCGACGGCAAAAGGCAAGCGGGAGGAGAATCGTTTGGCACAGAACCAATTGATTCTGGCTGGTTTCGCCCCGAGACTCGAGACACCGACCGCGCGACGGACGTGATTTGTTGGCAGTTTCTTCCCTCTTATCCTGGGCTCGGGGGCTTGGCTCGGGGTTAATGCTGGGCTAAAGAGCACTTAATCAGCGCGCCTAGGCTAACGTGTAGCAGCGTGGGTCACCAAATATTGACAGCTGTGTATGTACGTTCGTCGCTTACACCAATTGGGCATTAATTGGGAAAAGCACTGGTGTGTAATGGATGGAAGTTGGGTTGGGCTGTAAACTTTATTGCACTGGAACCGATAAGGCTCGGGGATGGCACGTACATGTGTGTACGTGGGCATCTGCATATTCACTTGTTACGCCTGTTTCTTGTTTCCCACCCATGAAAGCAATGTAACGCATGAAAGGAAAGTGATTGTTTCCCAGGATTGGGTGTACATAGGGAAGCACGCGTTGTTTTCCCTCGGCTGGGATTTTCCACGGACGTGCTTGGCAGGGGAGAAACACTGTTTTACAGATGGCTCATTATGCGCCGGGGAATGCGTCGGGACACCTCGGAACAAGTGGAACTGGTGTTGAAACGTCTCGTAAATAATCTCAGTTGCCCGGGGGTTTGGTCTATGATTGGCTTGGCGGGGGGTTCTAGAGGTTTTAAATTATCTATGAAAAATCTAGTCTAATCTAACATATTGGTTTAGAAGAGGTATGCTACTGTGGGGGTCATAAGTAGCTGACAACATTAGGTGGAACAACTAAACACATTGAACGATTGACTTTAGGTTGGGATTACATTGTGTACGATCACTTACATCTCTGCTACGACTTACCTAGGATCTTTTATGTTACTGGTGCCACTACTAAACCATTTTTTTCTTCTTCATTTTTATAGTGAATTTGAGCCAATTGGCCTCATTTGCCTCTTACTAAACCATTCCTAGAAAAGAGTTATTAGAAGGAAAAAACCCATTACATATGAGATATGAAGAATTAGATTAAGGGAATGGTTTTTTAAATCTTCACAAAAATGAATAAACAACAACATTTATTTCCTCCTCTGCAACGACTCTGAACGGACCTGTTATCTCCAAAAAGGACTTCCAAATGGATTTCCTCCTAAGCGAACTGAAATCCACCGAGAAGTTCCCACCCTTCACTTAATCCCTTGATCCTTCAACTACTCGAACCAAGTAACAAGTGAACCTTTCCTTTACCCCCAGTGTGCTGGAATTTACACCTCAGCTCAGCTTTGCCTGCGATACGGTCCTGGGTCCTGGGAAAACCTGTCGCGTCCAACCGATTTCCCCCACCAACAAACATCAGCACGTGTTGTGAGTGTTCACGGCAAGGGAATTCCCTGTTCCCGCTCAGACGGGGGCAAGTGCACCCCTTGGGCAAGTCGTTCCGTTAGGGGGAAAACGAATGAGAGAAAAACAAACGCACTTCGTTAGCCAGTGTGTGAAAAGTCTCAATTCCTCCCCGCCTTATTGTTGTTGATTTGGTTTCAATCAACGTATCAATGCATCAAATGGACCAACGATGATAAACGAACGATGGGAAAGGTTGTTCCCGCAAACTGTCCCCTGGAACTGGGGCAGGGATAATGATACGGCAAATGGGATAATCGATTACGTGAGAAAGCATCACACAGCTTGGTGTGGATGAAAAAATAAACATCCGAGCGGTTCCCACCATCTCCGAGACGGCCGATGAGCTCGGACACTTGTCCTTTAGCGTTAGTCCTTATCCTCGGCTCTTTCAGACAGTCCCCGAAAATGTCCTGGGAACTGTTGTGTGGGAAGCAACACAAAAATTAATCAAAAACCCCGCACAGTTACATTATGATTGCATCCTTCGCCTCGTGCACTTGCACCATCATCCCTGGTTGAATCCTGGGAATCGAACGCTTATCCTTTTCCGAGTTTGTTGTGTGCCGTGTGGAGAAGCAAAATAACAAACCCCCCTGGCCTGAACCAAAACACTTCCCGGAGTCTTCCCTTTTCCCAGCCACTTCGAAGCTTCGAAGGATAATGCTCGATAGCTCGAAACGGGATTCGGTACGAAGAAATGAACGCATGATATAAAAAAGCATAGAGAGGAAAAAAAGCCGTTGCAACAACCAACAACAGCCGAAACTCGTAAACCAGCAAATTGTTATACATTACCATTTTCCAGCGCAACAACAGAGGGAGAAAAAAACCTAACAAAAAAAAAAAAAAGAATACAGCTCAACAACAACACACAAAAACAGGCTAAACCCACCAGTAGCCCAAAATCTGACCGAAAACGCTCCATTCGATTACCGGTTGAACGATGAGAAATTAACCAAAAATAAAATGCACAAAAATACGGTGTGCGCGGAAGAGCGAGAGAGCGATTCACGAAAGTAACACGCAAGAATGTCCTCCCTGTGTGATGCGTAAAGCCGCTCGAATTGGAGAAGAAAGGAGAGAGAAAATAACACCCGTAAATGATTATCGCTGTGCCAAAAAGGAGTCTAATTGATCATGAATGAAAACCTGGGAAGGGCAATGCTGCAACGGAGGAACGATGAAAGGGGAAGAAGCGGAACCCATACTCAAAACAACAACACATATACTGGCGTGGAGAGGAGAGGAGAAGCAAAGAGAGGGACGGGTCGATCCGTTTTCGTTTCCAAGACAAAGTGCACGTGTTTTTCATGGGTCCCTTGCCAGCTCCGAAAGGAACGATCGCGATCGTCGAATTTTTCCCAGGCTCTGAATAGCGCAAAACACAACACAATCGCAGGACTCCCGGGGTCCTGCCCCTGCCTCACAAGATCGAGCCAGCAAGATTGTGCGCCGCTGTTGTTGTGTTCGTCCTGAGCGCTTAATGTTGCGATGGGTTTTATCTTCCGTGTTCCGCCCAGGCGATCCTTTCGCTCTCGTCATCTCTCGCCCATCATTTTTCCTAGTCCGCCACCGCCACCGCCGCCGCCGTTGAACAGCGATCAACAGCGAACAGCGTCATGCAGCATCCTGCGCGCGCAAGAGAGTCAGCAACAAACCAACCAAACCCCCAGCAGAAAAAAAGGGAACAAGCGAACGAAGCGTTAACCGAAAATATAATCACCCTCGCTAGCCATCTGCCCGCTTTTTAAAGGCTGCTTTTTCAGTGTAAAAAGTGTCTGTGGGAAACTGTAAAAGATTTGAGTTCCCACGATTTCACGAAAAATCGGTCCCGAGGCTCGGGTTTTGCGCTTGGTCCTGCTTGCTTGCTCCGAAATCCTTCTCCACCCCAACGTTCCGCACTTGTGTCCGCACCCTCACCCTCCACCTACGGCTGTGTGTATGTGTGTTATTGAATTACGTGCAGGTCCTTTCCCGGCAATGCACAGCCCGAAGGGTCCGTGCCGTCCCTTGCCGACCCACTCCCCTTACCCACTTTGGTAGGGATTTAGTCCGGTTCTGTGTATGTTTTTTTTCGACCTTTCTTTCCCTTCCCCCTTCTCTTGTGTGCACTGTGTTTCGTCGTTTGTTTGTTTCGCTCTCGGCTCCGTACTCAGATTCCCTTCGTTCGCTGCTTTGCCGGGGTTTTCGGTTCCCATGGAAAGCGGGAACACCTGCCTGCAACGGCGTGTCCTGATTCGTCCGTTTTTTCCGCTGCGCCTGTGTTGGTGCCGTTCGCTCTCGTTCACTTGCCTGCATGGGATGTGCGGGCGGGCGTGGAAGCGACACGTGGAAAGGGTCGGGGTCGGGGTCGGTTTCCTATATAAGGCCCGGTCGGGCCCGAATTCTACATCAAACGCATTCGATCAGCTCAACAGCGAACAACGCAACGCAACGTTCGATAAAAACGACTCAGCGTTTTTACACACAAACAAACAACTTCGAACGGTTCGAAAAACCAGTTTCTTGCGAAAGCGCAACGTGTGATAAGTGAAGTTTACCTTGTGATAACGTCAGCAAACAAACAAAACAAACAACATGCATTCGTACGCCGTGAACAACGCCGCCAACCTGGCCGTCTGCAACAGCAACAACAGCATCAATGAGAACCGCTACAACAGCGAGAAGCTCGCCAAATCGTCCGCCGTCTACCGGTTGAAGAAGATCCTGAAGCCGCTGGTGACGCTGCTGAAGAGCAACAAGAGCAACAAGTCGTCGGCAAAGTCGTGCCACCACGCACAGGTTGACCAGCGCCGCTCGATCATCAGCTACATCGACGAGTACGACTGCGACTACGACAACTCCGCCAACGAGCGCCTGGAAGCCGAGCTGGTCGCCGAGCTGGAGCAGTGCCACGCCACCGATGCCGCCATCCTGGTGCTCGAGGAGCAGCAGCTCCGCCTGCAGCCCGTCCTGCCCGAGGAGCTGTACGTCCCGGTACACTTTGCCCGCACCGAGGCCGGCACCTTCTTCTGGACCACTATGCCAGCCCGCGAGGTCGATGAGGATCTGATTCAGCCGGCGCACTGCTACAGCGAGGAGAAGCAGTACGCCCAGCAGGCGTACGCCGACCGTTGGGCCCAGGCCTAAGGTGCCCCACAAACCAACCAACCCGCCGCAACCGCCCGTCAGCAATCGCGCCCCGAATCGCCAGTGATACTCCAACGTGGGGCTCCAACGTGCCAGCACGTGGCGGTGCAACAGCGGAACAACAAAACTCACGATCTCTTCCGAGTGCTTCGCGCACCATTCCTCGGACCGTCTTGCTTGCAGCCCGTCTAGCAAGAATGTGTGCACGGGGAGCCGAAACCGATGATGATGATGGTACAGCTTTAATAGGTTTAGTTTAGGGTCCGTTAGCTTTTTTTTCGTGATCTTGTGATAGTAGGGTTAGAAAAACACGGTCTTCCAGCATTGTGATGATAATCAATGTGTCTTCCAATTTTGTTTGTAAGCAAAATCTGATAGATGATATTAACAGAATACAAAACACGCCTCAAAAAACAAAACTTCTTACTGCTTTCTTTACTGATCTTGGGGAATGGGGATTGGGGGAGAACGAAAAAACCATTGCGAAAGAAATTGGGAAGAAAACGGGAATAATGGGGCAACAGGTTGTTGTGATGTAATTTTTCCACTTTGTACACGGAGCGGACGGAGCGATGGAAGTTCAACTCGGTAGCAACAGCAGCAACAGGTTGTTTACAAACAAACGCGTTTTTTGTTGTGATACGATTGCTCTTCATCGCACTCGTTGGTGTCTTTTGTTTGTGGCAGGTTAATGAGGAGAAAGACTTCAATGAGCGTTAAGAGATGCTCTACAGCAGCTAATTGTATGAGTAATTGATGACAGAATTCTTACTACACAGTGCCAATTGGAATGGAATATTCTAGTTAGTTTCCATTAAGCTTTCGCATAAGGACTCCTATTGGAATGGTAAACAATATTCTTGGAATTTTTCTGGGTGTTCTAGGGTGTCTTTGCCGGTGTTCCTTTCGAGTCCTTTTCCCGCTGTGTCTAGGATCGCTCCAGGAATGTTCCTGTAGGCAGTGGCGGCGGCATTTATTGCGCTTGTTCGTGTGAAATCCTACTCCTAGAGTTAGGGCGGGCCTGGTCAAACGAGGCAAGATCCGGGATGGACTGGAAATAAGCTCTTTGTAGGCAACGACAAATCCTTCCTGGAATTTTAAAGGATAGAGAAGAGAGGCAGGCAGGAGGAGAAGAGCGAGAAGGTCCTGCAGAAAACAAAAAGGACCTTTTTTTAGTTTTTGAGATGCTTTGTAGCTGGGCACATCCCACACATCGTCCATTACCGCAGTTCATGCGTGCATAATGCACTTGACAGGGTTTTCGGAAACGGCCTGTTAGTGGGTCGTAATCGATTTTCTCGGAATGGCTAGTCCGCGGGGACACATCTTTCTGGATGTGTGTGTGTGTGGGAAAGCATTAACCGAAAACGTTAAATGTTTGTGCATGTGCTCTTTCACAGTGATAATTTGCCGGTCTCGGAACGAATGCATCATCGATGCTGTTTGAAGAGGAACCGATGCTTCAGCGTTTATTATCAGTTTGTTTTGTATTTTGCAAGTAAAAGAGTGAATAATTGGACACTATTTAGAATTTGATTGGTTGGAGAAAATATTTATTAAATGTTGTTTCGCTAAATGACTTGTACGCTCTCCACGCGCCCGTACATACAAGTCGACTGCCGAATGATTAAGAACATTGCTGCAACAGTAAATGAACCAATTAAGTGACAAAGCATGTCACAAAAAGTACAAATATGCGTTAATAACGTTCCACGCAAGAGCACCTGAGCTAGAACCGACGAAAGACGACAACGCGGACGACGACAAACAGAGGCTTTAAATGTTTTTAGTGCTTATTAGGATAGCTCCATTATCCTGCGTCCCTTTTTCGGGTCCGTTCGCCCTTGCAAGTGTGTAAGTGTGTGTTTTCGGTAGGCTCATAACGCAATAAACATTACAACACGAGAACCTGCTAATGGGAAAGCTTTGTAAGAAATCAGTACCAGATTAATATTTTTTATTGTTTTTTTTTCTTAATCACCTGTATATCCTCTAAATTCATAAAATCCCGCTGTAAAAGTGTTGTGGAAACCCCACAATTAATTAATTTAGCAAATTAATATTGCTAATGTAACGGCACGCCTGTCTACCGACAAACACACGGCATAACAACATAACAACATAACAAAAAACCCCTCGATAAATAAACCGTTTGCACACATTCCCCATCCAATTACCGCGGCGGTTAAGCGCCACTCGCACGCCCGCCCTGCTTGCGTGAATGAAAGCACCGACCGGAACCAGTGGCGCGCACACTTGAGCGCAATCTAACAACTCCCAACAACATCAACAACTGGGCGGTTGGGTGGCTAATCATGATCGTGCGGTTACATCATTTCCCTACGCGCACGCTAAACGCGCCGTTCGCGCGCCAGTCCCACGTGCGAGCGAGTTTCGGGACACCCCGACACTCCTAACGATAAACACGGGTGCTACCCCCCCTTCTTCATTCAAAGCTCACCCCCCTCCTTAAAAGGGAACAATGGGCAACACCAGTGGGCAGCAGCAGCAGCAGCACGAACGCACACCAATTAAAACCGATCACCACCGGGGCCGGGCGATAATAAAAACACATACGCCACGTACCAAAAACCGCGCATCCCTTTACTGTGTCCCTTTTCTCACCCTCTGCGTGCCTCCTGGCTCTGCTAAGGGTTCTGTTGTTTTTTTGTTGTTGTAGTTTTACTGCTGTTTGGTGCATTTGTTGCCATCGTCGAAGAGACCGTGAGAGCGTAGTAGCCCATCGAACCATACCATACCATCATCATCATCATCGTCAGCTCCGCCACATGTGGTGTGCGTTGGTGCGAGAAGTTGAGCGTGCAAAGAAGGGACTGCGAACGGACGAAGGAGCCGAAGAGGAGGAAGCAAAACAGGCACTCTCGGACGGAGAGCGTTGAAAATCATTTCGCTGGTCTGCACCTGCCGCCGTTTCCCACGGATCGGATCAGTTTCGGAGCTTGGCCGGGTTCGGACCGTCATCGGCCGTTACTGGGGCGAGGTGGCGTATCCCTGCTCTTTCTCTATGGGGCGCGCACACGTTCGTCCCACGGTCGCCGCAACGGGTGTGTGTGCTCGCGAGCGCGTTTTTTTATCAGGGTTGTTTGTTATGTTGTGTTGTTTTTTTGCTGCTCATTCCTTCTCCCCCTGCGCGGTTTATTTATGCTGCGAGCGGTTCCGCTGATGGTGGCACATGTACGAACACGTTCCGCGCCTTCTCAGCAAGTGTGTGTGTGTGGTTGTGCGTTTTTATCTGGCATTGCAAAATAACTCCCCCCAGGGTGGTGGGAATGGAGCACGGACGAGGCCACACTCTCCACGCTCCCTTTGATGGATGCGTTCGACAAACTGCTGGCTGGTGGAGCAAGAGGTTGAAATGCAACGTGCGGATGGTGTTGGATTGGAAAGAGTAACTTGATCGTGAATCATAATAAACACGCGCTGCTGCTGCTGCTGCTGCCGTTACCGCCGTTCATTGATGAATCGCTCTGACCGGGGCCTTTTTTTGCTGCGCTCGTCTCTTCCACCGCTTCTCGGCGTGTTGTTGGTGGTGGAAACGATAAGCGGCATGGGGCAGCGGTGGCGCCGGCCGGAGAAAAGGGATGATGAAACATGCTGCCGAGACGCAATGTTGTCAATCGGGCAAATCGGGGTTGCATTGTAGCACGCGCGTTTGCGGCTGGCGCCACGGTCGGAGATGCAAATATTTAAATCGTTCCGTGGTTATTGCTTGCATTGTTTTGTTTGATGTCCGCCGTTTTCGTTGCGATCGGTTTCTAATTGGATTGTTGTCTTGTTGCTTCTTTTTTACTTTGGCGTTTTCTTCAAATTTTATTTATTCTACATTCTACTTGTATAATGTTTAAAATTCGTCAGCTTTTATGTTGAGACTTTACCTTTATATAAAAAATTGGTGCTATCACATTTTTTACAATTTAATCCCCTTTTCCTGTTTCATGTTGGGGGAAAAAATGTTTAAAATGTATGAACCGTTTTTCCAGACATTTCATCAGGCTTTCCAGTTTTTTTTAACGTATTTTTTTCATTTCACACTTTTGCTATTTATAAACCCAACGCTCATCCCTCATTCCGATGCCTTCCAGGGGCCTTCCCCTGTATAAGAATTCCCCCTAAAAGCTAGCCGCTACTGCACCGCTTATCGTGGCACGCATGCTGGTTGGCACGTTTAGACACACTTTCTTGCCCAAGAAGGGTCGCTTCTTATGACCTCTTTCTCGCCGTCTTCCCCTTAAGTCTTGCACACTATCGCCGCCGGCACGTTGACTTTCGCGTGTGCGCACGAATTGTGCACACGAAACGCACGGGCTGCACCCCAGCCGAGGACGTAACGGACATTTTCCCCCCCTGCGCTAGAGCCTCGTGCGCCGGTGCGCGTTTGCATCAAGCATTCTTTCCGCTAGGAATGCTTAATTGTGCCCTCGAATGGGGTGATAGGGGGAAGTTTCCTTTTAGCTGGCTGGCGGCAAGCATTCCACGCGCTAAGGGTCAACAGGAGGGGTCCGTTTTAGGAGGAAAAAAAAACAGGCAGGAAACTCCTGGCGGACGGGAGTCTACTTCTTAGTCGGCAGGAATCGGAATTGGTGTGATGGTTGCATTGGTTAGGGAATACATTATGCTGGTTACCTTTTTCCTTGCGCTAAGACACTCGCACAAAGCAATGCGTCTTTGGTCGGAAAAGCTAGGAGGGATGATTGTGCAGCCGCAAGGGAAAGGACTATCCGTTTTGGGCAATCGTTCGATTTACTCCAGGTGTACCAGCTGTAAGCTCGAAGGAACTATAAGATGTTTCAATTATTCGTCATTTTGTAGACGTTTGAGGCTTTAGATTCATATAAAATATGAAATAGCAAAAATTTTAAAGCACAGATTGAATACAGAGGCTCTAAAGAGGTCGTTGGTTCTTTAATTTCCGTTTTAATGTAAATCGCTCAAACCATCTTGCATGATTCCATAAACCATTACGTCTAATACAAGACCAGGAATTGAGTCTACTACAACTGAATCAGTCAAAATCAAATCAAATTTGAACAGACTCTGTAGGAGAATAGATAGTTCTACTAAAACAGTGTAAGCGGCAAGCTTTACAGAACTTTAAAAAAAGGTTTTGAACCTTAGAAAAGGGGTTTATACATAAATTAGTTCTTGCCGAAAATGATGTAAATCCTTTGCATCAAGACATTGTCTTCCTTGTCCTGAGAACACTGCCTACGAGAAGTACTGTTGATGCTTCCACCAGATAATAGAATTTGAAATCAAACCATATCAACCAACCAACCTGTTTCAACGAGTCCGGAAATTCCAACAACAACAACAACAACAACTGCTCACCATGTTCCAGAATCTCCACCCGACAGCCACACCCAATCGCCATAGCAACCCACTCGTGCCATAAAGTTCCACCAAACCAATTCATCCAGTCGGCCATCGAAACGCCATTACACATTACGCAAACGGACACGTGCTGCGTCGTCGTCGTCGTCGGTCCAAGCGCATGCTGTATCAGCGCGAGCGCGCGCGCGCGCGAATCCAACGACACAAGAAACCGCTTCCGACATCACCCACTGCCAGCCGGGCGACCCCTGCTTGCGCCGCATGCCGTCTCGTGTCTGCCGCGTGCTGTCCCCGTGCCCATGCGACTCGATATGACCACGCGCGCCCATGCGCAAGCCAGCACCAAGCGAGAACCACCGCCGCCGCGACCGTGGCCTTCTGGGCTGACCTTTGGCGGGTGGCCGGAAGTACCGAAATCGAAAAGGAAGCCAACCAGCTCCATTCCCTCCCGAACTCCCCCCCAGACCACACAGCCCATTAGTCGTTTGCGTTTCCTCTTTGCGCACACACTCTCTCCTTCCCCAGATTTACATTAACTCGTCTGGCGCCTGGCGGAGGGAGCTAACCACCACCAACACCACCCATTCATCCCACCCAAACAGGTAAGCCACCGAGCCAAGAGCTTTGTTTCCGGATCCGGAATGCTGCGCTCTGGCCACCACCACCATAGGCCACGGGCCACAACATCCAAGCCCAAGAAAAAAAGGGTCTCACGGGCGCACGTTCGACCACGAGCCTATTTGCGCACGATCCGCGGGAGCAAAGAGCATTTACAATCGAAGCGATGAAGATAGGACGGAATGGAGAAAAGCCAAAGAAAAGCAAAAAAAAAAGCGCCATCATCCCAGCAACGGGCAACGGCGGCTAAAAACGGGAAGCTCGTGTCAAACACACGCTTGTGCTCATGTGGGGTAGGGTAGGACGGAAAAGGGGATTGTGGATCGAGAATCTCCCGAGGTTGGTTCCCACCGTTTTTACCCGCACGAGTGCTGCGGCTGCTGCTGCTGCTGCCTGTAGATGATGATGATGGCCAAGAAGGCGAACCTCCCGAGGAGACGTCTTAACGCGCACGCGGAGTTTTTGGCCTGTGCGCCTGCATGCGCCCCGGCACTACTTCCACTTCCCGTAATTCAAAGCACCACAGCACCGGGCGGGCAGGGCAGGGAGAAAGAAGCCAGAAGACACAACACACAACAGCAGCGGAAGGAGGGAAGGAAGGGAGGTGGACAAAAAGGCCCCGCGCACAAACTGATATGAAAAATACTCCGGCTTCGGCTCCCACGGTCGCAATCGAGCACGCACTCTTGTGGGGTTTTGCTGTTTGCTGTGTGCCGGCCCGCTCTGGCAAGACCCGTGCGCACGTTCCAGCGCCGTGCGGCCGAGCGAGAGCGCACGAGCAACTGATACATATATTTCTCCCCTCTGCGTCGTCACCCCGCTGTGGCGTGTTTGCGCAAAAGCCCCTCCACACCCTCCGAAGACGGTACCGAAAGAAGTCCCAAAGAAAGCAGCAGTCCACGGAAGAAGGAGCGAGAGAGAGAGAGAGAGCGAGAGAGCAACGCGCATGCATGCATGCATACATTCATGTCTGGGCTCAACCACCAGGCCCTTTTACCGCCGAGCCACGCCACCCTTCGTACCGCCGTGCGTCCGCCGGTCCACCGAACATCAGACCCGTGCGAACGAACGAGCGTAGAATGAGAGGGACCCAAAACATAAAAGCGACAGATGGTTACGATTCCCTCCCGTACACAGCACAAACAGCATAGCAGCAGCAGCAGCAACACATTTGCAGGTGGTGCCGTTCCAGCGTGTGGGAACGACGATGCGAGCGAGTTTCCCACGGATCCGACTCCGATCCGGCAGCCGGGCGCGCACAGCACAAACACACACACACACACACACACACATACACACGGAAAGAAGGGTCGGCTGCGTCTTCTTTCGCTCTTGCTCTCGCTCTTGCTCACACAGCCGAACGGACTCGCAGCCGGGCAGGGGTGACCCCCGGCCGGCCGGGCCTACGAACCGGCTCGGCAGTATATAAACGCTCGGTGGTGGAAATTTCGATATCATTTCCATTCATTCGTCCGACCAGAGAGGACATACACACTACACACTCTAGCATAACTAGCATAACGCGGTTTGGCGTTCGTCGTTTCACTGTCCTTTAACGCAAAAGTACGAGTTCGTGACGTTTGACTGCCATCAAAACATTGGCAGAACAAGATAGAGAGAATATCGGTGCATTTAAAGTGAAGTGGGTGTTTGTGTGCATCGGAAGCAAAGTGCATTCTTCAAGAATTGTGCAAGTGCAAGTGCAAAATCGCAGAAAAAAACCGAGCTCAAAGAGAGACTTCTCAGTGAAAGTGCCTTAGTGCAAACAACAAAACCACAACAACACACACACAGATATACAAAATGGATTACGCAAACATGGTGTCAGAGTCGGCCGGCATTAACGGCAAACTGCAGGCGTCGCTCGAACCACTGTCCCGCACCTACCAGTACCGGAAGGTGATGAAGCCGATGCTGGAGCGGAAGCGGCGCGCCCGCATCAACCGCTGCCTCGACGAGCTGAAGGAGCTGATGGTGTCCGCGCTGCAGTCGGAGGGCGAAAACGTGGCCAAGCTGGAGAAGGCCGACATCCTCGAGCTGACCGTGCGCCACCTACACAAGCTCCGCCGGCAGCAGCGCTTGGCCGCGAACCCGGTGCTCGATGCGGACCGCTTCCGGGCCGGATTCACCCATGCCGCCAACGAGGTGTCGCGCTGTCTCGCCTCCACGCCCGGCGTCGACATCAAGCTCGGCACGAAGCTGATGACCCACCTCGGCCACCGGCTGAACGATCTCGACAAAGTGTCCCCCCTGTCCGTGCACGTAGAGTCCAGCGGCAGCAGCACCGGCAACAGTGGCAGCTCCCGCAGCCCATCGCCTCCGATCTCACCGTTCTCGGCCGCATCGTCCTCGTCCGGCGATGTCCCCATGTACCAGATGCCGCTGACCCCGCAGTCGTACCGCAGCGAGGAGTCGGGCCTGCTGGCACCCTCCACCACGCCGTCGCCGAACCCGAGCGAGTGCGACGACCACCACCACCACACCGGCGGTCTGCTCAAGATCCAACAGTCCGGCGAATCCGTCTGGCGGCCATGGTAAAGCCTCCCTCTACCCGGGCCTCGCCATCCAAACAAAACAAAACGAAAAGAAACCAAATCTCTTCGAATCCATCGATCTCACCACCCGGCACCCGGCAGTTGGATTTTGTGCAACGACGACGACGACGACGACCGCGTCGTGGCACCGCGTTGGGGGGAAAACAAACAGCAAAGGAACGGTTTGCAGCTTTAAATAGTGTTTAGGAAGTTTAGTAGCGTAGTTAAGCGGCTCAGCACGCGTTCACTTAGGCCAGTGCGTGCGAGTGTTTTTATTTCGTATCGGCGTGGAGCTCGAGTGAGAAGCCACCCGATAAGGTTGTTCTTGTTGTAGTTGAATTTGTTGCGAAGAACAATATTCATTGTGATATTACTGTGTACACTGAGGAATGCCAGCTCAAAGGAAACGTAACACGAAGGGCAGGAGAGTACAAGTGGCGGAGAGAGAGAGAGAGAGAAAGAGAGACAGTGAGCTGGCTTCCCGCTTTTTTTTCTTGTTTAGATCTATGCATTTACAAAGCCCCAGTTTAGCATTTAGAAAGCAAAGACTTGAAACGGGAAGAAAAGGGATATGAACAAACAGGAGCAGGATGTACGGTTTTTTTCTTTAACTATTTTTTTTGTGTGTTAGGATTGTGAAGGAAAGGAGAAAAAATTGCAAAGATTTCCATGATGCAATTGCTGTGATTTCAAAAGGAAACAAATCAAAAAGCCCAGTTCAAGGAGATCGCAGCTACACGAGTTGGGACAGTGGAAGAATGATCAATCTTGAAAAAAAAAAGATGTTGAAGAAAAAAAAATACATTGCTCAAACAATGATTCTTACAAAACATAATTTCAACTTTGTTGTTCCTTTTTGGGGTGAAATTGGGTGGGAACGAAAACGAATATATCACAAACCAAAGGGTAAAAGGGATGAAAATGAATCACGGGAAAAGGATGGAAAAAAAGGATGGCTGTTCGGTTCAAACCACCTGTTGACGTTAACGGTTCCAACGGTTTTCAAGGTTTCAACGACAAAAAAAATGAACTCATTTTGGGAAAGAGGTTGAATAAAGATGGCTGTAAGAGTATGGATTTCTAACTGAACATTCTGTAGACGAGTTAATGTGGTTGAGAGTTTGCTTAAAAATATTAAAAAGGTTTTTTTCGTTTGTCTTAGAATTTGCTCTTTGGCAAAACCGGCGGGAAAGAAGTTTGGTGTGTTGTTCTCTCTTTTGTCTGTCGAACGAATTATCAGATCATGTGGATGAGTCATGAGTCGCACCGTCGGAGCGTTGTGCAAATTATTCTCCTTTCCTTTTTGTCCGCTGTTTTCTCCCTTGTGTACCGCGTACATTCTTGAAGCTTCAAGGTTGGAGGTCTAATTTCTAAAAACGCCGTTTGATGTTTAACGCATGAAAAAAGGATGATAGGCTTCACCCATATAAAAGAGAAATATGTGAAGAGTTGTGATGTTTTTGACTAATTTATGAAATAAGTGTCGATTGTTACTTATTCGATGTGCTTACGACGGTATCAAGTGGTCAAATTTGTTTATCGTTTGACGAGCCATTAGGTATTTTCCAATGTATCTTTTTATTGTAAAATTTGAAAAAGTAATAAAAAACTGTTGCACATATGTTATACGAATTTTACAAAACAGTTATTTTGCGCAATGCACTTTGAAAACAGAATGATGTGGAATACTGTGGCGCCATCTACTGAGCTTCCGAAGACACGAACCATTACATGGTGGAAATGTAACGCCATGCCACATTGTCTGTAACGCCACTACAGTGCTGGATATAAGTTAAAAGCTCTTTCGCTGTCATTTCAGCTGTATTTCATAGTTTTGTCTCAGTTTGTTTTATTGGAGCTCAACATGATTAATCACGAAATTATGTAGATTTTCTGGATATTTGCCAAGTTGAGTGTGATTAGAAAGAGAAGTAAAATAAAATGAAAAGTTAATCTTGATCTCAGAAAAGCATAGCTTGCATATTGTGCTTTTTGTAAGCACGTTTGTAAGTCAGAGGTCGGCAAGCTTTGTAGTTTAATGAGAAAAATGTTACTCCAGGAGTTCCACGCGATGGTTCATATGTACGGAAAAGAGCCGCCATATAGGAAGCATAGAGCCGCTAGCCCTACTTTCCCGATCACTGGCGTAAGCTAATCATTGCAAAACAAGAGCTTTAAAGCAATAATTGTAACGTAGTGTTAGTGTCTTTTATTTCAATTGTCTTAATTGTCTGCAAAATACATATCCCAATAATGAGATTTAAAATAAATCTCCTGAGCAAAGGAATGACGTTTGTTTCTAAATAAACCATCCCAGAACGTGACGGAGATCTTCTTCTTCTTTGGCTCAACAACCGATGTCGGTCAAGGCCTGCCTGTACCCACTTGTGGGTTTAGCTTTCAGTGACTAATTGATTCCCCCCATAGCAGGATAGTCAGTCCTACGTATGGCGGCTCGGTCTATTTGGGGATTGAACCCATGACGGGAATGTTGTTAAGTCGTACGAGTTGACGACTGTACTACGAGACCGGCTAACGTGACGGAGATAGTGTAATTAAAATTACGGAATTCTAATTGCAACTGGTTTCCTTCTCCACATTTGCCCAAGACCACCGATCTGCACTGAGAGCGTAATATTACTTGATAACGTACTCGAAAAAGGCGATGGGGTAATTTAGTTGTTGCCCGGTCAGAGAGTGACGCTATACGCCAGCGATGAGCGTGAGCTCATCCAGGCAGAAAAAAGGCGCGCGTTCGTACCGCAGAGTCGGTTGGTTTCTTTTATGTGCGCTTCATTCCTTTCCAACACACCCCCCTCCCCGGTTGGCAAAGTTCGGGCTGAAGTGTCCAGCTCGGGCGGACGTTCGAGCTACGTCAGCGGGTCACTGTTACGGTTGGAAGGATTCCAGAATCTTCCCACGCGATAATCGCACCCAGGTAAAATGTGTAATAAAGCGAACCGAAGCGTAGCAATTCTGTTGTTTCTATTTCCTTTTCCAATAGGATGCTTAATGAGCAGCGCCTAGCATCGCCGTCTCGAGCATGATTACCAGCAACAATTGCTGCCATTGTGTGCGGCTGATGGCTGGGATGAGAAGAGAGTTCGACGTACATTGTTCAATATCCTTTCAAGCGGTCGGAATCGAATAACCGGCCGTTAGCACGTCCGTCTCGAAGCGCCACCGTCGCCCAATGCACCCAATCGCTCCGAGTCGATGACATTCCAGTTTGGACTTTTATTTATTGTGTCTTTCGTCCACACCTTTCGTCCTTCGAACCGTTCGCCCGTCAGTCGATCAGCGTGTCAGGCGGACCAGCTCGTCCCGTTCGTCCTGTTCGGGCGTCCTTTTTGCGTGCAACCCTCGATCCTGCCCAGCGACCGATGAACTCCGCGTGACCGCCAGACTCGGTCGACAGGAGGCAAAACGGCACACAAAACAGCATACGCGGGAGCGGGGAAAAGGCGCAAACACGAACAGCAAAAACAACACACGAACGCAACAAGAGCACAAGAGTGCGCCGACACAAGACAAAATAAAACACACAACCGACGAACCGTTTTTCGGCTGTTCTTGCGCGCGCTGCCACCTGTAATGAGGGGAGCAAACTGGCTGAGAGAACCGAAGCGTCTCCATCTCACGCTCACGGGCTGAGGGGATGCGCTGCTCACGCTAGGTTTCAGCATCGAACGCACTATGGCGCTTTGTAACGGTTTTTGAACAAAAAGGGAAATTATTTTGTTGTATTCGCAATAGAAGGACATTGAAGGTATTTAGGATGAAATTGAAAAGACCCCGATGATCTCGCGCTTTATTTTTTAAATTATTAAAAAAGTCGAATATTTACATAATCATGTTTTATTTATACAGTCACCGAAGGGACCTGCTACACCCTTCGCATTGCTCACTGTCCAGGTGCGATAGAGCAGCAACCGAGAACAAAAGAGAGCGAAACTGTGTGCGGTGCTCATTGAAGCATGATTTTCCACACGCGCGCTCGCCCTCCTACTATCTTATTCGCACCGCTTTTTCCTTGGACACCATTTCTCCCCCCAATTGCTGGTGCCATTCTCACGGGGGTTGCGCTCTCCACATCGTACTCACGTTCTCAGCAGCGGGGGAAGAGCGAGCACACCACCGAGCATCCGAAGCGGTACGACTCGACTCGACGGCCCGACGGACCTTTGCGTGCGTGCGTTTTCAGTTTATTTTCAACAGTCGATTAAAACGAAAGTAAAATATACATGCAGCAGGCCACGGCCTACACTGCTGCTGTTGTTGTTGCTGCTGCTACTGTTAGAGCTACTACTGGGATTACAGTGTGGGTCTGCGAACGCCAGACTCGGTGTGGGTTGTGAACCACGGGAAACGAAAGCGGGCGGAGGAGTGTGAGTGCGTGCGTGCGTTTTCTTTTTATCTAATTGCACGAAAATGTTCTGTGAATAAGTAAGTGAAAAATAAGGCGCTACAGAAGAGAAAAAAAGAAAAAGGATTGTTCTGAAGGTGGAATGTTGTGGCTGGTTGGTGTGAGTGTGTGTGTGTGTGTGTGTGTGTGTGTGTATACAAGTGTGATTTTCCTTTCGCAGTGTGGAAATTGAAGCAAAGATATGCGAACAAACGTGCTCCATTATACAAGCGTGAAAAATGGCCAGGTCCTTGGGGCCAGGACTAGCCGAACAGAACAATTCATGCAAACCAGCGCACACCAGTGAGGTCTCGTGTGTGAATTTTTGATGCTCATAAAATCAATACCGAGCATGGAGATCTTGGAGATAGGGAGCTGAAAATTGATTTTATCTCAATTCCGTGCTCCCATGGCGCGACAGGACTACAAAACACACAGACACAGGGACACAAACATATCCACACCAGGGACACACAAACAGACGGGCCAGAGCGCGTGAGAAAATTGGGAAAATGAGCGTAGCGACTTTTCCGAGAGAGCGAGAGAGTAATGTGTGTGAGAGAGAGAGAGAGAGAGAGCGTGCGAACGTTTAGTGTGTCAGTGCCAGTGAGGTGAAGGGAATGCTGATTTTATTCTCAACCCACCATCACCACCACCATCGTCACGTCCAACCCTCTGCCGTACAGCTTTTTTGCACGCGAATTTGGCAAGAAAAATCATCACCAGTAGAGGGATGCAGCAGAGGCGGGAGCGAAGGCTGGAAAACCTCTGTCTGGCCCGCATTTCTTTACCCTCGAGGGTTCTGGAATGCGATGCGTAGCGCTTGTACGGCGTCGGGCGCCGGGAAGAAGGTGATTTCCATCGGAAAATCCGTTACCGCCCGGCGAGGAGGGGTTGAAGGAAATTCGATGTGATTGAAGCGGACGTGGAGCGGATTTGCATTTCTCCAGAAAGGCTTGAGCGGAGGCGGTGGATTATTGTGCTTTTTTTTTTGCTCGGCTCGATTTTGACGCTTTTGGCGTGTTTGATTGCCTGCAAGGTGTTGCAATTTCCTCGTGCTAAAGATTCAATTCAATCTCCTGTAGAGAGAAAGAGAAAGAGAGAGAGAGGAGTGATGTCTCAAGCGATCGAAGCAGGACATGCTAAAACAAACAGCCGCAGCACGCACGCACCGCACAGCTTCATCTCAACAGTTCGATCTTGTGTACCGTTGCGAATCAAGCAAATGTGTGGCGCTGCTGCTACCGAGCGGCAGCGGGAGGGAAAATAAAATACACTCATCAACCGATTTAGCGCTGGTGAGGCAAGCCGCGCTGGCGACATACAGTATAAATAGAAATTTTCTTTTTCACCGCACCATGTGTGTGTGTGTGTGTGGACCAGAAGCACACAAAAAAAACAACAAACGGAAACGACGATGAGCTCAACAACTCGCGGCGACGGCACAGTGGACACGGTCCTGCTGCCACACTGCCTGAAGGACGGTTTGTGTTTGGTGGTGGATGCGTGCGCTGTTATATTTAGACAATCCAAGCAAGTGGTGAATAATCCATCCACCGTGGAGGGCGGGAGGCCGGATCGTTTGTCCGAAAGGAAATGCGAACAGTAAAATCAGACATGTCTGGATTGAAAAATCGGTAACCGATTCGCTGCCGCGGCGCAGGATTAAGCCTTTGCAGCATCCCTGTCGGACGGTCAGGCTTCGGACGGGTCGCCGTGGGTTCGTGGGGCCAAAGTGCGTTTGTGGCGCTTTGGGAAGCGTTTTCCCATTTGATTTCTTCTATTTTTGGTGATCGAGCAGATGAAAATTCGTTACGCGCGTACCGTTCGGGGAATGTGCGTCCGATGGCTGCGTGAAAGGAGGTTCAGTGACCACAGTCGTCTGTCGACTGTAGAAGATGTATTTTTATGATGTTTCTTCTTTTGGAAACAAGAAATGTCACAAATGTATGTTGCAGACCGATTTGATGCTGTCAAACGCGTGACAGCCGAAGAAGGGGAAAGAAAAACAACGTATACTACTAACACCAGCGCGCCGTCGTCACCACCATCAGCACTACACTAACAAGCCGAATACAGCCTGATGTCATTTACATGTCGTGCCCGCGCTCCCCAGACACCCCCTTCTTCTGCCCACCTTATCTCAGTAAATCACACTAATGTTCAACGATTAGTAGCCAAGTTCTCTACCAAAACGGCGATAATATTACCAAAGCCAGAACAAGTGTCTAATTCCACTCGGACAATCGGAGAGAAACATAGAGAGCATAAACGGACAGGTGAATATCGTATTCTCTCTCTCTCTCCTTCTCTCTTTGCGTTTTGCATCTCTTGGTGCGTGAGTGTGTGGGTGAGCAGTGTACGTGTGTAAGGTCAAAGAAATTCCTGGTGTTTTGTGGCCTCCTGGTGGCCTCCGCAGTCGTGTCGAGGAAACCGTACAACTGTCCACGGCACAGCACACACGCGGCACAACGCGCAATCGAAGAATACGAACGAACGAATCCAGCCGAAGGGTTGAGGAGGAGAAGGCGACTGGTCGGACGAGGTGGGTTCCGTAGTTAGCTGGCCTCGGACTTCACCTGCCGATACGGGCACCAGGCGAGTCCTCTAGAGAGTCCGGTTTTTGTGATGTAGGCCAGTGGAAATATGATCTCGGACGTTGTAGGGCCACATAGCGGAAGTGTGTGTGTGTGTGCGGTTACATTCTTTGTTGTGTTTAGAGCGAGAGTGACACATTACGGTGACTTATGGGGATGGAATCCTGCCCACAGATCCGGACGCACAACACAATGCGGTTTTGAACAGGAGTGGAATGTTGTTCCTTTCAAAAGAGCAGCTGACAGGATGAAAGATATCGTTTGGGGATAAAGCTATCAATTCCGAGCACGACCTATCGTAACCGCAGTGCAAAATTGAGTGGAAAATTCAAGCTTCCAGTGACCGAACCAAAGCTGAAGCGCAGCTGGGGCGCTACCAAACGAATAGTTCGAATCCGCTTGCTCAGCCGTCCAGGTTCGTGTGCGGAGATGCGGTGGAAAACAGGCGAATAATTTTCCTAACGAGCGTGTGAGTGTGTGTATACTGGCGTGTGAGTGTGTGGCGAGGTCGCGTGTGTTTGCGTCGCTAGAAAATTGGGTGAAAATTGGGAGCCAGTGCTATGCTGTGTGCTCCGTATGCGGGTACGGAGTTTTCCCAAGCGCGCGCGAGAGAGCGAACGTTTCGGGCAGATTTTTCATTGCAAGCGCGGTAAAGAGAGTTGGAGAGGAAAAGAGGGGGGAATAGAAAGAGTGTGGAAAATACGTGTGTGTGTGTTTGAGAGGATTCAAACTGTGTGGCTATGTGTTTGTGTTTGGTTTTTTTTTTGCTGTTCTTTATTGTACTATTTAATTGTAATTTGTTCGCGAAGCATGCGAACCGAGCGCATGCAAAAGGTTATACGCGTATCGGGTGTGTGCGCGCGTGAGAGAGAGAGAGAGCACGTGAGAAGCAGCAGTGATGAGAAAGCACGAAGCGAATGAGAAATGAGAAAGGAAAATCACACTGCAAGGAGAGCAGCACCGAAACCGAGAGCCGAGAACACAATCTCAATGCATCCATCAGAACATTATCCTTTTCGGAACGGAATTTATTTCATTCGATTTGTCATGTCACCCCTCACACTTCCCTCCACTTCCCGTTTTGCCGTTATAATCCCTTCTTCTCTGACCGCATTATCCTTGAGATTGGGTTTTCCACTTGCCACGGGCCAAATCAAAACATCCATTTCGCTTTTTCGGAGCGATCGTTATGCGAACCGATTTGTGATAATTTATTTATTTTCTGTCCTCTCCGTCCGTCCGTTGCGGCTTTCCCCTCCGCATCGTTTTGCAGCTCGTCGGTCGCTGCTCACGGCTGCTTATTTTTAGGCATGACAAACTACTGCTACAATTACGACGACGAGCGCAGCAACTACAACCACTACTACTGCTACTACTACTACGATTGCCACTACGACTACGATCACCACTGCAGCAACAACTGCAACATCAACAGCAATACTAATCATCGCTAATCTTTTTGACGCGCGTGCAGAAACAATAGTGTTGCGGAAAAAAACCCCGCTGGCGCAAGCACGGTCGCGCGCGCATAGATGTATTTATTTGTTATAGATTAAATATTTGAATTTGAATAGTTGGTAGATATGAATAGTATTGTTATAGTGAGTTTATGGATACTCCTGCACATTAGCAATACATCTTGTCAAGGTGAGTAAACGTTTCGGGCTGATTTAATTAGTGTTTAACATAGCGTTTCCCCTTTTCATTCATTGCTTTTCCATAAAATTAAGCATCCAAAAATCTCTCTCTGTATTACAAAATGTCGATGAGATAAAGGTCATTTAAAGCATTAGTAAAGCATTTCCCAAAAATACACGCAACAGCGGAAGTTGGAGTTTGTGTGTCCAGTTCCCATCAGCAAAGCACTCCGTTGGGCAATGAACAGTTATGAACATCGCATTATTCACCCCTACGGTGTTTTATTTTCGGTGTGTTGCTACAACCTGTTTACAATACGGTGCCCTTTTTCCGGCACCGGGAAAAAAGGGCCTAAAGCACCCACGGGATCAGTTCAGCGCGTACGAGTCCTTATGCGTATGAGTCAACGCAGGAGAACCTTTTTTCCATTTTTTTTTCACACTCATTGAGAGGGTGGACGGACACCGGTAGTTAATTATTTGAACTGTGGCAGTAAAAGGTGTCGTGGAAAATAGGGAGGGAGGGGAGAGAAAACAACAAAAAGCCATAGACAGAAGCATGAAAAACTAATGTCAGGGGGGCAATCGGGCTCGTGGGCCCCCGGTGTTGCAAGGTGCAATCGAGACAGTTGGCTTCTATTTGGTACCACTACGGTCGGTCGGTCGGTCTCGGTGGTCTTAATGTTGTTACCCCAAAGCGGGGGGAAAATTGAGCTGAAACGAGCTGCCGGGGGGTGATCAGTGGAGCATAAATGCTTGACGCTCTTCCACCAAAGGGGGTTCTTTGCCAGGGGTTTGCTCGCTTGTTGCTAATGCTAATGAAACTGTGGGAACTTGGGCGACGCTTTTGCGTGACCCAACGCGCGAGCACGTCTTAACGAGGAGCTGGTACTATACAGACAAAACACACAGCCGATACACAGCTGCACAAAAGAAAAGAAAAACTACACCCTCTAGCTGGGGTGGGAGCGCGATTTGGAAAAGCTCCCATCATTGTATTGTCTTTGTCGCTGGCTTAAATCAACCGCCCGGCCGCGCTGGATCAGTTTCGTGCAGCTGGCAGATGGTTCCGGAAGCGTTTGCCCTTCTTCGATGATATGGCGGGATGTGAGCAAAACTAATGCATGAGCAAAGCTGCCAGTATGAAGATCACAACCTGTAAGCGACCAGCAAACAAACGCTTCTCGGAAGGGCACACATTGATTTCCGGCACACGGCGGCGGTATTCAGCGCATGAGAACCGAGGTTTTGTGACAATTGCTCCATGCGCGCATGCAGACGAGTTGCAGATATGTGTGCTAATATATTATGCCTCCCACACTGTGTGGAATGGGAACTTGAAATGGGAACACACATACACACACACACACACACACACACACACACACACGTATTACTATTCTCCCCTCGGGAAAAACATACTTTCCACCGAAACTGAAGCTTTCCCTTTTGTTTTCCCGCTGACGGGTGGTACGGGTTGTAGCTTCCGCTTTGAAGTTTTCTCCTGCCCCCGTTTCAATGCTTCCGGAGACCGTACCGAGAAGGGCTTTAATCACCGGCAGGCGTTAGGTTTATCCGGTGCTGAATAATTCGCCCAAAGTTTGCTTGGCACACTCACACACACAAATGCAAGAGTTCCGCGGAGGCGCAGGAAGTTTCACAGGATGTGTGAGTGTGTTTTTGTTTGGACTATGCTAGCAAAACGCTCCCGTCCTGGCATAGGGGAGCATGTACGTGATGTTGATATCCTTCCCTAACGTCAGCTGCTGGAGGTGATGTGAGAAAAACGAAGTATGCTCTTGACAGGTCTGTCAGGGACGGGCGGTCTGCTGCTGCTATTACCATTAGCTTCGCCCTTTCTACCTCCATCCGGTCCAATATATCCATACCTTGCAGCACAGGTGCTCCGACGTGGCCCACGAGAATGAGCCTTAATCACGTTCGCGGGCTTGTATGTCTTTCTATCTCCTCCCCCTGTCATGCTAGTAGCGAATAAAGCAACTCACACCCACACCCAACACTGTTGACGAAAGCGAAACCAACGCCACCGCCGTACGCCAACATTGTTGACAGGTCGCTGAGACTAACAGGGTTCGTATTACCAAACCGAATGTTGGCGGTGGCATAATTTTTGACATCCTCCTGGTGATGCTTTTGAAGAGTGGCTGTAAGCTTGGAGGAGTCTGTTTGTTGCTCTGTGTGTGTGTGTGTGGGGGGGGGGGGAACGCGTGTGTTTGGTTACCGGCTCCACTTGACGTGATATTATTATGCAGGACGGTACGGCTGATCCTCAGACGAGCGTGTCCAGCGAAGTCTCGGTTATTGCCCTACGGCATTGGCCGCTGAAGTATTCGCTGAAGTACACTATTTTAGCTCCCGCGCAAGACGTGCCCCTTGTGTTATCTGAGAACTTAAAAGCTCAGACGATAAACATAGCCCTCTCTCTAAAACCCCGAGCTCCCCAAGCGATGTTTATTAGTTTATTGTTGCCTGATTTTAGAAACTGATATTGATAATGTATTCCCATCCTATCACACTCTCTTTACGCTCTTTCGGCAGATGAAAAAATATCCGTTTTAAGGGGCGAAAAGGTAGAGCTTGCCTGCCCGATCGATATAGCGACCTGCGGCGAGCTGCACTCGCTGAAATGGTTCAAGGGAACCGAGCGGATAGCGGTCGTGTCCGGTGATGGCGAGGTGGCCAAAGTCGAGGGCAGCTACAACGACCGGCTGTCGCTGTCGCACGAGGCGCAAACGAGCCGGCTGATTTTCCGCAGCGTCGAGATAGCGGACGAAGATACATATCTGTGCGAGACCACGTTTCTCGAGCCGTCGGAGCTGTGCGAGAACTCGGGCGCATATAGCGTTGCTTTAAACGTTAATGGTAAGTAGTGGGTGGCTTTTACGGTGTACAAGGCTCTGTTATTTTACCAATGGGGGTCTGTTTTGCGTTTCAGCGGTGCCATCGGTCATCACGCTCCAGGATGGCAATAGAAATAGTATTAAAAATGGTTCGCACATTGGACCGATGCGCGAGGGCCAGGACCTGCAGGTCGTTTGCGAGGTATACGGTGCCCGTCCAGAGCCTGTGATAAGCTGGCATCGATCTGGGCGGGTTGTTCGAGGTAGGTGTTGCATCACTTCGTAAGCGGCTTACATCGTTAACTCACCGCGAGTTGCGCGTCTTTCAGATAACTTGGTTGTCGAGGAACACAATGGACTGTACACGGTGAAGTCGACGTTGTCGCTCACGCTGTCCCGGCAGGAGCTGGGCGCTACGTACAACTGTCGCGTTGAGATGAAGGATCTCAAGCTGTCCGTTGACAACCAGTTCCACATCGATCTGCAAGGTAAGTGGGCATGATTAGCGTCCAGAACAGAGTAAATTCACAGTATACTAATTTCATGTGTCTTTACTCTACCCCAGTACGACCCACCAAGATAAACTTATCCGGTGTCGAACATCACACAGTTCAAGGGACAAAGGTTTTGCTTCAGTGTCAGGTAAATCAGATAAGATGATGGGACAAGATGTTGGAAAGATAATTTACAAATGTTGTTTTCTTTACGCAGGTCAGCGGAGCAAGACCAGCAGCTAATATGACCTGGTACAACTCATCTAAGCTCATTACGGAGGAATCGAGCGAGATGACTTCAATTAATACCAAAACAGTGAGTGATGAAAAGCGGTAATGTGACAAGGCAAAGGCAAGTTGTAATACTAATGTATTCTCTTTGCAGTATCTTCAAAATGATGGAACATTTGAAACGATCAGTCAGATGATCTTTACTGCGACGCGCTTTGAAAATGGTGCGTCTATGCGCTGCGAAGCCGACAACATTGTGATGCGTGAGGATATGGACCGGCCCCTGCACGACACCCTCACGCTGGAAGTGATGTGTAAGTGTCATTCGAATGGCTACCATGCTTCCCAACCAATGTGTTACTAATGATCGTTTTCATCCACTTTTCGTGCTTCATCCCGTGCTCACGTGTACGTCCTTTTACGTGTTCCGTCATCACCATCATGATCGCAGATCCACCCGTGGTGTCCGTGAAGCCGGAAAACATAACCGTCAACGAGACGCAAGATTTCCTGATCTTTTGCGACTACGAAGCAAACCCGGCCTCACTCGAGAGCGTCAAGTGGTACCGGAACAGTCAGGAGATCAAGCTGAACAGCGTGCGTTACGAGGGCGGCAACCCGGAGCAGACGGCACTGCTGATAAAGAACTCAACACGGCACGACATCGGTGCCTACACCTGCGAGCTTTCGAACTCGATCGGGTTCGATGTGTCTGATAATGAAGTTTATGTTGATGTTATATGTACGTTGCTCATGAAGTTGTATGAGAAGACATCGGAAACTGGAGCTAACTAAGGCATTTGTTCGCACCTTCCCTTTTGCAGATAAACCGACGGTGATGTTAACGATGGATCCGGAAGCGCCGGTGATTGAGAATGATCAGGCGAACATAACGCTGCTGTGCAATATTGTGGACGGGAATCCGATGCTCCTGACCAAGGTGCGCTGGTTCCTGGACGGCGAGTTCCTGAAGGAGCTGCCCGAGTGTGAGGAGGAAACGCTCGGTACGGACGAGAACCTGTGCGAGGTTGATCCGAGCAAGATGTTACTGCAGAACGTTGGGCGTGAGTTTATTGGCAATTACTCGTGCGAAGGCTTCAATGCTGCCGGCTGGGGCGATGTAAGCGAGGAGAACCCGCTGGATGTTTACTACGAGCCGGGCAATGCGTCCATGGTGCACTATCCGTACATCGCGATCAAGCGGCGCAGTGTGACGTTTAACTGCTCGATCGAGGATCGAGGAAATCCGGCAGCTACTCGCTATCGTTGGCTGCGCGGAGGAAAGCCGGTGCTGGACGTGGTCACACCTTCCTGGACGGTTGATCCAGTGGGGCTGGACTCGCGCACCACGTTCTCCTGCTTTGCGTACAACGAAGGCGGAGAGGGCTACCCGGCCGAGGTGAATCTGGAAGTGCACGCACCCCCGGCATTCATTCAAAAGCTGCAACCCTACACGGGTGCCCTGTTTTCGACGGCCAATATGTCGCTGTCTTGCCGGGTGGAATGCATACCGTCGTGCAGCATTTCGTGGTTTAAGGATGGAATTGGAATCGACGAGAGTGACGAGCGGTACTACATTACCAACACGTATCTCCCAGCGGAACCGGCAACGGGTGACTTTGAGAGTGCATACTCTGTGCTGGTAAGAATTGGATCGTTGGTGGGGTCGAAAGGGACTGTTTCTAACTCTAACGTTTGATGTTCAGCATTTCAACATGTCCGCTTGGCCGAATGGTATACTGGATCGCATTAAGGACAGCTCGAACTACTCTTGTGTGTCCACCAACAACTCTGCTGGACCGGGCGTCCGCAGTACAACATATTTTGGAGTTGAATGTGAGTAATGTCTTTTGATCGCTTTTGGACGGATCTACAATAGAATTTCAATTCTTATTTTTAGATCCACCAGAGAACACGAGTCTCTCGAGCACAACAATCTCGGTGGAGGAAGGTAAAATTCCGCCGAAAATTGTGTGCTCTTCGCGGGCCTACCCTGAGCCGGCGTTTTACTGGACGCGGAACGGAGAGATCATTGCCAAGGGCAGTGCACTCATAGTGGACGATGTGCTGGAGCGTTCCGATGCCGGCAAGTATACCTGTACCGCGTTCAACAAGCATGGCAACCATTCAACGGACGCATACATTGATATCCATTGTAAGTGAAATGGGGGATCATGGCGAATAGATAACAGAATGATAATGGATGCTCTACTTCATATTCGATTGTCAGATAAACCCACATGTCAAATCATGCGGAAGGAGGTAGAGGACGAGGATGTGCTGATCTGTGTTGCGACGGGCAGTCCGCGTGAGTCCGAGTTTGAGTGGAGCGTCAAGTACGCGAACGACAGCTTGCAGAGCCATCGCATCAAGAGTGACCCGTACGAGAGCTACCTAACGCTCGACGATGCCGTGTCGGCGATGCGCATTTACGTGTGTGTCGCTAGCAACAACGTTGGCATGGGAACGCCGTGCGAGATTGAGGTTGCTGGTGAGTAGTAGTGTGCAGAAAAGCGGTGAATGCGGTCAGAATGCACAGGACACTTTAAGACATGTTCCGGTATTTATGTATGTTTGAAGGATACGTTGCTTGGTGGCTGAAAGGGGACGTACTGACACCGTACATTCTGATCGGTGCCGTGGCCGCCCTGCTGCTTGCGGTTATACTCGTCTGCATCATCATCATTTGCATCTGCCGAAGGAAGAGGCGACAGGAGAAGTGTAAGTGTTCTTTTAATCTGTTACAGCCACATGAAACAGGTTCCACAATTATTAGTGAAAAAATAGAGAAGAAAAAACAATTCAAAAAAACACAAACGGCAACGAATGTGAACAGGTAGTACGGCTTGGTTTTTTCCGTTTTTGTTTTATGGGTTTTCTTTTTCCGTTGTAATTCAAAAATTGCGATTGTAATAGGGCTTTGTTTTCCGTTTCATCTTAACACTGTCTCAAGTGTGGTAGGATTAATGTACTGGGACGGATTTCTTCGACCATAAAGCGAAGCGAAGAAATGCTTCCAACCAATTGATCTACCACACGTATGAGCGATCGGATCAGACAAGTCATTCAAAGGGAACTAAATTAAGGACATGCTTCAGAAACAAGCGATCGATGTGCAACATTCCGTTTGACTGACTTTTTGATTTGAACACTCATTTTCATTACCTTTACTCTGGATGTTTGGATCATTTTGATAACAGTCGTATTTCCATAGCAATTGATACTCATTTTGTGCTTTGTTCTCTATCAACTCATGTTCCACTAGTCTGTGTTAGTGTAAGAAGTTTTTTCAGTTTTCTTTTTGGCTCTTTTGTCACTTGTTTTTGGTACACGTATTCTTCTGGCTGTACTGTATACTTTAAACTCTTTGATTGTCGTGAATTTTTAAGCCGTTTTTCCTTCAAACCCATTCGTTTTTCTGTTGCTAACCTACCAATCATTGTTCATCCATCATTGTTCATCCATACCGAAGCAAAAGCAGCCGCTGTTTGTTTTTTCACATCGTGTACACCGCAATGCGTTCCTTCTGTCCCCTTCTTTCATGTGTATTGTTTCATCCCCTTTTTCTTGATATTTTTTTAATGTTTGTTAACGTTCTTTCTTACTAAAACTTTCAAACCTCGTTTACGTGCGTGCGCCTCTCACTAATAGCTTCTATGCACATGGAAGAAATCGAAGATGCCGAATTCTCATTTATGAAAGATCGCAGGTAAGATTGGACTTTTCAACAACACACGTACTTTTGGTATCGCATTGGTATCGCTTTTCCGCTTGGTTTTTGAGTTGTTGGTTTCGGTAATCGTGGTTGCGGTAAAGTAGTTTGTAGTAAGTTGTGGTGTGTGTGTGTGTCCTCGTTTTTACTAACAATTTGGCTGCCCATCATACGCATACGGATAAAAAGTAAATCCTTAGCAGTATTGTATATGTTGTACATGTTGGGCTTGGTGTAAGAATTAGGACCGCTTATCATGGACGAGACACTGTGGAGAAGGGATCATTGCTGCAGCCATAACATCACCTAATAGTACCAGAGAAGCTAAAATTCCCTCTACGTCCTACTATCCAATTCCTTTGCTGAAAGTAGTTAAATTTTAGTTATTATTTTTTAGATTATTTTTCATTTTGTACCATTTGAGTTGGAGTTGGTGGAGTAAAATCGGTGCCATGTGGTGGAAATTGTTAAAGGAACATTATTTGCTTTCGAATGACTCATCAGCAAATAAGACGATAGCTGAGAGAGGATTATACCTTACCGTTATGGGGATTAGTATGGAAGATTAACAATGTTTGATTTGTAGAGCTGAAGATGCTGAAGATGTATTCAATGGATACTAAAAGTGTTATATTATCTTCATTATAAGAAGTTGTAAAATAATGTTTAGAACATGAACTATACTTAACGCGGAGAAGCTGCCTTTAAAACCCAATTATAACTAATGAAATTGGAAGACGCATTGGTGATGGAACAGGCTTCATTAGTTCCTGTAGTTAGACTACCATCTTTGGGGGTAATAGCAGTTGGTACCAACCAACCCAAGATTTCTTGGTTCCGGCTAGGGTCATAGTTCCCATTGCCGGTTTGAACAATTTCGTCTCGGAAATGCATTACGTTTGGTTCTGTTTTTTCTACTTCTTCTTCTTATATTGCTCCATCTTCCACCCCCACACTTCATCAAGGTGTCTACAACGGGAGACGGATGCTTCCGAGAACATCCGGCACTACGATCAGTCACTCCGGTGGCGCATTCGACGGTTTTTCGAAAAACGTAACAGTATCGATTTGTTGCGCATCTCAACGAGCAATGGTACAGTCGCTTGAGTATTTGTTTTATAAGTTTTTTTTTCTCATTTTCCTCTTTTGTTTCCTGTGTGGGAGTGTTTGTTTCCCCCTTCCCAATTTTCCCGTGTGCTGTTTTTCCCTTCCCTTCCTTTTAATTTCATTCCCCGTGTGACCCCGTTTTTCTCCCTTCTTTCATTCCCAACACCTGACCTTATCAGCTCGTTTGTTATGCGTTTTCATGTGTTTTTGTTTTCATCATATGCTTTTGTTTGCTTTTGCCTTTTTTTTTCTTCCATTTTCACAATGTTTTATGCTGGTTTTATGTTTCTTAAAAAACAACCTGTTGTTGCATTTGTCGCTGAACGGCTTACCCATCACACGCGTTGCGTTTCTGGAATGTTTATTTACGTGTTCAGTTATTACGTATGTTAAAAAGCCTCAAACCATACCCACCGAAGACCCATCGCCCCCCACGTCCACACCATCAGCAGCAGCAGCAGCAGCAGCAACACCAACAGCAGCAACGGCTGACAACGCAACTGCCACCGGTACCACCACCACCAACGCACTACCAACGACAGCCGATTGTGCCGCGTCCGCTACGGCCCCAGAACAGGCAGGACCCGGTGCGGCACGGGTTGGGGTCGATGGTGGAAATGCAAATGTACCGGAAGCTGGTACGGCGGTAGGCGGAGGTATGGAACACTGACTCGATGGAAAAAAATACATTTTTGTTTTTCTTCCGGCCGGTTTTTTTGTATGTATTTTTAGCTTCTTTTAGCTTCTTGTTTTTTGGTTTTTTGTCGCTTTTGCCGATCGTGCGCTCTCGCTCATACGTTCGTGTCTCGAAGATGGAGCTGCAGTATGGAGTTACCCCCAACCAGGGGGGTTGGTTGAAACCAGGAGAACACATCGAAGATGATATATGGAACACTTAGAATACAAACCGATCACACACACAAAAACACACATTTACACTCTCTCCCTCTGTTAATGGGTTTTTGAGACGCAACTAACGCACCCCATTTTTCGATTGTTTTTCTTTCCATCTTGCGCGCATCTTGGGACAACAACAGTTACTGGAGAATCATCGACTGCTGGCGGATCCCAGATCGAACCAGGAGAATATGAAAACCTTCCGTTCCATGGATTGCAAACACCGCCGAAGAAGGTAAGCAGCGGTTGAAGCGAAGCGCATGCAGCAACGTTTGTTTACTTAACCTCGAAATGTTTAATCTATTGCCTATCAATTAATGCGCGCCATTTCGAGGTTAATTAACGTGCTTGTTATTGTTTCCTTTGAACAAATCTTTTCATCTGCTAACAAACTTCATATTGTTGCGTGTGTCTGTGTGTGTGTCTGTGTGTGCGTGTCAGGCTATGCTGTGTAAAACTAACCTCGCACCATCGCTGAAGCATCATAACAAAACGCTCACCCCGTCCTGCTTCCCGACGCATCCGTACAACTACATCAACTATCAGAAGGACTGTCAGAAGGGTGGCCTGCAGGCGCCCCTCCATCCCACCCTCCAGCACTCCGGGCTTCCGGCCCCGCCACCGTCGTCCGGTGAGCCGCCGAGTCTGGACGATTCGTGTAAATCCGCCGAACGGAAGCTGGCCTCGCTGGACAACAGTGATACGCTCTCCTCGCACAGCTTCACCATCGGTGGCACACGGTCCATGAAACGGTCCTCGGAGAAGAAGCTGATCGATCTGGAAACGGTGACACCACTGTACGAGAACCTGACCGATTCGATACAGATCCACGAGACGACGGCACCGACACCGCTGGTACCGCCCGGCAAGCCGCTCATTCTCGAAGGCCCCCACCAGGAACGGTATCGCATCAGCTTGAAGAAGCCGGGCCGAAAGGGCGGAAGCAGTCGCTCGAACAGTGCCGTCTCGAACAGCTACTACGATTGCATCAAGCCAATTCCGGCGCCACGACATCGCAAGTACGCCTCGACCAACTCGCTCGTTTCGAAGGCACACCCGGGCGGTGTTGGTGGCGGCGGCGGCCATGGACTGAAGGCGTACGGTGGCAATGGTGGCAGTAGCAGCCGGCTCGATCCGATCTACATGAACCTTCCGTTCGGCAACAAGGGGGGACACGAATCGTCGCTCCGGCTACACTCGGACACGGAATCGGGCTCGGAGGGTCACAGGGGCATCGCTGACGTAAGTATTGCTGTACTAATCGAAGTGTGAGCCTCTCTACTAACCTTCACGCGTGTTTGTGTGCTTTTCTTTACCAAATAACCAACGCCAACGGCAACAGTATCCAGTGCCGCGCGATAACCACTATCTGGAGATAACGCAGCACCAGACGCGGATAGTGATCCCGCGCGAACTGTTCCCGGTGGATAGTCGCGAGCAGCAGGCCAAGATCAACCAGCTGCTGCGCAAGAGTGGCGCCCCGCCCGTACCGCCCGCCCTGCTGGCCACCGGCTCCACGCCCAGCACGACCACCCCGTCATCGTCATCCTCGAGCAGCACGAACAGCCGGCGCCACATCAAGCTGCCTTTACAGAAACATCATAGCTTTAATTTCCAGTCGTCGCAGACGGTCGAGGCAACGGTGCGCGATCTCAAGATCAAGTCGCACTCGATCAGCTCGAAAACGCTGCGCGACTACCGTGGCAGCAGCAGCGGGCAGCGCAATGGGCAGAGCAATGGCACCAGCACACTGAACCACCATCATCACCATTCCCATCATACCGGCATGCTTCACGAGAACGATAGCGAGAACGAATACTACGACCAACAGCAACAGGAACAGCATCACCAACATCAACAGCAACAGCAGCAGCAACAGCATCGCCATCGTGCGGCGTCACACTTTCCGTACGACACTAGCACCGTAGCCTTTAAACCCATAACTCCCGTGCCAACGAGTACTACAGCAATAATAACTACCACTAACAGAAAGTCGGTTAATATGTGTAATAATGACAAATTTGCAATCAAATAAAACAACCACAAACCATCTCACCATCTTCTCTGACTTCAAAATGGCAAGTCCCGGTAGTTGGCATCGCTTTTCTTCTGTGTCTGTGTGTGTGTCGCTTTTGTAGTACTAATTGTACTAACTTACTAATGTACTAAAAGAAATTCCTTCCAGCTGGGTATACTGATACAAGGTAAGTTGAAGCTCTTTTTTTTCGAATTAACAACCTGCTGGCGGACAAGGTATGTCCACAAGAGCACTGATACCTTCCCTCGTGTTATGCGTTTTTGGATTTTTGATCGTTTGATGTGCGCCAACGCGAAATTGCAGAATAAAAATTGTAATTTTTGCCACCCAAATGCCAGCCAAACGTGCGCCCGTCTGTCTGCCTGTGTGTCCCTGTGTGTGTTGTGAAAATTGATACTTAACTATTTTGTGTCTCGACATCCTTTCTTTCCGTTTTAGGCGAACGATACGATCACAGCCAAAAGTAATACGTACATTTTTTGAGGCGGTGCACATTAACTTTATACAAGTAAAGCTCATAAATCCATTGACGACAGTTTTAGTTCAATTTTAAATCATTTAGCCTAACCCAAGCAGGACAGCAAGGTTTTGCTGAGTACATTAAATAAGGATTTAGACAGTGAGGACACACTAATTGGTGGAACAATACTGTTACAGTGTGTGTGTGTGTGCACCACAGTTGTTCGCACATCGCTCGCGTGCTGCCGACAATAAAGTTGACAATTTTTATTTTGCAATACACAGAATGCGCCTGAAAGTAAACTCAAAATTTAAAGTGAGCTTATTGTGTGATTCGATGACGCTCGAGGAGCAGGGTAAGTACGGGTCGTGGAGATCTTGCTGTTCTAAAACCGTGTCCCGATCTAGTAGCCCGCTTTAGTGTCTTCCGAATGATGGATGTTTTTGTTACTACTACTATTAGACTGCTATGGTTTACACGTGCGGCGTTGAGTTCTCGGTCACTTACCTTGCTGCGTAACACTAACCCCGACACTGCTGTGACTTGTTTTGATGACGCGTTGCGCGAGCGGAACGTTCTACAAATCTGCCGATCCCATCTGGCTTCATCCACAGGACGGTATCGTGTACCCGGAGGACGTGATCTATGCCGACCTGGAGGAGAACAACTACGGTCCGATCAACTACAAGGCTGCCTCGATCTACAACATGATGAAGTTTAAGCGAAGCAACGAATAAATTATCCCCTTTTTACCGCTACTGATCCTTTTGATTTACGCCGCTTCGTTCCACTACACTCTGTTTTGTAAGCAAAAAGTGTTACTGTCCACAAATAGTGCGTGCGCATCATGCACTACGAAGAATGAATATTGTCATATGTTAGTGTACGCCTAGTCGGTTTGCTGCGAGACAGCTTGCTTTCCTGCGCTACTGAATTTAATAAAGTTGTGTAATAGTTAAGTGTCTTTATCGTTTTGTAAAAAAAAACACAAATCTAGTCTATGTTTAATTGTTCCTCCGAAGAATGTCCCACAGAACGCTTTCAATTCGCTTTATCGTTCCAAAAACACCGACCTGATGCTTACCATATGGCCCCATATTGGAAGTGTGTTTGCACCAACGTGTGCAACGATAATTTAATTTGCCTTCTCCTAATGATTGCTAATGTACTGCACAGAGCTTCAAGAGTGCCAGAGCCACTTGTCGGCCCGTTGTTGTTTCCCCTTCGCAACTCTCGAGGCACACACTTGTTCAATTACTGTCCCACTTCGGAGCGCATTTCCCCTGGGGAAACAAACACCCAGATACGATCAATCTCTCAATAGCTCGGTTCCTCCGTCTGGCAAGACAAATGCTGATAGAGTGCGCGTGCCTTCGAAGGGAGAAGAGGGTGTGCACGGGTTCTGTTGGAAGGTGTAGAGTACATTACCACAATTGCAGATTTGTTGCTGGCAGGGATTCTGAAGGCTGGCAGCCTAATTGAAACGGCAGGAATAAAGTGATACTGACATTGTTGTACCGGGGAGGGGAGAGCCTCTTAGTGGCGATATCAGGCACTCGGGCACGTTGATGAGTCCATTACGGCGCTGTGAATGGATTTTTTTTTGCAGTTGGCTTTTTGGAGGTGTAATGCGATTACCATGCTCAAAACTACCGCACTTACGGTAAATTTGCATCACAACAAATTATTATCAAAAGTGAGTGAAGTGGTTTACAAAAGCTGGGAAGAGATTTGGAAGTGAAGTTTTGCGTCTTTATACTTTGAACGGTATTTGTTACAGGATATTGCCCTTGAGATCCTTCACGGTCTTTATCTGTTTTAATTATAACGTATGTTTATGCACAATTTTACCATAAAATTTATAAAAAAATCTATATAAATTGTCTGTATCAACAGTGCCTCAAAGCACAGCTCTAATTGATAATATACTTTTCCATTTGCAATTAATTATAATTTGAAGTTTTTTCCTCACTTTCACACACTTTCTTTCAGACTTATCACTACTTTTAATTTTGTTTTAAAAAAATGAAGCCTTTTGCAAGGAAATTTAATTCACTTCTGCAAAATGGCACCAAAAATTGAACTAATGTTTGCTGAAGCCCTTGGTTTCATCCCGTGCCACGCCGCCTATACGACGAACGGCGACGAGAAGTATCCAATTGCTGGCGGGTTTTTGAGCTCGAGCCGCGTCAAGTGTGTCCTTTTATACTAGTTCCATGCCCATGGTCACATTTTGCATTTGCGCAGCCTCGATCGAGGGAAAGTCAGAATACACGGGGGCGCAGTGACATTTCATTTGCTATTTTGCCCGACCGCCCCGTTTTTCTTAACGGCTCACTGACTATGCTAGATAGATTGTCGTCCTGGGTGGTTTTCTCCGGGGGATTCGCAGCCCAGGCAAAAGAGCAGTAGCATCAGCATTTTCTTATTATGCAGCCATATGGTCATGTTTTTTAGAGTGTTGCGTCCTTTAGGGAGCTACTGTTTGGTTGCTGGCCGGAAATGTGGCGGAAAGGACACTCGAAGGGTGATCGAAACGATTCGGCACAACATACTTCACCATCGGCAGTGGGTTACAGAGATTTCGAGGCCGTCCGCAAAAGAAGTGACCTATTGAACGTCTCAATAATGTATGGGATATATTGATGGGCAATTTATTAACCCTAGCACTTAAGGAACAAAGGGCTGGAAAAGCCCGAGCAGAACGATTTTGGGGTCGATCGTTTTAAATCGCAATAAATCCTTGGAGATCAACCATATCAAATCGCTTTTTAAAGCATGTTTTGTGGGTGAAAGGGAGTATTTAAAATTGACTTTTATTCAACGAGTTTTGGATCTGTATGACCGGTTTCTATTCTATATTTTTTAAAGATTGTTACTATTCGTATTAAATATTCATCAAAAACCACATTCACACAACATTCGCCCGTGACAAATTGAGTCTCCGTGACGAAAGGTCGCTGGCATATTACCAAGTTGGCAACATTATTACCATCATCATAGACGATAATAAATGTGTCCCATCATCCTAAAATAATTGGAAAGGAATTGCGGCAGGATTAGGCGCGGATTTTCACCATCAAAACCACCAGTTCTAGTACCAAAACATTACGCCCGGGAGAAGGGCAATTGCACTACACTTCCCTTACAGTGATACTACAGCATTTGTATGAAATGTTGATACTTTCCTGCCAATGGGGAAGTCGCATGTGTCTCAACAATGCCCGTCCTCCCGCCCGTGGCCCGTCACAGTGGCACACGGGGCCATTAATCTTGACGGCAACGTTGTTGGCTGTCGGAACACGGAAACTTCGGCTGCGGTAAGGTTAATGTAGAATTATTCACGCAAAGCGGCATAACGCCAAACAAGAGAAATGTTTTGCGCGAGCACGTGTCCGAGGCTTTCCGGCGCGTTTCCGGGTGGATGTCAGGAGTTGGCAAAGTAATGGACCGAGAGTCAAGCGGGAGTTTGTTGGCGAGTTGGTTAGTGCTTGCCGGGATTGTAGTCAGCGTTTATTGACACCACATCCGATCCGAAGTAGTTGTGGTACGGCATTAGCAATGGTGCTAAACAGCCAAACGCACGGAGATTTGACTTGGGGATTAAAGTAAGGAAAAGTGCGTCAAATAGAGAAAGAATAGGATTTTATGTAGAAACTCAGCAGTATTTGTTCAACAAATATTTTTGGATCAGTTGAACGTTGTAGGAAGATCCTTTAGTTTCTAAAAGATGATTAACTTTGTATGAATTAATGCTCATCCTCAATTTATACAAGTCTTGAGAATAAGCATATTCCCATAAGCATTTGCGTTCAATGCATTGTTTTTGTTTGTTTAATTTTAAAAAATGTAAAATCCTAATTTGACCGATGATGTAACGAATGGTCAAGCACGAATCTCAACTGGCACCATCCACGTTTTTATGTTGATTCTTAGATTTGAGAAGTGGGCGTGGTTTGTTCCACAATGGAAATGGCCTGCTTCTGATACCGAACGAAAGAGGGCGCTAGCCAGAAATGCATGCACAGCGCCCTTGTTTTGGTTTTCGATGGCGTGTTTGAATTCATATGAACTTTATTACAGGAAATTAAATAGTTAGTTGTAACGTAAATAAGTGCTTTAAAAGTCGCTCTGCTTGGTGAGCAGTGACATGGACACAGCCTTCAATTCAAATTCCATCCTCAACCGATAACGGGACATTCGAGTTGATCGTTTCGAGCTACCTCATGCACTGAATGTAATTAAAATGAAATTAGTCCTGTGTGTGCGAGCTTATAAATAACAACTGCAAGGAAGCATGCCGGCCCCAACCGCTATCGCGCCAACGAACGCGTCTGATCTTGAGACGCGTTAATGAATTCAAATGCGATGTCGAGAATCCGAACATTAACCTGTTCCGGAGAATATATTTAAATTCTTCATCTCAGCGCTGATTCAGCGACGGTCCATAAAAATACCCCTCCTTCTCCCCTTCCGCCCAGTATCGAACGAATTTATGCCACCCGGATTAGTAAAAGTCAAGCTCCCACCCGTGCTTGACCTTGTCAAAGGGGCAGCTTCGCACCAAATGGGGGTCCTCGCTTTGGGTCCCCCGAAACCGGACGAGAAGTTTTTTTAGAAACCTGTTTTAATCAGTTGCATAAGTGAATGAGCGGGAGACCCCCACTAACTGAGCCGATTGAGCTTTGAGCGCGCGCGCGCCCGCACGCGAGAACTTGAGTTAGTACGAGCTTAACGTTGCCCCCGGTCGGGTGCTAATTGGCTTGTGTTTGGAGTGTTTGAAAGTGAGCGTTAGTGTTTATCTTTGACTGTTTTTCCTGCACCACACCACAACAAAACAATGCAGGAAGGAGTGCCAACGGACAGTGTCGCGCTGGAAGCGATCGAAAAGTTAGGCCCGCGGGAGAAATGGCGCATTGTGAAGAACATTGCCGTGCTAGGGATTGCGTTCATGATACACTTTACCGCGTTCCATGGGACGTCTAACTTGCAGAGCTCACTGCACAACGATGGATCGCTGGGAGCGTACACACTGGCCTGCATCTATGGGTCGTTGATTTTGTCCAACCTCTTCCTACCGGTGCTGGTGATTGGGTACGAAAGTGGGTGGAGTGCTTGAAGGATGTTTTTTAAAAATTGTATCTTCTATTTAACAGGCTGCTGGGGTGCAAGTGGACGATCGTGGTGTCGTTCGTTGCCTACATGCCGTACATTGCGGCCCAGTTCTACCCGTCGTTTGCCACGCTCATACCGAGTGGGCTGGCCGTTGGGTTCGGCGGTGGGCCGCTCTGGTGTGCCAAGTGTACCTACCTCTCGATCATAGCGGAAGCGTTCAGCATTGCCACGCGGCGCAAGGTCCGCACCGACTATCTGATCGTAAAGTTCTTCAGCTTGTTCTTCGTGTTTTACCAGCTGGCACAAGTGCTGGGCAATTTGATATCGTTCACCGGTTCGTCGCCTGCTCTGTCGGGTCTAAGTGATTACCTTGAGCTGAATTAGCAAGTCGAATTAATCCCGCTCTCTTTGCAGTGCTGTCCTACGGGGAGACTGAATCGGCGCCGGTGAATGGTAGCGTGATCGAATCGAGCGTGAATATATCTGCAACGTGCGGTGCAAACTATGCTGCACCGATCCACCAGGAGGCACAGACTGCAATTGACCTAAAACGGCCCGAACCGGAGCAGCTGAACCGTCTGACCGGTATCTTTCTGGCGTGCATGGTGGCGGCATCCATTTCCGTGGCGCTGGGTGTGGATTCCCTCAAAAGGTAAGGCAGGAGGCAAATTCCAATGCCGAGCTGTAGGTCAATATTTCTACACTATTTCCAGATACAATATGGTGCGCAAAGCGCCCGATAATCGAACGTCCGGCATGAACACACTTGTCATCACCTTGCGTCACCTTGGTCACAAGTATCAGCTACTGCTGATACCGATCACCGCATTCATCGGCATAGAGCAAGCGTTCATAACGGCCGATTTCACAAAGGTAACGCCATCTGCAGCTGCGATTGTTCATCCAAACAACAGTCACTAACAAGCGCTCGCTGTCATAATCTTCCATTCGTTGCAGTCTTTCGTTGCTTGCGGGCTCGGCATTAGCTACATCGGTTACGCGATGATAAGCTTCGGGTTGGCGAATGCCGTCGCTGCCGCCTGCACTCCGTACATCACGAAGCACCTTGGCCGCCGGCTGCTCATTCTGGTGACGTGCCTGTTCCACGCGGCGCTAATCGTGTTCATGCTGCTGTGGACACCGACCGACGAGTATTACAAGTATTCGATAATCGTCGCCTGCTGGGGATTGGCGGACGGTGTCTGGCTGATTCAAATCAATTGTACGAACGTTTTTGTTCACCCTCTTTTGTGGCATTCGAATTCTCATCGCGGTTGTGTGATTGTTCTCTCTCTTTCCCTCTCTCTCTTCTTGCGCTCTCGCCGTTATAGCACTGAGCGGTGTTCTGTTCCCGGGCAAGGAGGAGGCTGCGTTCAGTAACTTTCGATTATGGGAAGCTTGCGGCTCGGTAATCATGTACTCAGCCAGTTCGTTCTTCCCCACCTTCCACAAGCTGCTGTTTGTGCTCGGCGTGATGATTGTTGGCACGATCGGGTAACTAGCAATGATGGTGTGCGCTTGCCTAAGCTTTCAATAAAACATATTTTCTCTTTCCTTCAAGGTACGGAGCAATAGAGTTTATGGAACATCGAGCAAAGCGCATAGATCCCGGAAAGCGCTTTGAAGCTGTTGATCAAGAACCGCACGATAGCTGAATTACAAATTGTAAAGGATAGTCGGAACGACTGAGAATCCTTTGCCACTGTTCCTTTCTGTATGGTATCTATCAAGTGCTTGCAAAGGATAAACGAAAATCGAAAGCTCAAACATAACCGTAAAACGGCTGCGTACTTTATACGAGCTTGCCTTTTCAAAAACTACTGTACGCAGCTAAAAAGTTGTGAGAAGACTCCAGGCGTTATTAAGGCTTTTTGGACATTTCCATGTGAAATTAGATTGTAATGTTCGCCACGTACTGTTAACGATACTCACAAATTGTTGTCAGAATAATGATTTTGTTCGGATATATGTTTGGTTTGTTGTTGTTGTTGTTCAGCTTCGATACACAGTGATCATATCGCACACGACTTTTACAAAATATTGCATTGCAAAATGTATTTTTCATAGGTTCTTTAATTATTACTCTCGTACAGGGGGTGCCTTAAATCTTACATTTTAACGCTCTTGGCTTGATATGACGACCCGGCCCATTACACTGCTCAAATTGCACCTCTTGCTTAACTCGTACAGCTTCGTCCCTGTGACAACGTGACACTGATCATCAGCTTTCTTTACCCTCCGATTCGAGTTCCGATTATTAATGAGTTTTATTCAATCTTTTCCACACACTTGACGGTGCTTGTTTGGCGCTTCATGGGATGATTTCAAACAGTTAATTGGACTCTTCCACGTGTGATCCTCTCGTGTTTATAGTATAAGGTGCATAGCATTTGTCGTTTCCTGTTCTATGGTGTGTTGCTGTTTGTGATTCTGCTGCCTCTCTGTAGACTTTGTTCCTTTATGTTTATTTGACACATTTTCCTACCCAACAGATATAGATTCTTCATGGTTTCGTGGGACAAGCGTTACTTGCAAACATAAAATTCATACATTTTACACCGATCGCTGAGATACGTTTGTTGTAGTGGGATGAATGCTCATCGGTACGAATAATAATTTCATTGGCTCACAACAAATAGATACGGTTTGCTCTTGCTAATCGGTACTAGATATTTGTTGTACAACATCTGTGCTGTTTGTTAATACAAATCAATATACAAAACGCCTCGAAAGTGGATCGATAACTGCACGAATTTCATTTGTGATACGACGATTTTCTTCTGTGGTTTTGTTTTATACAATTATTACACACTCACGGCTATTGGGTTGATTTACAACTACAGTGTTCCAATCAGAGCGATACTTTACACCAACGACGGTATCTCAGAGAGAGAGAGATAAGGAGATTTTGTCTTCATTTTTCGATAGTTATCATGTACAGATAGTTTCCAGCAGCTATGAGTTGGGTTGTGTGTAGGAAAGGTCGCTTTCCATCTGGGGTTTTGCTGACAATGTGTTGTGTTCAATGGGTGTGTTTGCTCTTTTACGTGGTTTCTGTGTGCTGGTTGTCTTACTATAAAGATTAGGAACTTTGGTTTCACGAGTTCACACAAGATGCGAAGCAAACAGAATCGATCGACGAATGTTACAAAACAATTATCAAGGGAGGAGTGTGTTGTGCAATGGTGCAACATATTTCGAGATAAACTCAACATTACTACTCCGCTGTCGTTAGCTCTCTACACTTTTTCCTATCTGACAGCTTGGAATGTGTTTGTGGAACCAGAAACGGTGGGAAGGCAAAAAACCGAAGGTCATTTCCAATCTGAAGCAAAGCCTTGTTTGTGTCACAGTGAGGGTCGTCCGGGAAAACAGAACAAAACTAAAGCAAAACAATCCTATATCGCCACGATCACTCTCATTACGTACGTATCTCCTAGAATATCATGCTACCGTATATCCTACATAACTATACAATATTCAAATATCGGAATGGCACCTTATTTTATATGGCTACGGTTCGCGATTAAAGTTGTCTGTCCCGCGGGCACGGTTTGGATGATGTGTGTGTGTGTGTGTGTGTGTAGTTTTTTGTTTAAGTATTCTCCATCTTGAAGCTCTTCGACATCATCCGCACGGTGTTCTTGAGCGCTTGGCGTTTGTTGCAGAACCAGATGCGTATAACTTCCCGCTCGTACCCGAGCTGATGGGCTAGGCCGGTAATTTCCGTTCCTGCAAGATGCGTTTTGTGGTTAATTTTAGTGTATGCTTTACGCAGCCGCTTATGGTCGTCAACCCTTACCGGAAGGATGCGTGTTGCGCTCGAAGTGTCCGTTCAGCAGCTCGAGCGCTTGCGGCGTAAAGGACGTCCTTCGTTTCCGCTTCTTGGACGGTTCCACACCGATAAAGTCTGGCACGTGGTTTTGGCCCGATTTGTACCTAGATGAATGACTGTGAACGTGGTTTATTTGAAAAGGGAAAGGCGAAATGACACAGCAAAAGCCACACAACCCACACAACAGAGTTCGAAAAGAGAGGAGAGAGAGAGAGAGAATAAAAAGAAAACGGAAGCGTGCATTAAATAGATGAAATGTTGCCTGTTTCGGCAGCTTCTAGCTTAAATAATGGTGCATTTGCAACGCTACTCACTAACCGATCGAGTGCTTACCTTTCTTCCGCCTCCTTCATCCAGCGCTCGAGCACGGGTTTGATTTTTTGTGCGCTTTTGGGAGTAATGTCTAACTTTTCAAACCTGCCCCGACGTGGACGTGGGTGGGTTGAGTGGAAAGAAAAAAGAAAAAAGAAAACAAGTGTGTAAAGAAAAGAACGTATAAGTGTTGAAACGAGTGTGTAAACAAGATAACTAGAACAGAAAATGAATACCAATAAAACCATACGAAACAGTAACACAGTACCCTAGTGTTAGTTTACAGCCAATCTATAGAAGGGGAACAGGAGAGAGAGAGAGAGAGAGTAAGAGGGAGAAGGAAGTAGGGTATAAAAGATTGCCAGGACATTGATCAAATTTGTTAAGTGTTTGCAAATGTTAAACGACGGGCGAAAAGAAGAGAGCCATACTAAAGAAAAGTGAATAAATAAAGATACATAACTCACTGGCCAATCGATAAAATAAAGTTAAAACAATACGAAAAGTACAAAACAAAAAAGTAAAATAGCGAAAAAGAAATAAAAATAACAAGGAACATGGGAACACTTACGCTTACCTTTGCTGGTCAATAGAAAAGGATCGTATGAAGTAAACAACAGCACGACAAAACTACATCTACTTGCATAAAGTGGTACATAAAAGAGATTGCGAATAACCAGCTTCTTGTTGTTGCTTTCGCTCGCTAACATTGTTTAACTGCTCCCGAAGGACGGCGCTCGATTGATGATCGATGCTCGAAAATTAAACCCGATGTCGGTTTGATTTACGCTCATTAAAATGTTAATGGTTTTTAATTTCGTTCGTTTAACCGGGCATGGAATGCGGGACCCGGGGTGAGCCGAATACGGTGCGCCATCGTGTGCAAGGGCAGGGTTGGGCGGGAGAGATGGAGGAAAGCAGTAGGCGGGAGGCGACGAATCTTACCTTTGAGGGATGTGTTAGTGTGGTTCGATTGATATCTATAGATGCATGCTTAACTACTGCATGCTGCTACTACACCACCGCTGTGCGGAGAGCATATAAAACCAAAAGCCAATTGAAACTGAAAATGTGTGTGTGTGGGTTAACACAGCCAAGCGTACAAAGTAAAAGGGGGTAAGGAAGGGTGAAAGGAACAAAACAAGAGCAAAGAAAGCAGAAAAAAACGGAATATTGCTACCATATTGATATCAATTAATACATACATTTGCTGCTGCTGCGATGAAAGTTGCGCTGCACAATACATCTGGGCGGCGAGAGCACTGGTTTTGTGTGCGTATGTGTGTGTGTGTGTGTGTGTGTGTGTGTGTATGAATAAAGTATGTATGTGTTGGTGTGTTGGTACATGTGTGTTGATTCGTTTCGGTGTGTCAGCGGCGCAGTTCACGAGGTTTGGCAGTTTTGGGCGGGGGATGGCAACATCACGTGTTTGTTTGATTTATTTTTATGAGCATGGTTTTGTTTGTTTGTTTGTTTGTTGGCAAAAACCAAACCAAGAAAGAAAAGGAACCAAGAAGAAAAGGAAGAAACAATGGAAAGAAACAAACGATAAGTACAGCGTGTAACGGATGCTTTCGGTTTTGTTCGGAACGTCCGTTGCCAAGAGCCTGCCGGACAACGGACTCGCGTCGGTCGCGGCGGTCGCGTCGGTCGGTTGGTTAATTAATGTCGATTAACCTCGAAGCCGCGCCCGGAACCCAGCGAACCGTTGTGAGCCGTTGTCCGAAATGCTAAGCGGAACGAAACAATGTCCTGGCAACGTGTGTGTTAACCGGTCGGATACATAAATATATGCATGTTTTTGGGCAATGGGAATAATTTTGAATAGGCCAAAAAACGTGTCGCTCTTAATGATGTACTAAAGTTGATTACTTGATTAAAGTTAGCTTTGTTCAAGAGATTATACTTTTTTCAGTTGTCTTTTTGTGTTCGAAAACAATGTTTTGATCTTAAACTTGGTTATTGTACAAATTGCCCTAACCATCCCTAATTAATGCAAGTCTCTTGAGTGAATAATAATTAAAGCATTTTTACCTGCAGATGGCACTCTGGCTGTAGGCAGGTCCCTCGGTGACGGACAGCGCCTGGCCGACCTGGGTTTGCGTGAGCCCGAGCGACAGTCGCCGCAGTTTGAACGCCTTGGCGAACTCCTTGATGTCGTCCAGATCGATACCGTCCACCACGTTGCAATTAGTTTGATTGATTGTTAACTCATCTGGAGCCGATGGAACGCGGACAAAGAAGATGGGGGAGAAAGAGAGAGTGAGAGAGAGAGAGAGAGTGGAGGTAAAGAAAATTAAACCAATATAGACCAAGACCAACCAAGTCACACTGGCACAAGGGTGGAAGCTGTGACCGGAGTGGGAACGCGATACGCGAGCAAGAGACAGAGAGCGAAAGAGTGATATTATTGAACTCGCGTTATTGGCAAGCCCAACCCCATCCCAAAACCCCACCACATACCAATCAACCGGTGGCCACAGAAGCAAATGTTCTACAATCATGTATAATGTAAAAAGACGCTCGAGCGCGCACGTTGGAGTCGCCGGACCCGTTCCGAAAGTACCAGGAACGCGACTAATAAAGCACATTAAGGGAAATGTTTAGCGTAAATTAAGCGTTAATAAAGAATGTCAAATTAATTGACTCGTGGAGCCGGGCTCAAGCTGTCCCTGATGTGTCGCTGCTGCCGGTGCTGCTGCCTGCAGCCAAGAACGGAGGGCCCAGGAACGGGGGCGAGTTTGTAAAGAATTGAACACGAATGACATATGCTTCAGCCGGCAATCCGTTTTCCGCACGGAATGAGGGTCGATCTTATTTGTGCGATGACGTAAATGCAGGGCCGAAGGGACAGTGAACTTAATCTTTCGTTCGAACAGAACCGTTAGACGACAACATGGAGTAAATTATGATACGGCAAGGTTCGACAATGTGCCTCATTTTTTGAAAGGGTAGAAGCACTTGTGATCGAGATTTAACGATCGGGGTACGATGACGTCCGCTGACTCGATTTAATTGAGATTGATCGAGAGCAAACAGCGGAGGGCAGCTCATTTTTCAACTCATTTCAGTTTCAAGTCGCTTGGTTCAATTCCAACACATTAACACGATTATTACATTGGCAAATACTCTGTTCTTAGAAACTATGGAAAAATTGACAGCTAAAATCAGAAGAACTAAACCTTTGGCTTACTTGGATGCTCTTCCAGAAACTCGTGGTTCGATGCGTCGTCATCGTCGTCGTCGCTGTGCGATAGCCGACCGGTCGATCCGGCCGGGCTCAGTTTCGGTGGCGGCGTGCTGGCTGCACTGTGATGGGATCGCTTCTGTAGCTGATGCACCGTACCGCTGCTACTGCCGACGGTGGACGGTTTCTCTAGCTCCAGGTCGTCCGCCGACGGAGCCCGGTGATGCTGCTGCTGTTGGTGCTGATGCTGCTCTATCAGCTCCAGATCGCAGGACCCTGGCCGACCAGTCGATCCCGGTGCCGACGGTCCCGAGGAGGAATGGTGGTGCAATGGCGAGACTGACGCATGGGGATGACTTGAAGGTTGATCCTTGGTGAGCGGTAGGCCAGAGCTGGACGAACCACCGGGCGATAGTTTCGACTTCGATGGGAGCAGATCCACTCCACCAGTCGGTAGACCAAGTCTGGAGATGAAAAACATCGACCCAAAAGTCCAACAGAAGACGTTAATCGATCGATCGTGCATTGATTGTAGCGTTGAAGCCTACCTGTTGATTGCACTGGCGTCCGATGGAGAGCATGGACTCGCCGCACTGATGGCACTGTGGACGTTCACCTGCAGATGGCCGTTGCTGGAGTGGCCGCTGCCGCTACTGCTGCTGCTCGGCGTGGTACAGTTCAGGGTGGCCGGCGGCGAAAGGGCACGCTTCAGCGTCATCGATTTGTCGTACGGTGAGGACGAGCAGGAGGCGTAGCTGGCCGGTCGGCTATGGGTTGACACGGGTGGAGAGGATGCGACGAGCGAGATTCGCTTCGGCGAGTCGCCCGCCTGCAGTTTCACCCGATGCATGTCCGGTGTCATGCGACCAGCGACCGCCGAACGATGGTCGAGCGTGTTGGAGGAGGCAGACGCGGACGACAGCGAGTGGCCGGGCGGAAGGTGTTGCTGCCGGTGGGTATCATGAACCGAGGGCATACAGCTCGCCCCCGATACGACGACCGACGAAGAGGAGCAGGACGAGGAGGAGGTGGAGGAAGCGTTTGGCTTAAACTTCACATCTCCATGGTGATGGTGGTGATGGTGGTGATGGTTGGCGTAGTGCAAACCTTTCGGGGAATGTTGTTGCGAGTGCGCTCCAGCAGCCGAACCGAGCAGCTGCGTCGAAAGCAACCCACCACCGGACCCGGTTCCCTGGGCATCCCTGGGTGGAGCGAACAGACCACCACTGGCGGCAGCAGCAGCCGCGGCCGCCTGGGCCGCCTGCGAGCTAAGCGTTTCGCTCAGCGAGTTGTTAAAGTTCAGCGATTGTAGTAGCGCCTCACTGCTCATGTTGGATATCACCTGCTGTCCGACCGGGATCGTCAGGATGGTTTGAGTTGCAATGCCTAGGATCGGAATAGATCAAGTGCGTACTGTAGTACCCCTAGTGGGAGTGACACTTTTCAGCAGCGAGAGCATTACCTTGAGACGTCGGTATGAGTAGCTGGGCACCTTGAATGCCCTGCATTATCTGACCGGACGCGAGCAGCAGCTGAGGCATCTGGGGTGCGGCCGCTGCAATTGGGGCAGCCGGCCCGAGCCCCAACACCTGCGGGCTGTGGTTCTGACCCGAGAGGCTTAGGTTGAGGGGAGAGTTGCCCAGCAGCGGGGACGTCGGCAGCCCCAAACTCGGCCCCAGAACGCTTGCCCCCGTTAGCTGGGCTAGGCTTTGCAGCTTCTGCAGATTGATCATGTCTTGCACTGGAAAGGAATGGGAGGGGGGTGTACAGGAGAGAGGGAACGTGGTGTTAGCTTAACCTTCGCTCGTGGGTGTTGCACATGCACGGGAGGCGGTGGTGTTCGATATGTACTCACTAGTTCCGTTCAGGTGTACTTGGGCGGCGGCCACGGCTGCGGCGGCTGCGGCGGCCGTCGTCGATGTGGCGCTCGGGCCGGTGGGCATCGAGAGTGGTGACATCTTGTCCTGGGCGACGGTACGCAGGATTCCCGTCGGTTTGCTGCTGTTGCTACACCGGCCCTCTAGATCGGCCGGCGTTGGGTTGAGAAATGGACTGTTCGACCGGCTACAGTGCTCACTTCGTCTTCTATTCTGTGGGGCAGAAAAGGGAGGAAGATTGGGTTAGTTTTGTGGTAATATGTACAAAGCAACTAAAGTATCATTTCGTTTAGAATTAATTTGAATTTATGAAATTAGATGTGTTACTGTGGACACAGCATAAAACGCATTGCTTTGTATGTCAAATAAGTAAAGAGTAGAGACACGTGATCTCTTGCTCTCTCTCACTCTGTCTCTTTTTTAATGCCTTAATACTCCCGTTGAATCTCATGCTGGATGTTTTTCTGTATCCCACGAAGGAAGGCGTGTCTTCATATTTTACTAAACCACTTGTTGAATCTCACCAGCTGAAGAGATTTTGAAGTATATGCCTCGCAAAAGCAACTAATCGTTTATAAGAAATCTAGTTGAATGTTAACAATATCACATTAAACTGATATTCCGTAAACTATTGTATACTATCTGTGCATAAGGAACAAGTTCATATCAAACAATCATTTTACCACAATGCCAATCTCATATGCAAATGATTGAAATGAAGAGAAAACCGCTTGATGGAAGCAACCGAACAGACTAAACGTCGTTTAATTTTTATTTCAAAATTTTCATATCACAGGGTGGAAAACCAACCGAAACACGCACACACACACACAAAGTGCCTTATTTGGTTAACACCGAGTCGCCGGGTGCCAAATTTTACCCTGAAGGCACCTCGAACCCTATCCACTCAACGTATGGCGGTACCGTGTATGTGTTTGTGTGTGTGTGTGGGTGTGTGGAAAAACACGAACATAAAGAAGGAAAATCTGCAATCAAACGTCAGCACGGGCAAACACTCACATCGAGACACACCGGGTTCACCAAACGGTTCGAAGCGATAATATTATTGACACTCGTTTCGCCCCTCTTTCTTGCCCTCTTAGAAATAAAAAGAGAGAGGGAGAGAGAGAGAGAGATGGAAAGGGAAAAAATATCCCACTCACACAAACCATATTTCCAGCAGCACATGTTTATCGGCCTTAGTTAGTGATGAGTTGATTTTTAACTTCAGTGCGCCATACCATATACCGCGGGGCTGGGGCTCTGTCCACTCCTCTCATATTGACCCCCGTTCCCCTCCGGAACACATTCCCTCACCTTCTCACCCGGTGCCGGACCCGATGACGATGGTCCAATCTATTTTAATTATTTCACCAAATTAATGAACGAACTGGCCCGAGCTGCCCGGGCCCGGTTGAAGTGAACGAGCGAACGAGCGAACGGATGGACGGTCGGCCGGACCATCGAGAGCCATGTCCAGAGCGGCAGCATTATTAAGTCTCCGGTGCGTCTCCTTCCCTTCCCCGTTTCCCTTCCCAACCCGCGGCAAACGATTCTCCTTCATCAATTTCCTCCCACAAAGTAACTTCATATGCCAGCGCGTGTGTAGGTGTGTGTGTGGAAATTTTCCTCCCGTTTTTTCCAGCAAATTTGCGATTTTTTTGCTATCGTTTTTCTTTCGCTCTCTCGCTGTAACCCTCGCGAGCTGATGAGGCTACTACACAAGCGCTGCGTTAAGGACGAGGAGCCGGTTAAGCCGTCCGCACGGTGTACTCCACAGCGATGGATGCAATGGTAGTCTCACCCCTCCACCTTTGCGCACCCCTTTGCTGCTTCTCCCTCAATCGGCCGCTTTTCTAGTGCAAGGATACGAGCAAAAGGACGGCCCAGGCCCAGGGCCAGATGCATCGTTGGATTGCAAAACATCGATAAGTTGCTGATATAATGAGAGAGGGCGGGAGAAGGGGTGGGGATGGTGACGGACAGCGGTGATTGCCTTCCGCGCGGTCTAGCAAGGGGTGGCCATGTAAAATGGGGGGTGGCGTGTGTGTGTGTGCGTATGTGTATGTTTGTGTAAAATATTTTCGCCTAGCAGCAAGCGCCTAGAGAAATATGATTATCGTCGGGATGGTGAGAAACTCAAACATCCCACCCATTTCTGTGTGTGTGTGCGTGTGTGTGGAAGGGTGAGAGAAAAATAAGGGTACTTTTTTGCAGTCGCGTTATCCGAGCTCCCTCCCCGTCTTTGCGCGGCAGCGCCGTCAGGAATCATGATTACTCGCTAGTATGGCTCGGACGATTTTCGTTCTGGATCGTTGTCCCTGCCATTCGAGGCGTTAGGATGATTGAGGTTCGCGTCAGGGTGCAGCACTACGTGTGCAATATACTCCCCCCTCTAACCGGGGGTGGTATGTATTGATGAACGACGCGGGGACGCGATTTCCCCGTGCTCCCTTCATGCGCCCCGTAACCTAGATGGACGCTGTCCATCGCGGGAATGGAAATGAGGTAAGCTTCGAAAAGATCAGCGCAAAAGATATAACGAGTGTGAGTGAGACAGAGAGAAACAGAGCCATACGAACAAAAAAAAAGAGAAAAAGGATCCCCTCGCCATTACACCTGTCTCTGCAGACCTTTATCCAGTCGCATAATAATCGCCATAATGATATAAGGCGTGGGTGTTTTAAATTCAGTTACCATACGTCTCTGTCCGATGCGATGTGTGTGTGTGTAGATTTTTATTTTCTTCTTCGTTTTTTACACCCACTGCATTCTCTCGCCGCGTCCCCACAGACGGTAGAACACGAACGAAGGAGATGAGTCGATGTTGATGTTGATTACGATCAACAATAAAGTTGAATCTAACGCGAGGGTTTCGGCGAGGAGAGTGGAGAGTTGGAAAACGAAACGCGCGAAATTACGCGCGCACGTTGAAGGCAATTGCGATGGAACAAAAGCGCACTAGAAAGAAGGAGTGTTTAGCCGAGGGATGAAGGGACAGCAAAGAAGCGAAAACAAAACTGCCCCGTACATTGTACATGGGAAAGAATAATCATTTTGCCTTGTGCAGGAAAAATTCAAATGAGTAAATTAACCCTTCGTTGGCAGGGGACTGAAGGTAGCGTCAATGTGTGCCATTTGCGTACAACTTGCACGAACTGGTGAGTTAGAAACAGTTAAGTTAAATTGTGCAATAAATCACAACTTCAATGGAATTCAAAGTAAACGTGCGCCCCACAAAACTGTGTTCGATTGGAATCGATTGACACGTCGTTTAGTTGTGCTGGCGTAAAACGCTTTCCCGTGATTGAATGTTTGAATTGAAAACATTCAAGGGTTAAGAAGAGCAAAAAAAAGTCGTTCCCCCAGGACCACTGGCGGACCAATACAGGGCGCGAACGAGGACGCGATTTACCTTTTCTCTCCCCTTCTACCCTTCCACCCCCGTCCTCCCACCGAGTTGACATTCATTTTGTTCGCTATAGCTATGTTCGATGGACGACGATAGACGACGACGACGCGTTTGTTAGACGATGGATGGGAAGTCCAGCCACTGCCCAGGCAAATGACCAGATGTTGGAACGGACGGACATCGCGCACACCGTCGTTGTCGCGAAAAACCCCCCCCCCTCCGCTTCACCTGCACCTCGCCACCCTCCTGCAAGCATAGAAAACTCCAATCCAATATATGCGCACCGTGGTAGACGAAGACGATTAAAAAAAGCGCCCGTTGACAGGACACGTCCGCTTCATTGTGTTGGGGCGGCGAGAAAGGAAGGGACGGCCAAAAGAAGGGAATTTGACTTTTTCATTCCATCGAGGGTGCCGGAATGGCCACCCTCCGTCCTCGCACTCTCTCTCTCTCTCTCTCTCTCTCTCTCTCTCTCTCTCTCTCTCTCTCTCTACTTTTGCTCGTGTACGATGGGTGATGTTTATAATGTGTGCAATGGTAATGCTTTATTACGTTGACTTTTTTTCTCTCTATTTGCTCGACTCCCATTCCTCCACCCCACGCTTTAGTGCATTTTTTTGCTCGTCCCCGTGTGTTTGTGATTATTTTTCTATTCTTTTTTTTTTAATGCGAGGAAACTCTTCCACGTCTGTGGACATGTGAGAGTGCGCGTGAGACCAGCCACATTACAGCGTCGAAGCGTTTGCGCGAACTTTGCGCGACGATGTGTCGTCGTTGACCGTCGTTGGTAATGTAGTCAGGTCAGGAGAAGGCGGGCGGGAGGCTGGAGGTAGTGCATAGCAAATCACTTCAACTCCCTCCCCTCACATTACACTCCATCATCCCCCGAAACGACTTTGTCGATATGAACGATGTTGTAAAGTACAATATGGACAGTAACGGCAGCACCAGCGAGAGAGAGAGAGAGCAGTGGAAAAATGGGGAAATAAAAACGATCACCCCTTATCCTATTACTAAAGAGAATGGGGAAGGTACTACCTAGTGCCACAAAGTGCAACTGGATGCCCCCCCACCCCCCCCAAAACTATCCTCCCACCACCATCAGTTTCACGGCGAAAAAATAATAACATCAGCCAGTCTCTTACGCTTGTCTTCCCATTCCATGCGCATCGATACCGCTGCCCAGCCAACATTCCGCACAAAAAGCAGCTCGAGCGCAGCAGGCCACGTGTGCTTGGGCTGCTGCTCCTTGCGCGCAAAGAGTTATGCGCGATGATGTTTTAATTTATATCTGTGTGTGCCTGATTTTTTTCTTCTGTTTCTCTGTTTGTAAGTTTGTTTGTTGTTTGGTGGTGTGCATTACTTTACTGGCGGGCGGACAGTAGGGGTGTACGAGTAAGCAGGGCGGAGGATCGTAATTCCATTTTTGCCATAATTTCTTTTCGCCTGCATGCTCGCAGTGCCCTCCTTCTGCCACTTCCCGGATCGCTGGTTCCGTTCCATCTCCACAGAGAGGGCTTTTGCGGGGCAAAACTTTGCTCACTTGTGTGTGTGTGTGTGTGTGTGTGTGTGTGTGTGTGTGTGTGTGTGTGTGTGTGTGTGTGTGTATTATTTGCATCAACCAACGCTCCTTTTTTTGTTGCCGTTTTCAAACACATTTTCCACGTTTCCGCTAGACAGATTTTCATTCGATTTTCCCGCCACCGTTTCAAAAGAGAATGGGGGGGAGAGTGTGTGTAAAGTGGGGTTTCGTGTGTGGTGCCACTTCACTGCTTCTCCGGGTGGTGGTGTGTGTCCTTCGGCGTGTCCATATTTCACGCCTGCAAAGGTGTGATTCGGACAAAATATTGCAGCCGTTATCAAATTTTCCCCGTGCACACTGGCAGCTACCCCGGTGGCTGGCTTAGAAGTTGTTTTGGCGAACGACATTTGGCCGGGAGGCTGGAGCGGAGGCTGGGCGGGCGCGTGTGTTCGCGAATATTGATGGCAGCTTAGATGTGCCCGGGCCCCGGCGTTCGGGAAGTTTTCTGGGCAATTTTTGTTTTTGCAGTGCCGCTGCGAGTCCTAAAATAAGGTTTTTTTTGCTGCGCGGTTTTGTTTTGCACAGGAACAGAGCGAATCATGCCGCGTGTCCTGCTAAAACCGTGCAATGCGCGAGTTTGATTGGATTGGGCGTAGCGGGATTTGGTTATTTTTCGCTCTTTCTCTCTGTTTCTCCTCTCCCTCTCTCCACTGGCTAGATGCTTTGCATGAATTAATATCTCGTCGTCGTCGTCCGAAATTTGTGCGCGCCTGTAAAATGTAACATCGTTTGCATCGTTATGGGGCTTGATGAAGGGAGGTTGTTTTTATGGGTTTTCTGATCCTGCTTTTTGTGAGCACATTGCATTGCGGTACCAAGGGGGAATGGCCTGATCGTAGTTTATGGACAAACATGTATTATGCTTGCGCATGTACTCTGTGCTCGCACAAACTATTCGCTGTAGATTGTACAGTAAAACACCGGCAAGATGTGCGAATATTACGATTTAACAGAAAGGAAATGTATTGTGCATAGGAATAGAAGGGAATGTGTTTCAAAAATGTTGAAAATATACTAAAAGGCGTGAATGTAACACTAAGATGGTAAAAAATGCAAACATGTTTACTTCTAAATGTTTCATATCAAACTCCATTCCTGAATGGGCGATCACCGCGACGAAATGAACATAACCATTTTTGGCTGAAAAGCATTCTATATGCAAACAGTAAAGAAGAGACTGTGAGGCTTCATTATTCGCGAAATTTCCGTCAAGCTCGGCGCAAAACGATGCAAATTCGAAAGAGGAGTGGGAAAAAATTAAATCGCATCTCATTGCCATCCAGCTGCCGGCTGCTTGTTGGGCGACTGTTGCGAAAGGTGGCCCTTGGCTTTGGCCTGTTCACATATGTGTGCGTATGTCCAAACACGAGTTCCACTTCCGTCCCCTCTATCTCCCCCCCCCCGGCTTCAAAAGGGGACACAGGAGACGAGCGTTTGCACATCTCGCTGTTGATCAGGATCGCTAGGTTTTTTGTTGTTGCGCATTTCGCGAACCACACCATAAAGAAGGAGAAAATCAACTCAAAATCTCATTGCCCAAAAGACAAAAAAGAAGCTGGAAGCCAAACCCGGGTTTTCACCAAGCCACCCAAAGAATAAAGCGCAGTAGAAAGAGTCACGGAAGCTGAGAAAACGCAAAAAGAAAAACAAAAACCCCGCTGGAAAACCCCGCTTTCCCGTGTGGCTTTTTGCGCTTCCTTTGCAGTTGCGATTTTATTTCTCACCACAAAAAGAAGTCGAAGGACTGGATGGCACCCAAAGTATCACCCACACCCACCGACACACACACATTGCATAGGGGATCGGGAAAATAAAAATCCGCGGCACACACGGCACCCGAACTCGAACGAGCCTTTGCCGTTGATATATTTGCAGTCCACGCGCTTTGTTATGTATTTTCTCGGCGGGCGTCCACCCACCGATCCCGCACACACTATCATCCACTGCCCAGTGTGTGTGTGTGTGTGCCTGTTTGTGTACTTCATTGCAAAGAAAAACCAAAAAAGTAAGCAATGAGCTGGGTGGTGTTGCTGCTGGAAGAAATAAAAAAAAAACATCACCCGGACCCTCGGAAAAGCGATGTCCCCTGGACAGCGTGGCAGGCACACACACACATGGATTTGGAAATTCTACCCAAAGCACGGGTGTGCAGCGGGGTGTGAGCGTGTGTTTGTGTGTGATTGGAGAGTTTGAACGTTAGAATTTCCATCCCCATTTCCCGCCCCCCAAGAGTCGCTGACCACACATACTCGTAGAGAAAAATCGCTTGGTTCCCATTCGGAAAAGATGACCAATGGATCGATGGTGGACGCTGTAGATAAGGGATGAGGGAAAACGAAGGAGAAAAAGAGAGAGAAAGAGAGAGAGAGAGTTTGCATATTTTCTCGTCCTCTCTAAACCTCATACTGCTACTGCACACATCCCGCGCCAGCAACTGCGGTCATTTCTAGCTGTGGAAGCTTTCCACGTGGGAAGAGCATTTGAGGATTTTATGGTGATTTTTTTGCCTCTACCCCCCTCCCCCCCAACCGCTACCCGCCACGGCAAACATCATAGAGAAGGTGGATATTTTTCTCTTTATTTTTGTGTTTCCGATCACCAAAAGTGCAAAGTTAAGCGCACATGTGTGGGGAGGAAAATACATGCATAAACACACACACACACATACAGAAGTGCACAGCGTTTCAAAAACCAACAAGAAAATACACACAATCGAGATTAAAATGAGGCAAAAGCAGTGCGGCGATAGAGTACGGCTGACCGACCGTCAGTGGAGAAGAAAATGAAATGTGACCAACGAAAAACTAGGGAAAATAAAAACAACGGAACATAGCTGCCGCCTCCCCCCGCCCCCTTTCCATTCCACTGCGTGATTGCGCGCCCTTAGCGCTCCCGTTCGCGATTGGGTCCATTCCGCTAAAGGTGTATATGTGTGTTGGTTAGGACGGCAAGACAAAAAGTGCAGCACAAGATAGCCCTACCCGATCAGTGTCGGGTGGCTAGTTTTCCCCGTTTTGTAGTAGGCCGAAAATTACGTACGCGTCTACACACACACACACACACACACACACACACGCTTGCTCGCGGATCTAGTTTCGTCCCCTCACATCCTCACATCCCCTTCCCCTGAAATGAATTGAAGAGGACGCATGCACGCATGCCGAAACAGCCCCACACAGCATTAGGCTCTCGCTAGGTGATGGTGGTGCGTTTCGTGCGTTTGTGTGTGGAAGTGCTTTTTTATTGCAGTTTTTCCGCTCTTTCTACCCGTGCTGCATACGCAGCTCGACGCGTAAGAACGATCGAATCATGTATGTGCGTTGGGGGTGTGTGGTTTTTTTCTGTGGACTACTTTCCTGAAGCTTAAGAGAGCAAGCAATAACCACTAACAAAATCGCCCCACTTCACTCTCCTCCCCTGTCCTCTGTGTCACACTTTTTTGGAGGATTTTGGACAACGATCTCGCTCGCGCCTTTCCCCGCCTTTTGGGATGATTTTTGCAAGTGGCACCGGTTCTGGAATGTTTCTGCCTTTCCACTATAAAAAAAACCACCCCTAGACCACCCGTGCCACCTATGTGTGCACCCCACACACAACATAATGGAAAGCAATTCCGTGGCTTTAGTGTCCTTTTTTCCGACCCCTCCATCCCTCCATCCAATTACCTGTGCAGTCGGGACGGGGAAGAAAATAAAAATTAGAATTTGCAAGCCAGCACTGGTGGCAAAGGCGGCACAGTATCGTTCGCTCCACCTCCGAAAGTGCATTTATATTTAAATAAATTTTTATATCGAACGATATACCCTTTCACTGAGGGTGGAAAAGCGGCAGTCGGAGTTGGAAAAGTTAAGTTCTCGAGGACTTGAGGGCGAAGGAGGAGGCATATGTACATTTTTTTCTCCAAATCCAAAGTGTATGTTTCACCTCATACGCCCACAGCTGGAGACTGTAGTGGAGAGTTTTGCAGTACTTTTGGGGGGCAAATGTCTGTGCTGTTTTTTTGTTGTTGCTGCTGCTGCTAGAGAAAAAGAAAATCGAACAAAAATTAACGAACAAATGGTCATTTTTCGTTGGCGAGAGGCTTCTTTTTTAACCCGTCCAGTATCATGCAAGGGATCGTTGCATATATTTTTTTCCCTGCCATGAGTGTTTTGCCCGGACTCTCTTTTGCTCATACGCTTCGTTCGACTGCTGAACGGGCACCGAGCTATTGGGATGCTTTGGAGCGTCACGCAAAATCGAAGTAGACATAGGAGAAACTAGCTCCCTTCTCCGGAGTGTAAGTATGATGGGTGGTAGCAGTAGCTTAATACATTTTTATTTGACGCTTTTCGTTTACGTAGGCGATGGTTTTTTTCCGGCTTCTCTCTCTTCGCTTGGAATCGCTTCGCCAATGGGGTGGGGAAAGAATAACAACCCCGCCCCGTACACCACCAACTAGGGACTAGTGTATTGAAATTTTTGGCTACATTTTTTTCCCCACTTTCTGCTCAAACAACTGCCGTCTGCCGTGCGCCCCTGTGTACGCTCGAAGGAGTGTGGGGAATAAACACAGTTTGATTTAGCTTCCCAAATAGAACGGTTTCGAGAAAAAGTTTTTCCGGGGTTTTTTTATTCCCCCTGTACCCCGCCTCCTGCTGCTGAATAAAAAATGCCCAATTTCGCGCGTGTGGGTTCGCGAGTTTGTGCGGAATTACGGAAACGGGACTGAAACTGTCTCACCCTGCCTGCTTCCTTCGTATCCCAGAAAGGATGTAATTTTCACGCTGACCATCAGCGTCCCATTCCTCCCCGTTTCGGGTACAACCGGAAATGGAGGTGGGATAGGAGACGGCATCAGTGTTGCTTTTATTATGCAAAAAGCGAACGGCGCGCGCGAGTGTGTGGAGGTTTCTCGCTTCTCCAGCATTTTCCAGCACAAATCGCGGATGTCATTTTTGCGTAAGGAAAAAAGGGGTTGCTGATCGTCCACCCAACTCAAACCCCTCATGAGTGTGTGTGTGTGTGTGTGTGAGTGAGCCGAAATGCATCACGGCCGGTCGTTCGTTTTATGGAGCGCGCGCGTACGACACCAGGGCGCATGTATTTAGATTAATCTTCCAAAACCCCGGACAGCGCATACCACCCATCGCGGTAGTTTTTCTTTTGCTTCGCGAGCGCACACAACCTCCCTCCTCTCATCCACTCTTCTCGGTCAGCATCCCAGGCGGCATTTGCCGAAAAATACCCCAAAAAAAGAGGCTACTGCGCCGTATCAAAGTAAGTGCTGCAACGTTTGAGATACGTTATTCATTTTGCTTTTTGGTGCTTTTTTATTATTTCCGTCACCCCATTCCCCACACATGCACACCCACACACACTTTGCTTTTGGCAGTGTAACGGTTCCATCGTGCAGCACTCAATGCTTAGGGTGGTGTGGCCACCGTGTCCGACCGTAAATGGCTTTTTCGCGAAAGTGTGCGGAAGTGCCATCGATGAGGTTCGGTGTGTGTACGATTTCCTCCTCTTGTTGTTTTTTTTTGCTCCCCCTCCCTTTGACTACCATATCCGCTAGGGGCCCTTCCGGGAGTAGGGTGGGTGGTGGTTTTGGAACGATATTTTTTTGTCCACCCAAAGAGACAGAAAATAGATGATGCCGGAATGGAGTTTTGCACACGTTTTGGATTTAATTTTAATTACTACGCCATCGCCGCGGATTGTATTCGGTTTTCGTTTTCGCGAATTGACCATTCCACACAACTGGGTGGGGAGGGGGAGAGGGTGGAGGTGTCCATTGTTGCCTACGAATGTCCTCTCGTATGGGTTCCCGTATCTTTGTTCAATACACACACACACAGAGGACAGTTGGTACAAATTTTCTGCAGCAACGCCCAATAATAGAGGAATGGGGTGCAGGGAGTGAAAAAAAGGAAAGAAAACAAACTCCCACCGAAACCGGTGTTCCCTTTTTTGTTGCACTCCCATTCCTGATCTTCTATCACGGGCAGGACAAGTTAGGATCTCTTGGCACCACCGGCTCTCGGTGGGAGTTTCGAGTCATTTTTCACCCTCGAACCGGTCACACCTGACGCTCTCATGCCTCGCGCTTTGTGCCGCGAATGGATCCAGCGCGCGCGGGCGGCTGGATAGATAATAGAATGAGTTTTGCGCGAACAAAAACCGGAAGCGTCATTGTGCAGCATTTATGAGCATTTAGATTAGGATCGATATTTTTTTCTGCTGCGCCGCGCGAGTGTGTGCCATTCCACTTTTCCGCACTTCCTTTGTTTTGTTTTCGGCATCGATATTTGGCGGCCGTGGCAATGGCAAGATGGACCCCGCATATGGAGCGCAGCAAAAAGTCTCGCTTAGAGCTGCCGCTCCGACCTGCCTGCCTGCTGATTCTATTAATCATGGCACGAGGGGCGGCAAGGGGCGCGAGGGAAGGAAAATAGAACAAAATAAATGTAAAAGCCATTCCGGTGAATCCATTGTGCATTATTATTTGCGCAAAGTGGAGCATAGCGGATGAAAGATTTATATACGGGCAAACATTTTTGCCAGCCCGCGAGAGACTGTCCGGCTTGAGTCCGTTTTGAGTTTCTGGGCTGCCGAGAGGATCCCCCGGTCCGTTCAGAGGATTTGCTAGTGCTTCTTTTGCTCATCTATATGTGTATGTGTGTGTATGTCGCATTGGGACAGGTTCGTTTTTTGCTTTCGTGAAATGTATTTGCAAATCAATGATTTACGTACGTTGGGGGGTGGAAAACAGTGAGCTCGACCTGACTTGTCCGAACCACAGATGCACGGTTTTAGCGGCCGAGTGTAGTTTGCACAGCTAACAATGAGAAACTCACAACGTTATGGCAGTGTGGAAGAGTACAATTTTAAAAGGTAGTAAATTAATTCGATTCCACGGAGATGGATTGTCGAAACGGTCGTTGAATGCACGAATATTAAGCAAATATAGAAAGCTTTTACGCCAATAAAGCGCTGCCTTGTGCTGCCTTGTGAATTTCGCGGGAAATAAATGATAAAATAGCACTCAAGTAAAGTGTCGCTTTTAGCTTCATCCAACAAGGAGCTTCTAACTACGAAGTGAAGTAATTAAAATATAGCTCGATGTTTTCGAGCTGATGCACCCATTTCGCAGATTAACTGAGTGTGCTTCCCAATAAATCTCTTCCAAATTCTCGTATATGTGATCAACATCTACAAGCTAAACCAGTGAACCAGTGTTCGCAATAAACTAATGCACATCACATCTGATGAAATAACAAATTTTGTTTGCCAGTAATGTTCGTATTTTTTCCACGAAATGCAGCGACAGAAGAAGAGAGAAAAAAATGCGAAAACATCCCAGCAGCAGCAGCATTACAGCCATTCGCTCGGCAAGGCGAGTTTTCCACGCCCTGGACGCGAAACGAAGAGGACAAAAAACAAACACACGGACATACTCAGAAGAATGGCAAATAGCAGCACACATTGGTGGGAAATCGGGGAATGAGCCAAAGACCACAATTCCAGAAGACTTTGCGCGAAAGTTAAGTAAGCAATTCATTAGTGACCACCTACTTCTGTGTTCGGGTCAACTGTGCTTCCGCACCGGGCACTCTCGCACCGGGGCGGGCGCCACAAACCGAGCACGCGAATGGGAAATCCTCCATTCCTTGCTGTTGTGGTTTGCAATACAGCAGAGAGAGAGAGAGATAGAGCGAGAGTGAGTGAGATAAAGAGAAAAATCAAAAATGCGCTACCACCGCGTGACGCAAAGCACGTGGACGGTGGATGAAGGCGCAACAAAAAAAAGCACACTCACACACACACATTCAGCCGACGACAACAGGTCGGGGAAAAAATCCGCCCGAAGTCGGAAAAACGACTTCAACCCTTGCCGCCACTGAGAGAGGGGGGGGGGGGTTTGAGGGGTGGTCACTGGGTGGCAAAATAAATATGAACCATTTGGCTCGAGAGATGACAAATCATATCGAAGCGGGCTTCTTCGGGCGGCGTTTGGGCAGCCGCAGCATCGCTGCCGGTGCTGGTACTACCTTCGGTCGCATCATCCTCAGCAGCAGCAGCAGCAACAGCGTGGTTATCGTTTACGTTTTGTTTTTGCTTCTGTATTATCTTAGTAGTGGGGAGCTGGAGATGGGGTGGGATGGAGGGCACACACATATACAGAGCGCATGCATGCATATATTTTCTACCCCGTTTTTCGCGTTCCCCTGCTGGTTGTTTTTACTGCTCTGGCGCGCGCACATATGCCGAGCGTTTTTGCGGGGAGCTTTTGACATGTGTGTGGTTCTTTGTTTTTTTTTTGTTGCTGCCGTTAGTAGAGCTGTTGCTCTTTTTTGTTGTTGTATGCCACAGCATCCCCTGGTGTGGAGTTGTTGTTTCTACAATTTCTCCTCCATTTTTCTGCGCGGCCGTTTTATGTATTCGCGCGCTCGTACCATCGAAAACATGTCCTCGCGAGAACTTTTTCTTTGGCCGTACGCCAAAAAAAAAAAAAACCCGGGAGCGAAAGAGCGCGCGCGAGAGTGCGAGTAAATAAAGCAGCCCCAGTCAGGCGCGCCCCGTGCCAGGTGGATGCTGGTTGGATTGGAGATGCTCCTTGCTGCACACACAAACACGGCACGCAGTACATAGGAAGCAGCGTGGATGGCGAGCTCGGAAAAGCGAAGCCGCGCAAAAGATGAGAACGGAAACTGACGAATCAAGCTTCGCGGCGGAGCGGGAGCGCAAATGTCCACACGATCCACGCGTGTGCGGTGTGCGCCGCGCGCGGGGAGAAGCTGTGGGACGGGGCGGCGGAAGCTGCGAGGCATTGATAAAAAAGATTTCAATGCACGGATTGTGACGAAACGGCGTTTTAGGTTAATCGAGTTTTTAGAAATTCAAGTGTAGAGTGGTGATATTGTATGGTGCGGCCAGTTTTACAGGAAATGTGTTTGCACATGTAGTACTTTTAACGGATGTAAGTTGAATTTTAGGGAATATTTTAGACGAACAAGGACTTATTTTTATTATTGTTATGATTGGTCGCAATTGTTGTAAGCAGTTTGTGTAACAACCAGAATTTATATCAAAACTAAGAATAAATCAATTCAGTAATAATCTTTGGAAATAGTTTTAAGATTTTTAATACATGCACGCTTAAGGATTATTTCATATGATGAATATAAATGCTCTTGAACACGGTTATACCAGCCTATACTTTCAAGACTTATAAGCATCACACAGCCAGATTCTTGCCACGGCAAGACTTTTGGAAATCGATGCTGACCGATCATGTGGGAGCCGGCGCATCTATCAAATATACTACCGAGAGGTCCCAGAATCTTTGTACAAATGGCAAAATCTCCATAACGCATATAAAGCGCAATACTGGAATGAATGGAGCAAGTTTTAAAGATATTTAAAAGTTTTAATCGATATCGCTTGAAATATTCATGCTCATTAAACTTGACCTTTTGTTCTAATTTTGATTCTAAAACATTGTGTAGTGCACAGAACCATTGATTAAATGAACATTTGTTTGTTTTGGGTTATTTTTTTACAAGCTTATTTAACAACTTTTCTAACACCACTTTAAGTTACTCTTGTATAGTACATTGTTACATTAAGGAACTACTCACTCCCTGATGTATAATTTTATGAGAAATTGAATACAGAGAGTTACAAAATCACCTGAAATCATCTTATTTTGTTCGTCTTTTTAACTGTTACAACAACGATAATCCATCTAGACTTGCGTTATGCAATGATGGACTTAATTTAATTGATTGGAACTTGGTTCAAACGGGAATTGAACCCATAAAGTATAGGCTGCTATCTTGTATGACTCTGCAACGTTTCCTAGGGAGCCAGTGGATTAAATTTAACCTTACACGAATCTAAATTAATTAAAACCTTCTTTCCAAACATTGCGATAATTATCAACCTTTCCAACACCACTCCAACACAATTCTCCAATTTAGTGCCAACGGATCTCGATTCGAAATCGAAGATGCAACGAAACTATCTCAAACAACCTCCAACAACATCCTCCACCTTCGTCAACCCGCTTTTGTGGCGAAAGTAGAAAGTGTACAGTGTTAGACGTTGATAGTCGTACTGATTAGTATTGATTTTATATGAGCTCCTTTATTTATATGCACACCAGGTACGGACGATGTCTTCCACCCCTCGTCGGCTCTGTCGAGCTGCAATCCTTCCTTCCAAACACACGGTACACGGCTCGGACGGTACTCCTGCCCGGTACTTATATATTATAATTTCAAATAACGTCCAAAGAGTACTCCAATGATCATTCCTGTGCCGTTCCTGCCGTTCCCGCCGACTTGTACCAGCGTATCGCATTGGAACATTTGGGAGGGAAAAGGTTAAGTTAATGTGCATATGCACTCTCGTACGTCTCCGCTCACCCGCAAACACACACACCCCAACGATTTCCTCAAGATCCGTTTTTTGCCAAACCCGGGTTCGAAAATGCAGAAATATTTGCTCTCTAATTGTACACGAGCCCAATCCGTGCGGTGGAAGACAATGAGAAGAGCCGTTCCTTACACTCACACACACTCACAGGAACGGTGCATATAGAATGCAAGCAAGGAGTCAGCACACCCGGCCCGATTGCTATAGCTGTAGTTGTTGTTTATGCATTATTATGTGAAGGTGTGGGGGACGGAAGGAACGAGAGGAATGGCACTCCATCCTTCCCGCCGCCTGGAACAGGAAGGCGGGCTTTTCGGGGATGGATTTTCTAATTCTTACAGTTTCGTCTCGACCCGCTGCCTCCACCCGCTCCCTTGTTCCATCCACAGCAAATTATGTACATTTATAATTGCACCCATATCTGCAACACAATGCTAATATCAATTTGATTGCATCTGTGTGCAACTTTGTGTGCTCGATGCTCGGTGTATGTGTGTGTGCGTGTGTTTGTGAGACGTGTTTGTATGCTCGACACCTTCTCCCCCAAAATAGGGTGGCAGTTTGTTTGGCTGTGTGAGTGTGTGAGTTGGGCCATTCGTCTTTCGGTGCAAGGCATTCGTTGGCCGGCAGCACGGAAGGGGGGGGGGAGGGTGTTTTTGCCGGCAGACCGAATGGCGCAATACTTAATTACGGGTGCCGGGGCCTAAGAAGTGTGTAGTGCATTTCATAATCAGAATAATAATGCAATCGATGGACTGGGGAGGTGCGACGGCATGGGGTAAAGGGGGACCAGGGCAGGGGCGTTTTTTATTATTTATTTGCGGATGCATTTTCCCATTTCCATTTGGCGCTCCGTTCATCTGGTGCCGGCGGCAAGTAAGGATTGGGTGTGTGTGTGTGTTGCATAAAGTCTATCGGTTTTTTGAAGCGGACAACGATCTTTGGGCGTTGTGGGGCTTACATGGGCAACGCTGGATTCGTTTTGATTGGGTGCGTAAGAACGAGCCTGGGATGAGATTATGCTAATTTCATGGATTTAGGGCAGAGTTAGGGTCGGGCAATAAATAATGATACTTATCGATTTGTTTTGCCACACAAAAGCTGGCATATAGAAGTAAAAACATATTGTTTTAATGAAAAAAATCGATAAAAAATACTCCTGTATATTTAAAGTATTTTAGACTTTAGAAATAAATATAATTTCATAACCAAACGATTCATATGCTCATTGAAAACAACGATTTAAATGCTCGTTCCATTATCTTTCTATTGTTAATTAAGAAACATGACTCCGCTCCGCTTAAAATGCGACACAAAGTTCGTTTTGTGCCTGCCGGGGTCGGATTCTTATTTAAATTTAGTTTCATTATCTGCACACGGCGCTGCCAGTTGCCAGTTGCACTCATCTTGTACGTGCCCTCCTCATCGTATCGGGTCGGCCACACCAACAACGAGTGCATCAAAAATCGCAATAATGAATCTAGCATTCGAAATCAGACCATCAGGCCGTGCTTACTGCGAGAGAGAGCACTATATGTCGGTCGATCAGTATGTGTCTGTATGTGTCCTTGTGGATGCTCGTCCTACCTTCTTCCCACCACTCCAACGTAGGGAGCACGAAGACGCAAAACTGCATCTCCACCAGCAGCAGCAGCACCAGCAGCAGCAGCAGCGGCAGCACCGGGCAAAAGGAGCTTTATGCTAATTTCACAACACATCCTGCATCGCTCTCTTCCGGGTAGTGCTGAACCCCCGTGCCAACCCCCGCGATAGAAAAGAGTTGGCCACTCACAGGCATCCCGGTGCACCAACCCAAACCCCTTTCTTTGACCCTCCCCCCCCCCCCCCCCGCGCCTTTCCAATCGATACAGTCATGTGGATGTGGCAAAAGATATATTTCGCATGAAAAACGAGCAGTTCGATCTTTCCGCAAGCTTGAGCACACACATACACACCGATGCTCGGCAAAAGCTGAAAGGACGAGTGCACGGTGCGCTCTCTCCAAAGTGCAAGTTGTTGTGGCGATGGTGCGTATTGTGCGATTGTAGTTTATCCCCGGCACACATACAGTGTACGTGTGTACGTGCCTCCCCCTCACGACGTGGCAGCGTCAGCCCGACCGAGCCTTCGGAAAACGGAAAACCAAACCGGCCAGAGTCCTTGGTCTTGTTTGCCGGGTGGGTGTACCAGGGCGCCAGCGCTAGAAGGAATGAGCGAAACAGTGGAGCGCACCTGCAAGCGCAGGAGGGAAAGAGCGCGCCAACCATAAAGAGGGAGCACCCGCATCGTCGTAGATATAATATTGAACAAGTTTAATAAGCTTGTTTTCTAAACATAATTAATGCATTATAATTTATATCGTATTTTGCTACATGTAGCCCTGGGTTGGGGTTGGGGTTGAGGGACGGGACATCGACCACATACACATAAGCCGAGCTGTTCGTCGTTAGCGAGGAAGGGGTTTGGCTGGCTGGCTGGCGTCGCTTGGAAGTGCCGGAAGAAAATTGAAAACTCACCAAAAATGTTGAGCCACCAGCCATCAAGAGGTCGTGTGAGTGAGGAAGCGTTGCCCCGTTGCAGTCCCGATGGGTTACAGGAGAGAAGAAAGGGAGCCGGTAGGGATAGTACTTGCCGTCAGTTCTCGTATGGTGGGAAGAAGTCCGGGCACGGGAACTTTTGCGGGCTGGCGACGGGTTAAAAGTGAAAAGCAAGAAAAGCATACACCGAAGACCAAGTGACCGGAACCTGGGGAGACTGTGTCCTAGCTAGACTGTGAGAGTGTGTGTGTGTGTGTACAGTCTCTACATGACGGCGGTAGTATTATCATGGCGACTGTATTTCTTGCGCGTCCAATGAATCGAACAGGTCACACCGGACGGTCGAGCACGACGACGGGATGGGACGGCCTGGAGGAAGGATTTAGCTCGTGCATCGAACATCGAACTAAATGCGGAAGTGGGAGAGTGTGGAAATGGAAAATCCCTGATGGGAAACTATGACGAGCATCAACGACGACGACGACGACGACGACAACGGCAGGACGAACTTCTGGACTTGTGGATCTACTCGGCCGAAACCCAAGGCAGGGTGGTGCAGGAGACTGGAAAATAAGTATTTATTCGCCAGGTTTTGCTGGGCAGGGGTTATAATTGATAGGGTGTACCAAACCTACTGCAGTGCACGGAGGATACATTTGTACGGCTTTCTGCACGTGTACTGGTGGTGCAATTGCATATAATAATGCATCTGTGTTTGTGTGTTGCATTAAAATGAAATTAATCAATTTAGATTATCAAACTACAGCGTTAAGAAACATTATTATATGCATATGAACTGCGATTCTGTGTAATTTTTGGATATAATCGACTTATATATTTTATTAGAAAAAATAGAGAAAATGCTAATTTTTTTTAAATGACTATGAGTTGTTTCAAATGTTTTAGATGATTCATATGAGTTGGGAAACATGATCCCATAAAAAAAACCTTTAATTTCATAATTCATAAATCAATGTTGCTCTTAAAATAAGTGTTGGTTTTATAATATGTCCCTCACTGTAACATATTACACAGCCCGCCTCGATTGCATTTGCCTCCGAAAGCTCCGAATAATCTTCGGAACCTCCTCAATCCATCACGCTCACACAAACCACCCCCAAAAACCGTACATTTTCTTCCCGAACACCGGACCTCGGCGCTCGGCACATTGTAGCATATTAAAATGCCTACCGGACGCTAAGGCGGGAAGGTCAGCAAACGGAAGGAATTGTTTCTGCAACCATAGCTGGTTGGCCACCATGTGAGCCCGGCGGAATGGCTTCGAGAGTGAAGTGGAATTTGAAGAAGTGCATGTGCACCAACTACCAACTACTCTGCTCGGGCTGACGCAAAACTTGCACGCAGCTGTCCTCCTGTCCCGTTGGATCAGCTTCTGCTCGGTCTCGGTTTGCCAAGGAAGACCGCGCCATCCCACATGGAGCGTACGTGGAGCGTGTTTCTCCACCCTGTGGGGTCGTGGTTGAAAAGGACAGTGGCTGATCTATAAAATAATTTTGTGTTTAATTTTAAAATCGTAAGTAGTAATGTCCATCCATGTCCGGCTGGGTTTGAGAGCTCGGGCAGTTCGGGCCCGCTCGCTCACTCGGACGCAAATGAAATTATAGAGTGTGTTCGCTTGCCAAGACCTACCCCAGCATATCGGCACGGCACACGGCACAGGGAAATCATTGGAAGCAACTCGGCCTGTTCCTCCCAAGCCTCCCCCCCCCCATAGACCCTGTCCGCCCGGTTTAAGGGTAGAGTGTTATGGGGGGGACGACGAGCACTGCACGAGGGACGTCACGTTGTCGGCTGTTTTTAAATGCAACACCCTCATTTACCCGCTCCACACGCTTGCTGGTGTCGCTGGGAGGTGCAAGAGTGTAGGGGGTTAGCGATGGTGTGGAATGCATGAAAATACATAACACTCCAGAACGGACACTCACACAAGAAGAGGCGAGTCCGGGCGCTTGTTCGAGACGGACATGTTCGAACGACTCCTGTCAGCCGGGTGGGTGGGTGGTCGGGCTGGTGGGTCGAATGCTCGAATCGAATCGAAAGGATACGGCCGGCCACCGATGAAGCCCCAGCACACACGTACTCTTCTGCACACGTACACAAGAAATCGCTCATATGTGTGGGTGTGTGTGTATGTGTTTGCATGCAGGCGGCTTCTCCATCGTCGTCGTCGTCGTCGTCGTCGCCCAGAGGACTTGCCTTTGGAGGACCTACTCGTGCTCCTGCTACACATAAAATGTACGATGCGAGGGACGCACACAGAGGCACACCCACATACGTACACGAGCGGCCGGCCACACACCGCTACACACACACACACACACGAAGGTAGCATTAATATTTCGAAATGAAGCTCATTTGCATTTAAATAAGGTGGCGAGGGTTCGTTCGTTCGAATGCGGACTTCTACAAAACTCCGTTGCCGGATAGTCCTTGGAAGGATGGACGGACGGACGGGCGGGAAGCGGGTCTGGTTCGGTGTATACGGATGGTTGGGATGGAATGGGTGTTTGTGCGGCCGGAGGTAGACTAATTACTGTAACAGTATGAAATTTAGGGTAAAGATGGTAAAAGATGTGTTCCCTGGTTGGATGGTTGGGTGGTGCTTGGGTGGTTGAGTGGCTGGTAGGAGGTGAGTTTCGCATAACAACATAAACCATGCATCGATTCCGGAAACCTTCCAGCACGACCTGCCCTCCTCGGCGCTAACCTTGCTCTTTGGCCATCCCCAGACTAATGTCTAATCGATTGGGAAAAGTTGGACAGCCAGCGGGCGACTGCACCAGCCCACAAAGCAATGAGGTGGTGGGCTACTTGGCACTCACACACACACACGCACACGCACACTCCACACGCGCCTACTTGGTTACTTCTTCTCGAACCTTGGATGATTGTCCATTATGAAGTATGGCTGGGAGTGTGTGCGTGAGCGACAAATTCTTCTTTGAGCTTGCTCTCAGTGTGTGTGTGTATGTGAGAAATTATTGACCGTCGGCCTGTTCCATTACTGTCGAGATGCACATTTGCATCCCATTTTCGGGATAGTGGGGGATGGGAAGGAGTAGCAGTATGGGGGAACCATTTCTCGCTGAGTGCACCACACTAATTAAAAACTTGTACCTTTGCATCGGTTGGCTACCTTTTTGCATGATTGAGATTGGGTCTACCAGGACCACCATGAGACACACACACATACACACACACACACACTATCACTGGAATCGGGAGCGACTCGGAAAAGAAACCCGGGAAGAGTCGAAAATTCCGGGACATCCGCACCGCAATCGGGCTACACACGTCTTCGGAAGCGGGAATACATTAAGCGACCGAAGCACTCCATCAAGCACTCGTCAATAGTTCATCTCTGGTTGAAAAGGAGGTAGAAGAAGGGTGGCCCTCGAGGGCACTAGGAACTCAAGGAAGAAGGGAAAACAAGAACCACCGGGGAAGTTGTCTGTCCCAAACGCTACCCCACACACAACTCACAATCAGGGGGGAAGATCACGGAAGCTCGCTCGGTCCCGGACTCCAGCGCTATTTATTTCGATTTATTTCACTCTGTTTTGACCTCCACCTCCTGCCAGCAGCAACACCACCACCACCTCTCTTTGCTCTTGTTGTGTGATTCGGAAATTTAAACATTCAAATGAGAACCAAATCGTTCGGCGATGTGCCTGCGCTCTGCCTCCCAGGACACTGCCAAGGAGGGAATAAGGCAACGGGCAAGCTTTTTCTTCTTCTTCGTCGTCGACCTGGCAGCAGGCAGCGACCGAAGAGGGCAAAAAATCAAACAAACTTTTATTCCAATTCCCGTTTTCCGTTTGTGGCCCCCTCCTGTTGCCGTCCACCATGCTTCACGCCATTCCCCGTTCACGCCCGTGCTTCATTATGTTTGAGGAAGAATAATCAATTTTATTGAATTTTAAATGAACTAATTAAAATTTTAAAAGTTGCTGCTCGCTCCCGCCCGAATGTGTTTAGTGTGCATGTCTTTATTTTTCCTCCGCTCTCCCGCGCCCGTATCGGGCGGGTTTCGTTTGTCTGTCTGTCTGATTCCCGGCCCATCTTCCTGGGAAGGGTACACAGCAACTGCGGGAGAGGAAAACTATGTCTACCGTTGTCTCTCGGGGCCCTCGACAAGCAGCACGGAGCGCACAGATCCGTAGCTTATCTGTTGGCCTTATGATGATGTTGCTGCTACTGCCGTTGCTGGTGGTTTTGCGTCCCGTTTGCGACTGGTAAATCGTTTCCAGCGATCCAGGGAGCGTCGAGCCACGGGCGCACCATGGTACGCGCTCGGACTCGTCTTCGGCGCTCGCCTTCCGTCATTCTGCATTCAGGAATCAATTTAAATTAAATCAACCATTGACAAAACACAGTCACAACACACGGGAGAAGCAGCAAACGCCGAGCGAACATCATGACTTCACGATAATTCTTCATCTGTAAGCGTATGCGGCAATAAATTACCCTTCCTTCCCGGCCCGGGGGGGGGGGGCAACTCCCCACAGCCGGGCGATGTAAAGTTTTCGGGAAACTGGCAGTTCCTCCCGCTCAAACCGCTTCTCCAGCTGCTCGCTGCTCGAACCAGCGGCTCACGTGTATGTACATCTTTTGCCTGAATCTTACGCCAGCCAACATTATAAGTTGGTCCTCCCTCATACTTTGCCCCGTTGCCCTTCCACCCAATCCATTCCCATCCGCAAGCAGGGTGAAGAAACTTTGCCGAAGTGGACCGTGCGAAGTAAACGGTTTTGATATGTACATACACAAATTCAAGACATCTGATTTCCTTCCTGCAGCACTGACCAGACCACTGGACACCGGGAATGCACGGACACTGGGGAGCGCCGTATTGGTCCTGGTCCGCCCGGATACTGCTCCATTGTTCTGACGTATTCTTCCTCCAGGAGTTGTTATTGCTCCGGAACCAACCGATTCTCCCTAAAACCTCTTTGCTGTACATAGGACGCACTAGCTAAAGTTTCAACGGTTGCATTAGAAAACTGTTCTACCCTGATCCTTCTTCTGCCCCCGGACCATCGTTCGCAGCTCGAAGTGGTTCGCCAGTCGGAAGCATACCGAGAGCAGGCTGTACGCTCGGCTATAAATTGAGTCGAAAATCAAATTATACAAAATCGTAAGAAAAGGAAATTTTAGGGGGGATTAGTATTTCTCATTAATGCAAAACTATGGCTTAATTGGAAGCCATACACAATATTTCCTCGGCCGGTATGTGTGCGTGCGTGTGCGTCAAACACACACACACACACACACACACACACACACACACACACACACACACACACACACACACACACACACACACACACACACATACATACACGTGCAGGCTGCTGTATGTGTGCTGGAGCACTCTCATCCCTGTGTGCCTTTATGTATTATCGTTATCATTATTTTCATTATTTCCTATGTAGTATCCCGTCCAGCCGTTTACGATAGTTCCCATCACCTTCCGTATCATCATCATCATCATCATCATCATCATCGTGTAGTCATCCTCATCGCTCTGTAAGAGCACTCCAGAGCAGTCCGTGTTGTAGTCCAACTCAATTCCAACCCGCCCAATACCTTTCCATCGTCCCAGCGTCCCGGATTGAAGAAGATTCCAACCAAGGACGACGACGACGACGACGACTACGACTGCTTTCTGCTGCCCCGACCAAAGTCGACTTGGTTTCGGGCGAGATCATGTTTACTCTGTACCAAAACCCTCCCACCCTTCCCACCCTGATGCAGAGCGCTCCCAAAGTGAATCCCAAAGTTTCCATTCCAGCCAACATTCCTTACCGATTGTGTCTTTCCACCCTTCTCCTCGTCCCCTAGAAAAGTGTCCACCCGTATCTCCCAAAGTGGACAGAGAGAGAGAGAGAGTGTATGTGTCCCGTTCCAGGATTTCTTGCCCCCCCCCCCCGGGTTGCCCAGGGACGGAAGGACATTGTCCAGCTAAACGTGCCGTCCGCTTTCCCACCGTGAGTTCCACCAACACTCCCCCTTTCGGTATGGATCTTCATGGAAGCCCTACCCCATCAGACAGTGCCACCTTTCGCTCGAATGCGTCCGTCGTCTTCGTGTCAAGGCCCTTCGGCCCCAGAGGTTCCTCGCGTGGTTCCGTAGGCAAGGAGGGCAAAACATTATCTAATTTCCAGATTTGCTTTCGCTCTACAATAATAATATGTAAATCTGTTTATGGGCGCACGAAAGCCCCGGTTTCCCGTTTTCCGCTCCCTCCCGTTGCGCCCCAGTGTTGTTACCTTTCCCGACAGCTAGCGCCGGTGGACAGTGGAAAGGGAGATGAAGTGCGGGACGTTCGGGTTCGCTTGCGAAAGCTTTGTGGTTTCTCGAGAAGAAGGTTCGTTTCATCGTTCGTTCAGATTTCGGTGAGGCATGGTTCATCCCGGGAAAAGGGATTTTTGGTGCCGTAGAGGTGGGTTGGTGGGTGGTAAAGATTCTATGATAACACTCGGCCGCCCCGAAGAAGGCAAGCAAGGAGCTCGTCGAATCGAAAGGAGAGAGAGAGTACGAGAGCAACACTGTCAGACAGACCTGGGGGTAGGTTGGTTGGTCAAAACCGTTGGCGAGTGACGGGGGCGACGAAGGAACGGGAAACGGTTCATGTACTTCACCCATCTTGCTGGAGGGAGAATGGGGGGTGGGCAGACGGCGAACCCGAGAAGAAGTGGTTGCAAATGCTTAAAACCCCGAGACAACGTAATTGTATCACTGATTAGTAATTTAAGGAGGAAGCACACCGGAATCGTAGAAGCGCCAGCAGCTCACCGTTAGCACCCGCTTGACAGTTTTATTCGTTCGGGTGCCCTTTTTTCACCTGGTTGAAGGGGGTAGGAGGGTTTAGGATTTATGTAGCGCTGCTCGAAATGTGTCCCCATTTCGATGTCTTATTTCCTGAACATAGTGCATCGCTTTTGTGAAACAGAATATGTATTTAAACATATTGTTATGCGACTGAACACTGAATTCAAGTTAAATATTGTTTTATTCATTACAAGTTCAACATCATGTTCGTCAGGCAGAATCAATGTGCCTTATTCTATCTCTGAACTTATCGCGTCGCTGTTAGTAAGTGTTGAGATCACACATTTTATGCAGACTCAGCATACAATGTGTTCTACGACATTCTTTAGGGTGCAGCTATGATCAAAGGAAGTGATCGTCTGGATAACTTCCGTTCGCAAGTGATCAGCACACTGTACACTTAATGTAACTTAATTCTTGATTTATTTTTACATGAAAAACTGTGAAGTTAGTAACCCTTTTTTCTCATTTGAATAAATGCTTGAAGAACGACTTTAAAGTAAATATAGTAAATATATCAACAAAACTGTTGTGTATGACTTAAGTGCAGCGAATAGAGAGAAATATCAACGATAAATGTAGTTAATCACCCGCTAATGATATGTTTGAAACGACACCAAAGATCAATCAAGCACCCCTCTCATTATAAAATCACAGAAGGATGGGAAGAAAAACAAGCAGCCACGAAAACGATTGCCTTCACGCTGCTCGCCGTTCAACCGTTTGCTTCAGAGAACTGTGTCAATCTTATCCGCTTCATGCCATCATCGAAAGGTTTCAACGGGTTTTCGTTGCTTTGCTTAGCTCCCTCGACATCCATTGATATTCTTCGAATGGGTTTACATGAGCCAACCAACACCGGCAGTTGGTCGTTGCTAACCCCGTGCAAAACCGAGAACCACACACACACACACGAAGAGCCAAGACGAAGCGCAAACGAATTGATCGACTGGCGCATTAATCGGTTCGGCTTCTCGCGGAAAAAACGCAAGAAAAGCAGTGTCGAAAAGGAGCGCGATTTCAAAGATTCCTGTCCCAGCTGCATCGGTGATGTCGGGGGCTGCAGCGTGTGCCGTCGCCGCATGGTCGCCGCGAATTCCGACCCGTGTTAAACTGGCACCAAAAACATCCAACCGAAACTGGGCTTGGCTTGGGCCCCGGCGAAGCCGTTCCCAGCGCGAGCGTGTATGTGTGTGCTAAATAATTAAAGCACCCACTTACATTCCATCGATGATCGTGCATATAAATATGTTACATGCACACCACTCCCTGCCCTTCCCTTTACCCCGCGTTCACCTTCACCAACGGGGGTATGTCGAACACAAAAGAAATAAAATCCAAATTATCATACGCGCAGTGCCCGCAGCTCCTCTAAGCAATCGCTCGCAGCCATTGCGCTGCATTAACTGCATTTACGTGTGCGTCATACACCCCTTCATCGCCCCTCATCGCCACGCATCGGTCCAACCGAACGGTATCAGCCTGCATAATTGCTCACGTGAATGAAATGCAACAGCAGAGCGGCAAATCCATCCCCCATCCATCGGGCGCTCGTAAAAAGGGGCTTAAAAAGGGGGCAGCAAATAAGAAGGCGAACCTCAAGTCAGAATGAATTAAACAGCGCAGAGCCATAACACAAAAAAACCCTCTCTCTTACACACACACACACACACACCAAAACCGAAACGGTCGGATGGATGAGAGACTCGACAACAGCAGAGTAAAACAACAGCAAAAAACAATCCACCGCGCGGGCATACACACACACAAAAACGCGAGATTCAAACGCGAACATATTAAATAATTAATTTTCTAGAGAGCAATAAATAATTCGAAAAATTCGCCTGTCAAACGCGCTGCGCCGGCCCGGCTGCGAGGCCGACATTCGCGCACACATTCCCGGGTGCCCCGCCTCGGCTGGGTGTCAGAATTCGTTGCTGCGCGGAGCCCCAGAACGCGCGAGTGCGCCGACTTACACGGCTAGAAGCAGAAGAATACAAACTCGCCCTCGACCGGTCCCCGGATTGAGATGGAGGGATGGAAGTCCTTCGCGGATGACAGGTAGGTGTGCGTTGGTTTGGGTTGGCGGGTGTTTGGGGTAAAGAGTTGCAACAGCAACAGCAACAGAAGACAAAAAAATACAAAACTCAAGACAAAACATTAAATCATCAAGCCCCGAAATGCGTCCCCCCCCCCCACAGTCGGGCCGAATGATGAAGCTTATTTAATTAATGCTTATAAAAGTTCGCCTATAATAATTACTAATTATATTAAGCAGCCTTCCCGGAATCCCCGTTCGAGCTGGCGGAGGATGAGGCAAACGAATGGAGGTTGTTGTTGTTTTTTTCTTTTTCTCGAGAAAAGGAACGGTCAGAAGAAACATAAATCGCAAAGGAATGGCCCCATGCATTTATAATTGCACCCGGGTTGAATGGGAGAAACACGCACGGTTTCGCGTGCATCGGGCGTTGCATTCGAGCGGCTGCAATTTGTAAACCTTTTATGTTTATGAGGAGGGCAATTCGGGCAAAAAAACGGCAAGATTTGATGTATCGCGTTAATGTGAATAAAGCATAGAACGTATTTATCAAAATTTAGTATTTTGTTGAAGTATATCAAAAATAAACTTGATTTTAAATGAATAAATCCACCCAAAATGTTGCACGCCTGTTCTGGTACATACATTTCCATAATTTGTTACACATTGCACAACACAATCAAATCGTGAAAGATAGATAGGGAAAAAATACCATGCAAATACAACAACCCATCATCAGTCAATCGGCGAACCGCCGCGCGTCGACACAAAATAATACCCGATCCAAGCACCATCAACGCCATCGCTTCGCTCAATCATCACGGCAAACAGAGCCGTAAGCTAATAAAAGTCGCCTGCAGATATAACCCCCTCTTCTCAACCCCATCCCATCACCCATCCCTCTGGCCAATTGGATGCAGATACAATATACTGAAACAAAGATTTTTACAAAACAACAAAATAAGACTTTCAACATAGGAATGAAAGACATACAAATGGAAAGGGGGAAAAAAGGAGCAAGAAAGCCTGGTTCAATCTGGTTCGAAAACAAAACAGTTGACAAATAAAAATCATAGCAAACAAATAATAAAACAAAACCAAACGCACAATGCGCACATCAAAAATAGAAAACAATCAACCAGAACAAATAACAAACGCACCAGGTAGGTAGGAGCACATATGCAACCGTTACCATCCCTCGCGCGGTTTGGTGCCGGTTCGACCCTTCTGTGCGCCAGTGTCAGTGTTGAGGTGCTCGCAGCAAGAGAAATACATTTATGGATATTATATTTCTCCAGCCAGGGATACAGGGAAACATTTTTAAATGCACGTTTTCCTTCTGCTGCTGTGTCGCCCAAGGGCATCCCTTTTGTAAAGGCATTTGAAAATGGGAATCGGGTTGGGTTGGTTTTGTTTTAAGCGCGTGGTCGTTTGTTTCCCCGCTGTTTTTTGTGGCCAAATCAAACCAAACCGAGCCTTGTGTCTAAGCGTAGTGTAGTAATGTGAGGAGCTGGAGCAAATTGATTGATTTTGTGAGCGAGCAGCAGCACCGGAAATGCATCCGCAGCTCGAATATCTAAAGTAAACGGTGCTAAAATAGAGCTCAATTTATTGGTTTATTTCGCGATAGAGATCTCCTCCCGCTGCACTGTGTACTTTTATTGAGTCAGCAGTCGCGTTCTAGAGCTTCAAAAATAAAATTATACCATCAACACACACAAAAAATACCGAAAAACCATACTTTCAGTACTAGCAATATTATCGTAACACAGTACGCTGAGGTCGGTTTTTTGTTTTGTAGCCATAAACAAAAAAACACAAACTTCTACCGGTCACAGATCCACGCGGCACGGTGGTGAAAAGCACTCACAAAAGTTTCGCCCGTCCAGCAACGGTTACAGACACCAACACACACACACGCGCGGAGAAGGAAGAGAAATATGCAATTCCGCATGCATTTCCATGCGCCGCCAAACACGCGGCGGGACAAAACTGGTAGCAGAAAGAAGTATAAAAGTGAGCGCAAAACCTCTCGCAGGAATGGGGGAGAGGGTAGGAGAGCAGAAGGACACGCGCATACAATATGGTAGAGTTTACCGTTTGCGTACTGAAGTTTGTGCCGGATTGCAGTTTGAAAGCTGCAGCTTCCTTCTCCGGCGAACGCTAGGAAGCTGCATTCTTTTCCAACGGTCATTCCAGGGACAGCTTCAGGAGAGGAGACGAAGGCCATGAAGGGGGACGAATTGGAAAATTGGTTTGTTTATAAAGGCCGGTGAGGCCGTGGCGAGACTCTGAGCAGTGGCGATGTAGAGACACTCCCGGTTCTAGGGAAACGGATCGCTCGTGAAGTGAATTTTACGCTCCGTGCGATAATATGCATTTGCGATGGTCTGGGAAAGCGACCAACAAAAAAAAAAGAAAGTTTGCACTTATAAAAACCAACACCGACACACGTAAACAGCCCGAATGGGAAGCGTGTCGCGCGAATTATAACGGGCGTGCATGCATGTATCACGTTTTCCGGATGTAGTGGCCGGATCGAAACGATTGTGAGATTATGAGTACGCGCGGAAAATTGCCAAGTGCGAGTGTATCCATTTGTTATCGCGCGTGTTGTTGTTGTTGTGCTGTCCGCTTGTCTGCCCGTTGCTGTAAGGAAGGACACACGGCAAAAGGGTTTGCATTTTAATGTCCTTCGATTATGTGCTTTCTGCTGCAGGACAATGCCGCGATGCCGGGATGTAACAATGGATTCTAAATTATTTGTTTCGGTCAAAACAGGTAAAGATAAAGCTTAACTTAGATGAAATATAAGAACATTATGAAAATAACTCTATACAATATTTTTAAAATGCTCAAACAATACGCACAATGTCAATATGCTTGCATGGAATAGCGAAAGGTCGTCGCGTTTTTTTGTTTTGTTGTTCCGGCCCAACTAAATAAACATGAAACGTCAAGATAATTGACCGGTCAGATGGAGAGAAGTTATTCTATTTCACTGATGAATGTCCCAGGCTCCCCCCCCCCACTTGTGCGTCCCCCGTTTGCATTTTATTTATTTTCTCAATAACGTTGCCTCTCATTTTGTGCATTGCGCTGTGTATGTTTTCAGCGCCATTATTTTATTTTTCAATTCAAACCTTCAAACGGGCTGCGTTTGCCATCCGCCTCCCCGTGGTCCCTCAACCTCCTCCCTGCGGGCCAACAAAACTACAATCGATAAAAGACAAAGAACCCGAAATTGGAAACAAGTTATATACTTCTGTTTGTTCGTTTCGCACAAAAATCCCCCACTCCACAAAACGGAAAAATGTCCGCGCGGGCGAAAAAAAGAAGACACAAACCAATCTTCAAATAATGCCAACGTTTTTCGACAAACGGCGGTAAAACGCAAAAGGACAAGAACGACAAAATAAATATCCAATTTCATCACGAGAGGGAGGGGGGGGGTGGTCAGGGGAGAGCGATTTGTCGCCCCGGTGGTTGCCCGGGACCTGTGTGAGGACGCTCATGTCCCTCCGCCACATGCACATGCACACAAACACACAACGAAAGCGGGCGAATTTGGCTATCCTCGAAACATTCGGCCCGAGAGTCAATCAGTCGGTTCACCCCGGCAACGGACGGTGGCCAGCCACCTCATCCTTTGGCAGACACACACACACGTACGCACTCACACACTTTCTCGCGTACACTTCTGCATGCATCCCGTTGCGTAGTAAATCAAACGGGGAGTCCAAAGCTGTCCGGCGGATGTGCATATCCTGATGTATGGAGAGCGTGAGCGCAAAATCGACAAGCAAGACAGGGACTCCCTCCTCTCGGCCCTTTGCCACGCACTCCCTTCCGGAAAATAAAGAAAGAAAAGTCCCGAAAAAAATAAAGGATCCTCTGTGCCGATATAATGAGAAGCAGCATACACACACACACATGTATGCAAAACACACACCCTGCTTCGATCGGCCAATATCGACGATGAATTGATGAAGAAAATAAATGGACAGCAGCAGCAGCAACAGCACCAAAAAAAGCACCCAAACTCCCCCTTTCGCTGGTAGAATTGCCATCAAGGGATTCGTCCTAGGCACAGGGACACACACACACACACATAGAGGGAAAAAATCGCACCAAAAGAATAATGCTGCTATCCGCGGATTCCGCGGTGCAAAGGGTGTGCCCACAACACGCACAACCCCCCTCGGAGTTACTGCGGACGGGATACGCGAGCGAGCGACAACAACGAAAACGAAAAAAATTGGAACAAAAAGAAAGATGAACTCGAAAGTGGACACCACTCTGTGTGTGTGTGTGCGCACACCGGACTGTCTCTCGATTGTGTGGACCAAAGAGCGAGAGACGGGGGAGTGTAAAAAAAAGAACAAAATATGCTAAAAACCCCCGCACCGACACCCTCCACGATGCTGGGCTTTTGTCCTTTTTATTCGCGCGCAAATGCTCGCTGCTGCTGTGTCCCCAGACGATTTCTACACACACTCACATGGGCTGGCTCAGGGGAACCATTGTTAGCACTCCCTGTTCTACCCCTCCCCCCCCCTCCTTGTCTCCACGTCGCCACCCCACGTCGTCCCACTCGTGCGGGCTGAGGGGAAAATACATAAATTTCTAGTCGGTGAAAAACAAATGCAGTACCTAAACACACCGCCCCAAAACACACGGTCAAAATGGCAGTTGTTGAGTGGCGGGGGGGGGGTAAGGGGAGGGAGATTCGTGAAAATTCCACAATTTTCACCCAGCCAAATATGCGTGTTTGTGCAGCAGCACATCCTTTCTGCCAATCCTGTTCGCGCGGCTAGCTGGCAGCAGTGGATGACTTTTTCTGACCATTCGACTCAAACCTCGAATGCAACCCTTTCCCCCCCCCACTGCCACCCTACCCGCGAACAGGATCGAACCGAAGGAATAAAAGCAACACACACACAGTGAAGCACACAAAGCGCACCGGGAGTCGCGCTGGAATCGTCGAACTCGTCGGACCGGGGCCGGGCCGGGCAAAAAGAAAATAGAGCAAATTTTGGTAATCAGTCGATTTTCTTTTCTTTTTTTTTAGCGGGGAGGAATATGCCACCCTGTAGCCACCTTCCTTCCCCAGCTAGTCGCGCTTTATTTGCGACCGGTCATCACGCGGGCATCTATCGGACGATTTTGCTCCCGACACAAGAGGACATTCGGTTGAGGCTGCAGTTGGTGTGTTGCTTCGTTTTTTTATCTCTCTCTTTCAATCTCTCTCTTTCTCGCTCTATTTGTCTGTCTCCCTTTTCACTTTTCACGTCATGTGTGCGTGCTTGGAGTCGATATAACACCCCGCAAGGACACCACAGTCTAGTCCCCCGTGCCGGGGTCTCGGAAAAGTCAACTGTCGGTTCTCTATTTTCCACCTTCTGCCTATTGCGCCCTCCCCATCTTGCGCCACCCGGCACGCAGGGCAGTCATATATAAATTGGAAAAGCACACACATTCGAGGCAAAATCGCATTCAACGCTAAAGCGGGCGTAGAGGGAAGGCAGGCAAGGTAAGGAAATTGAGTTACGTCAGGCACGGAAAAGCGAACGGTCGAGATAGAAACGGTGTGGAAGTGGAGTGGGCAGGGGATGAGAGGGGGGGTTTGTTAAGGGGATGAAATGAAATCGAAAAATTGTACATGAATTCGCGAAGAAAAGAAGCAAACAAAAAAGCAGCGGGCAAATTCGCCAAACGCATTGCCGCACGGCCGCCATCTTCTCGCCGCCCCTCGTTCCGCTGCGGCCAACGAAAAACACACTCCAACCCCCCCCCCCCCCCTGCTGGTGGTCATCGCTGACCGAGGGACGGCGTTACGTTCCGTTTGCCGATACACACTTGCCTACATCATTACAGCCAGCGGCAGGTGGGGAGTGCGATTGTGCATTTTAAGAATGGGGAGGCAAAACGCGCGCAAAAGCCCTTTTTCGCGAAAAAATCCCCTCCCCCCGGTCCGATCGACCCTCAATTTCCTCGGGCGCCTGGATGGCAAATGTAACGGGTGGCAAAACGGGTTTTGGGGAGGGTTGTTTTTTGTTGGACCTGGCTCTTGGTGAGTGAAAATTTCCTTTTTCCACAGTCACAGCTCTAAGGACGCGCTGGTTGTTTTTCGGGTCAGTTTTTTACCATTTTTTTGGGTGCAAATTTTAACCCACCCTCACCCCTACACCTGGTGGTAAGCGTTTGACCGTACGGAGACACCTCCCTCGCGAGGCTGTGTGGGTGTGTGTGTGTGTGGTCATTCGTGGTGATTTTAATGCTAGATAAACATTTACTGGGGAACGCGAGAAATTTCATATTTTTTTATCGTTTCGGGACGTTTTTTTGTGTGTGTGAGTTGTATCGCGTTGCATCCTCACTCGAATAGAGTTTCTGGTGCTGGTGTTTTGTGTGCTTTGAGGAAAAGGAAATGGAAAATAAAGCGAAAATGTGTGTGGGGGGGGGGATGGGCGCCGGCAGTTATTATCCTGGTGCTGGTGCAATTAAATCTATCATTATAAATAATGTTTAGACGACATGGGGTTCGCGCTTGTAAGGATTCCGACTGCTGGCGGCGACAGTTCCATGCCGTGGACCGTATGTCGCCACACTCACAGGGAGATCTGTATGTGTATGTGTATTTTTTTCGCAATTTTATTTTTTATGGTTTCCAGTCACTACGCTTTTGCGCACCTTTCAACGAGTTAGCGTAAAGAAGGGTTCATTTCAGCACGTTTCCTTGGCAATGAAGGCAATTGATAGAATAGATAGCAGCATTTGTTGAAGTGTTTTATAAATATGATATAAATACACGTTGTTTAGCGTCATTGAAATACTATCAAACAGTTGAAAAACGATTCATTAGACGATATAATTTACAACGATAAGAGATTTATGTATTATCGTCAGCGATTTACACTCCAGATCATGATCGTGCGCTACTATACGCTCTAAAATGAAGCCGTTTCTTGTGCATCATGCATCTAACATGTTCCAAAAACACTTCTGTCCTGTCCAAATCGATCGATCCGGGCCAGAACAAGCATCACACACATCCCTTTTCCTTCACCGCTTCCGCCTGCAGTTTGCGACTTTATGTGAACGAAACGGCCGACCGAAAGTGTCCGAGAGTGTCGATCAAGAAAGCAGCACGAAGAGCGGGACGGCTGCATTGGACAACAACAAAAAAAGGGAAGGCTAGAGCTGAGCTAGAGACACTGGCAACAGCGGTCAGTGTATGTGGGTGAGTGAGCTTAATTATGAGTAAATTAGAAGAACAGTATATGCCAGTAATGCCTGCCTGCCTGGTTGCCTGCCTGGTTGCCTGCTTGCCTGGTGTGCCGGTGAATTGTGCCAAAGACACAAGATAGATAATATGCAGATAACTCGACGCTCGGCCATATTTCTTCTAGCCCGCATACACACACACACAAACACGCCCTATCATCCACACACACACACACACACACACACACACACACACACACACACAAAGCTTGTGTCTCGTGTTTGGCCCCATCGATCCACATTGCACAGGCGGAGCGGATAAAATGATATGATTCGAAAGATTGTACAGTTCGGTTCTACGTGCCCAACGGGTATGTGTGCTTGCGTGTGTGTGTGTGTGTGTGTGTGATTGTAATGTTGTTAAGCTTATTTAAATTTTAAATTAAACCCAACGTCGTCGTCGTCGTCATCATCGTCTTCGTCCGGCCCACCGCAACCTTGGCCGACAAAATGCACTCCAGTTGCACTGCAGTCGCCTCTAATGCAATGCCGATCCGGAGCAGGGAGCACTGGTTGGAACTCTGTTTGGCCGTGTACCGGACCCGGGCACACACAAACACACTCTGAAGGCACACTGGGTATCTGTCGTTTAGCGAGCAAGTTTGTGATCTTATTATCATGCACCGAAATCTGCTAGATATTTTGTTGGCAGCAGCTTTCTGCTGCAAAAGGGCCGTCCATGGATACGATGTTTAATGTGCTATTTATTATGGAGAAAAATATTAAATGGTTGAGGCTGCCGGGAGCCATTTTTCTTATGCAAACGACACTCTGCGCTGCTACTCGATGGATTTGTTTGCAGTTACTCAAATAAACAGCATTTAGAGTAATCAAGCTCGAGCAGAATATTCCAACTATTCAATCTCTAAATCAGAAAACCGAAAAGAACAACAAGACATTAATTATTGCATACCTTTGCCCGCTCCGGCATGCGCTTAGAATAGAAATCAAATCCCTTCGCCACTTCTCCCACTTCATGACTTTATGTGTCTTTCCATCGCCCCCCTTTATCAAGACATCCCCTGCACACCGCAACCTAGTTGTTTGATTATTTTTCATTACACCTCAGCCAGGGTGTGCCAGAAGCATAACAAAATTCCATCACACTGCGGGCTGGCAGCACGAGCAGCAACGAGGCCATCGACAGCCAGCCCCCGGGACTGTCGGGCGCAATTTGGGATACAACTCGACACACTCGGTCATTTGCCATTCCGGCCGACTACTTGTTACGAGGTGGCGATTGGCTATTTATTTAGGTACGACTTCAGCATACCTCAAAATTGCGTTCGTCTCTTGCCTGTTCACTGCGCTCCCTGTCGTTCGCCAAGACCACGGGACATCCTGATGACACACCGCTGCTTCGGAAGGGGGTAAGACGAGCTGGATGGTGTGTGAGCAGAAAAGAGCAGAAAACACAAAAACACACGAGAAAGCGACAATGTGTAATTCTAAAATAATTTAACGTGCCATTTAATTCATTACTCATTTTCTCCTGTGTTTTTTCCATTATTTATTATTTATTATCGTGCGTATAATTTTGCGCTACGCCGACGAATTCCCTTTCCCGCCCGTCCCGATCGTGTTTCTTCTGTGCGCCGTGTTTGATTTCTGTGCGCATTCCCCCTTGCGTTGCGTCTTTGCGCGAGCGAGATTTTGCGCGATCGCGATCGGGGTTGGTTATTAACTGTACCACCGCAGCCGCAGTTTCATTACATTTCTGTCGTTGAATGTAATATGGCAACATATAAATTAGCAATCGTACGTCGCAGCGAGAGGCGGGCCAGTGGAACGGGGGAGAGCGGGACAGCCGACCTCTACGCATGCAGTTTCAGTGTCGGACGCGGTCCAGCAAACCCGCCCCAGCCCAGACCCAGACGCACAGACACACCGAAAAACGGTCCGCCCGGACGAAGGATGGACGGGGATCGAGTGTCGAGAGCGGGACCGTGTCCCTTTCGGAACTTTTCTTCGAAAGCGTTCGCAGTGGGGTGGTTCACCCAAGGGGGAAAGGGAGCGGTGAAGCAATGAAAACAAAACACGACCCAAGAAATGACAGAAAAAAAAACATTGGCGGGCGCGATCCCCGAGTGCCCCGGAGCCCCGAAACGAGCGCGCGAAAGAGAGGAGCAGAGAGGCAAGCATAAAAATTATTTAGTGGATGAATTAAAATTATATACATACGCGCTCACTTCTGTTCGCGAGCTGAACCGGGTGAGCCCTTGCCTGGCCCCTCCAGCCCCCCTTCCCCTCTCCCCCCCAAGCCCCAGGTCGGAGCGAAACGGGGTAATGAAGGAGTAGCCGTATGTTGCAGTTATAAAAATTTATTGAAGAAACGTAGGCGTGTGTAATTTGTAATTAATTATTAATGAGATGCATATGACGTTTGAAGACAGCGAAACGAGCGAAACGAACGTGAGTGTGTGTGTGTGTTTGCGCTCGAAACGAGTGAGCGGGAAAGGAACGGGGCAATAATAAGGGAAGAGGGAAAGAAACACATTCACACATATACTCGGACTAAATGAAAATAACAATTTCAAGCAGAGGGGGGGGGGCTAAGTGTAATTCACTAATACTACTGGCGCGCTCGGAACCAATACCAACCATATTTCCAGAGGTCCAGAGATCCGAGTACAAACTTGCGTATTAAATTATATCTTTCGACCTACTTGCTCTCTCGCTCTCTCTGTCTCTTTCTCACCCGACAACCTTTCTTTAATTGTCCCTCTAGCATCGTCCACCTTCCTCCCGCCGCACGCCTTCTCCAACAGCCAACATCCATCAAGGCATGAGTCAGAGACAGTGGCCGAGTTAGTGGTTTGGGCTTTAGATATTCATTATGCGACGTGCGAGTTCTGGTCCGTGGGCCGCATTCAAGTGGCTTTCAAAACGCCTCCCCCTCCCTTTGCCCGATCTCCCCCTCCATCAACCTTTGCTGTCCTTTCGTTCGGCAGCGAGCGGAGCGGCTCGCGGAACGCTGCCACGATCGGAGACGGATCGAACGAAATAAAAAGTAATTTGTCATTTGACACGATTATCGATTAGCCGTGGTGCAGCGCACGGTGGCGGCAGTCGATCGGCGATCGAAGGGGAAGCCTTCTTAGAGATTAATTGATCGATCGGTGTGTGCGGGGCCCCGCGTGTGTGCCCAACCGGCGACAGATGCTCCGTGGCCTTTTTTAGGCACACCGTTTGTAGCGGGCCGGGAATTGATTACGCTAATCGTTATGCTCGAAACCGGCCACTACTTACCTCTGCGTGTGTACGTGTGTGAGAGTATCGATGTTGATTCGCGATCGTTATCGCTGGTTAACAGCCGTTGAAAAAGGGTTTGAAATGAGTTTGAGTTTGTGCTGCCAGCCGAGCTGTTGAATAATGCGGCGATGGAGTAGCGCCTGTCGTATGCATTACAAATTACTAACACGACATCGACCAGCAGATTATGTGCACGTGTGTGGTTTGTCTGCTTAGCAGGGGAAGGGTAATGTTTAACCATGTATTCAAAATTACTACACATAAAAAAACAATGTATTGTAATTTAAGCGAGAAAATGTGTTTGATGAAATACGATCTTCGCTTTCGATCTCACTTTGTTAAAAGATAAATATTGAAAAAAATCACAATTAAGAGCATCCCACAGTGTGACCGAATCCTTGGTATAGAATCTTCCAAACCCTGCAAATGATTTTTCAAGCTTAATTCAGTTATATATCGTTCCAAACTTTTACCAAGACAACATTCAACGAAGAACTTTTCAATTGATCTGATCTTGGAAAATAAACTTTGAATGTTTCGAATAAAAACGCTTACAAGCATTGTAGATGGGAATGCATACTTCCCATAAAACAACTGAATTTAATCTACTCAAACCCGAGCCTTGTGAAACCACTTTTCAAACCACAATGCTGCCAGCGATGAGTAAAAATACATTTTGAAAACAAATCATCTAATCCATCGTTGCTTCAGAATGCACACAATTTTGTCTACTTGAAGGCGTCAAGCAAAGTTGTGCAAAATTTCTGAATTCTTTTTCCTCTCCTTCAACCGCCGTTCAGCTTCACCATTTTCTGCCTCTTCCAACAAACGCTTATGTACACCTCTAGCTGTGACCACAAATGCACCCAAGATTATATAAATTCTTGACAAAAGTCGGCCCTCGGGAAAACGGGCGGAGCACTCCAAGGCAGCCATCGTCGAATGCACACTTCCTCCTGGCCGAACTTCAGCCGCATCAAGTGCCTGCATATTATCTATTATCTATGGACATCCTTCCACCTCATCTCTCCTCGCAGCACAGGCGAGGTTCCCGTCTCCCGTCCAAGTGCTAAATAATGTTTCTTCTTATTGATTTGCAAAACTTTTGCGATACACACAGACACACAATGCAGCCGATGCACACACTGCTCGAGTGAACAAGCACACATACACACACACACATACATACGAATGCAGGAAGATAGTTTATCTTTCAAAATTGCAAAGTATAGTATAACATTTGCTGTTTTAATTATAAATCAATTGCATTTTGCCTCTTCACTTTTACATGCACACAGCATACCATCCTCCCTCCCCGTCCCCGACTCTTCGACTGCGACTGAACTTTTGCCCCACACTACCACTGCATATTATTGAAGGGTGTGGGAGCATATTTTAGTTGCAAAGTTGCCCCGTTCCTTCCCACCAGCCCGTGCGATGTGTCGATATATGCACCACTTTGTTTCGCTTCCAGTGGACCATATGTGTGTGTGTTTTGGCTTTATTGTGTTAGTGGTTATTTGTGTATGTGTGTGTGTGTTGTGGGCACAATAGGAGGGGTTTTCCGGCTTCCTGTTTTCCCGTGTTTTGTTTCCATCCTTGCCCGTTTCCTTCCATCACACCCTTGCGAATGCCCAGTTAGAGAACGAAATGGAAATTATTTACTTTTCTAGTGGCATCGTCCCCGTGCTAGCAAGCCAGCGCAATGGCAAACGCCCTTCCCTCCATCCCAAGCATATGTGTTTGTGTGTGTGTGGTTGCTTCGTTTTGCTGCATGTTCTAATTTTGTGGTAATTTAATTTTTAATGAAGATGTTTGCCTTTCGGAAAACTCCCCGTCGGAAGGTCCGAGGAGCTTTTCTGTCTGGTAATTGGAACCTATTGCTTCGTTATCAACCGGTATTAATGAACCGACCTTCCTTTACCGATTGGATCGATTCGTGTGAGAGAGAGAGAGAGAGCAAGGACTTTTATTTAAACAAGGTTTCTTGGCAGCACAGACCAGAGCTACTTACCTCTAGTTTATAGCTAAGGATGCGATCGCCCTTGTCCGAGGCGGCGCCGTAGTGCGCTGCTGCGATCGCGTTCGCGTACTCCAGTTCCTTCCGGACGGTGCTAAAGTCATGGCCGGCTCCTTCGCATGGCATGCTGATACCTAACATTCCACAGTGGCTACTATTGTTGTTCTCGGGGTCCGCTCCACCGTCCTCCATATTCCATCGTTTCGTCTCAGCAAAGCATCGCCGAAAGTGGGTACATCACTGCCAAGCGGGAAGCTGGGGAGGAGATTTTGTTTTTTTTTTTGTTTTTTTGGTAAAAGAAAGAAGAACATTAAAATTAAGCTAAGCCTCTAATTAAACTACAATGGTATGCACATGTTCCAAATAAATCCAAATGATCTCTTCGTGTCTTAATTTCGCACACATCTCTCAGCGTGAAGCGTGAAGGTAAAACGAGCACATTGCTCGGACTGCACTCGACATAGCATCACAGAATGCGGTCAGTATGCGGTGTCCTCTCTGCCCTGGACACTGCCCAGTTGACCGACAGTACCGACGGCGCGACGGCAATCAGAGCCCCCGTGATCGCGCGCGCTAGAACGAAAATAAAATGTAGAAAAAGGGACGCAGCTGAGCCTACCCCTTGGGCACAGGCGTGTGCAACAAATAAAAATAATAAAAGCAAAAACGCCCGCACACACACATACACACAAATGTGCGGGCGACAGTCGTGGCAAGGCGAGGAGACTCCAGTTTTAAAATTAAATCACATTAACGGTTGGACAGAAACGGGCAAACACAAACATCGACACGGCGGCGCGTGTTACACACAACCCAGCTTATGCACACATGCGGTCAGTGCGGAACGTTTCGCGTGTGGGCAGTCCGGGTTGGAATGAATTAAGAATATGTGATTTCACTTCACCTTCTGCAGCCCCCTCGGTTGCCTGGCCGGCCAACCTTCCCCGGGTGGCAAGCACAAAAACACAACTGCCGTGGAGCTACTGCTGCCTCGGAGACAGTTGTTGCGGGCGGTAATCGAGAAGCGGCTCCGGGAGCGGAGGAGAATATCGTTGCAGTTCACGTAAAATGGCAAATTAAATTAAGACAACTTTTGCTTCCTTGTCGATCCAGGCTGGCCACGATAGAAAGTAAGAAATTACACGATGGAAATGGCAACCCGTGTGTGTGTGTGTTGGTAAGAGTGGTGATACTGGGTCGAGAAGATTGCAACGAAATTTAAATATATGTACGTCGAGAACAAATGTAATAATCCAAAGAAAATGTGTAAGAGACCCATTTTTGGACAAGCGAGCGACAAATCGCAAGCGAGCGCGTGATGCATTGCACAGAAAGTTGCGCTCCATAAATCAGCTCCCCGGGGTTTAATGCTGAACCCCGTAGGAAGCAATGGGTTAGTTCTAAGCAGCATTAGCCACGAGACTAGCGCCGAGCGAAGGGAGAAACCGAGCGAACTTGGGAGGACAGCTGCAGCGCGCTCGGTTGCGCTCCTGGCGCGTCGCTTCTGGGCGCCAGCCTGCGAACACTAAGATTACTGATCAATAAATCAGCGGCTAATCACATGGAAACAATGTGCTAAAAACCGGCATTCCGAAAACCGGTAAAGATATCTCAGCCACACTTTGACGCACACCCGAGGAACGGGCTGCAAACACACAAGCGGTCGTCGTCGTCGTCGTTGCCGTGTGTCCCGGGGCAGGAATGTTGCAGCTGTGGTGCATATTCATTTGCATGGGCTAGGTAATTCAATATATGAAGCACACGCTGGTGTGCGTCTGTGTCTGTGTGTGTGTGTGCGTGTGTTTGCGTCAAATGCATTGCTTAATTACGCATCGTACGTACGTCACCGTAATGAGGTTGGATGTAAGTGATTAATATTGTTTCCCGTCCAGCCAACGCGCTTCTAGAAGTGTTCCTCCCTTTCGTTCGCTGTTTTTTTTTATACATTTGCGAAGGTGCGCCACCATGCCATGGGGGTTTTACCAAGCGACCGACCGAATCGATTGCAGAAAGTTGAAGAAGGGGCAGAAAGGAAAATTATACACTTTATACGGCGAAATTCGGGAAAAAGGGGTTGCATTATGGAAGGCCGGAAAGGGTTTTTTTTTGAGTGTGTGTGTGTGTGTGTGTTTGTGCGTGAGTCGTTTGAAATTTGGGAAAAATTCTGTTGCGATTGGCAGAAGGGTCATTAATGCGGTTGCTCAGCGAAGCGGCAAGGGTTTTTTGATTTTTCATACACTTTGTGCCGGGTGTGCCTGGTGGTGATTACTCGATTAATTATACGATAATGCACAAATGCGATTTAAAGTTGGGCGTTCCCCTTCTTTTTGGCGTTCTATTGAAGTTCAAATACAAATGCAGTACACATAAAAAACTGATATTACGGTACATTTAAATTCCTAAAATGCGAAAAAAATGGATATATGAAGCTTAAAAACATTTCTTTAAAATTAAAATTCATAAAATCTCACGAGAGATCAAAACCAACAAGCAATAAAGAAGGTTACTCAAACTCAACTTTCTAACACAAATCACTGTTCAATCTGTTGTTCAATTCGTTCAATTTACCAAACAGATCACTCTTTATTACTGTTCCTTTTGACGCCAAAATTGCCTTGTTTGCGAGCTGAAAACATTCGCCACCGTACGACGATGACAACTTACAACCATCAATTCAATCACTTTCAATTGAACACCACAAAGGACTTGCCAAAAAAACTACGGATCAGCTTTTCAAAATGACGGCTAATCACTTCCTAATGATTGAAAATCAAAACTGACATGTGCATCGGGACCTATTTTCATTCGCAGCGTGCCGCTTCGTTCTATGTAGCTTGTTGAGGATCGTTTTCCCTTTAAAAGAAGCGTGCAAGTACGGCCAGCTGGGAGCACCGGCAGAAAGACCCTTTATCGTGGCAATATCGAAGCAACTAGCTGCAGCAACCGGGCCACCGGGCTTCGTCGTTTCACCTTGCCTTGAGTATCCCAGCTACAAATCTGAAACTATGTGGCCCCGCGTGCATGGCCAACCCATTAGCCGATAAGGTTCCCCCCCCCCTGAAAGGAAAGCCCGAAAGTAAGATTGGCTACTAGTTTTATTTATTTATTTGCTTTTGTGTTTGTGCCCTCCTTGCCAGCGAGCTCCCTCCCGATACGGAGGAAAACAATCGAGACAACAATCAGTGCTACAAGCTGAACCGTCCGTCCGTCCGTCGTCGTTCTCGGTGGAAGCGGGCCAACATAAATCCACACGTGGTGCTGCACATAGCCGCTTTGAAAGGTGAGGAATTGCAAAGCATGTGTGTGTGGGTGGGTGTTTGTGCAGGGAAAAGGGGTTAATTTGCACGCGCCCGACCTTACCCCTGTTTGGCACAGTGGAATCCGTGTGTGAGGTCCGTGATTGTCGAGTGATATACCCCCGAAGTGCCGACCGGCCGTACACACGAATGCACACTCAGCCCGGTTCTGGGCCGAGGCCCCCACCCGCCTATCTAATCGAGAAGAGATTCTGCAACATCACACCACCACCGAAACCTGACCATTTAGGAAGGGAGAAGAGGAGGAGGAGGAGCATAGGATTGTGTGGTCTCCGGCAGGTCCTTCCTCTCTCTCTCTCTCTCTCTCCTTTCACAATGCGTGTGGGTGGTTGGCAAGCGAGGATGGCGAGGAGGAAGCTGACAGAGCATATCAACATCAGTAGCAACCAAAAGGGCTCCAGCATTAATTTCAATTCCATGTTTCGGTAGACAACGCGGTCACCGGGGTTATCCGAATCTTAAAGGCGTACCTACTGCACTTAATCGGATGCTGCACACACACTGGCCACTGGGCTCGGCCCCAAAACTGGCCAGCACTGGGTGAAAAAGGGAACGGGCGGGCTGTTGGGTTGGGAGAGAGTAAAAGAATTCACCTCACAAAGCGGTGCATCGGAGAGTGCATAATGCAGAGCGCGTGCAGATTGATCCAGGTGTGTGTGCGTGTGTGTGTGTGTGTGTGTGTGTGTGTGTGTGTGTGTGTGTGTGTGTGTGTGTGGGAAGGAAGATAATGGCCGAGAAAGTAAATCTTCCACTGGATAATATCGATTACCATTTCGGTGTGCTGTTCGGGTATGTTGCTTATTATAATTTTATTTAAATTGCTTTCCGAGCCTTTTGCATAGTTGCATGTACATCAGATCGGCGGGTTGAGGATGGTTTTATATGAAAAATGAAAAATAACTAAAAAGTTGTTACAACCTTTGTTTTGTGGTATAGTTTAAGGCGTAATCGCTTTACAAAACGCATTTCTATCTGTTTTGCAAGGTATTTTAATCGATTTGCTAATGCCTCTCTAATTAAACATTTCGAACCATCCTTTGCCAGCGCCGGCGTGGCACAAGTGGCCGAACGGTATTAGCAGCCAGCCCCGTGTCTTTGTGGCCGGTGCCGTGTCTTATTATACCCGGGGTGAATTATTACACTCGTATCGCATTAGAATCGCAACAAAGCGTGCTTGCAAGTGTGCAACAAAGCGGATGCGACAGTAAGCCTAGGATGGGGGTGGGGGGGGGGAGGAGATCTAGGGAAGGGATTGGCCGGTAGAATACCACACCTCGCATAATAACGATTAGAAAGAACGATGGAACGGCGCTTGTAAACGTGTCTGTATGTGTGTATGTGTGCGTGTTTGCTTCTTGCTCGAACCATGAATCGAACCCCGTACGAGGCTTCATTGCATGGCATAAATTATCCCATTCACGGTGCAAAGTTTTGGCCAATTTGATGGTAATGGGGGGTGAAGGAGACGGGGGTTTGTTACAATAACTATAATTGGCCATTTTAAAATGGGTTTGTAAGCGGCGAGCGGATTGCTGAAATAGAGGTTTCATTTCAAAACATGGCTCAGCAAGTGTTGAATTTTGAGGGTTTTTTGTCGTTGTTACAAAATGGAGTCATTGCAATGAGTATAGCTCCACAATTTTGCTCTGTATCGTTAAATTAATTCAAAAAGCCACTTTTTCTTTCCACAAAAACCAATTTTCACCTACTTTTTCTAAACATTCGCACAGAACTCCAACACAAAACTTGTCCCACGTGCGAGCTGCTGCCATTTGAGCGCGAAACAGCGACCCGAACGCGTCGGCAACCGCCAGCAAGCAGAAGAGCACACCCCACGGGGCGGCAGCCTGGTGAGTCACACACGCGGGCTGTTTTTATATACTTTTCCCGCACGTGCTGCCACGTGTGTGTGAGCGCGCGGTGGCGAATTCTACATAAGCACATGCATACATTTATTATCCGCAAACGTCAAAATTTGCGCTTGTACATAAATATGGTTGCAGGCTGCGAGCCAGCATGCCGGCATTTCCCCGCCGCAGCCGGATGGGCACGCAGCACTCCTCCCACTTCAGTTGGGGCCAGCCAGCTGATGTTGAGCTGGCACGGCGGAAGCAGCGTACATAGTAAAAGTCTCCCACCAACCCCTTTCCAACGGCCTGCGCGCCGTGCAGCATGGAATTCGTGGCCGGCACTTGTTGGAACGCGCGTTGTCATTTGACACTTGCGCCTGCATCATCATGATCATCATCATCGGGCGACACACTCCGAATGGCATTCTCCACATTCCAGCCCTACGAGACTCACCTGCTGCACAACAACAACACTGCCGGGATGGATGGAGGCGGTGTCCCGTTGCAATACGATCCCTTCTTCCCGGTGTCACGGCGCTTTTCCGGTATCACTCAACACTCAAACGGCGAGCTGGCGTGCGTCTCTGCCGATGACAGGCCGGTGTGCGATGATGCGTGCAAAAATACATAAAAATCCCGCCAGCTCTCGCGCGCGCACTGATGCTATTATTCCGTGGCGGAAGCGTTAATGAGTAGAACAACACCAAGTCGGACGTGTTGGAGTCGTTTACGACAATCACATTAGCGCTGAGACAGACAGGACGGACGGACCCGACCGACACGCTCGCTTGTTCCTTCCGTGGGCGAGCTTTATGGTGCGTGCAATCAAAATTGAAGAAATGGTTTGTTTTGGAGATGGTTACGGAATTCTTCAGTACATTAGTGCTGCACACGAAGCTCCCTTCGCAACAGGAAACGGACTCACTTCGACACCGACACTTCACTGGTTTTGCATCGCTTTGGCACTGCCTTTTCCACCACTTGTGTACGTTTTATGCCACACATTAATCGTTACCGGTTAGGACACCTTCAGACGGGCGTAGTAATTAACGGTGCTGGATTGTGTTTCTGTGAGACCGCACAAATTGTTCCCTTCACCCTGCACGGGGTTCGATTTACACGCTGCACTTTCACTGTCAGTATCGGCAGACACACAAGCAGTTTACAGAACGCACAAACAACAGTGAAACAATCAACACTCACACACACACCCCTTTGGCAACGTATCAGCTGGCTTGGCCGTGCTTGAGACGGTGGGCCTCGCGCAAAGCCTACTCGATCGTGTACAAATCCCGCACTCTAAAGTGTTTTCATTTCCGTACTCGGAAGGACATTTTTGCGCTGCAATTTTTAACCCTTTCTTTCGTCCACTTTCGTCCCACCAAAAACTAAACCCTCGCCCAAACACAAAAACCCCCGCCACGAGCACCGTGGATCGAGCGCACCAAAAGCTGCTGCTGCTGTAGACACGCGCGCAAGTGATACGCAAGCACGACGGCGACGGCGGCCAGCCCCGGTTCAGACAGTGTGTGCGTCAGCTAGAGACTAAAGACTGCGACTAAACTAACGGTCGCGTTAAGGAGTGTTATTATGCTGTGAGTGTGTCTCGCGTGGTGCCCTCCGCTCAGCTGCGAACCGAACACACGGCGTGTGCGGGCTGCTCGGCTTTCCAAGTGACGTTTGGTTTTAATTTTTCGCCCCCTCGTTCGCTAGGGGTGTATTTAATTTTTGTTTTGTTTCGCGTGTACTGTGGATCCCGCAGGAGGGCAGGAGGGGGAAGAGAGGCACGGAGCAGTAACACACATGTGTGTCTATTATTCTATCAACATCCTCCACAATAACGTTCACTCTCTTTCTCTCTCTCTCTCTCTCACACTCGTCAACAGTTGTTGAGTGTATTGAGGCCCCGCGCACTTCGGGCGGGCGAAGTGTGTATTAGTCATTTTATAATTATAATACATAATAAAACACGAATAAAGTAGCGTATGCCGGTTTGCCCGCGCGCGTGTATGTGTGCGAGTTGATCGGGGGTTGATGTTGTTTTCTTGCCTGCCGCTGCTGCTGCTGCGAGTGTGTGAGTGTGCGGCTTCGTTTGGTATTTGACGACGCATACAAATTCAGCCAGCACGCATGCTACGATTATTATTTCTCGCTTCGGTCGGTTGTTTTTCTACCCTTCGACAGTCGCTGCAGCACCCTAGCCGGGTCTGTGGTGGGCATTGTAACCCTTTGCCGGTTTTATTTCATTGATTTAGGACGCAAATGCAAAGTATTTAACCTGGTATTGCGATATAATGAGCATAATGCTGTCTATTAAATAGTTGTATTAAATGCTATTGGAATCTGATTGGAAATTACCTATTCAGACAACCCATGTTTTGCAATAAATTTTGCACAATTTATATTCAATAAAAAAAAATTAATCAAATTAAAAAAAATACTAGAAACATACGAAAAAATATGTGAAAATTTTTAAAAAATATATAACAACCCAATAATAATAAAATTAACCACACTGCCACACGCACGGTCACACCAGTGTCAAATGGGTATATGTAATCAACGCGCTCGAAAAGCCGACGAAGGACCGACGAACAAACCCGAACCTAAAATCACACATACACCAACAGCGATACTTACTGACACACAATAAAACTGCCATGCCCCTTGCGCCACCGCCACCAGGGGTGCGTGCATTAATGCAACTGCTTACTCATTCATACAAATTCGATGCACAATTTAATTTCTTCACCCCTTCATCTCGTACGAACGGGACGGAGTTTTTATTCGGGAGAGCGCGCTCCCTACCGTGGTGAGCTGAGCGAGTGAGAAAGAGCGAAAACGCGAGCGAGAGAGAGAGAAAGAGTGAGCGAGAGCTTGTCAGAGTTGGCAACTCTCTTGTTTGACTTTTTACGGTGGCTCTTGCTCTTTTATGCTAGTGCTTTCCCGCTCTTCAGTGCACGGGGATGCATTCGGGGATGCAACTGCAGTTGAGAAACATGCACTCGGAGTTGTTTGTTGTTATAAATTTTATTTTTGTTTTTTCATGTTTTGAAGTCTGTTAAACGGTTTTTTTTATATTCTTTTATTTCATGTATGTATCGTGTTTTAGGTACGTTTTTCAAATTTATTTTGCCATTTGTTATATTATTATTTATGTTTGGCTTTCTTTTCTATCTTTTTATGAATTAGTACAAGATAATCAACACTTTCTCTTCATTCCTTACATGTTTTTGCAAAGTTCTCTGCATTATCTTCCCCACATTACTCGAACGCACTACTTATAAACGCACTCACACACGTCTGCTGACTGACATGCTTGTGTGCGATTAAAAAGGAGGCATATTATTTATCCTTGCCCCTCCCCCCCCCCCCTTCGCAAGCTCCCTAAATCTTTCGAAAAGCCCCCCGACAGTACTGCAGTTGATTACTTGCCCCTCGATGATGCTTCGTAGGCCGGGACTTTCTGAAGTAATTTTTCTCTGACTCTCGTTCTCGCTCACCACAGGCGCTTTCTCTCTCACCTTGTACTTGTGGCTGGCGGTGGTTGCGGTGCGCACTGGTGTGGGTAGATTTCATTGAGAAAAAGGAAAATACAACCGAACGATGCTCACCTACATAAACCAGCCCCTTCTTCCCCCACCCCGTGCTGCATACATAGACGCTGAATCGTTGGGGTGCAGTCTGTCTCTCTTTCTTGTCCACTTCAGCACGCTCTTTCACTTTTACTCGCGTGTGCGATTCTAATGCTTCCTTCCACTTCCCGAGATGATGTGTTTAATTGCAGTGTTCCGTCTCGCTTGCACCGGGCAGCACCAATACCAATGGCTCAGTGTCTCATTTCCCGAACCACCACGACACACAGACCACGACGACGATGACCAGGCTCACGTGGAAAGGCGCGCGCCAAATACGGTGTGGACATGCAAAGCACAAGGTCCGACACTAAGAAGGGGAAAGGGGCATGGGGTGAAAGGACCACAGAAAGGGTTGATTCCGAAGCGGCAATCGAAGCGGCGAGCATGCGCCGGATCGTTTGTAAACATCGCTCGAGCGCGCGCGGGCACTAGCGAGCGACGAAAATTAAGAACGAAAGCATAAATTCAAATTACGGAACTGCTGCTGCTGCTGCTGCTGTCCGAGCCTTCTAACGGTCTTGGGGCTCCACACACACACACACACTCACTCTTTGGCGGCTGCGGAGGGGGACCTCCTTTGCACATTTAGACACAAGCAGCGGCTATCAATTAATTGGCAGTCGGTTTCGTGTTTCTTCGGGACCTTCGGTATGAAGTCACGCCCGCTCGCATCATCATGCAGGTTGCATTATCAAATGGCATTATTATTAATAGCTACTTATTACGCCGCCATGGAGTGCATTGGAGTGCCGTAGCTAGACGAAGGGACCCGCTACTGTCCCGCGCCAAAAGGAAGGATGAAAATTAACGCCATTGTGTCGCCATCCGAAGGCGCTGCTGAATGGTGTATCGCTTGCAGAAACCCGTAACATTGTAGTTATGGGCATGCAAGTCAGGGAGAGATTGAAAGTTATGTGTTTTTTTGCTTTTAAAAAGGGTTTAGTTTCTTTTAGTATAGTTATCATGGAATTTATGGCATATTATAGTGCAACAACGATGTGTTCTAAACTGCAATTACTAAATCATACTTTTATTGAATTGCAATATTTGTTTCATAAGTTAATAAATACATTTCCATAAAACCGATAAGTTCTCGATTGTTTATAAATGCATCAATATACGTTTATTGCATCAGTTGCGATGGAAAACCGCATCTCTTTTCCATACCTAATTGAGGAAAGTACCTTTCCGTGCCAGCCGTAAGTGATCGCTGATGAAAATAATATTCCGCCTCTCAAAATGCATGCTCGGGCTATTGAAGATTTGCATCAACGGGTCAAGAGTCGCCAGCTGTCGAACGGATCGCATATCGTTGTATGTATGTGGGCGTGTATGGATCAAAATCCTAAATTTGACGCGATAGCCATCAGCCATCATCTGCCGACGGGATGGACAAGATTGGCAAGTGGCTAAAAACCTAAAGAAAGGACGCCAACCACTGCCGTGCAACAATCCTTACCCTCGTGCATCGGACGCACGTTTAACACACACACACACACACACACACACACACACACATGTCCGTGAGGAGAGCGATTCGGGCTTGAGGGGGATGGCAGCGTTACACGAGTGTTATAATAACTGAATTTGAATTATACGAAATGAAAATCTCCGACAGCGCTTCCTCTCACCCGGTCCGAGTCGGCGATCATCATCATCAGCATCATCAGCAGCAGCATGGGCTTCAGAATACGGACAAGAAGCGCCAACTTGAACTAGCCCGAGATGGGAAACAGAAGAGTTAATCCCATACCAAACACCTTTCCCCCTTTTCACCCTCTCCCTTCCCAATGCTTGTGGCTAGGTTTTGCTTCCGGGGTTTTGTTGCCGGGTCGTCCTCATCGTCGTCGTCGTCGTCACCGTCGATATCGGGCTCCGGGAGTCGTCTGGGCTGTGTGAGCTTCCCTCCCGAAAACGCGCGCGGCAGCGCGGTCCGGCCAGGAGGGACGACACACAATACCCGGCGCTCACCTAAAAACACCCTCAAAATTCTATTAAACTGTACACCACATTAGCATATTCTAATTTTGTACTCTTCTGAATTTGAATATAATTAATTAATTAAAATAGATTTACAATTCCTGGTGGACGTAGGGGCTTGGACGCAGCACGGAGTGCAAAGCATGGTCTTCCCGAAACGGACGGGTTATGTACAGCCACGCGTAGACGTACATTAGGACGTACCATGGTTTGTACGTGTGTATGTGTGCTCAAAGATGGGTCAGATTTATGGAGAAACGCAGCGAAAGAGGTGAATTGACAGGCAGCACACTTCCGGTTCCTTGTCATGGAGAGTGCAGCGTTTCGAATTCTTGGTTCACAGCCTCACATCCGAAGCCGTTTGCCGACGAGCTTCTTCGTCTTCAGTGCCGGCCCTGTGTGTGTGTGTGTGTGGATGTAGTCGTTCCGAAAACAAATCTCCATCCGATCGGGACCAGTAGAAGGTCCGATGTGAGTGTGTATTCTGGTGGTCAGCGTCGTCTTCGTCGTCCAGTCCCTCTAGGTTCCTCTAGGTCCTCCTAGACACCCGTCGGTGTGCTCGAACCACGATACTGTTCCTCATTTTAATCGCATCCTTCTGGCTTCTTTGCACCCACAACCAACCACCCCGTCGGTTGGTTGGCTCGACCCTGGATGGATGCAGAGCTCTGCTGGATATGATTCTTGCTCATCGCAGTCGAACGGAACATTGAATTTAAACTTAGTCCGGCCCGAACCGGTGGGAGAAGAGCTCTTGGAAAGCGGGCGGTAGGCGATGGTGAATGCAGGATGGAAGAAATTATAAACAAAAACATCACCCAGCACACCAACCAACAATGGATGGGCGAGAGTTGAATGCTTAGGACAAGGAGCAAGATTTCCACCCTTTACTCACAACCGTCTGCTTCGTCTGTTTCGTCCTCAACGGCCACGCATCTAATGATAATGATGGTCCGATAGGACGGTCTTAGGATCCCTCTCCTTGGCTCGAAAGTAGTATGTGGCACATGGGCATCCCATGTCGCATCGTCCAACGCCAAGAACCTTGCTATTCCCTTTCCATCGAACGATGGGTCCAGTCTTCTTGGTGCAAATTATGTGTCCATCGGGCGCAAACCACTGCAAACCAAACACACCCGGACACACACACACACACACACACACACACACACACAAACATCTTCTACATTCCCTTCCCCTTTTGCAGTGGAAGGAAGTCGGCAAGGATACAGGGAGGAATAAATATGCAAACGAGGTGCGCTGCTTCCGGGCAGCCGTTTTTTGAGGAGCCGTTGGCCACACACACACATACACACCAAGGGATGAAAGATGACCGGAGCTGTAAGATTACAATAATTTCTTGTGTGACGAAGTTCCGGCCTTCCCGGGGCCGTTGGTTGTAGGTATGGGGCAATGGGCAAGCAGAAGGAAGGAAGCTCGTTTCATTAGCCAACTATGCAAAACACATTATTAGCATTATGGCCCGTGTGGGCGTCCGTGTGGGCAGGCAAACTCCGAGGCAAGACCGAGCGGCTCATTACAATGTACGCCTGGATGGGAAAGCGTGTGTAGTGGTGTCGGAGCTTAGAGCGAGAGAGTGAGAGAGTGGGTTCTATTTCTTTGACAATTTTCAAAACTATTAATTGAAAAGTTTTGATTGAATATGGTGGGGTACAGTCAGCACTATTGTTTTGAAATGAATGCTGATTACGGTTTACGATGACGCCGCTATAAACTAGGCAAACAACGGGCACAGGTTGAAAATTGTGTTTTTAATGGGAAACGACTTTCTATGATTTATTTCAATTCCACTTGAGCCATACAGCAATGTGATCTACAGGTTCTCTAATCCATCAACACTAACTTCGAAAAAAAGAGAGAAGAAACAATCCATTAGCTTGATGTAAAATAAGCTCCACACAGACTGATATCGCCCATAATTATGATTTCAATCGGGCTCACGTTAATCGCTCCGTCCATGTTGTAACATAATTGAAATTAGCTTCCTCCATAAGTCCACACTTTGTCCCTTCGCTTCCCATTTCCGTACCTTCCACGGCAACAACACATTGTCAAACAAATAATGAACACACTACCACAATGATAATAGCGCCTATCATAATCACAATAACTGCTCACTGCCACAGCAATAACTCATTCGGGGGGTGTCCTTTGTCCGGGGCGTTAATCAAATGATAAGTTGCATAGGTGCGTGGCCCAATGGCTTTTTTCCCCTCATGCATCCTCCTTCCCTCCCAATTGAAACATTCCGAGGAGGGGGGGAGGGGGGGGGAGAGAAGAGAATAAGGAGGCAAAAGGTCACCGATTGGTATGCAAAACCGATTTACATGGCGTTTTCACTACTAAAAGAGTGCCACTGGATGCAAAAAACCTCACACACACTCACACACACAAAACCGATGAACATTATTAAATACAAAATTGGCACAAACGAAACAAAACAACAAAAAACAAGTCAAATAAAAACCTTCCACCACAAGGACTCACATCAATGGGAGGAGGAAGGCATTGAATGGGTGCGTGATCCACCGGTGTCATCCACCACCGGACCCAACCGGCTTGCCTCGGGATCATAATTGATTCAGAGCACACCACATTTTTAACAACAATGCGATTGACCGGGCCCATCCCACGCCCTCTCCCCCCTGCCCCAATGCTTTATGGAGCCTCGCGGATGGTTTATGTGCAATTGGAGCGATTGGTTTTTGCGTACGCACATAAAAGGTATCAAATCGTGCCACGCGCGAGCGCCATTCTGTGGGCGCAAACCGTTAGCATAATTTCGCTGTTGTTTCGTGTTTTTTTTGTTGGTAGAAATGGTTTGAATTAAGTCCATTTAAATTATATAAATCGATCCGACTCATTTGTGCAACACACATTGTAATAGTACCACAATTTCATTTGTAATTTACCTTCACTTCATGGCATTAAAAAATGGGCATCTACAAATCCCTCAAACAGCCTACTTAATTCCAGTCGATTTCTGGCATCGCTTCCAGCTTATCGCTCCACTGCGAACGCAACTCATTAACCACAAACATCACACAGCCAGCCTCGATTAAGTGGGCCTCTCCCCGCTTCCTTGCGCTATCAGGTTGCGAATCGGCTGGCGAATGGTGGAGGGTGTAAAATTAAGCGCCGATTTTCCTTTTCCCTTTTCTAATCCGCTTGAACCGGAACCGGCGGAGTCACATTAGCATTGCCGTTCGGGTGTTTGCCACTTCTCCTGTCTGGCACCTTTGCGCGTGAACGAGGACTACTTTCTTCCTTTGCCAACCGTTTGTTTATATTACTGTTTGAAATGCTATAAAAGAGTAAGTAAAGTTGTTAAATATTGCAAAAAAGGAATTAAATAATGCGAAAAATGTTAAAGTATGGAACAACACGCGAAAATAAAACACAATCAAAGAAAACAAGGCGCAAGCGGAGAACGAAACACCGGAGAACAAACACAACCGGAACAGAGAACGGGATAACGCTTCGAAACAAGCAACATTAATTCAACAGCTTAAGAGTACGCAATTGCAGCGCACCCGGGCCAGCCTTCTTGTAATTCATCCCATCCAGGTATTTGTAAATCAGCAACTTCGGTAGTAGCATCATAACATAATTTAGTCGCCTCTTCGCACTCCCCCTTCAAGCTCCGTCCGACCCGAGCCAAACCTCAAGCCAAACGGAAGCAACCAGCAAGCAACCAGCTCCACGCAATGAAGGTGTCAATGGTCCGGTAGTTTGTGCGTGTCGCTCCTGCACGAGCGAAAAGGAACCCAACCAAAATGGGAAGGGAAGCCGAAGAAAGGGGGGGAGGGGAAACAGAGGATTTGTGATGAAGGTGAGGGCTCCTCCCTGCGCGCTGGGCGGCGCGCCGTGCTCTAGCTGTGCTGTGCACCATAATAATTCAATAATAATTATAATTTCTTCTTCCATTTCTCATTTCTCATTAATAATAATTCGTTCGCTTAAATGTCGCACGGGAAGGGGTGGGTTTTGCCTTTTTCGGAAGGAGTGCTGTCAAGGGTCGGGGATCGGGGCGCGTACCGGGACGATAGTGTGCGAGGCTTGGCCGACCCAGATAGGGAAGGCTAGCGAAGGCTACGACAATGAGTCGTGGCGGGAAAGTGCGAGGGTTGTGGAACAGTGACCGTCGAATTTTATCGTCATTTGCAACAGGATCTTCCTTGGAAATGGTCTCAAACAATGTAAGGGTTTGCTCCTACATTTACGTACACACAAATTGCCCTTTAACGAACAATACCACCCCTAATGGAGGAGTGTCACCAAAGCCTGCACAGCACTGTAGGCGCAGCAGTAAACGGCAGACAGCATTAAAACGCACCCATGGGCTGGCACCTTTGAAACAACGCGCAAATCGCTTTCGCACGGCGAAGAGGGCGAATATTTTGCATTCATTCCTTCCTTCTGTGACTTTTGCACCACATTTTCCACTTATAGGTTACCTCCCCACCATTGGGTGGTGCCTTTTAACCTGTATGTACCGAGCTGAACTGGCCCACTCGCCCTGCCCCAAAGGTGTCCCGCTCCTACCGGGGACAGCAATAAGTGGCTCACCACCAGTAATGTTCTCGCCTGGGCCACCATTGCTCCGCACCTTCCCCCAACCACCCAAAAGTGGGTGGGCGCGCGAATGGAGCGCTCGCGTAATATTTTTCTCCTATATTTAATTTATTTATTTCGATTCCTTTCAAATGTTATAGTCACGTAATTAGGTGATTAAAGCACAGAGGGTGGCAGGGTCACACAGGAGCAGTAGTTGCAGCACACCCTCACCACGCCCCCCCCCCCTGACCTCTTACCTAGGGACGCAGGGAGGCAGAAACTCAATTAGCAATTAAACGTGGCATTTTTCTTAATTACACGATACTTTTTCACTAATTAATAGGCAGGGTAAGGCAGGCAGCACGGCGGTGAAGGCTGAAATAAGGGAAAGGAAGCACACACACACACACCGAGCAGAGGAACTGGTCGTGTTGGCTTTCCATTGGATTTTCTTCATTCGGTCTTTTTACCAGGCAGCAGGGTTTTTTTTTGTTGTTTTCGTTTCCCCCATTTGCGTTTGTACGGAAAGAGGGCCCAGAAATGAGGGCTTCTTGGCTTCCTGCGCGGTGGTCTAATGGGCTGTGTGTGTGTGTGTGTAGCTGTACACACACCCGTTCGTCCCGATCGGCGTTCGATACGATGACTTATACTGGCCGTATATTTATTCCGTAGCGCATTCATCCCAACATTTCCGCGTTCTTTCGCATTCGACAAGGGAGTTGATGGCTTTTTTTCTCCTCTGGCCCTCCACAGTCGGAGCCAATTTCGCTCGTCGATGGTTTTGCATACATTATGAGTGGGTTTTGGGACCGCCCTGAGGGGGAAGGTCGATGCGGTGGAGACGAAACAGAAACAGGACCCGATTACGATTACGATTCCTCATTTGCTCGCGGCCAACCGCCAGCAGGTAAGGCGAGTGTATGGGGCATCCCAGCAGGAGCGGGGGTGTTCTCATTCGCTTTGTCCTGCTTTTCGCTTCTTGTCTTCTAATGTGCTAATTTCACGAGTCAATGAAGACAAGCGGGGTGGCATTCTAGGAAGACGGTGGTGAGATGGGAATGGGAGCCCGGAATTGCATGAGGATTGCACCACGATTCTTTTGCCGTTTCACGAACTACAGGTTTGGTGTGTATGTGCGCTGCTCGAAGAAGGTGTTTATCGGCTAATCAGACGGGAAAGAATGGAACAAAACCCGCAAAGTGCTTGCACACGAGTGCTTGTTCCACGTTGGGACGGATTATAATCAATGCTGCTGATGTGTGGATGAACTCTTAGAACTGCAAAATGAGTTATTTTGCTTCCCGAATGACATAGAGAGCTTTTTATTGACTGGAATATTCAAAAACTTTGTTGATAAACGAAATAAATATCATAGTTTATCGATTAGCTTGATAGTTTAGCCTTTGATATAATTTGAACAAAGGTTTTGTACTTCAGCTGCATTTTTGCACAATTTGCATTGCGAATTGCATACTTTTAGGCGTACTGGACAACCGTGCTCCTTCCACAGGACATTTGCTATCGTTAGCACTTATTAATCATATTTATACGTTTAATTAGCTCTATCTTAGCATTAGTTTTCCCAAGTCGTACGTCAATATTCTTATAAAACTCTTCAAAGTAAGCTGTTTTTTACACCATACATGAAAATGGCCCTCTACATTGTTTGCACCGCATAAAGGGAAATTGAATTTTCGAGCAGTTTCAGCTCTCGAAAGCAAAGGAAGCCTTTCAACCCCTTTCCTGTCACTCGCCCGACTCAGAACAAAGATCAATGCAATCAAATAGGTGGCGGGTTCGGTCCGCCAAGTAACTTCCACATGCGCCAAGTAACCGGATACCTCTCAATTGCCGGCACGTGAAGCATTTTGCGCTGGAAAAGTTGCTACACAAAAAAAAAAGAGCTCTTTCCACACCGAAAGGGTCTACTTGAGCGATGAGACCCGCATGTCCGAGCAATGTGTCCCTGCCCACCATACTTTCTTTCTTGCGAGGCTTTTTTCCTCCCACTTTTGTTTGTTTCACACCTGCTTCAGCGCGCTTGCCCCCCTTCCCCCCTTCCCATCGAGCGGACATCTTGCTGAAAGTGAATGAAGTCAAGCGCAATTGCAAAGTTAGCGTGATGTTGCTTCGGCAGGCCTCTCCAAATCTTATTACGACTCCTCCCGACCGGTTCCCTGTTCTGTTCTGACTTTATTCGTCCTCAAACAATACAGAAAGGAGGAACGAGAGAGAGAGAGAGGGACGGCTACTCTTTCCGGTTCAAACCGAAGGGTTGACGATAAGGGAGTGTGTTGACATGCCGTCCTCGCACACAAAAGGCTCAAGAACGCACACTTCCAAGTCACACTTAGAAGCCGAACCGAGCCGGGTCAGTAGTGAACGCAGGCACACACATACACACATGAAGGTAAACATTTATGCAAACAAACACGTGTTATTAACAAGAAAGGGAAGCTGCTACGAACAACGCAACAACAAAAAATGCTTCAAAACAAACGGAAGCTCTTAGGGAAGCTCCGTTCTTTGGCCCGGCTAAGATCAGACGAAAGAGTGGTCGAAGAGTTGTATGCACACAACAAAAAAAAAAAACAACCGGCGGAGCGGTCCTTTGCGAAAGATCGCTTCCGGGACGCCCGTTGCGACAGATAGCGCCGTCCAGGGTTGAACGATGTCTTTGGCGAGAAGGTGAAAACTCTCATAACCGTGGGTGAGCGTGAAAAAGGGTGAACTTCCCCCTCCCTCCGGGAATGCCAAGGATGTGAAATCCCCGTGAATGAAGGGGGGAAGGGGGGGGGAGGCGGATGACGGTCGCCTTTTGATTGAAGTGCAATTGGCCTTTGTTAATTTTATTTCTTGCGGCTCTATGTGCGCCTCCATATTGTGTTTCTAATTGTGTTTAAATAATGGAGCCGAGAGAGTGTGTCCTGCGGAAGGAGGTCGTTGGTGCGCAAGCAGCAAAAGAAGCGCTGGCCGGAAAGGCTCCAACAACAAAGGCATTCTTGTGAGAGTAATACACACACACACACGCAGGCAAGCAGGAAAAAAGGACACAACAAAAGTTGCGCCAGCGAGCGAAGAAGTGGCGAGTGACATGAGTTAGTGCATCGCCTCCGGTGACGAACTCCACGCAAGCACAGACGGTTTGGACATGCCGTGCTGTAACCATTTTTCGCAGCAATACTCATCAACCTTTTTGCCTATTGTTTTCGCAAGAGCACACTGGGCCTGAGGCGATGCATGCGTTAAAGGTGCAGTTGTTGGATGCAAACAGACTGCAGGGCAGGGATGCCGCGTGTTAACGATGGCGTGCAATAATGAGAAACAACATTACAACAATGATATGTGTGCAGGTTGTGTGTGTGTGTGTCGGGATGTTGCATCTTGTAAAAATGGTGAATTTTAATTGACAGATACAGAACGGTCTACCACGGAATGACGATTTTACACTGCTTTTTATTCGAGCTACAACATTCCCTTACATTGCTGGTGCTTAAACCCTCCATCTCGTTCTCTCGTCCTCATCAAACGACTAATAAATGTCAATTCCTGCAATTGATGTTCCCATTACGCGGATGAATGTATACAGCAGCACAATAATTATGAGGACAAAACTATCCCGGAACCACCGGTCGAAAGCGCCGGCACGAACGGCCACCAGGGGCAGCAGGACGCCTAAATGTATGCAAAATTAGCATTTGTCGTCCAGCGCACGGACAGCATCCGAGCCGGCAAGCGTCATCTTTTTCTTTGGATATTTTTAATTGTGACCGGACCTCGGTGGCCTCCATTCTCCCCTCCCCCTCCCTTTTCCACCCCTTAAAAGTAGTGCAACCAGCAGCAACAACAACAACAACCACAAAAAATAGCATAAACACACACCCCCACGAGCGGACACGGCGGCGATTGTGGCATAAAATTTGAATACGATTAAAACTCGTTTTAATTATATTTAAAGGAGTAAAAGCTGTAAATACTCCCTGCCAGCCCCGGGACACACAACTGGGCATAGAATGTAATTTTATAATTAAACCTCAATTAAGTTTGTATGCAAATCATTTCCATATTTCATGATTTTTAGCCATCGCCGTCGTCGTCCACCTTTCCCTTCGTCAGCATCTGCTTTTTATTTTTTGGCAGCACCGGAAACGAAAGTCAAAAGGTTTTCGGGGTACGGGGGGACATTTCCGGCATTGTTCGCGGTTGCGGGAAAACCAAACGAAAAGCGATGGAAATGCAGAGAGCGAGAGAGAGAAAAGCAGTCGACGGAATTGCCGGGTTGCGGTGGGTTATGGTGGCGGTCGATGGCTACTTTGTTCCTGTGACGTTTCATGTGACGTTTTGACGGGTTTCTGATCATTCTCGTATTTAGTTATTTTCACCATTTTTCCTTCACCAGCAAGTGCTGCGCGGTGTGTGAACAGAAGAACAGAAACGAGCGAAAGTCCTTCCAATGGTGTTGCGCCGCAGGCTCCGGACTCCGAACGCGGTGTAAGTGTTTCAATATTTCATTTTACTGTTTTTCGTCGCCGTTTTTTCCTTTTTCCCTTTCGTCTTGCAAATTATAATGAATCCTTTTTACAACATCATCATCACTTCGGGAGGGTTTTTTTATTCGTTGAGTGCTACACGGAAACGTGCGACAGTTCTAGCAAGAGTGGTCAACCCTTTTGGAGATAATGAAGTGTATGTAAGAGGGTGGGGTAATATTTTAATTTTTATTAGATAAAATCTACCCACAGCAGTTCACTTCGTGTAGGCGAATGTACTGTAGTGAATTGTGTGAAAAGACCTTATAAGCGGTAAAATACCTTTTTTTTCGGTGGAATTGTGCCCAAAGAAACCTTTCCCGCTGTTTGCTTCCAATGCGCACACAAAAGGTCCGGCAGTTATTAACGATTGCACTAAGCTACCTGGTTATCCGTCGGGAATGGGTGTCCCACGACTTGCGAACGCATCTCGTTGGCGCTTTGATGAAATGGGATGTTTCATAAATTAATTTAAAAATATTGAATGCACTTTTTTAATTTATGTCCATAATAATGGAATATACGATGAGGCACACACACATAAACTCTACACACAATAGATGCTGTGTGCGGTGTGCATTGGACGCCAGTGGCACGCCTAACCCACCAGTAGCAGCAGCAGCAGCAGCAAGAGCAGAAAATGGCTGAGTGGCCATTTCATATTTCTAATTGAGATTTTGATTTTTCACCCAAATGTTCCCCATCCGTCCGTGAGGTGAAGCTCGCCCGGGCGCTACCCTTATATTGCGCTACCGCAAGTGTTTGTGCGTGCGTGTGGGTGCGTTTTATGTATGCAAGCTTTTTGCCAACTAACCCACAGGCAGTAAAAGACGAATAAGGTTTCAGGAGCGGGGATAAAAAAATAAAGCAAGACACATTGCTCTCTCACGCATACAACGCACTGCCATCAAGTGGAGATTGGTCCCGGGCTTTTTCGTAGGGGTTTGCCCCCCTCCCATCGCATGCAATTTCGCGAACGCCATCATGCCGGGGCCATGTTGGAAAACAAGAAAACTTTCCAACCCCCGCACTACAAACAAAACCGCCAAGTAAATGCGTACAGCGAAAGCCTCCTGCACAAAAACAAAAACCCCTATTTTGCCACCATCCCCCCCCCCCCACCGGGATCGGGAGGGAAAAGGAAAGCGAACCGATCAAACGGGCAGCAAGCGTGTTGTTAGGTTGGGCCATCGTGCCATGAGTGCGACCCGCTGCATCGCTTGTGCTCCCGTTCACTCAATGGCTCGAACGCATTAAACGCACTCCAAACAGCCAAACCAGAGCGAAAAAGAGGAGAGAAAAAAAACCAAATCCCCGGTACAGGAGCCGGCGATGAAAATTGACAAAGCAAAACCAAAAAGAAAGGACTTGAAGTCTGGCTCTAAAAACTAACAACATCTCCTCCAGGATCCATCACCACCACCACCGTTCTCCTATGCGGGGAAAGGGGCGGAAAGGTTGGTTGGGTGTACAGATGGTAACATTTTGCAGCCTCCTACCGACACGGCGCAATAAAAGGCGTGTTGTGTACTGCTGTTGTTGCTGTTTGCTGCTGCTGCTGGTCTGGTCATCGTCGTCGTTATTGTAGCCCCCGCCCGGTTAAAAATCGCAAAGAACAGCACGAACAGCACTGAGCGAGCGGTGCCACCGCGGGTGACGCGGCCGGTCAAATGCAGAAAAAGGGGACAACAACGGAAAAAAAAACTAATCCCACAAGCCGCAAGAAACAAAAAAAAATTGTAGCAATGAGGGAAAAGAAAGGAGAAAGTGGGAGAAACTGATACAATGGGAAGAAACAAGAGAAACACACACATGTACACATATCAGAAGGAGGAAAACAAGGAAGCGGACACGTTAAAGAGATACAAAAAAGGAAGAAAGCAGTAAACGTAACGCACAACGTTAAACAACTACCAGCAAAGGAGATAATGCAACATGAACAGCAAAGAAGAGAGAGAGAGGGAGAAACAACACACATCAACCGAAGGCAATCACACAACGGGGAAAAGGCAAAAAAGATGCAACAACAGCCAACGAACACCAAAGCGAACAAGTAAAGAAAAACCAAAGCAATCGAGCATTCGAGAACGCTCCCTTTCGGGAAGAGCGCGAGAGAAAGGGGAAAAGAAATGGTGCCCACACACACACACACACACACACATACGAGCAAAAAGGATCAAACAGGAAAGGGAAAAAAAGAAAGCAAGAAAGATAGAAAAACAAACGCCGCGACGAAAAGCCTGCAACGACGCATCGTAACGCATCGGGATGAAAAAAAAACAAAGTGGACGAAGTAGGCTGAACAATTGGGAAACAACAGGGCCCACAAAAGAAAGGAGGAGGGGGGGGGGGAAATCGCTGACGCTAGCTGCCATGGCACACTGGGGAAGAAAAAAGCTATGTGCGTGTCGCGGGTCAGCCTAGTTGACCATGTGTCCACCTATGTGTGTGTGTATGTGTGTGTGTGACGTATATGTACAAGCTGACAAGCAAAAGAACGAGAAACAAATCTAGCCAGGCGTTTGTTTCAATCGTTTTTCTTCTCAACCACTTGAAAGCTTCACCATCAAACGGTGCAGGAGGAGGAGGAGGAGTAGTAGTAGTAGTACACATATACTAAGGGGCACACACACACACACGCAAAGTGAATGCGTTCGTTTGTCCCGTAGGTTGATCCTGGGTGGACGAAACGTACAAAAACTGCGTCCCTCTATTGTCCATTTCACCCCTCTTCGTGCTATTTCCGCCCGACGAAAACTGTTCAATTCTTCCCAAAGACTCCCACTTCCTGCTGGCCCTTGTTACAGCACGCATAGGCCATGTTTTTTGTGGCCATAAAGGGGGGGGGGGGCAGGAGAGACACTCTCTGCAGATGCATGTCCACACACACACAGGACCATTTTTGCACTGCGAGAAAAAAATCTTAGGCCCCACACAACAGGCCTGGCACAGCTTCCCGGTCGCGACATGTGCGTCAATTTCCCGAATGCGTCCCTCCACACTCCTCCCCCCCAAAAAAAAAGGAAAAATCTGCATCCCGACAGCAGCAAAAAAGTCCCGATTTTCCCCCCATCATGCACACACACACACGTGCATCTCTCTTGCTCTCTCTCACTCTCTATCTCTCTTACTCTTCATCGATATTCCAACATTCCCTTTGCACAATCCCTTTCCGTCTCCTGAAGGGTGGTGGGGTGGATTGGGGGGACCACTTCACGCGAAAAAATCTAAAAAAACGCGCCTTGAACCAATCGACGTCCGGCCGACGGTTTTGTATTTTTTTGCCATCCTCGGTGCCTCTTTCATGCTTTATTGTGTGTGCGTTCGTGTGTGTGTGTGTGCCGAGCGGCCACCTCGCGAAAAAGGAGCACTAAAGGAAAAAATGTTCCCCTGCTTTGCTCCCGCTCCCGCTGCCATATTATATTGACCAATCGACAGACCCGGACGGCAGCAGCCGGCCGGCCACTCGGTTCTGCGGTGCGTTGCAGCAAAAGAGGAAAATTCACCCCACCTTCCCCCTTTCGCGGAGCGGGAAGCGGGAATAAAACACTCTGTTCACTCATATTTGTATTATGTATGGGGCTGCTGTGGGGTGGGTGGGAGGCCAGGGCATTTTTCTTGCAAAAAGATGCGGACGCGGCGGCGTTTCTCACAAGCGGTCATATATTGGGTCTGCACTTCGACCGTTTCTCGATCGGTGGGGAGAGAGGCAAAAAAAAATGCCCGGAAAGCACACACACACAGCCAGCCCCCGATGGCGCGGTAGGGAAATGAGAAATCCATCTACCACCACACAGAGGCAAACGCGATAACGCCGAAGGCGACCGAACCGATGGAGAGAGAAAAAATATAATTTAAAAAAGCAATAGTTTTGTTTGTTATTATTTTATTTAGCGCATAGCGTTGCCTCTTCTGCCCCGTGTTGCGTGCGTGCTGGTGTGTGTGTACTTTGATCGCGCTGATGCTGCATCGTGCCGTCTCACTTGCATCATAGAAAGTGCAGGGGTGGGGGGGAGTGTTAAAAATGCGGGTTGGAGCGTTGAAAAAATCTAAATCGAATAGAAAAGCGCATACGAGCGCTTTTTCTCGCCCACCGGTGCTCGCTTTTGTGTGCGAACACTAGCCTCTGTCTCGCTCGCTCTGTTGCTCTTCTGCGGTCCTGGGCGAGGAAATGTCCTGCTAGAACGATGATGACGACCACTGCTCCGGACGACTCGGACGACGACGACAATGACGACGACGACGACGACTACGACGATGTGTACGGGCCCCGGTACGAGTTAACATATAGAGGTAGTAAGTGTTGGATACTTTTTGGCTTTTAACCATGTACATCGTCACTTGTACAGTGTGCCCTGCTCCTCGCTGCTCCCTCCCTCCAGCACCTCACTTCTCCCACCCACCCATCCTACCATGTGACGGTAAGTGATGGAACGAGTGTCGGCGATCATCGTCTGTGGCGGACGAACGAACGGACGGACGTAAAAGGACATTCCCGGGGACGAGGGGAGCGCTCTGTATGGTGCACAGGTGCATGGGGCTGTACGTTGCATATGCTCTCTCCACCTCTGCACGCGAGTATGATGCATGGCGTGTAGTGGGTTTGTGTGTGTGTGTGTTTTTTTTTACTCCATGTTTCTTGTTTTGCTAAATAAGAACCGTTGCCATTTTTTGTTTGTTCTATATTGCTATTCCTTCGCCTTGTTTTTCTTTCTCCTATGCCTCGCTGTATGTGAGCGCTGATAAGAAAAGTGAAATGTAGTTGGTTAGAAGTCACGCTACATAGCGCCGAAGGTGCGCGAGCAGGACAAAGCATCAGCGCGCCACTTTGCGCAACAGAACGAACGAACGAACGAACGAACGAATGGCAACAGAAACAGTTAGCATAAGCACTGTCTGTGTGTGACCACTGGCCAGTGCGGCAAACACACTGCCCCCGAACGATATAAATGCAACGGACAGGGGCGAGAGAGGGGGGGGGGAGGGATGGCGACAAAAAAAAGAAAGCTGGATCATCTAAATTAAAAACGCAAAACAACTCAAAAGGAGCAAGACGTACATAAAGCGGGAAAAGCAACACACATGGCCGCACCGAACATAGGGGAACAGGCGAGCGAACACGGTCGGCACAGCAAACCCCGGTTGATCATCATCTGATATAATATTTATGCTATTTATTTATTCATTCTTTATGCTCGTTTTTTGGGGGCCGCCGACTGCCGCTGCTGTTTCGCTGATCGGGCTCGCGAAAATCGAGTTTTTCTTCGAGGAAAACCCACCACACAGCGGCCTGGATGGGGAGCAAGGGGAACAATTGTCAGGCATCGGACAGGCAGTTGTTATTACATACAAACACACACACACACACACGCACATAGGGGCTCCAAATTCGGGACTGGAGCCACGCCACGGCACCACCGTTGTTCGGGTTTTTAATGCGCTCGGGAATTTTGTTATCCTTTTATAGGATTTTTGAGCTTTTGTTTGGCGTTGTTTTGTTTTACCGTTGAGTTTTCGTTATTTAAGAAGTCTATTTCATCGTTTCGATCGTTCGTGCTTCCTTTTTTTGTTTTTGGTGGGACCTTTTTGCGTGTGCCATTTTGGAGCCTTTTGTTCGGCCCTGTCTCTGATATGATTCGTTCTGTATCTTCTTTCTGGCTCAACCCGCCCCTGGTTGCACAAAAAATAGCAACGAGGCTGTTGACAATCATAGAACACACACACAGTCGCCTGTTATTGGTCAGAGCGTGGGTGTGCGGGGGGGGCGGTCTTCTGTTAGTGATTAGTAAGAAATTTGATTTTAACGTTTCTTTGCTTTTTAGTTTTTTTTTGCAGTCCCCGCCCAGTGCTGACTGACAACGGTTTTACTTCAAAGCTGCTGCTGCTACTTCCGCTTGCTGAGTTGATTTGCAATTTTCGATTCGATATTTCGGTTTGGGATTAGTTTTTGTCCCAGATGCTCGATCCGTGCGGCGTGCAAATAATCAAACCGAATGAGAGAAACATGGGTTGATGCTTTGATGTGCAATAGGCGCAGGAGGCAGGTTTAATAGAGTTTGGAACTCGTGTTTTAGCACGGTCGATCAATTGAGATGAGACTTTTCCAATAAAACGCACCTAACTGCTTGTTTTTTCATGGAAATTTCATGCGAAAACTTGGGCATTATAATTCCTTAAACAATTTCGTTTCGATTCGGTTCAAACAGTCATACCACCAGCCTTTCATAACAAAAATCCAACTGCTTAGCAGCTTTTTTCAAACTAAACGCCTAAATGTATGCAATCCACATGCCATCCATCAGGAAACCGAGCTGTTTGGCTTGATTCAAATTTAAATCCCGTGTAGCTGTGATTTTTATTTATTGTATTAATTTCCTCGTCGCTGCAATCCTTCACCGGTTATGATTTTTCGACCCGAAGCATTCACCCCCCATTCCAGGAGTTGCTTTTCATCCACCTCACCCTATTAATGGCTGTTAAAAACCTGCTACAAACCGCCACCGAGCCAAACCGAACCGTAACCACTTGTTGCTTGCCTGCTGCCTGCTTTTGCCGTGTATTATATGTGAATAAATATATAATAAAACATGCACCCAGTGGAATGGGGCGCGGGCAGCAGTACCAGCGTGCAAAGAAAACACCCAAATTTGAGCCGTGTTTCTGCCGTGTCCACCTTCCCGCCTTTTCCATCGTTTATTTTGACCCGAGGCGGCCGCTCCACCAAACAACAGTCGCAGAAAATCCGTGACCCAAAGGCCAAAGCAAAGCGAAAGATTAACCATGTCCCTTAATGGAGTCAACCGCCACGCTTTGACCCCCTCCACACGCCCGTGCCAAAAACTCACGTGGCACAGCACACCGGTGGAAAACTTGCCTGCCAGCCGGCACGAAGAAATGCGGATGAAGGTTAAATAATGGTTTCCGTCCCTTTTGACGCTTGCTTTATTTGGCATTGCGCACGTGTTTGTGTGTGTGTGTGTGTTTGTTGGGATGGTTTTTGATTCTTTTCAGCTCCGAACCTTCTTTGGCTGTTGAGGGCCGTCTCTCACGCTCGGTCGTATAATAGCAATCCTTTTTTGACGGCTCGATCTCCAAATAATACACCGTGACTTGTGGAGTGGGGTTTTGAAAAACCCCTCGGTCGGAAAAACTTTCCCCCGTGTACGGTGCGAACCGATGGGAAAGGGACGTAAATCTCGTGCTCCAGCAACAATCAAACATTCAGCGTTGGGAAGGGAAGCGGGGAAAATAACTTCCCATCGTCCTTGGGCAGCGTTTTTTCCAGCATCTCCCCCACAAAACACGGGACGTGAAATGAAGACTCCACCTTTTAAGAACCACCACTTGTCACACACTTCAAGTGGCTTTTTGGCACTCTCTGGCACGGTTTCCGGTTGCTGGCGGGATCGGATCATCGTCATCCGTACAGCAGCGTCGGACGGTCGGACCGAAACCCATCCGACGACCGTTTAATCGCTCGACCGAGAAGGAACGTGTGTCGTGTGTGGACAATGTGCTGTATCGCTTCAGGGGTCTATGGAAAAAAACGGGAACGGTCCTTGGAATGCTGTACGGAAAGGTAGGAAATTTAAAATATTTCCCTGCCCCCCTCTCCGGGACCTTGCCGACCCATTGTTCCGGCGCCCTTTTGCCGATTGGACACGAATGTGAAGTCTTTTAAATAGAAAACCACAATATTCAATTGTGGTACTGTGGGGACGGCTTTCGAGACCGTCCTTTTCCCGAGCGCATGACTCGACCCCACGACCGGTCCCGGAAGCATTGAGACCGTGATCTTTGATCTCTTTCCTTGCTGCCCGTTTTTCCACCCCGATGGATCCCAGCCAGCTTCACAGGGCTGTAACTACTGTCGTACGTCACCAAAAAAAAAGGCGAACCAGATTATTAGCAAAAGTCGTCATTTCATCATTCCCACCATGCCCAACCAACACTCTCCCCCCTCCCCCCCTCCCTCTTCAAACCTAAATGAGGTGGAAAATTGCCACCCCCTCCACCTCACGCTGCACGCTTCGTCGCTTCCGTGATAAAGATTGTTTTAAAATTTATTCTCGCACCGGCCCCACTTCCGGCGTGTTTTAAATACCGATCATGGAATTTAAAACCAAAACCGAAGCACACACAAAAAAAATAAGGCCATTGATAGAGAGAGAGAAAAAATTAAACACTGTTTTCCCGCCGGTGACATTCCCAGTCTCCCATGCCGCCTCCTTTCCCCGCGCCGCCAAACACAAAACCGAACCGAAGCGGAACGATTGAACGGATTGAACGGAGTTCCGTTTCCGTTTAGATTATTTTATGCATTTCCCTTACGGTTTTTACTCATCCTACTAGCGACCACTCCTCCCCCCCCCACCCCCCAACATCAATCGCCTTGTTGTTGTTTGCTGTTGAGCCGTTTGGCTGTCCCATTTAAAAATTTCACTCATTTCCCCGGCTCGATTATAATGTCAATGTTTTACTATTTACCTCCCACCGGTACCGCCCAATCACCCCCGGTGGCGGTGGTGTTGTGGTTGACTGGTCGAGACTTTTCGATTCCGGTCAACCTGGATGCGACGGAAGGAAGGTGGGGGATGGAGTAAGGGACATTAAATATTTAATTAATATAATTAATATCGTTCACTTTATCTTTGCTTTATCTCTTTCGCACATGCCACACCTTTCCGCTCCCTTTTCCCTCCCACCGAGGACTGAAAACGGCGATAAATGTTATCGTAATTAATAGTAACAATATTGTCATCGAGCAAACACATCCGTACACACACACACACACAGAGACCGCTCGAACAGTCAGCACCATTTCGGAGTAGGCCGTGGAAAATCCAGGCACACAATTATGCCATGCGGTTTTCCCGCTGTGGCGTATGTTTTTCGGTTGGGAGGGCATCTGCCACAGTAATGCGCGCCACGCAAATGAGCTGTAGCGTAGCTTGCCGACGGAATGAAGTGCATACATTTAGGCGCTTAAGGGTGTATGTCGACTGATACACGATGTACTGCATAGAGTTCACTTGCAAAACTAAGATTTAGCATATTGTGCTTAGGAGATCATGTTTATATGTCATTAGACTTGCATATTGTACGCACATTCATCCTTCCACTTATAGCCAATAAGGAGCGCAAACTATTAGAGCAAAATATTAAAAGAAATGGTTTCTTATCAACACCTGTAATTGCACTTCAGTAAGTTCTCGTTTTGGTAACAGATTTTATAACATCTAGGGGTGAAGTATGCTGGGAACTTCAAGAGGCTAGATAGAAGGAGGATTGACTATTGTAATTGCCGTAGGGTATGCAATCCATAAGAATCCTGCAAATGTGAGTGCTTCAGTCGACATAGCGCCTCAAGGTATGCAAAACTCGTTTAAGAGGCTCTAATAAACGCCTGAAAGTATGCAAATTTACTTTTAGTATAGAAAACTACTTTCCTAGTGGAAGGAAGCAGCGCAAATAACGATGTACAGCCTTACCTTTAAAAATACATATCAATTGTTATTTAAATTCATTTAAAATGTATTGTTTTCCACTTATTATCACAATTTCAAAACATTTAAACGTTACGCTACTTGACAAATGTCATCCCTGGCCGGAATTCCGACAAAATGTATCTTATGTTGTACACTTAAACCTACCTCACTTTAACCTACAAAACTATCCCCCTATCAAATACACTTAAAGCTTGTCTTACTGGTATAGTTAAAGCATTTCGTCAATTGGTTGTCTTAAAGCTCTCTGTCTCTTTCTCTCTCTTGGGGTTTGAAATTCGAACGACGGGGAAACCGTGTCGAAAATTGGTTACGCCGTCGGCACCAGCACACACACAGACACACCTTTCACCAAGGTCGCCACATTTCGCCGTTCGGATTATCCTTCCCATCGCCGTCGGAGTCCTTTCGCTGCCGGCCTTGACTGCTTCCTTCGTCTTTCTTCGCTCGCTTCACTTCTGGTTGCTCCTCCCTTGCCACGTCTTCCTCCCTCTCCATGCTGACGTCTTCCTCGGCGAGCAGAGCGGACCGGGAGCGGCGGCCCGTTGGCACGAACGGTGAGCTGGCAAAGTGGTGACCCAACTTCCCCAGCCGACTCCGACTCGGCTGCTCCTCGGGCGAGGGTGGAGTGGGAAAGATGGCCAGCAGTCGCTCCATGTTGTGTTCGGCCTGTGTGCCGGCCGTTTTTCCCAGCGGAGTTCTAAGGGTCGATCCGGGGCCATCATCGTCCGTCCCGTCGCCCGCCGCCGCTGGGCTGGCCGGTGGGCTGGGCACGCTGAGAGCGCTCGGCGGCCGGTCCGACAGATCTTTTTCTCCCGGCTGCCGATGGACACTGTCCGGCGGGTCGCGGTGGGTTGCCCCGAGGAAGGGCGGCTGGGGCAGTGTCGCACCACGCAGCGGTCCGAAGAAGGGAAACGGCTGGAACGGCATCGTGGAGGCGGGAGGATCGCCCATGGGAAAAGGGATCCCTCCCGGGAACATGAGCGACAGGTTGTTGGCAAAGGTACGATTCAGCAGTCCATTGTGGCTGCTGGGGGTGGTCGTGGTGGTGTTGCTGCTATTGTTGTTGATGTCGTCGGGCGAATGTAGTGGAACGCCGGCAAACGACCCGAACGGCACACCGGCCAGCCCTCCCATCGCCGGGAACGGTTTGCCGGGTTGAAAGGTGAGACAGCCTTCAAGGTGCTTGCGAACGCGCGCCTTCAGCCCTTCGTCGACCGAGCCGAGCGAATCGAAGTACTTGCCAATCTCGTCGATGCACTCGCGGTAACCGTTGGCGAACTTTTCCGGCACGGTCGGGTCAACGGCCATCGCCACGTTTAGCCGGCGCCGCTCGACGTCCTGCAGATGCTTCACGGTCAGGTCGAGAATGTCCGCCTTTTCCAGCTTCGAGTGACGTACGGGCTGTGTGTGTGTGTTGGGAGGGAAAAACAGTTGGTTAGTGCAATCGATGGAGCGAAAGGAGCAGCTGGTGGGAGCAGTACGATCGAATACATACGTCCTTCTTCATCGCGTCCAGCAGCAAGCTCTTGAGATCGTTCAGATAGTTGTTGATGCGAGCACGTCGTTTCTTCTCCATGATTGGTTTGTTTGTCTGCAAAACAGGAAAGAAGGATTTGAATTGAATTGTTTCGTATTTTTCATAGTGAGAGAGAAATATTAATAGATCAATAATAGAATATAATAGATCTATAATGGAACAAGAGAACTAATGAAACAATTTCTTGTCTTTGGGTGGATTACTACAGTGATAGCAATATTTGAGGCATTTGGGACTAGCTTGCTGATTGTATATGTTTTCACATGCCAGATAAATTCCTTTTTTTAGTCGATAACGATTCCTTTGGTGATATATCAAACTAGACTAGATATAATAAACTAGCCTCTAACATATCCAACTTCTTCTGGGTCTGCAGTCCTTAGAGAGACGTAGGGAAGTAGCACAAGCAGTTTATGTAGCAAAGTTTTAAAAAAAGGCAAAAATGATGCTACAGAGCTTCTTCTTAATATTAATTTGTACGCTTCTGATCACGCACTACATCATCGGAATTGTCTGATCAAAATGACCGCGCCCGTACTTACAGAGGAGCTCATGATCCATTTACCTCAATGTGTAAAGCTTTCAAAAGGTTCTACTGCTTTTTCGACTCCAATATTACCGTTGCCACGTTTAAATGTTCATGTCTGTATTCAAATACATAGCAATTAGGGTAATGTAAAGTTTTATATTTTTTTATATTGCAAAGGCGTGCAACGCAATTATCTTCAATAAATATTTTCAATCCTGGACTTATTGATTAATGCATAAAATGCTTCCTTAAAACTTTGGCACAATTTTCTAATTTTTAAAATTCAATTTGGCTTTCAAACGCAGAGCAATATCTCCATTTTAACACATTTTGAACATAACACAGTATAACTGCAGACAGTTGTGTAATCAAAGAGTAGTTTAAATGACTGCTAAACCCTTAAATCTATTTGAGTTTACAATACATTTGCTTCATTCAACACAACGATAGAGAGCAAAATGCAAATATCTCACAATATTACACAAACAGAACTAAACGAAATAGGTTTGAAACTCCTTCGTTTGCATTTTGTACAACTTTTTCACAAATCTGAATAATTTCATATTAAACTGATTCTCATTGAACTAGACATTTATATCACACTATACACAGCCATGTTTAGTTGTTTGTCATTGTTCACAAATAGTTCTTTGTTGTTTGATTGAGTTTTTCACTTTCGCTATCTATATTAGTTCAATTCACTTTTGTAACCATTTCACTCAACTCAACATTTAGAGCTCTATATATCTTTTTAACATATTTAGTTAAACATATAGTCAAACTTCTCATATTTTACACAAATTTATCAAATCACTTTCACTATTTAAAAACGGTTTTTTTTGCTCATTACCTTCCGAATTTCCGCCTTTATCCTGCGCAAATAGCTCTCCGATGCGTAATCATCGTGCCGCTCGTGCGGATTCAGCTTGCTTGGATTCGCCATTTCTCGTCTGGTGTATTCACTTAGATTCTTCACTTTTCCCTTTTTTGTTTATCTTTTAATCTCCACAATACACTCCACTTTGGTTTTGCTTTTAATCATTTATTTGGTTTTATTCACTTTTTGTTACTTTGTTGCATTTTATATTCACTTTCACTTCACTTTCTAGCTCTTTTACTACACACAAATTGCAACAACTTTGTGTCACACTTTCAGCTACGCTCCCCCGACACACTCCGACACCGGCGGCATTCGAGATGAGAATGCCGGAACACAGATCCCGGAACAGTCGTCAGATCGGCCAACAACACAACACACCACGCCACACCGCGTTCCCTCGCCCCGGGCGCACATGGTCGCCACCACACACATTATAAACATTATCATGATTAACAATTTAACCAAAATTCCCCCACCCTCCCATGTGGTGTGCGTTGTCTCTCGGTCTTGTTCTAACGCGCGGCCAACCCAGCTCGTACCACTCGTCCCTTTGCACGTCGCAGTCTTCCACACACAGCACCAGACGTGGGTTCGGTTCGTTGGTCTTTTCCCACGCCGTGCGACGGGACCACCTTTTTTGTTGTTGCTGTTGTTTGCCTCCTTCTCGCTTATTCCCTACGATCCAAGTAGCAGCTGACCCATAAACCTTCACGCACGCACACATGGGAGAAACGTAGCGCAAAGGGGCGAAGCGCGCTCCGCTCGCTCGTCGTCGTCGTCATCGTCAAACGTCGACAGGATGTAAACAATCTAGCAGGCGAAAGAACGGGAGCGCACAGACACAAACACACACACGCATATGTATCGCCACGGCACGGTGGGAAAAAACAGGAGGGAGGGAACCTTATGCGTGCACTTATGCGCTGCTCTGTGGGAACTTCGGATGCCGAAACTGGGGAAAAGAAGAACGATTCTTCTGCTGCCCCGTTCTGCTTTTTCCCCCTGCAAGCAGCAGCACCGGACCAAACCAGAGGGGTCTTGAATTCCCACACTTTGCGGCACTCGTCCGGAACGTTGCGCACCAAGCACACGCAAAAGGGGGAAAGTAAAGACGAATGCCGTCGCACCTTGAAGGTCGAAGATTCGGGCAGTTTCTCACATTTCCACGCTTAGCGCCAGCGTAGAAGTGAGCCTTTGCGCGCACACGGGAGGCTTCCATCCGGTGGCGGTGAGGTTTGTGCTTTTTATTTTTTCGGCTTTTCGGTAAATCATAATTGAGATCTTGTTACGGCGCGCTCCTCGGACACGCTTATGCTTCCGTACGATCGGGTCCGGGGTACAAACAGAAGGGAGTCCCGGTTGAAGGCAGTTCGATCGTTCCGGTTGGAGTCTGCAAATGTGTCGCAAGGGAGTCGCCGTAAATGCAGCTACTGCAGGAGAAAGGGGGGAGGGAACATTAAAAGAGAAAGTCATTGAACCTTGCCACGAATGGGGCAAGTAACATGCGTTCATTTAAATTTTGAAAAATATGGAAAATTTGCACAAAAATGAATAATGCTAAATTATTCTGGTTTTCATAAAAAAAGTCTTCAAACATTTGAATCTATTGTAGAACATCTCCCATAACCCATCCCAACCCATCACTCGTTCGACTGCTCAGGTTACCCCCGGTACGTGTATTGCTCACCGTAAGCAGGCTTGAGAAAGTCCACACTCAACGTTCTCACACGATGATGATGATGATGATGATGACGCCGTCCTACCATACCTTCGTGCCCTCTTCTCGACCCTTCCCTTTGGTGGGATCCTTTTTTTCCGCAAGGATTCCTCAACACACACGCGCCTTCCCTCGTTGCTTTGCGTTTCGTACGGCGAAGAAGGAAACCCTAAAAAGGAACACACACACACGCCCCGTAACGCGAGCAAGCCGAAGAAGTGTGAGAAAAAAGTTAATCCTCCCCGCTGCCCGGAAGCCCTTTCCGTGTTCGGGGCGTCCGTTTTTTCATTTCTTTTGCTTCACTTATTGTCCTCTCTCTCTCTCTCGCTCGCTCGCTCGCTCGCTGAAGGGAATGGTTCAATCCGGCAGCAAGGAGATGGCAATTTAGCACCGAAGCACCAGTCCGGTGGAAGATGTTTTGTGCCTTCCGGTTTGCTTCTCTTTTGATGTGGTAACAGTTCCTACGGACGCCACACAAATATTGCGCACAAGTGGCGGATGGAGAGGAAATGGAATCGGCGTGGCCGGTGGTGGTGTTGTTGGTCAGTTGCTTGCGAGACCGACCGAGGAGTGGTAATATAATTAAATTGATGTCATTGATTCGTATTTGGTTAACTTTTTTTTAGAGCTAATGTTTGGAGGATTTGGGAAAGAAGAGAATAAATAGATGAAATGATGATTCATCAGTTAAAACAAGCAGTCAAATACAACGTAAATTAATTACACAGGTGGGGAATGGGAAATAGATTCATTTTTCGTTAAATAAAATAGATTCCTGGTTTTTTCAATTAATTTCATACAAGCTGTAAAGAGATCAGTTAGGCGAACCCTGTCTTTTTGGTTGATTTGCAGAGATCAGGATCAGCGGAGTGTGTATCCTTGCTCTCTCTTACTAGGCGCTTATCACACGCTCTTGCTGCACATGCTGCTCAAACAACACACAAAAACTCTCCCGCTGTTTGGTTAAAACATGATAGAATGTATATATTTGTAGTAAACTTTGTAGTTCATTTCCCAGCTAGCCGTTTGCTGCTCCTTCAAACCCTCCCCTTTTCCCAGCATGGACAGGCGGCAGCAAACAGCCCCCAGCCAGCAGCACCTGCTGTGTGGGACACACACAGAGAGTTTAGTGTTAATTGTAAGAAGCTTAACAGTTATGGTGTTGGAATATAAGAGTTATAAATTCGCAAAAAGGAAACTGTCCGGCTTGCTCGCTCTCTCTCTCTCTCTCTCTCTCTCTCTCTCTCTCTCTCCCTCTTCGATCGGACAGGACGGGCCATTAACAGCAGCAACTCGAGGTGCGAAAGAGGGAAACTTTGGGGGCAGTTCAGTAATCTCTCATAGTGCTTCGTACGCTTCGTCTGCTACTTCCCCGTACGCCGCATTCGATTGCATCTCCTTCAGGAACTCGTCCACGTGGCTCTTGCGTTTGCTGCTCCGGTGATGCTTCCCGTCGCTGCCGCTGCGCCCACCTCCCCCTTCGTCCTTCTCTTTGCTCGATTTTTTCTTCTTGTGCTTTTTCTCCTTATCCTTCGACTGAAAGTGGACCAACACAAAAAGAGACATTGAATATCTTCCAATATTTCTCATTTTTAATGTGTAAGGGACCTTTTTCTCTTACCTTTTTCTCCGACGAACTCTTTGATCGATTCACGGACGAGGTGGACACGACATCCTCGCCACCTTCCGGCGATCGACGCTCCTTTGTATCGATCATCGACCAGCCTTCATAGTTTAGGTTCAGCTTTTCCTTCACGCCGGGCGTAATGCGGCCCACCTCCAGCTCCACGCTGGACAGGGACAGCTTCCGCGCTTCCTCATTACCATCCTCCTCCAGCTCGGTGTATTGAGCAGCGGGCGAACGGAGCACCGGTGGTGAGGAGCGTTCTGGTTCGCTTCGGAGAGGATTCGTCACCTTACTGCCTGGCCTTGGCTCTTCTGCCGGTTCATCGGGCAGATCAACCCCACCTGGATCTTCCTCATCGAACCTCGACACGAGCGGATTGTGACGATCGTCCTCGTCTTCATCGCTTTCGATTGCTGGCGGCGGTGACGTAACGTGACGTCCCGCCGTATCCACCGTGTCCTCCAGGAACGACTTGTCCAGCACACCACCGTCCGGACAAAACTCATCCACATTGTCGATCTTGCCAAAGCCCGCATCGGACGACAGTGTGGCCATGGTGGCGCTGCGGGCCGGCGCCTGTTCCTGCTGCCGCTGGGGATTGAGCTTGGCCGTGTTGACGGTTGTCGTTGAAGCGACCGCCAGATGTGAGTTCCGATCGGGCACAATGATGGGATGTCCACCGCCAAGGATGATGCTTTTCGTCGGTCGAATCACCGATGGAACGGTCGGGCTGGTAGGGTGGCTGACGGTGCTTTCGCGTGCCTTCTTTTTGCTGATCAGATTATCCAGAAAGCGTCCGTAGTCGGAGTCGTCGGATTTCTGGAGAAGAGAAAAAGGTATGTTTAGTACAAAAGGGGGACATTTGGAAGGAGTTTCCCAGTACCTGATATTCATCGATCTCCAGCCGGCAGATGTCGAGATCCTGTGCGTTTTTCCTCAGCGACGCCTCGAGGGCACTCTTCTGCAGGTAGAGGAATGGAATGCCGAAGAACTTGTGCAGCAGCCGCAGCCCGAACCCGTTGCGCATCGAGCTGTCCCCGTACACGATTTCCGCCTTCCGCTCCTGGCTGGCCGTCTCGACGAACCCGTGCACCTGTTCCGCCGTAATCACGCGATGGTGTCCCATATCACAGTGATTGCCGAGCAGCAGCACCGGAATGTCGGTCGGCACCTTGGGCAGCTCCCGGCACACGTAATCGAACGTCCACGCCTTCGTAATGTCCATCACCATCACCACACAGTGGGTGCCCTTGTACACGTCGAGAAACTCGGCGTCCAGCACGGGAATGTCGGGTTCCGCACCTGCGCCGGCCGTCGTCAGCTTCAGGTTCGTGCTCTTCTGCTTCGATTTCCCACGGTCCACCACGTCCCACACCTCCACCTTGACCACGTCGTCCGTCGCCTTGAACGACCACTGGATGCTGGCGACCTGGATCTGCTCCGTCGGCGTGTACTGCTCGATGAAGGCTTTGCCCTGCAGCCGCTCCAGCAGACACGATTTGCCCACGTTCCGATCGCCCTTGATCACGACTTTCACTGTCATGGGGGGGAGAGAGGGTGAGAAAGGGTGAGAGAAAGCAAAGGAAAGAATCAATCGATTGTTACGAGAACGCCTGTTACACGCTTGCTACGTACTGTTGTACTGGACGCCACGGGAAAATCGCTTCTTAAGCGAATCCGACATCGTCTGGCCAACGGACTCCGGTATCGACACGGTCGGGCCATCGTTTTTGTTGGCTAGCTTCTTGAAGACGGAAAACATGACTCGACTTGCGGGCGACGAGATTACGCTCCACTCATCACAGGCACACACACACTCCCTTATCGATGGAACTGTTGCATTCGGGATGACGCACTACGGGTTCCCTTGAACCCACCAAAACAGCTGGTAGGTTTTCCACCTTTGGGGCTCTAACTTTTCCACCCACCCGAATCCTGATTTTTCCTTTTGTATACATATCAACGACTTTGTTCGTTGATCCCTTTTTTTAACGAAACACGTCAGGTGGCAGCGAAAACGTCAAAAAGTGGACGCACTTTTTGACGAAACAGACGTCAAACGCGGAAAGCTTCGGTCGGCGAGAGCTTCCACCCTGTTGCCACGCTTTGCAAGTTTTGAATGGTCCGTTGAAAGCTCTACGCCACGAACCGCGTTTGAACACGCGACGGCATCGTCTTGATGTCATTCTTTTTCCTGGGAAAGGCAACTGTGTTGATATTGAACAGCGAATATTTACGAACTACGGGCGAATACGATACCAAGAAACCGTTGAGTTCAAAAAGAAGCAGAAAAGAACGACGAACAATGCCAGAGACTTGCAAAGAATAATCGGAAAAATCGAGCGGACATTCGGATATTGATCATTTTAAACAAAATGCAAAAGAAATATGCATTAGAATGCGAGGAGGTTTCGTTTATTGATTCACCTTAATGCCATTATTACTCACATTGAACTGTTGCATAACACAACCGCGGCTTACACACCACGCGCTCAGCCGAACACATGGTCTTGAAAGCATCGCTTCCCTAGATAACTCCATGTGTCCGTTTTTTCTAACAATTCCATTTCTACTGCACCACACCATGCCAAAGCTGAGACGGGAAGAATCTGTTCTGTGAAAAATAGAAGCAAAAAGTGAGGTTAGTACGTGCTTATCCATTTTTGCTGTTGATTGTGTAGCAGAGCGCGCGCGTTCATTTTCACACGTTCTACATGAAAGCCGGCAAATATGACTCAGATATTTTGGACTTGGGTTTGCATCACCGTTAAAGAAAGCTCATTGGATTGGCTCTTTGGTTTCTCATCATTGTAAATTTGACCGACTGTGATGCTTCAAGAGAACGGAAGAAAACACGCGCCACACCAAAAACCACACATCACCACCCCGCCACGGACGGTTTTCTCTCGACCGACACACGGACACCACACACATTTTTGTGGTTATGGCGCGTACGCGCACGCACACACACACACATTCACATGAACGATAGTTACCTTCTTTTCCGTTTCACGGTACAGCACGCCCCGCAAGCAGCAGAACATGGGAAGATAGAGAAGCCGCACGCATCACACACACACATACAAGCACAAGCCTCCTATGCCTGCTTTGACGAAATCTACAAGCACATGGCGGACGGGCACAGTTCATCACCCCGCCTTTTTTCTCTTCGCTGGCCTAAGTAACCGGCAACATCTCACAGTATACTCCTGTGATTTGACCATTGAAAAGTAGCAAACTCACAGGGATATACTGCGAAACATCACACGATAAGCGTACAGTTCCCCGATCGACCACGCACACAGAATAATGAAGCCCTCCATTCTATGAAAAAAGCAATGGTGTACACCACACACCACCATAACCCAAGCCGTCTGCATTTGGCGCTTCAACACTGCTACCTGCTGAGCACACGTTCAGGGAACGGACCATGCAAGCGCAGTGAAACAAAACCCTAACAAAAACCATGCTATGAAATTGGACTAAGCAAAAATGGTTCGTTTCACACAAATCACTCGCCATTCTGAGCCCAAATAAAACTTAATACAAGATGAAAATCACTCCCCTACGCTCGACACACCAGCGCATCCGCCACCATGGTACAAGTGAGCGAAGGGGAAACCACGCCAAGCCTACTTGAGTGCCGAAAATGCCGACCATCAAGCAGACGCCCCGAAAAACACTCCAAATTCCCGATTCAAACCTATTTTCCTGCTCAAACGAGTTAAAATGTTCCCAAATTTAGCCCACCACCGGTTTTAACCACTTTTTACAACCAAATTCACACTTTGCCCTGACTTAACCACAACTTTTCTACGCAGCTAACGCGACACACGTCTGCTTGCACCGGAGACGAAAGCGGAAGTACAGCCGTTCGAGCAGTTGCACGACACCAATATGGTGCGAATCGAGCAGCAGTTCCCAGTCGCGATTTTCCGTGACATTTCGGCATGGAAACCCGAATAATCCCGCATCCACTGTTGACACACCGTGTCGAGCGGTTTTTATTGCTTTTCCGGTTTCTTGTTCAACCAACAATTGTAAAAATAGTAATCGAATAAACAACCAAAGCGTTCCAATAACATGCTGAATTTTGAAAAGGAAATTTAGTAGCGTTTTTTTTTAAACTTTACAGCAGTTCTAGCTAAAAGTACGACCAATAATTCCGAGACAGAATCGACCACTGTGCGCTGCGGCCCATGTGGAGTGAATAGGATGGGATTATTTCACGCACACAAACAGTTTCTTTGCTTTGTTTACCCGATTTGAACTGAGCGTTGGCTAGAAACAGCAATCTTTTGAACGCAACGTCTTTTAGAACGATTAATTTATTCGCCGGTTTACGCTTAACAATAATTGTGATAAAATAATAAGTTAGTATCGGTGCTAGATAAAATATAAAATAAACTTTGTTCTTCCTCATCATCACACGCACGCACGCACACCCTGTGCTGGCCCCGACCCAGACTGTTTGCCAAAGGGGAGACGGAGACAACACACAGCCGGGCGGTAGAATTGGAAGCGGAATGAAAATGCTTTGTGAATCTTTGTGGAATGTAAACCCTCCTTCCTGTTGCTGTTCCTCGAAAGGCTCTTACACTACTCGCCATTGCAGTACACTCGTGTCCATACCGCCGGCCGACAGAAGACGGACGCCATCGTGCATAAACTGTACCGCTGTTACGTGGCTGCTGTGTCCCCTGTAACTATGCGATAGCGACTGGAAAAGCCATGGCAAAAAGAAGACACTCTTTTAATACAAACTCTTCTCCCTCTAGCGGATAAGTTCCATCTCTTACCTTTGGCTGCGAAGCTGGGAAACTAAACAGTCGAATTTTGCCGAAATCATCGGCACAAACCAGGAACTGCTCCTCGCCATCCTTGCACACACTGTTGATGTCCGTGCCGTCGAAATTTTCCGGCCAAATGCCGATCGTTTCAAAGCTGACCGAGCAGTTTTGGGTGGCCCATTCAAGGTTCTTTACCGTGCTTTGGCTCGTTATTTGGCGGCAAAGCGTGGGATTCCCTGTGGGTGGAAGAATCCAATTAAAGAAATTGATCGAACTATACACGACCTGCACGAGCACGAGAGCTTACAGTATAATATTTCGTAGTCGCCCGAGTTCGATCGCAACACTTGACTGTCCTTGGACCAATCGAGATGTGATATGAAACTAGAATGACCCTGCAAAGACAAAGTAGAAGTCACATTAGTATGAAACTTGTTGCACGTTGCAATTCCGCCTGTTGTCACTTACCGTGCACTTTCCAATCTTGGAAAACCGGTGCGCCACCTTCGTGCACTGGTAGATGTAGATGCAGTTGTCTTTGGAGCCGACCGCCAGCAGATTACCGTCGGGTGAGAACTGCATGCACTGTATCACCTCCTGCCCGTCCGTGTACGTGGCCAACAGCTCCCGGGTTACGATATCGAACACCGACCAACGGCCACCGACACCGCCCGCCACAATCACGTCGCCCGCATTCGCTATCTGGACCGCGTGGATCGGTTCGCCGATGTCCTTGCTCCACACGACCGAGTGCGACAGCGAGTCCCACAGCTGCAGCAACCTGTCCCGCCCGCCGGTGACGAACTGTGCCACCTGCGGATGCGTTGCCAGCGACCACAGAATGTCCGTGTGGCCCATCACGATCGGCACGAGGCTGAGGGTAAAGTCGCCGGAAAGTATGCAGTTCTTCGTCGTACCGATGAGCAGCTGCGAGCCTTTGCCCTCCGCTACGACTCGCACCGCTCCGAAGTGTGCTTCGACGATCTGTTCCGCCTTGATGTGCAGCGCGTCGTCGAACAGCAGCAGCAGTCCATCCTTGCCGCCCGTCACGAAGCCCCCATTGCGCAGGGCACAGATCGAGAACACCGGTCCCTCGTGCACCTTCTTCAGGAAGCGACTGATAACGTTGGTGCCCCGCTTCCACACGGCCAGATTGCCGCTCGAATCGCCGGTCACGACGTCGCCCGTCTGCGTGAACGAGATGGCCGTCACGTACTTGGGCTTCTCGAAGCTCTCGAACACGCCCATCCGCTTGTACAGCATGCCATTCTGGTCGAGCGACCAAAAGGCGATATGATTTTTCCCTATCGTAATGATCTGTCCCTTATCGAGGGGGTGAAACTCGACCGCCACCACCGTATCGACCGAGCACTTGGTTTCGGTGATCTTGCGGCCGCCCTCCTTCTTCTGCCAGTCCCAGATGGAGATGATCTTGTCCGGCGAATCATCGATTGCGGCCAGAATGCTGCCACTGTCCGCTCGGCTGAAGGAAAGGCAGTTGATCGAACCGGTAAACTCGCCGCAACCGATCATGTTGAGCGTGGCCAACGAGACCGAGTTCCAGATGAGGATGTGAGGTAGCGAATCGCGCCCTTCATGTCCACCGCACTGACCGCTGGCCACCAGCAGCTTGTTCGGATGGACGGCCAGGCTCTTCACGTCATCCGTGTGCCCGAGGTAGTGACGCTGCGTGTGCTCGTCCATGTTGTACAGGATGACGACGGCTGCCACAAAGTACACCATCTCGCCGGTCGGCAGCTGGTACAGATTGGACCGACAGTCCTTGCCGCGGTAGCCGTAGGCCCAATCGAGCCGCAAGCGTCTGTTCGGGGCCGGCTGCACCTTCGTCAGCTCGTACGTGGACAGTTGTGCTTCGGGAAGGTGAATTACGATCGGCCGTCCGCTGATGTACAGCTTCACGTACTCGTCGTCCTCGTTCTTTCGCTGCACGTACGGATGCGTTTGGCCCTGGCGGCTGGAGTTGCCACTGAGATTCAGCAGTGATTTGGCCGAAAACCTCGACATGCTGGAAAGGGGAAAGCATGGTACATACAGTTAGTGAGACAAATAATATGAAGGGCAATTGAACTACCCAGCGAATGAGTGTTTTCTAGCCGTAATAAATCCCCACAGTAGATAAGCTTCTAATGCAAGATTTGGGGCCATGCGAAAGATTAATCTTATCAAATCTTAGCAAACAAATCCGGATCAAAGGTAGCCCTCCTAACGCAGCCGGACATCATTGTTGCCGTACCTTCCACTGCTTCCGGTGCCGCTCGGGCTGCCGGGTGTGCTGATGAAATCCCCCGTCGAGGACCACCGCTTGCCCATGCCGCCGGACGACGCGAGCAGGGCATGGTGCGAGTTGGCCACGGCGGACGCATTCGGTTGCCGCGGCGAAGGGGACGGGGCGGGCGAGATCGAATGACTGCTCATCGAGTCGGAGTGCAGCGAGCCGTTCGAATAGTGGATGGCCTTTTGCGCGAGGTTCGTCTTTACGCGGGACGGCGAGCTGGTCACCCGCGACGGGACGCGACCGAAGCGTTTTTCATCCACGGTGGAATTTACTGAAACGCGAAATGAATAGTGATAAGGAATTAGCATGCTTTTGTTGTAAACCACCCCCCCTATGGGAGAAGGCAACGATCCCGCGATAATAAATCATTTACGGGTTCGCTGAGTGTGTAGGTGTGTGTGTGTTTGTGTGGTTTTAAAAATAGCCAACTGTACACCTACGCCTCGTGAGTGTGTTGCGGGAGAAGCGAAAACTTTTGCTGGATAAACTATTCTGCCCACTGGCGGAAACGTTATCGCTGACCGTATGATGTCCGCCGCTGCTTCCTCCCGTACCGCCCGCCGCAGGCGTCCCGGTACCACCGCGGCCGCTGCCACTCGTACTGTTCTCGTAGCTGTTATCTATCGTGGCCAGCCGACGTAATACATCGGCCAGCGTGGACTTGAGACAGACGATCTCATCCTTGTGCTCCAGTACCTGCCGCTCGAGATCGTACACTCGCTCCACTAGGCCGGCCTTTTCGGTTTCCAGCATTTCCTCTGCAACGAAGAGAGAGAGAAAAACACACACAGCGTTCGATTAGTTCAAGGACACACGTTCACACTGACCTCGGTAATCCTACGCCTAAAAGTGGGTCAGAATGGGGTGGCAAAAGGGTATTTAGGAAGAAGAAAAACAAATTTACGCCATTCTTTGGAACCGTTCGACGCATCCATCGTCTTCTTCGCGGTGTCCGCTGTTGACAACACGGGCTGTACTGCGGACATTTGGTCATTGGTTGCCTCCGCCAACCCCCTTGGTGTACGAGCGGAAGGTGTTGGTGGTGATGATTGAGCAAATACTACACACCGATCGTCGTTACACAACGCGACAACAAGCAAACACTACACCACATCGAGGGGGATGGTGATGATATGGTTGGACGCGCTACGAGCAGCCCGCCAGCACTGTGAGACACATTTTGAGCAACGCCGGTATCCGCAGGATAACGAAAACAAAACAGGACACCGGGATCACAACACAACACAAACACGTCGCCGTGCGTAAAACGGGCAGGTGACAGCCGGGCTCGCCGTCACACGCTCGTGCTTTCCGGCAGCGCCACACAACTGCCGAAGCGGGGAAAAGGACGGTCTGCTTGTGAACGTATTTCCCCGTTTTTTCGCGTAGCTTGGCGGAACATGCGCGCACACTCTACTCTAATCAACCCACTACACAGCACGGTGAGGCTCGTACAGCAGCGGCGAGGGCTATGGAATTCGCTGTGATATGGCGTGCCTATAGACACCCTGCTGCTGCTGCTGATGTTACTGCTGGACACTCCGCGCCCGTGACGGTGGTTTGTTGTGGTGGCTTGTGTGATGTTTTAGATAGGGCAGCTCGTACGTTAAGGGTGCACAGGAGAGAGAGAGAGGGCCACGGCGGCGGCGGCTGCAGTCCAGTGTGTCTCTTGTTGTGTTTTGCGCTATTTATTATCACCATCGTCGCTGCTCTATCGCACTGCACAATCAAAAACTGTACAGCGATGCCGCATGTTGCCCCGTCATGTCCCTCCTTCGAGAGATAGCCGCCGGAGAGAGAGAGAGGGGTGTGCTTGAGAATGCCCGAAATATTGCCTCCGTCCGTGTGGGTGGACTTGGAGCTGTTTTTGGGATACTTAGAAAACGAAACGCTTAAACAAATGACAATTTGTTGTTCGCTTTTTCTTGGTGGATGCTGCATTTGGTAAACGGCTATCAAACACACCGGGTGTCGTAGGCGTTGGTGTGGGGCTGGACCGTTCGCTACAAGTACAGAGGATAGCTAAAAAGCATGAGAGCGTGCGTTTGCTTGATACCTACTCACCTGAAAATTCATGCAAATTTTTGTATGACTTTTGCGCCCGGCTGTGGATGTTGTTGGTGGTATTGCCGCTGCTGCTGTTGCTGCTGCTGACGGTGGTCGTTGACTGTGTCATTTCCAGTACCTGCTCATCCACCTCCTCCACGCTGGTGGACATTATGTGATGATGATGGTGATGTTGATGTTGAGTCGACATCATGGTGGAGCTTTTAACAATATCCCCTCCTCCTTCGCCAGTCGTAGCAGCCGTTTCCTGGTCAGTTTCGTTGCTCATCGCTGGGTGCGAAACCTTTTCTTTTTGTGTTGGTTCTACTAAAACACAAACACACACAGACACACACACACATCCACCGGTGTTAACAGCGTCAAATAGATAAACTTTGAAGGTTGGTGTACAGTTTTTTTGTGTTGAGCTCCCTTCTTCAATTTCAACCCCTTCTACCACGGGGCGGCCCTTTTATGATGGATGGAACCGTTTTTTTGGTGATCACACTATCGCTACAATCAGTGGGCGATGAGCAGCAATGGGTGATTATACTTTGATGGATCTAGTAACCGCGGCATGTGCCCCCCGAATAACGTGCGACGTGCCCCCCTCCTTTCCTTATTATTTGATGCGTTTTTTCGTGTGTTTTTTCTGTCGCTATTAGTTAACACATCACCGGGAAGTAGTGGCCTTCGGATTGTTTGCTTTCGACCAACTCGTCGTTGCTCGCCAGCGAAAGCTCTCCAGACCGGTCCGGTCGCTTTGCGTACGACACCAACAGAGTACGACGACGGGGCTCGCCGTTCGTATGGGCTGATGGTTCAGCTAATTCACACATCGAATGACATCATGGCATGGCCAAACATGGTGGGGCGACGAGCTGGAATACCATCACCATCATCGTTGGTCCCCCTTTCAACCGCTTTCTTCGCCACCTCACTACCGTAAGTCCGCAGGCTTTCCGGTGGACATTTTCCGCCTCCGGACGTCGGTGTGTATTATTGGTCGTACGCCGGCAAAAAATAATAATAAAATGCCAAACGTGTACGTGTCTCGTCGTTGCCGGGCGCCGGGGTGTGAATATTAATGGCTTTCGGGGTCGATTTTGGGATGCGTTTTCGCGGCGAGCCGGGCGTTGCTTTACTGGTGATGGTGTGTGCGCAGTGATAGCATCGCGGAAATTTAGGCACGTTCGTGATTGTGTGCTGCGCGCTCGCTCTCGCGGATCAGGCTACCCCTTGTGCTGGTGATAACGCGGCTTCTGACCGCGAACCGAGCGGTTTGTTGTTGTTTAGATAACTCTCTCCACCTCACCCAGCGCGGCACCAGCAAAGCTTCACACAACGAAGCGAACGTTTTAACTTCACCGGAATGAATGAACCGGCCAAGGCAGGTTAGCGCGTTTATGGTTGTTGCTCTACTTTGTCACGTCACAAGAAAATTAAGTAGCTCACAATTTCCCATGCTTAAAATGCGCTCTCCTTTCCCTGAGATGAGAAGAGATGAAAACGACCCAACTCACACGCTGGTTCTGTCTGCTGGTTCGTCGCTGCCGTCTTCACAGTACTGTTGGCACAGTTTTTGCTTTCCTTTCCCCCCTGACGGAGCGGGCGGGTGAAGCTTTTCCTTGCCTTTTTTTCCGCTGTACCGTTACCGGTATTTGGAGCTCTCCTCCTCCTTACGGAACACGCGCGCAAGAGATGCTGGCCCAATGGTGGAGAGAAACGAGCTCGCGGCTCTGCGGAATTTCGGTACTAAGTATGGGGCGTGTTTTTTGTAGCGACTTCGTCGTTAGACTGCTATTAGTTTCGGCTCATTTTTTGGCAAACGGCCACACCACTGCCGATTCCGGTATTCACCACCGACGAAGAAGATGAGCACGAACTGCTGCTACTGCTGCTGCTGCTGCTGCCGGAATGTCGTACGGTGTGCGGCGGAAAGTGGGACAACTATGCTGTTTTCCAGCGACATTCCACACACCGTTCCCCCGGAACAGTCACCGTTTCGGACACGTTTGTGGAAACCCCACAACCGGGGGGGAAGACAGTGAGCAAAAAAGTATCACATACACACACAAACACACGCACTGGACAATGCTGCGACAATTGTTCGAGCTTTCGAAAGCTTGTGCTGAATGAAACACCACTCTGTAAACACTCGGCGATATGGATGCGTCTTTTGTTTTGTCACCAAATATTTACACTTAACACGCGTCGATGTTTCGCTTAATTAAGGCAACGATAGCCCTGTACCCTCTCTGTCGCGCTCCCTCCCTTGCACCGTGTGTACGTTTGACTGCAAAGCAAAGTGCACCACTTGAGAGAATGCTTCTTGATTTTATACGGCGATGGCTGGAGAGTGCTTTTTTGTCACACAAATTTGCACATGAAGAGGCCCTTTTTCTGTTTATACGCACACCGCTGAAACACAATTGACCACCTTTCCTTTCCAACGCTCCCGCAGCGAAACGACACACGATACGATAAAATTCCCCTTTTTCGGTACTCGGGCAGCTGGAGAGCCGTACGCGCAGCTAAAAATCGCGATGGCTTAGGAGAAATGCACAGTGCACTGTGTGTGCTCTATTCCCGTGGGGCGATTGAAGCTGAGTGGCGATCACACGCACACCATCAACCGAGCACCCGCTTCGCAGGTAGTGTGCGCGTAACGGTGTGTATACGGACGCACCTTACATTGTTGTAACGCACACACCGGTAAGCGGGCAAGTTCGCTTACCTGCCCGTATGGTGCGAGCGAAAGAGCAAGCGACAGCAAGGGCTGCTCCCTTGCAGGCGGTGCTGTCTTGCTCTCGCACCACACACCATATGACATTTTCTAGCGAAGCCAAACGGCACAGGGAACAGGTGGCTTTTGACCGTTAGGGCGTTTTAAAACGCGTCTCTTTGTATCCTTTTACCGTGGAAGCCCTATTTGGCGCCAGAATCCTGTGTGCTTCACGCAGCCATTTTTAAACTGGTTCACCTTTCAACATTTGTCACGTGATTGAATGACCCTCACAGAACAGCGCAAGAAGGTCGGAGCGCGTGGACTCACATGACGAGCAAGGATCACTTCAAGGATATCGCAAAGAATGTGATTTGTTTGATGAAATTCCTACCTAATGATTGCACCCGATGATACTTTATCATCTGATCGACGTCCTGGCACTTCTGCTCCCCACGAGATCCCGACGCTAGCTCTTTCTCTCTCTCTATCTGACGGCAGCTCAGCTTCACCCAAGTTCACAAGGTTATGCGCTGACACGGCGCGCTGACCAGCAGCCACGAATTGAGGTCACCGAAAACTGTGCTCTGTGTGTTTGCGCCGGATGAACAATTCTGCTCGGATCAACGACGTATCCCCTGCACTGCGATGCTGTTGGCGATGATGATCGTTGGCCACTGGCGCTGCGCACAAACAGCGCAACCCATAACGGCCACGCGCAAGCCCCTGCCAAAGAGTGTATGTATTTATGGTTGAATTGAACCTCTTTCCAAAAACGGTATTGAGCGAAAACCCGAAACCCCTTTTACTTAGCTCCTCCGCCGCCGAACGCTGATCATCAGCCAACCCCACCCTTCCCGCCAATTCCTTCCCATGCAGTTGGTTGCTGCTGCTGCTGCTGGGTGTTGAATGAATTGGTTTGGCCAATTTGGCACAACATATACGCGAGATGTGGTGCCTTTGCTTGCACACACACGACGCGGCCAGTCTTACCTTCCTGCTCTAGCTGCCACGCGAGCGGCCATATCAACACAAAACCTTCCAGTTCCTCACGCACCGCTGACCTTTTGGAAGTGCGCGTGAACCATCATCATCATCATCATCAGCAGCAGCAGCAGCAAGCTGATCTTGGAAGGCGCTTTACGCGCTACCGGACGCCTTTGGTGATGTCAAGGTTAAGGGTCCGCCGCTACGGGCAATGTTTACTTTGGTGGGGTGTGCCCTGGGGGCAGCCACACAGCGTGATAGAGGGAAGAAGAAGTTTAAAGATTAGGTTGATGTGTGGCCCATTTTATTGACCGCCGTTGCGCGAACTCCATCGTTTATTACACATGGTTGGAAGTAATTACATCGCCTCTATTGTACTATTGTCAAAGCGCGTGCGTGTGTGGACACTTTAATGGCTAATAAAGCATTGATCGGACATAATTGAATGTATTTTTTTGGGGGGGGAGTTGTACACGGTCGTCCCACCAGCGTTGTTTTAGTAGCCTTTCCAAAATGGTACGTCCTAAGTGCGCTTGCTCTTCTTGGTAATGTTGATCTGCACGATGAAGCAGCATGATTCGCTGTTCTCGCCGGTCAGCTTCCACTTCACGTCGTAGTGTTTCTGTGGGAAGAAGTTATATCACCAAGATGGCCTCGTGTAATGGAAGTAAAGTTATGGTTCCGTCTACCGTTTACTACCTACCGGAGGGTAAGACTTCTTGATGGGCAAATCGTAGGCGTACGTTTGCCGAGTGCCGGACACCGTGGGACACTTGGTAGACTTGCAGGCTGCCGTGTCCATGCCAACGAAGGGCAGATCAAAATTTGGCTGAGTCCAGGACACATCGGCAGTCAGCTCGTTTGCGGCAAACTCTGAAACGACAGAACGGAGCAGGATGGAACCAGATTAAAACGACTGGACATTGGAGTGGTTCTGGACATTGGTCGTCGCACATACCGGGGGTAAAGTCGAACGATATGCTAACGTTCGTTCCACGGTACACGGTGCAGGCAACTCCTTCCGCCGCTTCCGGGCAGGGCGAGATCGAAACCTCATGGATTGTACATTTCTCTGTTTTTGTTTTCGGAAAGGAAATGGAATTAACGTACAAACAACTCTTGTAGGATTGTGAATTTCTGAGCCACTCTACCTTCACCGGGACATTTCTTAAAGTTCACTACTTCTGCCCAAGCCACATTGAGGCACAATGCCACAATAGCGACTGTTTGAAAGTACTTCATTTTCACTTGAGAAGGAACACACGGACTCACGCTAACAGTGATGCTGCTGCTGCTAGCAATCAGTAAAGACTGACATGGCAGCCAACAGATCATCAGCGAGGCAGATGGCGTTGTTCAGAGTTCCGAACCGATCGTTTGTCTTTCCAATGAATTGGCCGTGTGTTTGGCGTTCTCTTATCAGGATCGAACTGCAGCGCAGGCGTTAATCGCTTTCCTGTAATCAAATGAGGTCTTGCGAGCAATAGGCGATCGCGGGCGATGGGCACCAAGGAATGGTTCCACTTTTTGAGTGTTGGAATATTTGTAAGGTCAATGGCTGCTGGTTTCAGATGTTGCGTTGCGATTCGTGAGGAAGGACAGTGTATATTTTGACAAAAAACGTTGCTGTGATATTCACCAAACGAAAGCGATGGGCGATAATGTGTTGCTTATATAGTATAATGAGATTTAATTCCGTAATTTTCTAGTCACTGGACTGCGGGCGCGATAAGCAGACGACCACTAATACGCCAGAGAGACTTGAGTTGAACTAGCACCTCCCTCTCCCCCCCCCATTACCTTAATCTTTTGCACCGAGCAGACTTTCACGCGATGTCTAAAATACTTCTGTGTGTGTGTATATTTGCTTTTCCGATTTTAGTTCTTTGGCTCAGCCTAACCACGTACGATCCGCGCGGCTCAAACGATGCAGAGCGTCGTATCACGACACAGCGATATTTGCGCCTCCTGCAGTATCCTCAGTCTGGGCCCGAGCGGTATGCCCATCTTCTGCAGCCGTTCCTCGCCCAGATACGGCAGCTCGATCATACCGACGCGTTCACTCTCGAAGATGGGAGCATATTTCTGCAAAGAAGTACAGATTGAGTAAGTTTGTTGGCTGGGAAGGTTTCGTTAGTGAACAGCTTACCTCGTAGCCGAGCTTTTTAAGAAACAGCTTCATTAGCGGAGGATCTTCGCCAAAGAACTTGGTCAACTTCTTGACCCGCTTCGGGTTGGTCAGATTGATCGGTTCCCGGGAGGAAGCGTTTGCCGCATTCCCGCTACTGTTCATCGGTAGGTTGTGCATCGATTGGGAGCGTAGCAGTGCGAGATCATTGCGCAACTCCTCCAGTTCCTGTGAAACCAGGTGCTGCGAGCGCATCTCGGACGACAGATGGGCCACGCTGCGAGCAAGCGTGACGACGTGCGATTCCAACCGCTGGAAACGCTTGTTAATGCCCTTGATGTCACGCACCTTACGGCGCTCGTCCAGTCTTCGCCGATCCCGGATCGGGCGGCCGCTGATCGAGCTGGACGGTAGCGACGACATGCTGCCGTGCCGTCGGCGTCGATTCGCACGCAGCGTTGACTCGTTCGTGGCCATACGATTGCCGAGCATCTTCAGCACCTCGCTGTACATCGTCTCCAGTCCCTCGAGCTGGTTACGGATTTGCTGCAGCCCGCCACCGTCCGTCTCCGACTCGGACACCGACTGGGCACCGTCCCACGGACCACCGAGCAGTGATTCGAGATCGAGCGAGCGTGTTGTGTTGGTGACTGAGGCAACATCCGTATCTAAGCCGAACACTGTTTCGTGCGAAAGAAGGAATAGAAATTGGAATAGATTGAGGGCATCGAGACGTATGCTTGCATACTTACAGTGCTTTTTAAGGGCGTTCTGCTCGTGCTTCTTGTTGCTCGATAGCTTCAGATGGTTCATGTAGTTCTGTATTGTGTTGGGAGAGGGTTGTCCCTTCGAGGGACCGATCGGTTGCGGATTTTTGCTTGCCCGGTTGTACGTATCCGTGCCGTACTCTTGCTTCTGCAGCTTGGAAGCATTGTTTGGTTTTGTCTGGGTGTTGCCACTGGTCTGCCCAACGCTGTGGTTATACGTTTCGTGCGGCGATAGTGGCGGCAGCGGTGGGGACATTGATGAGGCACTTTCGGACATGGTGCTCTCGGGTCGAAGGTTCAACGATTTCATCCCCGGCTCGAGGATGTTTCGAAGTTCCACATCAACTACATCGACCTGCCGTATTATTAAAAGCCAAAGTTTATATTGAAAACCACAACGCCACATCAACGGTACTTACCCATTCACCGTCGGACTTGACTTTGTTTTTCTCCATCACCGCGTCAGCACTGGCAGTAGCCATGGAGGAGCTACCGCGACCAGAATCAACGTTCGACGAGTGATTGCCATTTTTATCGTACGCTCCGGCATCGTGCGACTCTCCGGTGGATATGTTGACCGACGAGCCACTGTTTATGTCGACCGAGATTGTGTGCTTCTGCATTCCAGCCTCCCCCTGATTGTGGTGATGATGATGATGCGGATGATGATGATGGCCTCCACTTTGATCTCCCACTGTCACCGTTGTGTTGTAGGATGATGATTGCATGTTAGAACTCGAGCCACCCTCCATGGCAGCTCGCTGTTTGGCGTTATGTACAGCCTGCTGATACGACATGTGATGTTGCTGCTGTAGATGCTGCTGTTGCTGATTGTGTGGCTGCTGCTGCTGTTGCTGCTGGCCATGATTGTGCCGATAGTTTTGGATGTAGGCGGGTTGCTGTGGTGTGGACCGGTTAGCGTGCATCGCCGCTCCCTGACCCTGTCCAGATCCGTTCGGTAGGGGTTGATTCGTCTGGCGACTGACACTGTGCTGCCGAAAGCCACCATCGTCACTATCCGTACCATCCACCGGTGCCGGCAGCATACTGACCACGTGCTGCGTGTTACGACTGCCCTGTTCGCTGGCCATGTTTAGCTGCGGCTGGGAGAGAGCTTTCGATCCACCGAAGCTTTCCGCCGGATCGGAGAACTTCTTGTGATAGTACAGTGGGGAATTGGTTTGGCTGCCGGACGGCCACACGTTTAGGTTGGACTGTGCCTGCAGCAAGTTGTTGTCGGAGGCCGAGCTGTACATGTACGATCCGCTCTGATTGTTGCCGCTGTGTTGCTGCTGCTGCTGCTGCTGCTGACTGCCTGATTGACCCTGATCCAAGTTCGACTGGTGCCCATGCAGCATTGAGGTCACATTGTTCAGTTCGTCGCTCTGTTCGTTGGCATCCTTTTTGAACTTGGACGAGATGAGGTCCTTCAGAGTGTGGTACGTCTTGGTGACGGATTTCTTTACCGTCGTGGCGTCTTTATCCCGCTGGAAGCTACCATCGCCTCGATCGGCAAGCGCCGTCACGTCTTCCGGGAAGCGCACGATCGTGCGTGGCATCGAACCAGCAACGGCCGAATGTATAACATCCATCTGGGGTTGATTCTGCAAAGTTTGAAAGAAGATTGTAAATAATGGATGAGATTATTTAGTAAACAAATCCCACTTACCCATGCTTGCGTCTGTTTCACTGGCAGATCCGGCCCAATAGCGGACGTTGAGGATCGATTCAACAATGCCGGTAGGCTTGTGTTTCTGTTGTCTTGCATGAGTGGAATTTTTGAAGAATTTTTGTTCGACGACAGTATCAGTTCCCGTTCAATCTGGAATAGGGGAACGATTTATTGATACTGCATAAATAAAGCTATGTCCTGAGCGCGATCAAAACCTACCGGAAACTTGGAGGAATGGGTGCGGAGCGGTGTGTTCAGTACGTGTGCCTCCGTCGATGCCGTGCCCGGTATGCTGGAGTGATGGTCATGCTGCATACCGTACGCACCGAGCGGTTGTGGTGGCATTCTGTACGGTGGATTCATGCAATTCACTAGCGCGTTCAGTCTTTCGGGGGAAAAGTGGTGCGCATCAATCGTCGCTACAAAGAAGAAGAAGGGTAAGGCAAAAGCACGATTAAAAGCGCGTTTAAATGACTTGGATCGCGGGAGCGTGGGTGCGTGAGAAATTCGGCGATCTCGGCTCGTGCCTCGGACCAGATCGGAGAGTGCCAGTAAAGGTTAAAAACGGTTGACGATGATCATCAGGGGGAGGGTACTGCCACAACTACGGCTACTACCATTGGTTGCCGCATGGCTATGATTATGGTGACTGTTGCTGCTATGGTGGTTACGATGTCCCCGCTGGTTTTTAATCTGTCTCAGCGTTTTAACGCGCATCTTCTTTCTTGTTTTGAGCTACTTTGTTTCTCCTTAATGCTCGATCGGAAATTACTCTAGCTCTCGGGAATCACGATAACATCACTCGCGATTACACTTAATCGTCGCGTACAGCACCAACAAAAAAAAGAAGGGCCACCATGGCTGGAATTCCACCACATCCAATTACGCGGGTGTGCTAATTTGGAATAAATTTTCGTGCGAACGACAACGCCGGAGCTATTAATCACTCGCGTTTCACTGATTCGTTGGGCTCCAGACAATCATAATTGATCATGGGAAGACGAGGGAGTACGCGCGCGCGCGCGCTCGCCCGCGGCACGATTACTTTCGTTGCGCTGATTTGAGAATTTTGGAACGAACGCGGAACGAACAAATGAAGTAACTGATCGACCGTTTAGCGGGGAAGCGTTATTGAGCACTGGCGATGGAGACAGTTCACGGGAATGCTGCACTTTTGAAAATGCACTGTCCAATCAAGCAGCACAGCCGCGCGTGCTTGTTGCCTCGGTCAGGGTTCGCACAGTAATAGCCGTGTGCCGTGTGGATGGCACACGGCCAACGCAGAGATGGCACGAAAAATGCAATGGTGGCGAAGGGACAGCCAGGCTGGTTAGGGTGCGCTGTTCCACTACAGTTGGGCTCGTCCGTAAAGAACGGCCAAAGGAGAGAAAACGAGGGGGAGGATGAACAGCAACATGAGCCCAACGTGAAACCCCTGGCGCAGAAGAGAAGAAGCAACAACAACAACAACAACTCACTCGCTCAATCCAAACCCTCGGCAACCACCACCACAGCGCCTTCACTCTCTGCTTCACTTCAAACAATTGATTTAAATTTCACATTCCAGTGATTTTGATGTGGAAAAGTTATTAAAAACAGAAGCAACCGTGGCAACCCCGTCTTCCAAGGCGAATGGACTCGGGCTGGCATTTGTGTGGAAGAGCGGAAGAGCACGAGAAGCCGCGCGTACGAGGGAAAAAGACGGTGGGATTAAAAGGGGACGACGAACCTGGAGAGGCCAGCGCCAGGGAGTATAAGTAGTATGCGAACCGTTCCCAGCATTGTACGCGCGTTCCCCCCCCCGGATAATTACGTAGCCCCGGTTTCGTTTCCTGCCAACAGGCGGCACTCCAAACACGGCGTAGGTGAGAGAGATCGAGCAGTATGATGATCCCTCCAGACTAAGAGCTTGCTACAACTGGCTGCCGTCGGCGAACGCTGTTTGGTCTGCCTACCGTCTCTTGCAAATATTAAGACACAGACCATGGGTGGAGAGTGTCCGATGTGGTTAGCCCTGGTTGTTGTTCGCACATACCGCTTCTGTCAAAATGGGGGAACAGTCCGGCCTAACCACAGTTCACATCCGGCATGCCTCAGGGCCAATGCAGAAGTGTGGGAGAGAAGCCTTTTTCCGCTTTTCTGGGCTCTGTGTTCACGTCATCAACACATAGGCACACATATCCTTTCCGAATTCTTCGCGAACGTATGATCGATCGCTAATCACAAACACTGATCACACCGGAAACGCTTCGCCGGGTGAATAAACTACTGCCTCGGATCACATTCGGATCGTTCCACAGAAAACGGATCACAGCGACTTTTTAAAGAGGACATAGGGGCTTAGGTTTGTTCCCCAGTCGGTTTCGAGTGTGCACAACTTCCACCTTAAGGTACCTAGACACACACACATTATTCCACCAGGCACTTAGAAAAGTCTTACACACAGTCACACACACAGACACACACACATACGATCTTCGCACGCGGATGGTTCCGTCACGCAGTGTTGATTTTGGTTAACGGCCTGTTTTGTTGCCTTCTGTTGCCTTGTGTTTCGGTTCTTGCCGGCACAGAGTTTGTAGAAAGAAGAAAAAAAACGACACTTTTATCGGTTTTTCGATTCCTGGGTCCCACAAACGTGCGCAATAAACTTTACGGAAAGGGGCCTAGAAAGCCTTTTTGTGCATAGAAATGAGCTGCTACTATACCATATGTCGCGTTCCGTTGGCACACTGAATACTGGGAGCGAGCGCGTTTATGCTACTGCCACGTTTTGGATGATGATGGTGAAAAGATGAGGAGACGAGACGAGATCGCTGGGTCTTCAGGTCAGTTGCAAACAAGACTGCTAGTTAGCGATCAATCGAAGCACAACACAACGAACGCAGCGACGCAGTTTCCCGTCCATCCTGTGCCCCGGACGGTAGACACACGGCAAATAAGGCTGGAGGAACTCGCTCGAAGATTAGAACGTGCAGGCGCGAGCTCGCTCGATCTTCAAGCGCGGAAATGAACGCAACAGGTTTCGGTACACCTTTTCTTCTCGAAATGCTTCCCCACCACCACGGACTCGGGATAGGGGTGTGAGATAGAAAACGGCAGCGCCTCGGAAACCAGGTGTAACGGTTCCGTCTGTCGGGGAATGCAGCCGGTTAGTGTGAGTGAGCACCTTGGGCTGTCCGCCGTCTTTGCTGCTGCTCTTTCTCTCTGCGCGTGTATGGGTGTTGGTGAGCATGTTTTATGCTTGTTTATGCTGGCACGCTGGAACATGAATGGAAGCGAGCAGGAGGTGTGTAGCAGCAGGTTGGGCCTGGAAGACACCATTACCACCACCTGCAGCGAAGCTCGTCTCGATTGGGCTATGACCGTTTCGCAGGACCATAACCTGGACGCGTTGCGTTCGACGCAAGCGCTCGCACCACACTCACTCTTCACGCAGGTGATTACGAGTGTCCGCTACTTACCCTTTGAAGCTGCTCGGAATGTCGACGAGCTTTACTAAGCTTACAGTAGCACACACGCTTTCACAAAGTTAAAACAGCACTAAGAAAACCCTCCTGCCACCTTCTTGTGCATGAGTCAGCCCAGGTGAGTTTAGAATGAATCGATACTTCACACCATCGCTGCCGTACGCACCCAGCGGCCAGGTGTTGTTCGTCGGCAATAAAACCCCGCGAGTAGAATGGTGTGTTGGTGGCATCGTGCAGACCGCGATCGCGGATTCTCTCCACAGAGCGGGTCCACTGTGCGCCTGTGTTAGTGGAGAATTGCGTATCGGTACGGTAAGAAAGAGAAGAAAAGGAACCGAACCTACACGGAGACACGGAGCATAAAACATGGGCCTACAGGGTGCGCTCGCTGAAAAAGACTATGGCTGAGCAGGAGAAGCATACTATCCAGTTGGTATGATGGGAGATGAGTACCGTTTCAGCGCAATCAGCTCGTTGCTCTTTTGCATCATTTGCAGGCAGCAGCAACAGGTTTGTCTGTGCCCTGCCTTCTCCGTTCGATCTCCAGCCCCTGCTCTGCGATATGGATTGAGTACACGCCGCGATAGCCCAGATTCGTTTAATTCGTTCCGGGTCGTCCGGCGATGGTGGCTTTTGTTTGGTCCGGGGCCGCCTCGGCCGACGGCTCCAACATAAACAAATAAATAAAGAGAAAAAGTGCGAACAATAAGCAATTACATGCAAACTAGAGAAGGAGAAAGATCAGCAGACTGCTACAGTAGCTTGTGGGTAGTTTGTGTCTAATTTAGAGTAATAGAAGGCAGGAAATGCTGTCGATCGTTCGGATGTGTAACAGCACCTCCTACATTGCGGATATAAATATTAGTAATGAGGGCTACAATTGCTGATAAATTGATCAATGAAGGCTTGCGATCTAAATACGTTTGAATCATGTCAACGGATTGTTTCATGCAAGCCATTCCGTGACCTCACATTTCAAGTAGTGGAAATCAACAAATCAAGGCATTATTCCTGTACTGCTGATAAATATCTTGCTTTATTACACTGCAAAGAGCTAATTCGGAGAGATCAGAGCAAATATGAACCCTGTTGTTACTCAGTACAATGAAGCATATGTAGGCGGACATGATCATGCAGATCAGTCAGACATAACCACAAATAGAGGGTCGGCGCCTAGAGTTGATGGCATCGCCATGCAGTACTAATGACACCAAACTATCAGAAAGCTAATGTTCTAATCGATAATCTACAAAAGAATTATGTTAGGCTCTATAGTTAGAGTTACTGATACCTAATGTCTATTATCCACAAGAAAAAAGTGTCAATATTTGTTTAATGCACAAGTTATCATTTCCTTTCAAGTCCTGGCCACTGTTACATCTCGCAGCCTCATCGAAATCGATTACGCACAGTTTATTGACAGTGATTGTCTAAAAACACGCGCCTGCACCAAGGGGAGGGCAAGTGATTAAGCGGTCGCACTTATCACCGTAGCCCCCCTGCTTTTGGCGGAATCGATGCGCACAATTAAAACACGACCGGCACGACAGTTGTATAAAGAAGATTTACAGCGTTCCGCTTTTGCGGTGACCAATCCGCGCGCACCGTGGAGTGTCCATCCAATGGGGTTCAGGTTAAAAGCCACCAAAGTATAAAAACCACCGGACATAACCAGTAGCAGCATCAGTTCACTTTCAACACTCTTCAGCGTAGTAATAGCGTCGTCGGCGTGACTTACTGGTCGTGTAGCGAACCCGTGTGCAAACCCTGAGCAGCTCTCTTAACGGTCCAATATCTTTGATAGCAAAGCCTTCCACCCCACCAAGCTTGGAACACAACTCGCGAACGCAATGGCTGGTGAAATGGTAACTATTTCGTTCCGGCTGCTTGACCATCGTCACTGGCTTTGATTTTTGGCAACACATAAAACAAACACGGTTATCAAACCGTACACTTTCCCCTTTCTCCATCCCTGCGGTTTCCCTTTCACTGATTCGCGGCATTGACTTACTCTTACTTCCCGTTGCAGCTGCTGACAAGTTGTCTGGTTGCACTGTGTCTCGTGGTTCCCGGATTAGATGGATCTTATCCAAGTGGCTCCGGACAGGAAAACGTTTTCCCCCACGCTCTGAAAAACGTTCACTCGGTGGAAGTCAGTGGCCAACACTACCCGGCACCGCAAGAAATCCACCAGCAATATGACCATGCTTCAGAGTACTCGGCACCAGCTCCACAGCATCTCCAGCAGCCGCAGCTCTTCCTGCCGCACCAGCAGTACGTGGTGCAGTCGACGTACAATGTCGGTTCCCATCAGGAACATTCTCGCCAGCAGGGAAAGCAGCGCCAAACGGCCCTTCCGTACAATAACCAGCGTCTGCACGTGAAAGTCGAACATCCAGGCGCGGCGCATGGTTTCACTCATCCCATCACTCCCTCCGCTCAGCATCTGCGTCAGCAGTTGCTGCAGGAACCGAAGAAGGACTACCGCTCGTACATTCCGAAAAGCATTGCCCCGAAGCTCAACCCTCTCCATCCGTCGTTCCACCAGAAGCGTAACTTTGTGCCACTCCATCACATCACGCGACAGGTGCCAGTCCCGGCTGGAAAGGTGACCCAGGGACAGCAACACTCATCCCACGGGCAGTCAGAGCCGGTTAAGGCTGCGCTAGCTGCTTCGCCGCCAAAGCACATCGCAGGATAATTGTGCTAGCGATCTCACACTGTTTAGCAATCACTTGTTTAATAAAGTATTTATTATAAAATGAATAATTATCGTTTTGATATCATTTTGGAAATGTAGCGGTTACGAATGAAATAATGACATAAAAGAAAACACATAGGAGGATATCGTTCATTGGAAAAGGTAACGAAAAAGGTATCGGGTTGAGGTAACAGGGTTTTTAAAAACATATATCACACTGTATTTTTTAACATATTTTAGAAAGGAAAGTGATGTGGTGTATGCTTCTTCGCCAGATAGTTATGCAACACACCAATGAACAATGTATAACATAACATGTATTCGGGGGCGTAAATGATAAGATCGTTTCAAAATCGACGACCTAGTTATTAGCAAGGGCTTATTGGAAACCAATACATCCATTTATAAACTTATTACAGTTACAATAATCATGCTACATTATAGACACTTTGCGATTAGATACATTTGCGTTTTCCTGTCATTTAACGAGACATTTGCGTTTTCCTGACAATCTAAAGAATGGTAAATTGTGTTGTACATAATAATCGCAAATATTTATATCTAGATTATGTATATTTCAATACTTAATTTACTAATTTTAATTTTCCGATAACGATAACAAGAATTATGCATCATTAAGATTTTTTTATTCAATGGGAATGATCTAAAAAGGCGGCATTGCTTAAAAATAGAGCATACATTAACCATTCACGATGCTACAATCCATATTGGCTGGGATCTTTTTCTTTGAACGTATCTTTTATTTTAGTCTGTACTATTTTTGCTACCGAAAACCCCTGCAAACGTCTGTTTTGTGTGTGGCATAGTGACTATCCTACCCCTTCAAATGCCAGCGGTTCAACCGTTGCACTGTGGTCACGCCACACATAAAAACTATGATGATAAATTCTATGCTCTGATGTTTTAAGTGGTTTAAAAGATAAAAATACGTAATTATGAAGTATTCAATAATGTAGAATAAATATGTAATAACTAACAGACGTACTCAAAGCAACTATGACACTGCACTTTTTTATTAAGTGATCTTTTGAAATATTAGCTTTTGTATGGTATATGCGATAATATTGTCATAATTTAAAATGCACTATGGTTTCGCTTCTTATGACAGAACGTATGGATGCAGCATATTTAAATGAATTTGTACTTTCTTTTTTTTCTTTCCCTCTTTATCTCTCTCTCTCTTTCTTTCTCTCTTTCTCTCACTATCTCTTTCCCTGCAGTGGAGCTGTGATACGTTGTGGCTTATCAGTCAATGATTGTAATTGCAAAAGGACTTGATGCTTACTCACCCGAATGAGAGCCCACGCTGCTCACCAGGTCACCATAGCTCCCCCCCAGCAAGTGAGATACAGCAAGTGAGCGCGCACCATGCGCTGTGTGCGCTCCAGCTTCGCGTACCTTTGGCGCAGTCTCGGTTTCTGGGCGTCAGGTTCGCGTGCTCGCTGTCAGCTAGCGGTCGGTTAGTTAGACGAGCGAAGTGGTCGGTTTCGGTTCGGTCTTGGCGCGTTAGTAGCGTTCTTCCATCCCCTCTTCTGTTTCGCGACACGCTCACTGGTCGCGCGTTCAATCGCGCCGTTGCGTTCCAGCGCAGCCCTTTTCCCACGCGCGCGTGTGTGTATCTAGCTACGCGTGAAGGGGTGGTCGGTAGTGCGGTTTTGTACGTGTGCATATGATGGTAGGTTGTTGGAATGTGGCGCCTCCCATCCCGTGAAGCTGTGCGGGGGATGCAAGGCATGTCCTCCCGAAAAAGCCGTGCGAAAAACGACTCACGCCTAGAAAAGGATACTAGCGGGGGCAGTGTTGTAGTAAATGTGTGCCAGGGATGCTACAATGCGCTCGATGCTCTTGTGAATCAATGGTTAGAATGCTGCTGTTAATGCTGTGGTTCCGAAGGTAAAAAAGGCAGCACCGTGTACCTCAGTGTGCAGGGAAGTGTTCGTGGAAGATAAAGCGAGCGTATTACATTCTGAACGGGAAATGAAATGAAAAGTATGTTAACAAACTAACTTTTCAGCTCATATTGTTTCCAGCTTCGTGGCAGGCAGCATCGCTGCTTTGCATCGTTTTTGTTCGCCTGTTCGCAATCGCTCCTCCCCCAGTCCAGTTCCATCCACACCAAACAACCATCCTAAAAAGCAGCGCGAAGTTCAAGAAAGTTCACAGAGAATGTCGATATTGAAGCATTTTCTACTTACTCCCACCAGCACCAGCACCTCCACCACCACCACCACCACCACGGCGTAAGCTCCATGACAGCTGGTGCGGGCGGGAAGTGGAAAAGTGTTTGCGGAAAAGTCACGCCGAATTCCGAGCGAACGATTTCGTCCCTGTGTGTGGGTTGTGTTGGCGTGAACGTGAAAATCGATTCCCTCGCGAGTGGAAACACGAGTGGCTGGTGCCGGTGGGTGAGACGTAGGTGGGTGCAAATGCTAGGATTTACTGGTGGAAAATGATTGAGAGCGAAAGAGAGACGGAGAGAGCCGATGCAGCTGAGAGTGAATGAACGGTGCCCAAAACCCAGTGTTTTGACAGTGAAAGAGTAAGCAAGTGAAAGAAGCGTAAGAAGAAAAAAAAACGCCATCCCCAGCGTTCGGCGAGAGGAAAAGCGCTTGTTGAGTGTGTGTTTGGTGACCGGAACGGTTCACAGGGTGAGAAAACCTCCTGTGCTTTCATGAGTGCGTGAGGGAAAACTTGGATTGTTTACTTTAGCGTACCATTCATGTGTTGTTTTGTACGTGTGTGTGTGTGGAAGTGTGTGAGAGGAAAAGAGGAATGAGAGCTTCGTAGAATGGTTCAATGTAGACGAAAAAGTAGACAAGTAAAAAATAAGATGTTTACGATATAGCACATTTTCCGGGAAAATGATTTCACGATGCTGTAGCCATTTACGTGATACTAAAACATTTCGGCCCTATCCATGTCAAAGCTCAAGAGACGCGAATTCATGAAATGAGTACCGAGATCTCTCATTTTCTCGGCTCAGGGTTCCGTCCGTGAGTGCCCATTTTCCTGCACCGGTGCGTAAATCATGTTGGTAGTTTATCTTATCCCAGACGCTCTTCAACTGTTTAATCATGTAGTTATAATTTTACAATGTTCTTATTTCAGTTCATGTAGTTATTTTCAGCCAGTGTTCGATGATTGTGATAATTAAAGGCTATAAAAGCGGTCATAGGAGCTGATTCATTGTGTGAACGTGAGAGTAAAAGAGCATCAATCTGAGTGCTGGCAGGTGCTTGGGGGTAGTGCATCGGTTGCTAAATACTAGAGTGGCGTGTTGTTACGGGGCTGGTGCAGCGGGGTGCAAGAATGCATCCCCGTAGTGTGCAGTGAGTGGGTAAGCAATGCGAAACATCCTGGCAAGGAAGTGAGGCGCAATAGTGTGGCCCCCGACGCATAGTGTAAGTGGTAAATACCGTGTGGACGACGGCAGCGTGGTTGCTGGATACGGCCTCGTCTTCGTACGCTGTTTGGCGGTTACATCAGCAACGCTAACAAGATTAGGAGCCTTGGTAGGTGAGGAAGAAAAAAAACAGACAAGGGATCGTAGCAGGCTTTTCCTGGATCAGTGTTACCTTTCCTTGGCACGTGCCACCGACAATCGTTCCTGGTGCAACGTATTGCACGTAGTGCAAACGGCGCGAGAAGGTAAGTAAACATGCGGTAACAGCAAGCGAAAAGATGCAGTTTCATGACAGCAAATGCTTTACGGGAGAAAGCAGATATTTGAAATATTTCGCAGGAAGTAAAAAAAAACGGTTGTTGGTAGGAGGGAGGGTAAAAACCGCTCGTTTCGCGTCATTCTTTTGCGGATGCGGACTCTTTAGGCCGTGCACGGTAATCGTCGTATTGCACGGTGAAAAAGGATACGCACGTAAAAGGATCACGTTGGAGGATTAAAATATTTCATCCAGTTTGCTTCGTGGCGTAAACAATTTTTTTGTTTCTTCCTGTTGTTGTTCACTCCGGGCATTTCGAACATTTTTGTATGCGCGTGTGGTGGTAGCGTGAAAGAATGCGGCCCTGCCGTTGAATGAAGTGGTAGGTTTAATTTCAAACGGGACTTGTGTTTCAGTTTTTAACATTTTACAAGTACGTGTTTTTAAAACAGTGATGTACTGTTCTCAATTCGAGGTTGAAGAAGTGTGCGAAATTACTCGTTCCAATGGATTCGGTAAACAAGGGGATTATTTCCGTAGTACGATGGGAAGAGTTTATGTTTCATTCTCTTACCTTTGAGAAGATCGTTTGTGGTAGATGAATGCAGCTTTATCTTTGTCACTTTACAATCAGATTTGCGGGTCAGCACATCACAGCACCTGTCACAGTAAATCGCTTAAGATGATGGAAGACAGCGATAAAGCCGGGTCAACGCAATGGAGAATAAACTGAAGTGATGGATGGACCAAGCAAAACCAAATTGTATTGAAAATAATCATTTGTAAATATTCAACACAAATTCGAATTATAGGCTTTACATTCTGAGGCTTGTTTGTAACAAAAAAAAAAAAAACCGTTCTTCGGCGACGACCGAATCGACTTCGCGGAAGGTCCAACTGTTATGCTTTGATACAAATTGAACAAATCACCTTCCTTATTGAGCGAACATTCAAACGCGTTTGAACACTCAACGGTCCTCTACGATCGGGGAAAAGCTGTTCGTTTGGTCCCAACAACACAGCTGCCATCTTCGCACGGTTGAGCGCACAACGTTTGGGTGGAAAATACGTTCCCGGAAGGTCGAACGCTCTTTCCCCGTACTCGACTGGACAAACAACAACCGTGCAAGTACTTTTGGGAAGGTTCTATTTTTGAGCTCCTGCTTCATAATTGGCGAATGTTTAGTTTCGGAAATATTATTCGACGAAATGAGACGATCACAGCATTGACTATCTAATAACCACTAAACATTAGCCGGTTCAGCACCATTCGCTGCTAGGTTTATGCGTCCTCCAGCGTGCCGTTTTACGGGCGACCGTGCTTCACTGGGTGATATATTTTCCCCAGATTTCCCGCTCATACTCTCCCCATGGCTCGATCCCAATAGAAGCCTGTTACCCCCCCTTTGATAGACTCGCCCTTAATTAACTAAATCAATATACTGCCACGTGCCGTACCGGGACACTGCAAATCGTACGGGCCAGAGGAAAAATGAGCGATCGTAAACAGGCATAATTCTTCCCGAGTTTGGAATTTACGGCCATCTCCCGGCGGTGGCACGGTACGGTGTAGGCAAAGTGGCGACAAGGGGGGATCACCAAAACCCGGAGCGAGTAAAAAAGATATAAATAAAGTGATTCTCACACCTACGAATGAGCCCAATATTCGGCAGTGGCGAAGAGAAGCAGACAGACAGGGCCGAACCAACACACACAAAAAAAAAACACAATCCCAGACACTGCACCATCCATCCTGGCCAATCAAGAAGTATTATCAAGATTAATGGGGCCTGAACAAGCTTTTTTCGCGCGCGAGCTCTTCTTCTCTCTCTCTCTCGCGCGCACTCCAGCCTCGCTGCCGCTCTTTCATGCAGGATGTTTATTGGGCTCCGCTCTTTTTGCCTTCTTCATCGTTCGACAGGTCCACCATGGCGGCTTGTGGCGGTATGGCGGCGTCAGGCACCCTAGCACCTGTGCCGAGCCATCTGCCCCGCGCCAGACGTGCTTCCCTCAATCCTGCCGCCGCCCAGCTATCCTACTCATTGGCCGGAAATGATAATAAAATTTATGATTTATGTGCCACCGTTTCTTCTTTTTGCAGTCGCCGACCCTCACACAAACACCGTTCGATTGTGCTTTCCTCCAATTAGCCCCTTTGCCTAACCCCTGGTTAGCATTCGGTAGGTCTCAGTGTTTGCATCCAAAAACAGTCAACTAGGTGAATGCATTTGAAGCCACTCCATGCGTTCCAGTGTTGGGGGTGTGGGATCGATGTGGACCGAGGATTGGTTCGCCAGTAGCGTCCATCGTAAAAATGATGTGATTTTATAAGCTTCATTTGCGATTTGCTTTTGCAGCTAAATTGGACGCTCAAAAGCGAAGGAGATGGACAGTATCCTTCAGAACGAAGTATAAGTTCTTTCAACAGGATTACGTCATTCTAGGTGCAATGTAGGTTTTAACCGTTATAATCTTATTCGTAAGAAAGAACAAGCAAATAAGTTCTCTTACATGGAAATTGTCCAACGCACCGAAATGCCTTATTTTCATAGAAAAGCTTAATCACGTTCCCGGGCAGGTGAGAGTTGATACGTAATTACATTGGCATGCTGCTACAGCCAGAACAGATTGTGCTTATTGGAATCGTTCTCCGTGGCGAAGGGAAATTACGAAGCACTTTTAAGCTCTAATAATAAACATTTTCAGCAACACTGAATGACATCTCTCTATCACCGAGTGCGTTCATCCGAATCATACCTTATCATGCCGCAGGTTAACCTTTTGCCACGGCTTTTGCCTCCACACCCACCGCACACACCTTCGCTTTGTAACGGAAACACGGGTACGTGCTGGCGTTGGGATTTGTTTTCCCTCACGCCCGGGCCACTTGCAAGCTCAAAAGTTCGCCGGTGGGCGACGCGACGTGTTTGGGAGACTTTTCATCACGTTCTCAAAACACTACCACCACCGGGTGAAAGTATGGCATTTGCATTACCGGGCGAGGAGGGTAGGAGGGGATTGCGTAGCTGTTCTATCCGTTGTCCCGTTGTGCATGGAGCTGCACCACTTCACTCTATCTCCACCTACAAAACTTATCTAGCCGCCATGTTTTCATGACCTTTTATCGGGCTGTGTTTGGCAAAAGTTCGGCACGGCATGGTACGGTCTCATCCAGCACGGCACGGCGCGGGTAGGCATAAAATCAACACAAATTTTAGGAAAAACGTCCAAAAATGCAACCCGAAAACAAAAGCAAGCCAAAAAAATGCTTCCTGATCCTGTTTGTGTAGGCGAAGCGTTTTAAAACTCAGGGAGCTGGTGAGTTATTTTTATCATCCTCCTCCTGTCTGTCGGTGGTCCTGCAGTGCACTGGTAAAACACTGGGAAAGCATTTCCCGCCGGAAGTGGTAAAATTTTACTGCCGGAAATGCTAAACTGTCGATCCCGCACTACTGCAAACAACAGTGTAGCGTAGCAGTAGTACCAGCTGAGGTTCGGAATTTGCTAATGATTGTTTGCCTTTCGGAGAGTGAGCTTTTTTTCGGATGTCTGCATATTTGTAGCCAACGGAAAAAAAGAAGAATTGTAATCCTGTGTTTGGTTATTCGTTTCCCGTTTCGTTACGTTCTCCAACTCCAAAGCGTACCTATTTTGCAGCTCAAATCCGTCTGTGGCATGGAGTGTTTTATTGGTTTTCGCTTTATGTTGACAGTTTTACTTCTAATTTCCCATTTCAGGCGTGATTGATAGTCTGGGAAGCAGTTTGGAATGCAATGGCACGTTGTAAAATGCAGAAAAACACAACGCAAATCCGAAACATTTTGACCAGATAATGTTTTGCTCCTCCCAAATGAAGGATTGCCCGGTTAAAGAGACGAAACATACATTTATTTAGAAAATGTTCGCTAAAAGCGCCTCCCATCCTACCTTTAGCAGCAAGCTATAAACCAAAGGCAAAAAGTTGCTAAAAGGGACACAGGTTCAATATTAACATCGCATCTGCTGCCCGCCCTAATGTCCTGTATAAACCGCAACCACACACCGTTGCCAAACTTCGGGCCGGCAATATTCTAGAACGCTTTGTGCGTTGAGCTACATAAATTTGACCAAAAGCCACCAGCACCACCCTCAAAGCGCTTTCCATGCAGGCTTTTGCGAGGGGGAAAGATCCTTCCCGGGCGATGCAAATGTATCCTCCCACGTTTACTGGAGATTTTCACGACCACGAATCCAGTGGGTCCGAGCTTAAAGAAAGGCCCCACGGACGAGATGGTACCGCGATCGTGGATGAACGTAATTAGCATAAAATTGGGCAGGTTGTTTTTTGCCATTTTTAGGCCAGCCTGGTCCAACAGATTTGCTTCGGTCCGAGGGGTGGCGGCGATTTTGCCAGTGTCATTTACACGATGGTTTTCGCGACCATATCGCGCTTCTCCGGCCCGGGAGGGCGCAAACGATAACGAAACAAGCTCCAATCACGATCCTACTTTCGACCACCATCTGGGCGCTATAAATTTAGTCATTTACATATTTTTCGATAATTCGAAATATTTCCGCCTTTCTTCTGCGCTTTTCTTCGTCTCAAACGATGAACCAAAACTGTCCACATTGACTACAACGCGCGCGCACAGCTGTCCCATTTACTTCATGCGCGTTTGCTATTGTCTTTGAAAACATGTTTCGTGCGGCCTCGAGATGCGAGATTTCCCCCTCTTCCCCTTCCACCCTCCGGCGCCTGAACTTTGGAGCGAGAAAAACATCTTGTTGTATTATTTATGAGGCAGTCAGTCTGATGGTCGGGCAGGGGAAGGACATTCGTTGCGTTCGACATTTGAATTACAAAGCGTTAGTATATCTGCGCTGTCAAAACTTTACGTGTCGTGTCGCCCAGAGTCTGCTGCACTGGTTAGCTGTGGTTTTATTTTGCTAATTTAATTTGCTAGCAACTGTTGTTACTTTTTATGCATTGTTTGTGACATGATGATGAACGATAAAGGAACCAATCAGACTTTTAAACATGCAACTTTTTAACATTCAATCATACACATTCAACACGATTAAAGATTCGTTCGAGTGCCTTGATTATGATTTATTGCAGTTGTGTAAAAAAAACATATTTGTGAACATAAAATTTATAGCCCATCAACAAAAAGAGAGAACATTGATTCATATTGCGTATTTACTAATTTTATCGACACTTTCGGCTGCAAAGTTGATATATAGCTAGCGTATTCACTACCAACTAGCTCATTTTGTTTGCAAGGTTAACCACCTTAGTTGACAGAAGGATGATTTTGCGAGGACAAATTTCTTTCATAACTCAACAATAGTATCTTGTACTGACAAGGGCAAGTAATCATACCGTGAATACGGTAAAGATCCTATGTAATAGTATTAAACTTTTGGCAAAACGATGGATAGAAGTAGTATGTACCTCCTACTCCTACTTTTGATATTGGTTGCTGACAGTATCCCGAGCTAGAGGCTCTTTACCTTTACCTACAATCCCAGGGGCGGTTGCACTTATTTGACTGCTTGGAACCGTTTTGTCACTGAATGCTTTATCAACTGACGAAGCTTGCAGCAAAGCGACATATTGCTTTCGGGGTTTTCGCTCCATTTCATTCGCAATATACGACGCGTTGGTGGTGGCTTCCTTATAGCGAATTTTCATCCGTTACTGTGAACCCAAAACAGTTTTTTTCTTTCCTAGCTGGATTTGATTCGTTCTCGTCCCTTGCCGGCGTATAGAATGCATTTCCAAACACGCAGGAAGTGTGCTCACTGCGCTGTGATGATGAATTTGTAACGAAATTCAAATGGAACCCACCCTATCCGGCAAACGTACACACGAGTGGAAAACTTGTCGTAAAAATGCTACTTTTTCGCGAGTCCGCTTGAGTTGGATCCCGCGCTGGGATGGATGGATTTGTGGATTGTCTCCGGGGTTTGCCGTTCGCCGTAGGATTTGGCAATTTCGCGTACGTCTTGGCAATCCCTTTTTGATGGAGGAAGTACACTTGAAGTGGCATATGTGACAGTGCGATGGAAAAGAACTCTCCGGTTTTTCGCTGGCACGATTTATTGCGAACAAAGTTTTGGAGTTTTATTTTGCTCTTGCTCCGCTGCTTGCTGTTGCCAGCATTGGTTCAGCGTGCTATATATACCTGCTGTGCTGCTTTGGCGAGGAAGATAAAGAATGCATTAAATTGGGTTTCAAGCGCAAGTTTCTTTGCACAGCAACCGCCCAAAAGCTTTCAGCGCATCATATTTTCGCGGAATAATGCATACAGTGGAATATTGTAATTCATTTTGTGCAATGACATAAATTGAGTAATGAATCGCATTACTGCATACATAGTGAGTGGAGGGAAAGTGGAACTGAACAACATACTCTGTTGATGGGAAAAGTTATATTTCGCTTCACATTTTGGAAAGAAGCTGTGCTGTGCTGTGACGGCGCTTACCAATTCCATCATATCTGAAGAGGTATCCACCAACAAGAATTCAGTTTTTGCCAGAAGATGTACAACAATCACGCTTATTAATCGCTTGAATAATTGGAGCACGACAGACCCATACACCCCAAAACCCGGCCAATGTCTTACTTCGGAGCGTGTCAGGAATGTGAAACGAATTGCGCTTTGTCATTGGGAAAATTCTTTTCACGATTTCTACTGCTGCGTGAAGTTAATTTCGAACATCGGGCAAAGTGACACATCACAAAGCTGGCGTGAAACCCACAGCTGAGGCGCTCCACTCAAGTGGAAGATAAAACTGGGTCATCCATCAAAGTGGCAAACGATCCCTCGAATGGTGTGAGAGAAAGAGCAAACGGATTCCATCAGGATTAGATGCCCCGTACCGCACCAGAATGCAGCGGGGATGATTTTGCACGATTTCCCAGCGCTCCCATCACTCCCATCACCCAGCTTCGGCTGAAGAGAAAGAGGGAGCGCAAATGCAGACAAGCGGTGGGGTGGATTTTCGTCCCATTTCCCGGGGGCTATCCGGGTGTGGTAAACGTTTTTACCATTGCTCCAAATGAATATGTCCAGCACAAGGACACTTTTGCGGGCTGAGGAAGGTAGTGAAGGTAGCGACCGATTGGATACGATTGGAATTGCTAATGAAAGACGTGTCGTTCTGGTTGGGCAATTTTCTCGCGCTAAAGGTCCAATCCTGGTCACGGCACCAACGGTGGTTTTACATTTTGTGCGCATCCGAAACAGCCATTTCTCCAAACTGAACTGAAAATTTATGATCACAATAATCGCAGGCAAATGTTCCAGCAGCAGCACTTAGAACGTGAGGTTTGATTAGAAAAAAACGCCACCACTGCCAGTAGACAGGCAAGGGGTGTGCATCGTAAAACTCGTAGTGCCAGATAGACAAAATGCGACCAAAAACGGGTGCGGGTACTATGGTAATGGTTCATCTTTCAACCGTTTTTACGACGGCACGAGGTGTCTTTGGTTATGAAGCGCATTTAAGGACGTCGTACCGGTTGGTTGGTCGGGTTTTACGAACTAGTTCGCCATCGGCACAATGATCTTGGAGAAGGTGATAACGCTGTCGTGAAGGAGTTGATAATGAACGTTGCGCGATGTACAATAGGCAAATGTTCTGTTTTTACAACCTTTCGGGCGTTAAACCGTTAAATCGTTTGTGATAAGCAGTAAAGAAAGCGAGAGTCCATTTGGCGGCACTATGGCGGCATTTCGAGTACTCGTTGCGGTTAAAGTCGCGTTTTATGTAAAATGGCTCATTTCAAGCTCGAATAGTCTTTGAAAACTGGTTACACAGCGTAATAGATTCTTCGAACGATTCCGTGTAATTAAACCTACTTTTCAACAGCTACAATCGTTCACATCCACCCAGCAGCGACAAAACAATCTTCAATTTCACGGAATTTTGTGTGCAAAATAAAAGAAAAACCCGTTTGAGCGTTTTATTTGATTTGCAAAGTAATCTGAGCTGAGCGTCCAGTATGCACCATCTTATCTGGCCGCTCGCTCGTCCCGAAACACGTTCACCCGGGCGGCGAAGTATGTGGCGCGACAATCTCCAGAGAACGTCTTCGAGATGACACCCTCAGTCTGGGCGCATATATGCCGGTTTTGTTTGCACGGCAACATGAGCCCGGCCCGCACGGCAGAAGCAGGTTTGTGTGCAAACGTGTCGGTCGTGTCATCTCGGCTTCTTATTTCCTCCCTCGTGTGCCATTCGCGTCTTGCTTCCTTTCCCCAGTTTGACGGAGAAGAGGCGATTTTGGATCTTAAATGTCGTTAAAATAATATACAAAATCAGAGAGGCAGCATGACACGCAACAAAAAGTGGACCCAACACAGACGTCCCCAACTTGCGATTTCAATCGTCCGCTTTGCGCAGCTAAAAGATGGCATAAATTTGATTTTTATATTCGCTCCAGCAGTCGAACGTACTGACCCCACCGGGAGCCTCTGCACTGCGTGTTTGCTTTTGCGATGATACTTTTGCCGGACGACGGGGCTGCTTTTTGATATGTTTTTATCGTTCATCCCTTCCTTTGCCAAAACCCTGGCCTGGCCAGCGGGGAAGAGAATAGCCCTTTTTTGGAAATGACGCCGCTTGGCATGAAAAAGGAGCGCGTGTAGAGAAAGGCATTTTCTTTACCCGTAGTTTATCATCACCGTTTGGTGACATATCGCGAAGCCGGACACGCCGCCACATTGCGCGATATGTTGAGCTTTCGATTACTGTCGCGTTGATTTCCTTTTAAAGATCAATTGGAAGGAAAGTGTCTCGACTTGGGCCCATCCAGCAATGCGTCATTGAATTTCGACGCAGAAATCACGATCGCACACGATCGCGACTCAGGTCAGGGGAGATGAACCGGTTCACATCGTTCCATCTTACTGGCTCTCTGTGTGTGCGTCTGACGGTACTTGCTGCAATTGTTAATGCAGCTGGTACCACCGCCATCCGCGTAGCATAGGGAAAAGTGCAAACCAACAAAAAAGGTAGAGAGGAAACGAAATTCCGTCTCCACGCAGCTTCCGGCGGTCTCCAGCACCGGTGAAGAGTGTTATCAACATGAGCGGAATCTTGAAAACCTGCACACTGCACTCTGCTTGCGGTACTTTTTGTTTTGGTGTACGCCGCGTGAGTCGACGCAACATGATAACGGAAGATTCGCGTGCGCGACATTGATTGCTGTCACCGACGCGTACGCGAAACAAACTACGCGCGCGCACACATGCGGCTTATCGGTTTTGATGTTGCGATTTTGTGCGTGTTGCTTTGCTTTGTTCTTTCTTCGCCGTGCATTGCATCGAAATGCCGCAAAGTCTCATCTTTGGTTTTATTTATGCTGCGATGGCAATGGGCAAAGAGAAGCCAAACAAAACCAGGGAAGATTGGCATATAAGTTATTTCGTCTCGCACATAAAAATATATTTTCGATTTTATTTCTCATGTTCAACAAATCATACAAATCGAAACGGGGGTTTTAACCGATCTGGGCTGCGTTGTTTGTCCAAGTGATAAAAAGCATCGTAAAACCGGACCCTACCCTGACTGACTCCCTCCCGGGGAGGTTCATCGATCGTTTCGATTATTATTCGCGTCTTATGGCTTCAGATTCGGGTTTTAGCTCAACCGGGGGCAGCAAGGGAGCTGCTGAGGGATGTGAGCAAGGACACGAATCGATTCCAATTCCCATCGCGAGCGGGTCGGTTCGAAACCGGAATGAAACGATACTTTAAGCTTTGATTGAGCCAAGGCAGCAAAAGATCGCTGTTCAATCGACACTCGGACGCACAAAAAGCTGCGACCACAAGATCATAAATCAGTATCGACAGCAGCGGTGCCGGCGGGAAGGGTTGGCAGACCAAACAGGCCCGGCGGAGCGCGGGAGTGGTATTCAACCGCACACCAAACATTATGCTAATCGTCGCTGTCGGCTGGTAGGGACGGCTCAATTTTTGGTGTGCATTTTACGTACCGTGCGTCCCGCCGAGCGGTTCATTTCCCGTCTTTGCCCCCGGGAGCGGTTATCGCAGCCAGCCTAAGCTTTAATTGATTTATTTTTGCTAAGTGTTTATTTCGGCGTGATTTATGAGCGGAGGCTGTGAATGCGATATGCATAGATAATTGAGCAGCGGCACAATGAGGTGTTAATTTTCTGTCGTTGGTTTAATTTGCGCGTTGTTTGTTCAAAGCGAGTTAGCAGCTGGGCTAAAATATTTGGTGTAACAATCGAGACGATCGAAGAGTAGAGTCGAGCGAACCATTTAAACGTGTTTTTCATTGTGCATATAGGACACGTCACCATCACTCCATCAAGCAGTCTAGGCGTGCTAACATTTCAATTCGATCGTAAACCTTCCCAGGGGTGAGAAAGATTAATTGTTAGTGAGTGAAGTGAACATGTTCACTCGTTAACTCCGCCTGCTTTCGATCGTTTAACGATTGAGCCGTCTCTACCCAATGTTTCCTCCTGCCTATTAATCTAACAATCCATCTAATGCGCCTGCAAAGCGTCCATCTGTTCGGTCACAATTTCGACCGAAGGGTGCGATTTAATCAACCGAGATCATTCCAGCCGAGATCGCTCGATCGCCCGATCTGACCTTGAAGGCCATATTGTTCGGCTGGCAGTCGGCGTCGGCGTTGTCCGCCAAAGTATCTCTAAATGCTAAGCAACCGGTTTTCGCTTCATCGGTGGAGTCCATTTAGGTTCGGCGTGGGTTTCGCGTTTTGGAAGAGCTCTTTTGCTCTCAGCCTACGGAGCAGGCGGGTGAGATGAAACAGTACCGCAGCTGAGGCAGAGACTGGGCAAAATGGAACTGCCGCGTCATTAGCGAACGATGTCAATCTTCCCACTGCGCGCTGTAATGGGTTGTAACAGCATGAAACAGCACGGATAGTTGGTGGTGGTGGCCATTTTTAATTAGTTTTTGTTATTGTGCAGTTACTGTTGATTGAAAATCGTGCATAGAGCACCTCGCTTGATTCACTCGCAAACATTCTATTGATTTGAGCAGTTGAGTCTCCGCATGCTTTTATGTTTCATGCTAAACAACAAAGAACCCCTCACCAAGACTGCAGAACAAAAATGTACAAATTAATCACGACCAATCCGAATAATCTGTTTCGCCCAATTCCACAACACGTGTTAGAGATTTGTCCGGAGCGATAACCATGACAGCAGGCGACGAGTTTTGTTCTCTTTTTTTGACGGCCAAGCTTTCGCCTCTTCTATTGCACAGTGCCCTTAACACTAATGGGCAGTTGTCACGCAAACCTGTGTTCGTGTAGTGGTAGCAGAAGTATTGGCAAACAAACAAAAAGCACAGACACAGCATAGTGTGTTTTGCATCCCTTCTTTCGCAGGCTATCTGCGTACTTGATCCGTCAACGCTCATCCGAGCACCATTTGGCTGTCACAGGTGAGTGTGTTTGTGTGTCAGCGGGGGCACTCTTATCGTGCGTCGATTTGCTGACCTGTCAGTCGCGTTTCATGTGTCCGCCGAGCCCAACCGGGAGTACTACCAGCTCTACTTCAGTGCTCGACCCGACAAATCTCGAACAATTAAGCTTGCGGCTGACCGTCGATTAAACGAAGCGTGAAGGTCTTGCCGTGGCCGTGTGGTCGGGTAGCATGCACGAGAACAATCCCGAACGCCACCAGTCGAAGGATTTGTGACACATCGATGACACTTTGTCTTACATACGGAGTAGTAGGCTACGCGTTAGGACGAGCGATTGCCCACAAGGCTTCACCTTTGCCGACCGCCTTGTGGCGCCCCGCGTATCGATTGTCATCGACAATTGATGCATGATAAAGACGGGACTTAAACATCTCCTCCAATTGACGACTCTGATCCGGCTGAATACACTCCCACTCAAGTGGGTAGTATTGGTGGCTGAAACGGTAACCATAGATTGCGTCCCGTGCAAGAAAGCGGATTGTTTAGTGAGAGCTTCCGGGCCACCGATTTTCGGCCCTTTAATTATTCATACCTAATCCGATCGGTCTCGGCTCTCCTTCGGCCCTGCTGACCGTTGTTGGGGGATGTGGGTCAAACGGGTGGTGCATCGGCCGTCCAAGAAAGGCGTCCACTGCCATTCAAGAATACAGAGCGAATAAAAGGGTCACCTTTTTGACCGGCCAGTGTCCAGTTCCTGTACACTTTTGAGAGCTTTGAAGCTTTAATGCATATTTGATATTTTGTGTTCGGGGTCAGACGGAAAACGGTGCGGCACAAATGAAACAAAACAACCATAAGCCTTCCTTCAAACGTCGAATTAAATCGAACCCGTTTGTTTGGGTAGACAAATGGGGGACAACGAGTATGAAAATTCACTTAGTTTTGAATAAATGAACAGAATTTAATGTTATGCAATGCATATTTCATACCGCTTCGTTAAATTCGGGGAATGAAAATGCCAGCAAAGGAGACTTTAAAAAGCTAGTATTTATCATACATGTGATACGATTTGCTCAAACAAAAATGGGTTGGAATTCGTTTGCCTCCCTTTTGAGTGTTTCATAGTTCCTCCACTTTTACGCAAATGCTTAGCGTTCGAACGTTCGTTCGAATTAATTTCAACCTCACCACAGAAGCTTCATTATCTCCGGTCGCTTTTATCGCTTTCATCAGTACGCTCTCAGCTTCATCAGCATCGCTATCGTTCGGATCTACTCACAGTCAAGCCAAGCTAAGCACTATGGATACAAGCGCACCATCCACCCAACAGCACCCAACGATCATCTTCAGCTGGCATTGGGATGGTATGTTGTGTATTGGAAGTAATTATTGCACCAATAGTCTTCCACCGCACCGTGGCGGAATGAATGGCGGGTAAGAAGACCGACTGACAATAAATCATTCTTGCGCCAGCATTTTCACCTGGTGTGCTCCTTTGCAAACTCTGTGTGTGTGTGTGTGCCTGTTGGCGGTGCTTAGAGTAGCTTTTCTTCGCCGGGATGCGTCGCGAGCTTTAACCCCGTCGGTCTATCTGGGAGATAGGAACGACGATACAGCACGATACCACCACGCAAGTGACTCGCCAAATAATGTGGCAACGGGTAATTACTTTCGCCTCCGGGTCGCTAACCCAACGGTGCAAATGAAGCATTTTGCATGCTTTCGCCACTACGCGTGGCACGTGGACGGGGAAGGTGATCGGCTTGCACGACGACGAGCGGCCACATTCCTGCAGCCACATTCCCCCAAGAATGCATTCGTTTGAATATGACAAACCTGGCAGACGGTAGAGGCATAATCGTTCGCTTTGGGTTGGGGGCATTGTTTTGGTGTTGAGCGTTGAACTTTGCTTGAAGGAGGGTATAGGTGGTGAGTTGTTAGAGGATTTGGTGAGGTTCATAATCAACACCTTAAGAGAGCATCAGAAAAGAATAGGACACTTTTGCTTTACTATTGTGCAAATGTTGAAAATGGGCAACATAAAAGAGAATCGTTTTGCTTACAAAAAGCAATCGTTAGCCAAATAATATACCCGTTTTGAGTTCCATTCTTCGTTGGACGGAGTTTCGCTGTAAAAAATATTTGGCTAAAAGAGGTGATTAGTCAATTTAAAAGCAATAATAACTAATTGACCAGTTAAAAGAAGAGTAATTTTGTAGGTTCAGCAGTTCAAATGAACTCTACACACTAATGTCGAAGTGTTTTTGTTATCTTGATCAACATGCAATCTGTTATTACGAATGTTCTCTTCTGTTAAGATAAACCCATGTATGGAGTGTGATAAAATCGTCATTTAGGTCGTCAACTCGAAACAACATGTAACAACACCACTCAGGCTCAGTGCATTAAGTCCAAAGCAAACCGGAGCGCGGACGCAAATGAACTCGTGTTCTCCTTTTTGCCCCTCACCCCTCACCCAACACCCCTGGCTCCACTCATTCCCGCATGGCGATGTTACACTGTTGTTTGACTCTGCACACAACCAACTGGCTGACGGACGGATTGTTGTAAAATTCATCGCCAGGTTGTTGTTGGCAACTCGTTGCTGTTGGCAAATGTTTGTTGTTTCTCTCTCTCTCTCTCACCCGACTCTGCGGCAGTAAAGTTTGTAGCAAACACATAGCGACAACAGCTGCAGCACATTCCTGACTGAGTGTGTGTTGGCGAGGAAAGTTATATACTCTTTTCTCTACCAACCGCTTCGGCCGTTCTCCGACACGGAGAAAAAGAAAACAAAATCACTCGTACCGCACACCGCGTTGGCCCCCCTAGTGGCACTTCCGCCGGCCAGTGTTTGATGAGCTAAATTTGCATCCATACCGCACGGACGATTTACAATCGAATTTAAATGCTTAGTCAGGGCAGGCGAGAAAGAGAGGGAGAGAAAGAAACGCCGCCAAATTAAACGACTGTTCGGGATGCATTTTAGGGAAATTTAGCGTACCATTTAGGTGAGCCGTGAAATGAGTTCCGTAGTCCGAAATGTCACATAAATCAACAGTGCTGGTTTTTTTTCGCTCTCTCGCTCGTTCCCTCTATCTCTTTCGGTAAGTGTGGACACTCAAGTTGAATAAGTGTTTTCCCTTTGAACTTATTCCCCGGCCACGGGGAGCGTGCGTCCAATGTCAAACAGCTGTGCCGCCGGTGCAGCGTACGAATGCAAACTGCAACCGGGTGAAGGGTCGTAAATCCCCCAAAAAGCCCCCCTCCTCCCTTCCTCTCCTGTAGAGCCTGCTCTTGACCTTGGCCGGCCGTCAACGGAATGACGCGAGTAGTGAAAGGCCCCGGACCGTGTGGCGCGAGTTTGCTTTGCGTTTTTACATCGCCAGAGTTGTTGACCCGGTTAGGATGGTAATGTTTCGGGATGCCAAGAGCAGCGGGGAGAGGTGTGAGAGGTCGTTGAAATGCTTTTTATGCTCTTCCAGTGATGGTGCGGTGTTGTTGCATCGCTGATGTAGAACTAATTTCATTAGGTGCCATAAGGTCGGCCCAAGCTGGGAAAAGCAATTTTTCCACCCGTGTTCCGTGGGAAATGCTAGTGACAGGCATAAGCACACAGAGGGGAAAACAACACACAGAAAAAATTGAAACGATATCTTCCGATGGCGCGTCGTTGTGCTCCAATTTGATTAGGTAATGCGATTGCTTGCCCGCGTCAGAGTGAGGTAAACATTTAGGTTGTGTTTCGAACCCGATTAGTAGAATGGAATGTAGGATGCTTTGGTCAGGCTCATATATTTTGAAACTCCTTAGTTGTTTGCTTAGTTGAATGTCGTTAGAGATCTTTTTTATTAAAATTAAATATTATGAGTGTATCTGTCGAAAGAAAGACCTTTTTCGTTCGTAAAACTTAGTAAAACAACAAAATACACCAAGCCGCTTGAGACTATTTTTGACATACAGTGAAACACACTTACAACTGCCTCCCTCCATGACCACACCATGGGCACGATGACAACTTCCCTTGATTAATTACAATTTGTTTGTGATTTCTGTTCACTTGGGGCCCGGGCTAATGTCAAAAGTCAATCGGCTAGCACCGAGCGGGTCAGCTAACGATCACGTTCATTCTGACAAACATGTGACAAAAAAAGAACATTGTATCATGCACAGGGAATGGGAAACGGCAAAGTATAATTAATTGAGAGCACGAACGAAAAAACAGCAAACTGTGTTGCGCTGAGTGAGATTAGATCATCCGTGGGGAGAGGGCCGTTGATGGTATCGGATGATGAAATGTGTGCAAAAAAAATAATGCGAGAACGACGAACTGCCGTCCACCGGAAAGCGATGAACTATTTTACGCCAATGTTCAATCCGGATCACGGAAGGTTTGCGAAACAGTCAACATCGCACACGTTATCGATCTAACTGTGACTAATTTTACTTTTATTCAAATCAGCTTCAGCTTGCCCAACTTCCTCCATACGTGAGAGCTGGGCGTCTTCGTCTGATTCATCGCATGTTTGGTTTTGTTTTATCCATCGAATCGTTAATTTATTACGAACGATTTAAATTCGATTTCATCCTATGAGCAATGTGCTATTCCGCTCCCAGCATAAACTCCTTATGCTTCCTTCTTTTCAGCTTGATCATTAAGACAGTTGGTCTTGTTTCGTTTTTTTTTTTTGGCACTCTCTGCCACTTTCTTTTTCGCGGCCCCGGAGCGATTCCCAAATTTAAAGCGCGAAATTCAATAAAGTGGATTAAGATGGTTGAGCAGGTTGAGGTACGCAGATTTTGGTGCCGTTGTTGTAGCTTCGCTGTTCCTCACTTTGGCCGCGTTTGTATCATTATGCTTTACGGGCGGGCGAGCGCGCGCTCGAGCTGGCGTGCATGGCCGGAATCTTTTTGCAATTGAAGCGAAAAAACACCCCCCGGAGCCCGAAAGGCCTCGCGTAAACGTGCTCGCTCACGGCTTCATTATGGCGCTGATAAATGGGATGATCCGTCAGTTTTAATGAATTTTCGAGTGGATAGCCGATGCTTCGAAATTTGTACGGAACGACGACCTCCCCCTCCCGACCTTTTTCCGACACGCGCACTTGCAGCTCGTGTTTCGGTGTCTTTTCGTGCCACTTCGCTGCCGCTGTCCTATATATCTTGTTCTGCCGGGCTGCTGCTACTTGCCTGGGAAGAAGCTGCCTTGAAAGCTTTCGGCCATTTCGGACCCGCTTTTATCAGCCCGCGCACCAGCATCAGTGCAGGGAGGGGGTAGGGGTAGGCGAACGATGTTGCCATTTGCAGCACTAGAGCGCACTTGTGTTTGGAGTCTTGTTTATGTTTCTTCTCCTGCTACTGGCGCGCGATGCTGCCGAGGGTGCTGTAGCGAGCCGCGCACGAGATGGGCCCGGACACACGAACAAATACAATCAGCGGATCAATTTTGGCATTAATTATCCATCCCGCTAGAGAAATTCGGCATCGAAACCCCACAGCGACGATCGGGCTGAAGGGTGAGGGCCCGACGGCGTTCGACGGCTTCGGCCAAACGCACCGTATGCCTTCAGGGGGTCGGCGGCACTTGAGATGAAGAAGAATCGAAATTAGCACTTCACCGTCGATGGCAAAATAATCACCGAGCCCGAGCCCGACAAGTTGGCACAAGCCACGGTTGCCATGGTGGGAGGTTGGGTCCGGTTTGCGATAAGATCGGCAAGGCTGGGCCGTTCCTGCAGCTCAATTGTCGTGTGAATGTGTTTCTTGGGATCTGTTGGCCCGGGGGCACCCAAAAGGTGGCGATTTACAGACCCGCATAAGTCAAAATGTACACTTGATTCATCATTCACCTCACAAGTGGACATGGTAAACGTGCAATAAAGCGTGCCGAGGATGACTGGAAGGTTTGGAGGATGTTCATAAGTCGATGATGAACGCAAAATATAGCATAATAATGATGAATGAGAGAAGACTTTGCCGAAAGAGAAGTATGTAAGCGATGTCAGGATATGTTCAAAATGTTCAATGTCGAAAAAGGTAGATGGGAGTCTATTGTGACCATGATTACGACCACTTCAGGACTGAATCTAGTATGATAAATATCTCAAACAAGTAAATAATCGAAACAGCTAAAGAAAACACTTTGAAGCATTGCAGCTGGTAAGAGCGCAAAACAAACCATCCGGAAGCTTGGATGAGTTCCCACTGAACATAAAAAGTAATGATACCTCCAGCTCCCAACATCAAGGTGCTGCTATCGGTTTCCAACCGCACTCGTTAATAATCCATGTCCGCTTGTCTCTGGTTTCGCGTTGTTGGCGGTTTTCCAGCTGGCCAACACACAGCGACGACAACTCCGCTCCGTTCGTCCCACGGACCGGGACGGTTGCTTTTCCAGTCGCGCTTATTGTGAAGTTATTAATAAATATGGTCTAGAAATCGAGTTTGCTTCAACCACGTCCCGCCGGTGCCGGCTCCTTATCGTGTACCCAACATTTCCGCCAGAGAAAGAGAGAGAGAGAGAGAGAGAGAGAGAGAGAGAGAGATAAAGATTGTGAAGATGTCGCCTGGATTTCGGAATAAAGACCACACCGGAGCGTTCGGCGCTGTTTGAGGCGAACAACAACGAAAAAAAAAGGGCCAACGAAGCCTCGCCGGTAGCTCCGGTACATGATAATTTGTTCTGGTTTTGTGGATGTGATATCGGTTTGCGTGTTTGCACACAGTATGGGTGTGTATTTTTCCGTGCGCCCCGTACCACGTACCACACACAATATCTTAACGATGGAATCTTATGCTCGTTCGCTTTGGATGTTGATTCTACGGCCGCCCGTGCTTGTGTGTATTATTTATTCATGATCGCGATCGTATGATTTTCCCGCTCCGCTCGGCCAGACCAGCACCGCACACCATATTGTCTTTCGTTCGCTCCATGCTGAATCGAACGTTTTGTTTGCCAACAAAAAAAGCTGCTGCCGAGAGCTTGTTGTGCCGGGGAAAATGGAATGAAAAGCTTATGTGTGGGGACGGGGGTGGAGTTAGTTACAATTTGCACAGAAAAAAACGAACAACGATGGTCTATTTGGGTTCTGGGGGTCTACTCGAACAGGAGAGACTCCATTAGCAGCCTCCACACATTTTCCTCCCGAGAGATACCCACCCGGGCGACAATCTTGAGCACTAATTTATTAATTCACGACCATCGTCGGGTTCAAACCAAGCTGCGATGATCGTACGAGACATAAGCTGCGAGACATAAGCGGCTCGGGATATTTTTGCCCTCATCTTCCGGAGAGCATGGCGCCTTTTCTGTTTGGATTCTCTTTGGGATGTGAATTTTGGATCCCCCGACCGGTCAAGCTGGTTGGCGATAAAAGATAACACAAACGGACAAAAAGAAACAGTCCGGAACGTGGCATATTTCGAAGGCACAGGGAGACAGAACAGCCCTTGCGTACGTGTGCGCGCCCGACTGACCGGCTGGTGCAAATTTATTCAAAGAGAAAGTTAATTAGGGATAATATTTACTGCATCTAATTACGGGACGGGTATGATGTCGTTAATGTAAACGCGCCAAGATGAACGTGAGATATCGTTATCTTTGGGCTATTTTTAATTCAAAAACGTATGAAAAGCTACCCTAGCCTTTGGGACCGAATTTCGGCTCGGCGCTGAATATGTTTGTTGTTTAATGTAGCGTCGCTTTGGATCGATTTGTATAATAAACATGAGAGTTAATGACGTCCACCGTGCAAAACGAAACTGTGTTTTTTTTTTGGGTGGCACAGTTATTTTGCATTCAGGTCTGATTCGCACTAAAACTGGAGTTCATGTTAACCTTTACCGTACCGACACAATTTAGATGTTACAACATTATTATGTGCATGCAAAGCCCACTCCCTAAACCCCATTGGGTGTGCCCTTATTTACGGTGTCTAAATTAATTTTCGACAGCCCTGCCAACAGCACGTAAACAACTCCACCCGTCAATCATGGCCTGCTACGCGGTGGTTGTCAAATTTACCCATACGCGTGAATCGTTTGCAATTTACGGCGCCGACCCGTTTTGCGCCGTTGACAGGCCCGACGATGTTGGGCCAAACAACTCCCAATGCATATATACACACACACACAGCATTTTGGCTCCAGTATGTTTCAGATTTGATTTCAGCAACTTTTTAGCCAATGAAAAAAGTGTAACGATTGCAAAACTTGATACGTTCTATTCATAGCACCGTCCTCCAGAGAGCACTCGCCGCCGTCGACGACGTCGTCCCTCTTGTATCGGGAGGGGATTTGTGCTCCAGTTACAAATACTTTCCTTTTCGTTTACTACACCATATTAGTATGCAAAACAAGTTGTGTTAGCGTTCGATGGCAGGCCGTCGGCAGCAGAGTGGTTGCGGGAACGGAACGGAACTCCCATGCATCATAGAAACAGTGCACAGTGGTTCTTCTGGCCGGTTAGAAGTTGCATCCGATTGTGGGTTGTAATGATGTTGTTGTGCCTAGTTGTAACTGTAACCCCCCGTCGCGTGACCCTTCCCCCCATAGGGACTACACGATACGGTAAGGGTCATTTGGGTCACTAGGACTAGGGACTAGGCCAACACACCGAAAGGAATGCAAACAAAAAGAGGTACGTCCGGTTTTATAGTACGGTCGTTATGGCGTTTTTTTCCATCCGGACAAGTGACTACCAACCAGTCGTCTTCATTCACACCTCCCTTGGACCATTAGACCATGGTGGACAGCGCGCTTAATGGAGCAATGCACTAGCATACCACCAACCAGAGTTGGTTGGTGTGTGTGTGTGAGGGCAGGGGTGTGCAGTTATTCTTAGCGTTAATCATCCTGCATCGGGGCCATAAATCTAGCCTTCGGGATGGCCATAAAGTACGAGTCGTTATGTCCACGCTGAGCATCAGCCATCGGTGATACGATCTAATGTTCGATGTCTTTAGCGTCACGAGCGAAACATATCGATGTGCTGCCTGGAACGGCAAAGATGTGCGTGTGTATGTGTGTCCCCATTTTCGTGTCGTTGCCGTAAAAGTACACCGTACCGTACCTTCTCGTTCGCTCTCGTTGGTACGCTTTCATCTAAGCCATTTCTCCGATTGCAAACCCCGCTTTTTCGCCACTCAAACCCTGACCCTCCCCTATCGGACGGGTGCCGATGGCTTGATAAAGATTTATATTGTATCGTGAAAACTGTCACACAGATCCAATAATGGTGCGAAGGTGTGACCGAACTACCTTTTGTTCGTCCGTACCATCCAGCCCTGTTCGAGACGGCAGCTTGTTAGAGAGCAACCGGAGTGAGAACGTGTGGAAACACCATCGAGCAGACAATTTTACATCACTGTCAATCGTTACTCGCCCACACTCTCTGCTGGTGATGGTGATGGTGCACCTACACCAGACATTCATACCCATCATTGCACAATTAAGCGGGGCGACAATAGTCAACCTTTTACAACTTCTTTCCAAACCTTTTACGTAGGAGAGACACCAACACGGGGTGGGTGGGATTTGGCTTCTCAACGAGACAACCTATGACGAGACGACCTTCACGAACCCTGACACCATGGGCAGTGTGATCTGGGTCGTGCACGTTGCTACTTGTACCGTCCACACTGCAGACAGAGTGGACGTACACACAGCGCTGCAGCGTCGAGCAGGAGCGAAGTAACATTGCATGTAAATGAGTGTCCGCACCTGTTTGTTCGCAGCTTCGCACTGCTGGACGAAATCGAGATCACCCTCCGGGGTATCGTTAATTTGGGGCGTACAACACATGCACACACAGGCTGCACAGAACGAGGGGACGAGGCTGTGACACCGTCTGTCAAAGGGGTTGTTCTCCCACGACCGAGGTCATCTGACCGGGGGTCGAACTACGGCTGCAGTGGCTTCAAAGACCGCGCTCTGCTTTCCTGGTGCTGCATAATTTACCCTGCGCGAAGGTGATTTGGGCGGCGAAATTCCCCTTTTCGGTCCCGGGAAGCAAACCTGAGGAAATGTTATAGTTGCATCGAATTCGGCATATTTCAGTGCTGGAAAGGAAAATTATTAGCTTCCCGTAATTGGTTTACGGCAGCCCATAGCATACACGGAACCATCTATACCGGTACCGCCCGTCTGGATAGTCGTCGGTAGATAAAAAGGGAAGAAACGAAAAGGTCCAGATTGTAGCCACGCGGTGTTTGGCCGTCATTGTACAGAGGGCGCACTCAAAATACTGCCCCGTGCCATTACTCGCTCGCGATGGTAATATTTTGAGTCGTGCAATCGAGTCCGGTTATGGGGTGGGTTCCATGAAAAAACACAGTTACGATCGGGTGAATCGGTCTTTGAGGCAATATTTAAGAGGCCATCATAAGGAAAGGTAGCGTACAACCATTCCTCTAAACATGCAGAATGTGCCGGTCGTGGTTGTAAAGAAGCGTTCTTCGGCGGGTGTGTCTCACTCTCTCTCTCTCTCTCTCTCTCTCTCTCTCTCTCTCTCTCTCTCTCTCTCTCTCTCATTCTCTCTTTACTCTGTTTCGCCGACGCAGAGGAAATAAAATGTAATTAATATCCATTTCTCGCAACTACACTCTTGCTAGCTGGGCGGGAAGCATCGGGTGTTTCGGAAACGGATGCAAAACACGGCTACCAAATGCCACACGCTGCCAGCGCCCGGTGTGATGCAGGGTTCGTGCGCGATAGATTTATTAGTGCATTGAGTAAACTTTACCGATGTCGCGCTACACCGAACCGTGTGCGCAAAAGGTGATTTATTTTCTCCAAACCGCATCATAAACCAGCCACCGGTAATGAGGGTACGGGGTGTGCTGGATGTAACTGAACCTGTGGTGGAGTCGAGAAGTGGAAGCACAAAAAAATCTGCAATCAGTTACCGTAACTTTGTGGCAAGAAAAAAAAAAGCAACAAAATGTTTGGTCTGCATTTGGTGCTCATTAGCACGGTTCATGTGTTTGGTTGCCAGGCTGTAGACTTATGATGTCGGTTTGCGGTTCGGTATCGATTTGGTTCCCGTTCCCCACAAACAACAGTTGCTGCCTGCTTTAGGGCACATTTTTGCCACATTGCTAGGGCCGCAAATCATGCAAATTAAATTTCGTACGCACACATACATTAAACACTCTTCAGTCTATTTTGTAGTTTAAATAAAAAAAAGGGCTCATTTCCTACCAGCAGGCGAAAAACCAACTACAAAGGGTTCCTTTTCCCATTCTATTTCCCAAACTAAATAAGCGTTGAAAATTTTCATCAATACCCAAAACCTTCTCGAATGTGTGCGATATTCAAATTGTATCACCAAGCTCACCCCCCCCCATGGTTTGCTCTCTAATTCAGAAACATCTTGATTAATGTAACCGATATGCAAATTGAGGTCGGCGTGCTGAACCTGGCCCGGCGAGCTGAGGGGCTTTTTCTGCGTCGTCGTCCGGTAAGCGTACGAAACTATCGTCCTATCCGTCGTGTGTGTGTGTGTGTGTGCGGCACTGAGAGGACGAAAGCCAACCACACCGAGCGGCAGGGGATGCAGCTGTTCTGGATGCAAATATTTAGGAGCGGGCTCCCTCTTCCCCCCGTACCGTACCAAGACGTCCCTTGTTCAACCGGTCCGGGCAAACATATTCATTAGATAAAGTCAATATTTGCCAGGGTCACCAATCCATAGTCGTACGCATAAATGTACACACGCAAATAAACGCACAGAAGGGGATATCGCCTGTGGGTTGAGGACGGTGGCTAGTGGTTACCGTTGTGCGGGACGCTTGGGACACAACACACAGACACTCACTAATTGCGTATAGGTTCAGGTGCTTCGGTGAAGCAACGACTCGATCCTTTTATGTCCTAAAACTAGCCCAAATGTTGACACGATGGAGTTAACGCGTACGCTTTTCTTAGGATCACTTCCGCACACAGCACAACTGGTGGCTGGTCTGTTTACCCGTTATAGAACATGGAGGAAGCACTGTCGAACGGAAGCGCATTGCTGGAAGGCTGCGACTGTCCAGTAAAGGGGGTGCTGCTGTCTGTGGTCTGTGGATTGTCGCCGTGATTTTGTCCCAAGCTACGGCTAGCTCCGTTTGCGGTGTAAGTGTCTGTCCATCGTTTGGAAAGATTCATGACAGCTGACAAAATGATGCCTCATCCCTGCAGCAGAGCTCGACGTCACCCATCGCACGATGGTGAAACATCTCTATTCATAGAACGTGTAAGCGTAATCATGGCTCCGAAAATGAAATTATGGTCAAATAGGTCATGCTGGCAGAGGTTGAAACAAAAGCACTAAAGGAGAAAAACAGCCACACAAACCATCACAGAACTACCGTAGAGCGTAGCGCAGGAACCACTCTGCTGGAGGGTGGTTAAGGTTTTTGCGGTCAGCACCCAGGGACGGCTTCGGGCTTCGTGTTTGGCCAAACAAGTGTTGCACAGCACCACTCCCAGTATGGTGGGCTGGTAGAACAATCGCCAGGCACCATTGTCTCTGACCGACACGGGAGCTCTCTCTCTCTCTCTCTTTCTCGGCGAACAGAGCGGTATCGAGCAATCGTGGGGTGGCCAACTAAATCATTTCCGAAGAATCCAGACCCGATGTGTCCGAGGAGTATGTGCGGGCAAAGAAAACTGGAAGTGTCATTCTTCCGCACCCGCAAGTGCCAGTGTCATGTAGAATGTCATGTTAAAGTTGTGCTTTTATTCCGTTCTTTGCAGAGTTTGAGCTGCCGGTTCTCGCTGGAACTTTGCCCACTACCCCCCCCCCCCCCTCTCCGCCTCAGCACAAAGCTACTGAGGTACCAGCAATCAAGAAGCTTGTCATATGTAGGGGGGGGGGGCAGACAGCACAACTCTCTGCCCGCTACAACGGGTGCCCGTGTCATCTTCATGGGGCCCCAACCGTTCAGGGTTGGTTGGTTATGATTTCCGGCACACGTAGAATATAATAAAATAAAAGATAACGAGGGCAGCACACGGACGGGCCCAGGGAAATTCGATCGAGCGCTTGGGAAAGGTGAGTCGTCGCTGCATCGGTGATGGATGTGAGCAGCTACGTACGTGCTGCGCAAGCAGTCAGGGTGCTTGATCACCTTCCATCGGCTGGTACATACAGCTGATAGTTGGTCTGGTTTGTGCATCTCGAGTTTAGTGACGCATTGATTCTTGCCCGGTTCTTGACCATGGACCACGGCCCCAGAGAACGAGCAAACTTAATGTGTGTGATTGAGTGAGCTAAGGAGGAAGGGCGATAGCGATTGTGTACAGCAACAATGTCTGCTTTACGAGTCGTTGTCGCACAAAGAATGCTGAGCAATTGCGGCACGCTTCCGCTGCTGCTTCCGTTCCGTACACAATCGCCCCAATCTCGGGTGTCGGCTCGGTGGCGGTTTGTATCCCTTGCCTCGCGCGGCCAGGCTAGGGTAAGCGGCCGTACGTAATAGCCCTTTCCATGCCCAGGGCTACCGGTTAGACAGAAACATTTCCAACAATGTTTCTACCGATATCTTTATTGGACTTGGGTAAACCTGCCAGCAGCACTTCCAGCTCCCAGGTCCATCTGTTCTTTGTCCAACGGGCAGGGGCGACAGAGACAGCAAAAAAGAAGTACAAGAACTCTGCCCGTTGTGGGCATCGGAGTGTAAAGAAATAAATTCAAGCTCACCCCGATCCAGTCACGCTCGGCTACCGCTTGCTTTCCCTTCACCCGACTCGGCTAAGACACGGCCCTCCTTGCCCACTGTCACTGTTCGTGTCGTCTTCCCTTGCCAGAAAGCGGCGCGATTTGACACGCCGCCGAGACCGCCACGAGCCACGCTTCCGTTTGCTGTCGGGGGTCGCGGGTTGTTTGTAAACTTTTGCGCCCTTCGGCGCCCTTCTGGCGGCGACCGGTCCGTTCCGGTAGATTTATTGGTCACATCCAGCAGCTCATCCGGCAAACCGATTGAGATGGGGCAAGATAATTATCAGTGACCGCGGGTGATAGCGAGCAACACGATGTTGCGCAATTGAGCCTGCTCTCTTCCGATTCACCCATCCCCGTGCACCACAGCACCGCATTCTTCCTAGATCCATTTGGCAAGCCTTTCCACAGCAGTCGCTCTTGTGACATGAAACAAACGACAGCAAGAAAGCGCTCTCGGAAGGAAGAGCTTCACAATACAGCGAAGACCGAAGACACTCCCGGGCAGGACAGGTTCGTTCGGTCGCTTTAGCGAAAAGTGGTTTTTAATTGAAGCCTGCATGTCGTTCAATTTGTTTTTGATGGCTCTGTTGGCGCTGCTTCTGGCGTACAAGAGAGAAGGCAAGGAAGGCGGCTTTTCACTTTGTCGAAGCGCCGACGCTGCCCACTGCCTCCGTGCTCTCGCTTTCTCTCACCCTCAAACTGTCACACCGGCACACCGAGTATGATTTATGCGTGCCGTCTAGAGTAATTGTCGGTTTTTGGAGCTTTGAAGGTCGGAACAATGCCGCGCCTGTCCCCGTGTGTACGTGTGCACTGGCCAAGAAAAGGTAATTTGCGCGATTATTTATGGATAAGGAAATTCCATCGAACGCTGGCGGATGAGATGGCATCTGTCATGTTTTAAATGGTGTAATAATTCTCCCCTTAATGGCTTTAAGATCGGCCATGTGGGAAGGTGTTCGGTGTTCTAGCGCACTAAAGGAGCTGATGTTCCGTTTGTAGTGGTGAGAGTATTTTTCAATTTGTATGTAAAACAACCCCTTTTAAACAGCGGCCAAACACAGTGCCTAAAATAGCGCCCAAGAGTTCAAGGCGCCGATCTGGAGCTACTGGAAGGCAACCCAATAATCATGGACAAGGGTAATCGACGGGTTGCGAGTGCGAACCCGATTGTGAATACCTCAGTTGACCTTCACGGTCGTACACGGGTAATTGATAACCAGATGATGGCCAAAATTGGAAGGTCCTTCGCGTTGCGGCGGTCCTTGTGCGGTGGAGGTAAATTATGTGTTGTAATGAAGAACAAGCGTGCTAAACCCCGTATTACAGTCTCGGTTTTTAGATTGATGAAGCGAATGGCGTGTTTTACCGATAGGAAATACCGTTTTACTGTAGCTTGCACGGTTCCATAAAGTGTCTCATAATCGTTTATTGTAGCCAGAGCTTCGTTACGGAACACTATTGAAACGATTTACATTCACTTGTACACTGCTACAGTCTTTAACAATCTTTTATGACTTTTTCACTCTTTGTGGTAGGTTGCCCTAGAAAACGCGTACAAGAGAGAGAGAAAGAGAGAGAGAGAGAGAGAGAGAGAGAGAGAGAGAGAGAGAGAGGGAAAGAGTCTTTTCTAACCCATCAAAACCATTGATGGACGCTTTTCTGCCGCGGTGTCATCGCACTCGTAAAGCAACACCCGCATTCGTGGCCGTCGGTTGGTGGTTTTGCTCTCTTTTTTGTATCGTCTCGGGGTTGATGGTTGCGCCACGCGATATGAATAAACCGTTTCGGTTGCGCGTCGGCGTGTGCGGAGTTTGCGTGTGGCCCTTGGAACCTTCAAGCCTTTTTTTTAACCACGTCAGTGTGGGCTAAAGCTTCGAATCCAACCGCCGCCCGCGTATTGATGGATGTAAATGAGACTCAACCGGAGCGAAGAGACGAAGAGATGGGAAACGGACAAACAGGTGGCACCACACCACCAAGCACCACCGAGCGAAGGGAGCGGTGGGTTGTATTTTATATTGTTTTCATTTTGAATCGTGCGTGATGCTTGCGTTTTACGAGCAGCACATAACGCCATACCGTGGGTGTGGATGCCTCCTTTTCGTTACCCCGTTTTGCCATCCAGAGAGCAGCAGGAAACGAAGGAAGGGCGACAGGGGCCTAAAGCCTAAGGTTGGAGGTGCGGTTTTGGCGCACAGCATGCGCAAAGAACTATCACTTTTGGGATGAAAGGAGAAGGTGCGAAGATGAAATGGATAACATTGACGCACATAAACGGCGATGATGCCAAGGATTGCCTTTTTAAGGCAGCCGCTCGCCTGTTTTGGCCGGTGGAAAGATACGCAATGTGTGACACAGTGGGTGGTAAACGTGACATGGTTGATGATGAGTGTATAAAGATCTACCATAAGATGACTGCGGAGTGGCTTTGCAACGAGGGCATTATCACTACTGGAGAGATAGGGCGCAACTATACGATTTTCCTCGCAAGAAAGAAGTTAAACCACTAACATTTTATTATTGGATACTGTTTGAAAATATCCCGCTTTTAGTTGTGCTCGTTGGGATCGAAATAGAATGAACACGGTGGCTTCATATTTCACATTTTTGGATCCGTTTATCAAACGCGAATCACGCCATCAAACAGTGGAAATAGTTTATGACTCATAAGTATCGATGAAATTGGTTTGTTCCACCGTTTGCTCGCCATCCCAGCCCCTGGTAATGCAAAGCTAATGTATCATTACTCGTGCACTGTTTGTAGAATTAGTTAACTCGTTTCTATATAATCGCTCATTGAATCGTTTTAAACCAACGGGACCGGGGTCGGAACCGCCCGAATACGCGAGCGATTGTTTGCTGCGCGCGTGTACGTTCCCGGGAGAAAGTGCGCGTGAGTGCTGTGCGTGCCTGTATCCTCCTTCCGCCTTCCACCGAGTAGCGATTCGGGGTCGGCAAGCATCGAAAACTAATAATTGATAAATGACAGTGGCACCGTGCACGAGCACCAAAATGGAGTCACATTAGCGCGCGTGCGGCGCAAAGCTGTAGTTTTGTCTATGAAAACTATCAATTAACGTCAGCCGTGGCCGTGGGGCTCTTTTACCTGCCAGCCGCAAACTCTTGATGCTCGTTCATTATGGCGTGTGGAGGAGATGTACATGTGTGTGTGCGATGGTCAATACCGTGCCACAGGTTGGCCGTTTTGGGGGGAAGGCACCATGCTCGGGCACGTTAGAATCGCTGCGTGCGTGATTGCGTTTCCGGAAAACGCTCGTTTTGATGTGTTCACCGATTGATGAATGGGCCCAAGTGGCTGGTTGAAGAGGTGCCGCTTGACCTTTGCAATCAATGAAGCTTGTTTGTTTGTTGCCACTTTCGCCCTTTTCCGGTTCGATTAGGTGTTTTGAGTGCGTATTAAACGGTGTGTGTGTGTGCTCATCTCGATACAGTATTTCTAATTTTAATTTACAAATCGTTACAATCTCAGCCGTTTCGTCATAACTGTATTCCTAGCCCGTTTACTCTGCAACACACAACGTGCTGGGCTGCAATGATTTCCCCTTGAGTGCAATTTATGCTTACTAATGTGAATCAAGGCGAGGCCAGAGCTTCGCGCGAACGGAGATTTGCATAACGCCACTCATTTCGCGCGAGCACATTGGGTTGGGGTGTGCGCGCGTCCTGGCGCACGGTTTGCGGATTTGGTCGCAGTCAAAGGCGCACCAGGTGTGTGCTTTGGCTCGCAACATAATGCGGCATATGAAAGCTATGCAGCAGCAGCAGCAGCAGCTACCGAACACGCCTGTCATTTAGTGGCCAACGGCAGGCAGACAGGCACAGGGTGGCGGCATCGCGTTAGCATGAATATTGCACACCTTCATTAAAAGCTGCGCGCACGGAGTGCATTCACGAATGCACTCAAAGTTGCACCTCGTCGCGAGGTGCAAAACTCGCTCCCTCTTTCTCTGTTGCACGCGCTGGAGACGCAGATGAGTTATGCCTGTTCGGTTTGGTCGCCGAGTTGAGTCGTTGTGGGAGCTGCTGCTGCTGCTGCTGCTAGCCTCGTCACCAGGAGCGACAAGGGCAAACATTAGTACGGTGCTGCCAGGATAAACAGGCCAGCGGGCGGGAGGATGAAACGTTAAACGTTTTGGGGCTGTGCTAGGATCCAGACCCGTTCCCGTGAGTGATATTAAATTTTATTCGTTTAACTTTGTTTCCCACCACGATTGAGCGATAAAATGCCGAATATTATTTAGCGTTCGGGTCCTTCATTTTGATTGATAACTGTACAGTGGATAAATTATTATAATACATAAAGTTATGAAATATAGTAGAGCAGTGGAAGCCTTGCTTTGTTGTGGTAAAACTAATTTTCAGTGTGGAAGACTACGTTTAGTGGGGGAAAACTCCACTTTTCATATGTTGTATCGAGCAGACTAACAATACTTAACACCGTCTATTACGGGGCCACACAGACACCGCACCGCCTGTTGGGGCAAATAAATGGAAAACATCAAAATAACGATCTGTGGTACCGCGAAGGTTTCCCCTCATCCTTCCCCGTTCCCTCACCCATCTCCTGGAGTGGGTGAGGTTTCACCAAGGTTTCGCCACAACAATCCCTCATCATGATCCCAATTATCTGTTTACTTTTTCCGTTCCATTGCCGCCGGTGTGCCGGTAAGCAACATCCATTTTCCACCCGATGTCACTTCGGTTGGGTGCGATTTTTCATCCCTCACACCCCGGTGACGTTGGTGGTGTTGGTGGTGGAAATTCGTTTTCCGCGTGCGCTAGATAAACCGAGCGCTTTCCAAACGCTCCCGCGGCCCGGTCTTATCGTTTGGGTTCGCGGTTTTGTTGCGAGACGGTTTACTTGTTACCTGTCAGCGGGAAAGAAATGAGATCGCGCCAAATATGATGCGCCCCTCCTGCGAGTGGTTGTGTTGCCGTTTGCTCCCGGCCCACCGTGCCTTGCGACAATATAATGGCCACGATGGGTGGGAAAGGGGTGGCTGGTGGAGATGAGGGAAATAGAAAATGGTTTCGTGCTACAAGTGCTTGCACGTTCTTGTTCGAAACGGTTGTTCTATGGAGGGGTGGATGGAACAGGGTCGAGTCGATGACGCGTTATTTATAGTAGAGCATTTTTCTTCCACGTCTAGAAGTAACGGGAGTTTGAGGGGTGGAACAAATGAAAGGAAAATTTTCACTACAAGATTTTTTGAGAATTTTATCGGAGGCAGTCTTTAAACATACTTTATTTGATTTTAAGAAGTCTTTCCGAAATTGACATTGTTTCTTGATTGTTTTCCAAAGCTTTAATGACACAAAAGGCTTTGATACATTTCAACACATAGAAATCACTGCACCACTGTGCCAGTAACTTATCGATCAATCGTTTTCCCATCATCCTCACAATTTACCGGATAGTACAGTGTACAACAGGGTATAATACAGGTGTTGGAAAGGGGAAGAGAAAAAATGACACACTCGGGTGAGGGTGAGTGGGTCGTTTGGCGGTTGCACTTACGTAATTTCCTCCATTTCCCTTCCTTCAGCCGTTCTCCTCTCCTACTGTCCCGACTCGACCGCTAGGGCAGCATCATACACAGCATCCCACGTGGCACCAACAACAATGGGACGTCCGAACGAGATTATTAATTGAGGTTCGAAACCGCCGGAGCGTGTAACAATCGCTAAATCAACTGTCATCGGTATTGTTCACGGATCGGCGCAACCGATCGTGTGCGCTCTTCGGTTGTGTGTGTGCGGCTGTTGCTGCGCGTGGGGAGGATTTGAGAAGGAGCAATTGTGGGAAAAGCGGATCAGTCTTGACGTGCTGATACGATGGGATGCAGGGACTCGCCGACATTCCTTGGACATTCTTGGAACAGACACTAACCACCAGCGGTGGGTAGTGGTGATGGTGATTGCGGGCGAATTGATTTTGCGCTCGTTTGCATCCGCTTGCGGACAGCGTAGCGATTACGAAAATCAATTGACAGTGTAAAAGCGACGGGTATTTCACCAGCACAATCGGTTTTGGGAACATTTTCCCTCAGACGGGCCCAACAATGGTGACAAAGATGACTTACAATACCAGCAAGAAACACGTGTTGATGGGTATAAAACTCATTAATGAACATAATAAGTAACATATTCCATCAGAAAATCAATTTCAGCATGAAACCACTCTACCCACTCGTAACACGGATTGTGGTGTATGTGTCTGCATGTTTGTAATGCATCCTCCCGGTTCATCCCTTCCCAGCCGTAAAGTCGATTTGCAAAAGTGCATGAAGCACTCGACGATGCAGAAACAATCCTGCCCTTTCCACACTTTCCTCTATGCAGCTTCCAATGCAACACACACCGCACCGTGAGCCTGCGATGCTGCAGCGTTTGGTGCAGCAGCAGGGTGCAGAATTTTACGTCACCCACCCATCCCGACCCACGGCAGTGTTCTTCGGGTGGGTTTGGGGTGGCTACGTCGGCAGAATTTTGTATGCGTGCTGCACCCGGGATGCATCCACCGTATAGGCTGGGGCAGAATTTTAGATGAGAAGCTTTAACACATTTAACTGCAAAATCCGACCCCCCTCCTCCTTTTCCCATTCCCTATTTCTGCATTCGGCATATGATCCACACGGAGTTCACACTTAACACCAGCTGGCCCTCCGGCCTTTTGATTGGACGGGTTGGGACGGGGAGAGCAGCGGATGGAATGCTGAGCTCGTTTAGGGATTATGATTAATCTAGATTCCTGCACCAGAACCTGCCCGGGTCGGTTCGGTTGCGTGCCAGTTGACGCATGCGATGGCACACTGGCATTCTGGCGCACTTCCGCGGCACACATGTGGGCCCGCGTGGTCGTGACATCAAAAGAATGTCAACGTCAGCATCGCCAGCCGCTTTTGTGTATTGGATGACAGGCTTTGTTTTAGATTTTTTTTATTGTCATAACCACTCACCTCAGAAGAGAATTTTATGCAGCGTCGTTTTTTTAGGCTCGTCTCAACCGCATAATGCATAAGGGAGAAAATCCTCAACAGTTTTTTTTTATCTGCAGGACCCGATGAAAGCGTTTGATTTCGTTCACTCACACACGTACTCGGAACCCACTCGATGTACGGGTCAGTTCATTGGCAGTGCGATGCAGCGTAATGAAATTTTTGCTGCAATACTGGTTCAGTTTGGAGTTATGTTTTCCGCCCCTAGAACTGCTCAAAGTGTAATCTGCGAAGAGGCATAATTAAATCGACACAATACTAATTTACACTACTTCAGAGTTCAGGACGACCAGAGTACAGTGCAGTCTTACTGAATTTAAAACATACATTAATTTTAATTTACAATAAAAAGGATTTCCAATGATACACCTTTCCTCAATATCAACAATTTTGTGTTTGCTCAAGAGCGTACTTTTGAACAAACATTTCAATTAATTACACACTAATTTTACAGCAATCTGCCCACAGGTGATTTGTTCAAGCACACATCTAGGAGCGAAATTGATCCGCCCGCAGCTAGCCAGCTTTGAAGTTTGCATACTGCTTCCTTCCGGTCGACGATAGTTTGTATGTGTAAGTGTTTGTGGAATGATGTTTGCCCGTTGCTACAAACTCAAATTTCACGGAAAAGCCGCTCTATTCGTGCTAATCTCGCAGTGACATTTGGAATGGCTGCCTGTTTGTGGGTACATATTTGTGCTCAACCGTGGTAGAAATTAATCATTACTAGTGTACGTGTGTGTATGTGTGTTGGTTGGAAGGGTTGGTTTTAGCCCATAGATCATCACGCGCACACTCGGATACGGTTACTGCAGCAAGCTTATGTTTGGGTCCGTTTCCGTATGTTGAGCGTTTCCTGTTCGCACGTGTGTTTGATGGGGGAAGGAGGTTACTACAACAAAAAAACACACTCCCTCTCCCACAACATAATCTATGCGGCAATGTGCAAACGTTGACGTGAAAGATAACGCCAGGCTAGTTGCAGATTAAACGGGCAAGCTTCACTCTAATCTAGACGAATTTAATTTCGACTCCTAGCTTAGTATTGGGCTTTTGTGGCACAGCCTATCCCCCCGCGCATTTGCAACCGTTTCGTTTGCAGTCCGCAAAAGGGATATTCTTCAAAGTGCCCAATTCATTCGGCGTGGAGGCTTTACGACGAGGGATTAAATTTTGTACCGAGATTGGTCTCGGTTTGCCATGACTGAGGGCGATGTGTGTGTGTGTGCGTGGCTGTAGGATCGATGCCCTTTTGCGAAACCAAAGGCAATCGTGAACGCTGGGTTGTGCCCTAGCAGCAGCAGTTAATTCTAGCCGAAAGGCCAAGTTCCTTGGGACGTAGTCAAACAACTGCCCAATCCAGCCCGGCCAACTAGCGCTCCGGTCAGTGTGGGCTTAGGTGGGATCTTGGGAAAAAGGTCATCGATGGTTACTGGGGATGAAAAATCAGCTCTAGGGACTTGTGTTATTTTTCCACGGGAGGGATGAAGTTCAGGGACTACCCCGTACCAGCACTAGCCCCATCAACTCCCCATCACACCTATTCCAAAGGGCTATGAAATATTGTGACAAATATTTTATTCAACCGACAGCGCGCCGGTGTGGATGGGCTATAAAAGTTGATTTCCATTTATTTTGTTGGCCAAGAGTTTTTGCCTTTTTGGTTGAGCCGCTGGAGATCGTACGTAATTGGGGGAATGGGGGAAAGCAAGGTATTTAAATCACTTGAGCAATATTTTTATATGCACGTAAAAACTTTCGCCGTACGGTAATTAATGCGTGCACATTCCCGTGTGCTTTGCTGGATAAAAGCCATCATAAAGCGAAACTCTCGTGGAATGTTCTATAAATCAACGGCATTAGTAAGAGTTTATGCGCTTTCTTCCGGGTTTCGGGAGCCCATTCGTGGCAAATCGTTCGCCCATGATTTATAATAAATATGGTAACAATTTTTACGTCAAAGTGTATAGCAAAGCCAGGAGCTTTGTGATTTGTGAGTAAAGAACAACATTTTATTAGCCTTATTCCTTGTAACGCTGTATTATAATCAAAGATTGTGCCAACTTGCATCGATCGGTGGCACGGTCATCCAGCTCAACCGTCATCCGTTTTGTACCGATGAGTCGATACCACATACGTGAAGCATAAAACATGACAAAGTGACGCTGTCCTTCCCGGTGTAAGGCAATACTGCATAACAGTATGGAAATGGAGCTTTCGAGCGGATGGTCTTTATTTTTGCGTATTTTCAGCAACAACAAAAAACACAGCTATCACATTCCACGGCGGAACGGTGGAAGATAAAACAAACATAAAAACTATAATGGCACCCTGTGTGGCTGAGTGTATTCTCTTGGCTGTACTTGAACAACTTTACACCGGCAAAAAGCCAGACTCATGTTTCTTTCGCTCTTCTTTCGTCAAGTGGTAATTTATTCCATTTGACACTGTCTCTTCCTCGTTTATCATTCGCTTACCCTCCAGGGGAAATGTAAACTCCTGCAAAAGGCACAAGCAAGGGCAGCTTTGGTAAGCAAGAAAAGTGGCGCTAGAATTGAACCACCATTGAAATTGGACATGGTTTAAATCGCACATTTTAATGTGATGGAACCAACGTTCGACGTTAGTTATATACAGTTCACACTGGTGCAAGTGTTTTTAACATTTCGCATAGCAGCACAGCGTTTCAAGCGTAGTTAGTCGCAGTTGATTACCAAACTTCAAGCAACTTCCGCATCATAAGCAATGCCACCGAAGAAAAAAACACCTTCCTTACCAGGGAGTGTCCGGGCCGATTCGTCCGGAGGACAAAAAATGAATGATGCAAGTGCACGATTTGGGAAAACAAAGGAACTCCCTGTCGTAAACAGTGCCCCTTGTGGTACCCCGAAGCGATATCTAATCCCTGTTTAATTAAACATACTCGTTTTTACATTTTCCCCATTTCCGAGCGGTCCCGCACACGCTTGGGTGAGTTATTTTTGCTCCTCCTTGGAGCTTTGTTGTTGTTTCCACGAAAACGGAAGGAAATCTGTGTACAGTTTTCCTGGTGTAGTAGTCGGGCGCTCACCGCAGCCTCTAGGCACACGGTTCGCCGACGCGTGTGAAGGCGTGGCTGTGGTTTGCGTGCTCGGCCGCAGCAGGTAGGCAGCGTAAGCAGAGTTTAACGACACTAACCTGACACTTCCTGGTTGTTGGTGGCAGTTAGGGGGACATGTTTTACTTTTCTGCATTTTTTAAGCGGGAAAAGGGATCGTTTATAGCACTGTTTGCGCTGCTCGCAGGTGTCCCCAGGGAAAGTGTGGATAAAAGTTTCCAAAGTCCACTTCTGTGGTGATTTTTGGAACGGTATGGCATTGTACAGTGGCTTGGAAGTAGGAATTAAATGGAGACTAAGGTGGGGCTCACAAAATGTTCACAATTGTGAACGCAAAAGTTGTTCAGGGATCATCCTAACTGCGTTTACTTTTGATGTGAAATAATTTAATAACATTCAAATATCTAAATCTAAACACTCCATAATTAGCTCGTGTGTTGCGTTTGATACGTTAAATACGCCGATTCCAAAACAGGCGCACACAGTCAATATAATCCTATTTTATCCTCTTAGGCGTTGTCACAATAACGGGGGTGGGGGATGGTTTGTAACAAACAGAACAAAAGAAATGCTGAACCTTGGATGTCTGCTAGCTTTGATCAGAAAGTTATTCATATGAAGCATCAGCCCTGGTAAGGATCACCGGGTGGGCGTCTCTCGTTGGCTCGTGCGCTCTTGGAATTGTGGCGGAAAAGAATCTGCCGTGCCACGTGTGCGTTGTGTGTGTGTGTGTGTGTGTGTGTGAATACCACATAAAAGCGGTTGGCTGCAGCACGTAACAGCACGCAGTTAGTCACCGATTGAAGCCGCTGCCACCGTATGAAGGGTTCAAGGCAGTAAAGCACCAGCGACACACACAAAATTGCCACGACGAGCGATTTCCATTTTCGTACCCAACACGAAGCATATCGGCTAATCGGGTGGTGGGTTTGGTGGATTTCGTTCCGTCGTCTCGAGACCGTACCGGCGATGTCATCTGTGTATGTGTCTGCCTTCCAGGGTGAAATATGACAACATGTAAAAGGAAAAAGAGAAGCAGGAAGATGGCGGTTACCTTCACTCGAGACAGAAGCTAATTCTGGTATGTTCAGTCGAAAAACTTATCTTTAAGCCAGACGTGCTAGGAAACGGTAGGAGAAAGCAAATACTGCCCACTCAGGTGAGAGCTGACCATCAACATTTCCACTCAAAACATTGGAAAAAGGACATTGGATACACTTTAGTACATTGATCAACTATTTCAGAGTTGTACCGATGCATTCAACTAATCGAAAACAAAATCATTGAATAGTAATAGAAACGTGTATGAACATCATTACAAGATCAAATTTTGCAATTACTCCAACTGTTTAAGACATTTTGAAGCAAATTTTCTGCACTCATCTCATTACTTACGGCTAGAAAATGATGCATTTTAGCCATTTGAATTGATCACTTTCCTAACTCATCTGGACATTAATTACAACCAAACAACTTACCCAACTATTATCCTCATAGCAGTTCCAGCATCAACAAATGAGATAACATCACACAAAAGTCAACCGAACCGTAAGCCATCCTCACAAACGAAATATCCTCTTACCCCAAAATTCAAAGTACTACAAAAAAAAAAAAACGTTTTGCGACATATTCTGTCGTTTGAAACAAACAAAACCACCTCGACCCTCATCGGGTCTGCTTCAATGAAGCGAACTACCCCGATTGGCAGCCATGATTTCGTTAGTACGAAGGCAAATAGTTTCCATTTGTGTTGTATCCCCTATCCCCGATGTCCTTCGCCCGGTCACATCACTCGTTCTATTGCCAAATTTAACACAGAGCGAAGTTCGGAAGCGTTCCTGTTCATATGTACCCGGGTTGACATCCGGTTTGGGACCGCTAGCGGTAGAAAGTTTGTTGAAAATTTTCCCAATAAACCGACCTGCACCCCATTTTCGATGGTCAGCGCCGATACTTCCCTCTATCTAGGCACTGCCACTAGGCTTTCCCGTACATGCGTTGTTTGTGTGGGAGCTTTGCTGGCATGCCAGCGCTTGCTTCCCCGTCGGACAATGATCGCTCTTCAATGAACTCTTGCGAAAAAGTTGCCTGCCCCGTCCATGGGACGTCTCCGGAAGAGCACGAAAAATGCTGTACCCAAATCAGGGCGCACACGGGAGCGTTGACCAAACCTCAAAAACCCACTCGCTCTAATTCCATAGTAAGCTTGCCTAGTCCTGAACAAACATACTGTCCATCGTCCATGTACGAGTTGTTCGACCATCTCATCGTACTCATCGCACTGTGGAAAGGGAGGAGGAATTGGTAATCCAACAAAAAATGGTCCGAAAATCGTACAAATAGCGAAATGCTTCACAACCTAGACGACAAATGCCACACATTTCCGAAATGAATGACTGACCGACACAACCACTCATGCCGGAATGCGGCACACGCCGTAGAAAGTGAGTGTGTCTGGTTAGGACGGGCAGAAATCGGTAATCAATTTTTGTGTCAGGTTCCTCATCGGTACGGTTGGAATTTTCCGCCTCTTAGTTTGGTCAGGAAAGGTGGCAGCTTATTGAGGACAAATAGAGGTCTAGTTTTTGGAGAGTTGGATTTTTCCGCCACATTCGTACACATTAATCACTCTCGCACCTGGAGGTAAGCGGGGTAAGCAGTACGTAATGCTTTTCTTATGGAAATATGTTACATCCCTTCTCAGAGCTATTCAGCTACAATGAGCATCATTAATGATAATAAAATAGATAATCCAACCTTTCCATCTTCGGCAAAGGGAGTAAAGACAATTCAGTATCTGTGCAGTCCAAAGGCAAGAATACTTGATACATTTCAAAGCGATTCAAGTGAGCCTTTACTTCATCGCACAAAGGCTGAATGTATTCCATCGAGCTGTTTAATATTCTGCGCGTTTCAAAAAGCGGGAGATGAAGCGCTTTTTCCTCACTTTTTCCCGAGCAAACAAGTTTCCCAAAGACCAAAACTCTTAAGCTTGACTCTGCTTGGTACAAGCCATTCCTCTGTATAGAGTGCTCGTTTGCGCGATGCTTTAAAGATGAAATCCACAAAAAGCAGTCCCACTTGACGTGGATTCACAAGAAGAAAGGCAACAAGCCAACCCATTTCCCCCGCTGCTGCTCCCCGACTAAAATCCGCCGCGAACTGGACGACTCAACCGGCAAGGTGCGGCGCATAAAACAACTGAGCAGAAAGTCAAAAGGTTTCGCCGTCCACAGGACACACACACACACACAGACACACACACAACGAGCAAAGTTTTCCTGCAGGTGTGCTGCCCGCCTGTGCAGCACAAAATTGCGTATTTGTGCATGATTATTCTGCGCCCCGGCGTGTCCTTGACATAGACCGTGCTAAGCGCGTTCCCCGGGATCGAGGGAGAGGTTTTGTTCCGCCATAGTTTATGTTGAATTTATTCAAGAACAAAACCTTCCAGCGGAACGGTTTACTACCCCCAACCGCTTTATCCTTTTAGTTTGCCGCTCAGTTGGTTTGTGCTCGGTTTAGGAAAAGTTTCAATTATCATAATTTCACATTACTGTCTTGGCCGGGGTGTTTTTTGCTTCACCGAGACGAACGGATAATCCCGCGACCAACCACAAAAGTTTTCCCCATTTTTTTGTTTTGTTTTTTGGATACAAAAAACTTTCGCACGCGCACCAAAAACGTCATATCGGCGGAGGAAAGCTTTTGCCGAAGCCCCGAAAGCCGTTCAGCAATGGTGCGCACTTTCGTTTCGTGATTCATTTTAAGAAATGCGCCATCATTCGCACCCTGCCGAGAATGAACCAAAGGTTTGAGAAAAGCTGTGAGCCTTGCTGTCGAGTGCTTATGAGGGTGAAAGTTTGTGCACAAAGTGAAAGGTAACAGAACAGCTGGGAAGTAACAGAAGAAGAAGAAGAAGGAAATAAAGAAAAAAACAACATCGGTCCTTCTCAGTCCGCTGCTGCTGCTGACGAGTTTTGGGCAGCAACGGAACACACTTCAGGAAAAGCCGGCTCAAGTGTCATCCCCGGAATTATTCGCTTTGTACTTTTTCTTCCACTTTTCTTCCGCGACGATGAACCATGGTGCGTTTGAAGGGAAAATGTTTACTCAACGGTGTTGTTTTCCCCCCATATTTCCTCGACGGGACAGCAGCGTGACTCAGTGCCAGCCGGTGGGAAATTATGATGAGCTTCGAGCTTAGCAACGGCGACCTTTGGATAATATTTAAAAGACATCATCTCTTTCAGGACATTCTGCATTCCTATTTTAGTAAGCATTTTCTGAGAGGGCTCTTGACAGACAGGTTGGAGAGCAACGAGGTTTGTTAAAGAAGGCTTATGTAGCAGCATAGGAAAAGCCCTCTCGAGACACTTATTTCCTCATTCTAACGTTAAATTGTAGAATATGCGAGAAGAACTAATGCGTTAAGCGTGTTTATTTTTACAATGAATATACGGGAATATTTAAACCAGCAAGAAGAAACAAAATACATACTTTTCCACGAAGCTAGAACAAAGGTTTTTACCCGAAAATAATTTTCCTCCTTTATGCTTTTCCCTTTCTTCAACAGCCGCAGCAACAACATTCGATCGGGATACTAAGCGAGCTGCTGTTCGAAAATTTCATCATGACCTATCGGAGACTGCCCGCATTGGGGTATCGTTAGCAGCAGGCGAAACACGATACTAACACCCGATACAAGAACTGGTGTGAGAGAAAGAAAGTGCGAAAAAAAGCCCAACATCCACCTACACCCTGCACTTCAAAGCGAGAAATTATCGAGAAAAGTGATTTGAGAGCATTCGGGAGCCCAACTGGAGAAACAAAAAACATAGAGGCCGATTTAATCCCGCATCGGTCACCGTTTTCTTCCAAAAGAGAGGGGTGCGGCAGTAGGAGGGTGGGGTCGGCCCAAGCCGGTTCCAAGTGGAAGCAATTTTGAAAGCCTCGCACCATGGTGGAGTCGGGTACCATCAGTCGAAACAGCCCGGGATCGGCCTCGATCGTGGTGGCAGGCGGCCCGGGCGTTCGGAGCGGCATCCTGGAGACACGGGTACGGGGCGCCTGGTACCGGGTGTCGGTCAGCCTGGAAACGGAGTACATTTCCGTCAGCCTGGACGAAGCCTGTGAACCGATCGATCACTCCACCACACTGAACGGCACGTTAGGGTAGGTACAAGGGAACGAAAGCCAAGCCTTTTCTTTTCAAGTGTTCATCCCCGCTCTTTTTCATCATCAAATTTGTGCTTAATTAACATTTTCGATTGGAGCAGGATTCCGATTCGGACTGGGAAGCACATGATATCACTTCTATTATAAGCATAATTCATTGCACATTTGGAAAAGCGGTCATACTCATTAAATAAATTTATTTAATTGTTCTTTCATTTGATATCGCTTCGTTAAAAAGGGAAAATCATCATCGTTTGTAGATGCTTTAGCAGTATTAAATTCGTACCGTCCGCGTACCATCTGTAGCGCAGGTTGAGCGCATGTTATCGATTTTTATAATGGTCAACAAATAATTACACCAATCTGCTCATTATGCTTCCTGCCCTCACTGTGGAAAGCGGACAAACGCGAGTGTTTGTCGTTGTATTTTTGCACGCAAACATTACTTAACCAATTCAAACACACTTCCACCATTGCGCGCTGCAGTGCTGCAAAGGACGGCTTTGGCACCAGCTGCGATGTGTACGTGTTTAATACGCACACCATCACCATTACCACCACCACTACCTCCATCACAACCACCATGCGCCACAGACGCTGTCCGTCGAAGGGGGGTGTGTTTCCCTTTCGCTTCATTCGCGCGGTTCATGATTGACTGATTGATATCGAATTTATTAATGTGGCCAACCACATCCTGTTTCGACGCTCCGCAGTCGGGCGGGCGGTGCATTATCCTCTTCCGTACACCCGCTAGGAGTGATCGGGTCAAGTGAAATAATGTCGACCTATGGTCAATTAAATTTCATGTACAGATAAAAATGCAATGCATGCAAATGCAATCGAGCGGGTGTGATCCAGCGGTAGAGAGGAAAGCTGTTTGGTTGATTGGGTTTATCCGCGAGATCTGCGAATACGGAATAGCAACGATCATCAATTTGTAATGATATTGATGATTAAAATATGTACTTTATAGCGTCCTGCAGCTGGTCAATGAGCTTCTGTCGTCGTTGGTAATCGTAGTAGAATAGAAAGCGTATTTTGAATGGTTATTTCCCGTGCGTGATTTGTAATTGATTTTAAACCTTTTTTGTTATGTACACTTGATTTTTTTCCCGGTTAGCAATCAGCAATCGGTTAGTGAAGATACAATTTCCATTTACCTGAAAAAAGGCACACACGTGGGGAGCTGCTGATGTTTGGATAGGAAAAGTGGCCGGAAATGGTGAAATTAGGTAGTCCACAGACTGGCAGCACAAACGAGAGCGCGATACAACACTGGTGGGATGAACAAAAAATCCGTCCTACCGGGTCTAGCGCCGCGCCGAAGTGTCTCGCCACGCGCGTTGAAACAAACATCCCCGGCCGGAACGGGAGGAACGTTGTTCTCAATCGAGCTGATGGAAACCAAAAATTGAGCGTGTTTGTCCGGGACAAGCTAGGTGGAATAAAAATTGAAGCACTACGAACGTGTGATACCGGGCTGGCTGGCGGCCGTCGCTCGTTGCGAGAACGAGCCAGGTTTAATTAATGCTTCACCAGACACTCCCGTCCGAACCACTGGCTCCCGGAGTGTTGATCCCAGCCACTGTCGACGGCCAACGGATGCTGGCCGTGGATGAACGGATTCTGTCTGCCGCATGTTCCGTTCTTGTGGCCATCAGACGACCGTAAAGGACACATCCACGAGCAGCAATACCGGTGCACTACGACCGGTGGGACAGTGTTTTGATTTTCCGATCCGAAAGATCGAGTGCGGTTTTTCAACAGCAAGTGTATGTGTGTGTGTGGGGGGGGGAGAAAAAAGCTTTTGTGGAGACTGTTGGTTTTGAAGTTTGGCCAGAAGCTTGTACCACATGCGATTGCGTAGATTGCGGTCTGTGTTGTGTTGTGCAATCGAATTCGGAGACGGTTTCTTGCTCCACTCACCCACAAACCCGCACACACACATTCTATCAAAGGGTTTGGGTGTATGCCGTGTGTTAATGCAGGAAGGTCCACCTTGTTTTTTGCGGGTGGTCCATGTGTCCTGGTCGATTTGCATCATGAATTGTGGTTTTCGGGGGAACGAATCGGAAACGCAATCGGTTTATTGATGCTCCATTTTGTTTTCCACGTGCTAGAGATGAAACGAAAAGCTCAGATTGAAAGCTACATACCAAACTTGTGGGATGTGCACATGAAACAGGCAGTAACGACCAAATCAGCTGACAATACCGAGGGAAATATGCTCAGGTTTGACGTTGTTACACCGGACGAACTTGAAACCAGCCAAGATAGCTTTTTTTGGTCAAAAAAACATGAATAGTATAGACACTTTCGCGGAAAGAAGGAACTCGGCAAGCTTCATTAAACGCAACCAACGCACTTTTTTATGGGGCAATTTCACCTTCCAAGTGCTTTAAATTGATATTTCGGCTCCATTCCAAGCTTCGAGCCCATCAAGGTAAACAGGTTCCCATCAGGTTTTCATTTACCGACACGCACACACACACCGGCACAACGCATTATAGCAGTGCTCTATAAACCCACCGTTAAAGCATCGTTGCCAGGTGTTTCCTTCCCGAAATGACCCAATAAACCACATCCCGTCGTTGCCGAAGAAAGCGCGCGTCCACGAAGCAGACTCAGGCTACTTGGATGGGTGTCTACGACGGGTGGCACGCGAAATTGTTCGAATATATTAAAGCACTCGGATTGTGGGCCGTACACACACCAATTCGGCCAATTTCTAAGCTTGTTTTTTTCGTCCGTCCCACCCGATTTCCCGGCTCCATGTACTTCTTCTAATAGGAAAAAGGTTTCGGCCGACGGATACGCCGTTAAAACGGTCCGTCACCATTGCTGCTCCGTTCGGTTTCGTGCGCATGCGGTAAGCAATTATGGTAGCCATTTACGAAAACCACAGCTTCAGCTCACGAGAGGCCTCGGAAGCTAATGTATGGATGACATTTCCGGGCTTCAAACGACTCGACGATGGTGGCGTCGTACGTCTTTTGTTGTCGATTTTGATACCAAAGTCGAGGGACAAAATGAAGGGGTGGGTGGCGATAAATGGCTCTCCGCAAAAGAAAATGGGTACTTCAAACCGGTGTGGGATGACTGGTGGTTCGTTTTAATGAATCGAACGGTTCTCCGGGGCCAACCGGATTTGCCCGAACAGCAAATAAAGGATGCAGGTCAATTTGCAGCAGCCCCTCCGGCCCAACGGGCCACGCCACGACACCTTCACCCCGGGAACAAGACGGAAAATTGAAGGTAATTGAAACTAATGGCTAATAAAATGTGTGAGAGCGGTTTGAAATTTGGCGTAAAATTTATCACCGTTTGGGTTGCGTGCGATAAGGCTGCATGCATTTGTTTTCTGCACCGATAGGCGCCGGGGAAGTGTAGTGGATGGGAGTATTGGACAAAACCGTAATATTATATTTAATAAAAATTGATTTTAATACTTATTTTATGCAACCGTGAAACGGTTTTTATCAATCAGCTACCGATTACTGATCGCGAACGAGCTGAAATCAATTCAACCGGTGCACATCAATGATAATCGTGCCCTATTAATAAACGAGTGCAAGTGAATATTCATTGAGGAATTAACTAACCTGTGGCGATTCATTCGACCACCATTATCGATGCTCAGGGGGGATTATATCATCACCTTTTCGCAAAACCGACATCCAGCAACCAGCAAGATAGAAGCAACGCTTCCAGATGGGTAAACCACACGCAGCAAATGAATGTCGAACAGAATTCCGACCACGTTTTTCCGACGACCAAAGTCACACTTCATCGAGTTCTGACACACGTTCTTAATCTGATTCAGGAGAAAGAGAGAGAGAGAGAGAGAGAGAGAGAGAGAGAGAGAACAAATGAATGCAAAAACAAGTTTGTGACATATGTGGGAACGATCAGGTAGAAGATTATTTACCTATAATCCACTACAACCTAGTCACGTTTTCATTTGAGCAAAGCCACGAGGATGAGCTTTGTCCGGCGTGGCTTCTGGTTCTTTTTTCCGCTGCCCACGTGCCTGCGCCATCCGTTCGCACATTTTCCGTGGTTCATTTCCTACCGACCCACTGTCTAGGCCATTTCATTACACCCGAAGTAGAACCCTCCGGGGAGCATTGGGCTCACCCATCGGAACCGTCGTGGATAAATATAGATGTTAATCAAGTTTGCGACGAGCGGCGGAAGTTGTCCAGAGCATTAGTTCCTCCCCCGACCCACGCTACTCGCGAGCCTGCGAAGAAATGTCTCGTGCAGCACGTGGCATCTCGCGCGCCCAATCTTGATGCGCAAAACCGGGACGGAGGCGGAATGGCGATGTGTTCGCCAGCACACATGCGTCCGGACGCGTATGTGCCTCCCATCGCTAATCACGCATAATTTTCCCTCTTCCCTGGATAGCCCAACATGCACACTCACACACTGTTACAGCCACGAGAGTGTGTGTGTGTGTGTGTGTGTGTGTTTTAGCAGCTAGCAGCACTAATTGAGCCATAGTCATCATGAAACATGCCGTGAAAATAGCACTCGCAATGGGCCACGCTAACGGGCGCGCGAAACAGCAATGGGAAGGGAAGATTAATAAATAATTACCGTCACTAATCAATTTTCCGCCCAGAGCAACACGTTTTGCGGGCAAATTAATTGAATCGTGCACGCCAGCCAGCCGGGTGTCTCTTTTGCGCGAGCGAGCAAAACGAGCGACGGGACAGGAATGTGAATTTTCGTACCATATTTACCATAGTCGAACCTCCGGGTTTCCTTTTCTCCGGGTCTGACCGTCCTGGAAGGCGATGATTACATAGGAATGTATACAGGGGCATTAACATTTTGAATTTCTTCACCGTGGTCTACATTATATTCCCAGAAATTGGGGTTCCATTCGGGTTATTGATTTAATATGTCGCACTGTTTTCTGCAAAAAAAACGCGACAAACTAAATCCTTTAATTCAATCCTTTCAATTTGCATGGAAAATAAATGTAATCATCGATTTATTATGTTGGAATTTTGTTTGATCTGCTTTGAGGAATATAGCCCACATATACCCGGAATCCCCCGCTCGTCCGCTCTCGTCGGCCAAGGGGCGATGATGATGACGGTGGCGAAAATTTGCGAACAAAACCTTTTCCACCTCATCAACGGAAATCCCACACAAGTTCGATCCAGAGGAAACCTTTCTTAAACACCCAAGTCGTGTCCCATTAATCCTCAGCTGCTGCAGCCCATCCTCCCCTTAACGCCACTTTCTTCGGCGAAATTATCACATACTCTGCGGGCTCTTGGCCCGAGAAAGTTTTTCGACCGATGGTGGATCATCCAGAGGGAAGGGAGTTGGTTGGCGGTGGTTCTATCGACAGCGTTACTAGGAACTTTCGACCATGGGGAAGTTCACGCCTCATCTACCGGTGGCGGTGCGATGTACGAAATTGGGGATAAATTAGGGAAACCATTTTCTTTTCGGGGATTTTCCGCTAAGCAGAGTTTCTTGAAGTGGTTTTGCTGCGAAGCTTTCCGATCGTTGTGGGGGAGTATTGAATATTAAATAGGTAAAGCTGTATCCAGTAAGCAGACGACAGTGCTGAACATTAAAAGGCTTTTAGGTACGCTCACTAGCAGCGTTAGGTATCTCCTTCTTCGTCACAAATATATCGTTAGATTGGCTGATGCAATTGAATAATTAACTCAAAATGAATCATCGATGTTTTGCGCAATGATGTAATGTTACATCATTTTCTGAACAAAAGCAAAACAGCTCAACACACGAAACATATGAAATAATCATTACTTGGTACGAAGAATCTTTCAACTACAAGGGCGTTTGGTGCTTAGAGCTTCTCCAGGTCGAAGGAAGAAGAAAATGGTTCGTGTAAACTTTCCCTGAAATGAAAATAATTGGATCCCAGCTCCTCGTTGTTTGACACAACTTCGTAAGAGGTGCACCGGATGGAAGCATTAGCAACAAGAGCATCCAGCTAAATGCAGTTCAGTTGTACAAACACTGCCAGCAAATGTTTTCACTCACACTCCCCTTTCCCTCGGTGTTTAAACCCTTCCAATCGAAGCCTTTTCCCTCCGTAAGTGCGGGAAAGTTTTCCTAGTAATTGATGAAAACTATCTGCCGCTTGAAGACGTTGTGATGCAATTCCGCTGCGGTCGGTGAATTCCATTTGTGCCCCGCCGTTTGCACAGCGACTGCCGATGGCGAAACCAAATTGATACATATTTGATACCACCTATACTGCTTTCCATCCAGTATCGGTACAGTACAGACAATGTGATTGCTGTTTCAATTTATCGCATAACGGCGCTGTTCATAACCTATCGAAAATTGATTGATTATTCTTCTCGCTCATGAAAATCGTTGCACGATGAACCTGAAAAGAAACCCGATTTCAACCACAACAATGCGCGACCGATCTCGATGCCTGCCGCGTAGATTCGACCGCTTCCGATTATTGTTCCGAATAGTTGCAGCGAATAGGTACAAACTATCAGGAAGATATTCGTTGCCGGTCGATTTCCTGCCCCGTCTCCTATCTGGCAATTCTTTTTTTCCCTCCCGTATTCCCGGATTCAAACAAATCGAAACAGCTTATGGCACCTCTCCTTACACTCATTCATTGTGCGTACTCACAAATCTCTTTCCCTCTCTCTCTCTCTATCTCTCCTGTTCTGTTTCACCAGGAGCAACCATAGTGGTAACAATGGCTCGAACAACTCCTCCCAACCGTCGTCGGCGGGCGCTTCCGGGCCATCGATCCACTCGTCGGAAAACCTGAGCACCGGCCTGAACGCATCCACGCCGCTGACATCGAACGGCAGCGTCAGTCTACCGAACGGGGTCGCACCGGGGACGGGGGTGCCGGGCCCGGGCAGTGGCGGCTTAAATGGCGATAATTTCCTCAACAACAACAGTGGCAGCGGGGGCGGTAATAGCAACGGCACCGGCACCAGCAATGCGAGCAGCACGAACGGCACTAACGGCAACACCCACAGCAACGGACCGGGCGCCAACAACAACCACAACAGCAACAACAACAGCATCGACAACGGCATCGCCGAGATCTGTGACGTGCCCGACTCGGTGGCAAACCAGAAGCGACATGTGAGTAGAACCATAGCTTTGGAGAGGGTTAGATGGAGGGACAGGGGCAAGAATAGGAGGCAGTTTGTTTGTGGGTCGCGCTCTGGAAACCCCGGAGTTCGCTCGATGTCAATTTGGCCAATTGTCAGGCCACATACCGTCAGGCCGTATGTGGGTTAGCTTCGTGTGCTCCGGGGGTGCAGACGATGCGCGGCAAAGAGTACGTAAATATTTCGGCCAATGTTTTCTGGGCAAAAGTGATGGACCCATGTGGGCGAGAGCGATGGATGGATTTGGAATTTCACAACCACGATGAACTCGTTGCAATTTCAGAGAGCGTGAACACAATTTTGACATTAGTCGCACACGCTGTCTGTAGATGGGAGTAGTTCGGGGAAAGGTGATTACATTTGTATCTTTGCTGTGTTGGTTGAACGTTTATAGGAACTTGTTGAATAGCACGCATTTTGTATATTACAAATTATTACGCTGTAGCATCTTGGAAATTGACACATAACACGTTGAGACACGCGTGCCGCAATTATTGTTTAAATCGATTGAAGCTTCTAGGGACAACCAATTCACCGAATAGGTTGAAATGTTATTGCAAACACATCAAACAGTGGCCACTAATTCATTTACTGTTCTTCTTATCCTCAAACCCAGGTTCGTGTCATCAAATCGGACAACAACGGACTCGGCATCTCGATCAAGGGCGGGCGCGAAAACCGGATGCCGATACTCATTTCGAAAATATTCCGCGGCATGGCGGCAGACAACGCGAAAGGCCTGTACGTCGGTGACGCCATCCTGTCCGTCAATGGGGAGGATCTGCGGGACGCGACGCACGAGGAGGCGGTCCGGGCGCTCAAACGGGCCGGCCGGGTGGTCGATCTCGAAGGTAAGAAGAATCGATTGTAAGGCTTGATTTGTCGTATTTTCTTTCACACCCTCAATCCGGATGTGGCACCACCCGGGAGGTTGGCCGGATGTTGAAATGTCTCCGTTCAGGATACGACCCGTTCAAAGTGATTGCACAACACGGGCTGGTGGGCGTATTTGCTTTGACAGGGCAGCAGCCCTCGGTGTTATGGAGCAGCTTCGTAAGCCGCTTAGGACAAACCCCATTCGAAGTTGATGGAAAATTTCAAAGACTCTTTTCAATCAACGAAGACTCAGTGTTTCACCGTTAGAAAAGCCTTTAAAGTAAGTTATTATTTGGATTTGAGCACAAATGCTTTCGAAACAACAATGAAAATAGTCACGATGTACCAGTTGAAAATTGCGAAAAGAAGTTGTAAAGCGTATTGCCTACATTTAGGGGCTTTCGCCGCCAGCGCGTTTTTGCACGTTCGATTGCACAGCCGAATGCGAACAAAACAACACTCCATTCCGTTGCCTCGATTGTGTGTGTGTACGCACGCACTTCCTGTCGCTTCATATCCGGGTGGCATAAATGTGTGGTACGTAATAAGAGTAGAAACTCCAACCAAACAGACACACGGATTGCATAATTCAAACGTCATGTACTGGCTGCTCCTTTGTCTTGTCGAGCCGGGCGGGCAGCACAGCGCAAACCGAGACCACCAACCACACAGCGTAGCCGAGCTGTATATGACAGAATGGGAATTGGAAATATGCCTTCATGTAACAACGCGTCTGTGTGTGTATACATGGCGCGTTTGTTAAAAAAAACCTGTCTTACAAAGCGACACGAAGCAGAAAGACAACACGGAAAAAAATCGAATAGCAATGGCACGCATCTTCCTCGAATGCGCGTGCGGTACGTGAACACATTGGCAGGATGAGTGGCATTGAAATTGGGTTCATGATTTATAAGAACGACCGTGTGGCAACGCAACCGGAATAGGTAATGAGAATGTGCACTTTTGCGCGAAACAAGCGCATTGCTTGGCAGGTCGATATTTTTTTTCTGCCGCTGTCTATTTGTTCTTCTAGATTGGTTCTAAAAAGTACGTGAGAGCATCAGGAACACACTTGAGATGAAAACAAAACAATTCAATATCTCCGAGAAGGAAAATGTCGAGAGGATAAGCTGCACAAGGCGGCACACGGCAAACGTTTCGCCCGTCAACAGCGCTAGCCCGCTGATTAAGGATGCATTTGGCTTTGTTTGTTTTTACTCGGCTCTATTCCAATCCGAGCAAAAACAGAGGCCAACAGTTGAGCGACCGGTGCTGCCTTCACTTCATATTTTATTTGCTTCGATATATTTTCCTCCTGCAGCGACTCTTTTCACTCGGTAGCTTGCCAAGCACGGAGAGCCATTTTTATTGCTAGTGACAGGCTGTATTTGTATTTGCGTTCTGTTTTTTTCTTCTACCCTTCATGTTTGTTCCATTCAACGATGGAAACATCGTTGCTCGGTTCGTGCCTTTTCCCCCGCTAAAGCATTGTAGTGGACGCTTCTGCGTGCAATAAATACCATCACGGTAGATTATAACGTTGCTTGCATTCGGTGCGTGCTGTGGCAACTCATTAGTTGAGTGAAGAAGGCGAAAACATTAAGAGAAATCGGTTTAGCTCCCGTAGCGATGGAGGCGCATGGTGGTTCAGCTGAGCATATGCGTTTTGCTTGAAGGAAATTATTTAATATTATTTACGATTTATGATATTGGGGATATTTTAACGTTTTTTAAGTATATTTTTCAATTAACGTTTTACCATTCATATTCAATCCTCTAAATCTCTGCTTTAAGCAGAGTCATTAATATTTCTCTCACAAAGTCAACCTTTTTTGTCCAACAACATATCCACGTAATCAGTGCTACAGTCGGAAAGCAATTTACAATACCACCAAATTAAACCACCGCCGTAACATACGCACCAGAAACATCCACCACACCTCCGGTCTTTCGTGAAGAAGATTACATTTCCGAAAAACCACATCGCTGGTCACACGCACTGTCACGGCAGGCCGACTCGTCACGTCGGGGCGAAATTAAAATGTCGACAGAATTGAAACATTAATTTGCGGTTTTGGGGCACTTTCCTTCGGTACCAGAGACCGTGGCACCTAGCGACCTTACGGGAGGTCGTGAAAGGCGAACGGCCTGTCCCAGGTTTTCGGGGGGAATGGAAATATTGCTTTAGAACATGGTGACACCTCGTGCCGGCGCATTTCTTAAGGAGTTCGCCAGTTAGCCACAGACGTGACCAAATGTTCTCATTTTCCCACACCAGTCTGGTGTGGTGCTGGAGGCGAATATTATGGTGACCGTAATAAATTTGCAGGTCTAGAATTAACCGCAAGCCCTGCTTCTCCTGCTAGCAAGAAATGCCATGGGCGCTTCCCGAGAAGGTTGTAAGTTGTGTAGAAGGGGACCGAGAAGCTAAATTGAAACGTAAAAAAATGCCACAAAAAGTAGCAGAACTGAAGAAATGCAATTGTAACGCGAATTTAATCACGCTAACATTTTTCTACGTCCAGCAACAAAATGGCATGAAGGTTCAGGTTCAGGACCAAAGGGAAAGAAATCGAAAAAACCAAGCCCATTATTTTGTGCTTTATTTTAAACTTTAAAATTAACTGCTCATGCTCATTTTCCTTTTAAGTTTTTATGGATTTTCAAGAGAAATTATCCATCATGACAAGAAAAATCGATGACACTGTACTTGTTCCCAATCGCTGCATCCACGGATGCGTGCAATCTAGCAAAAAAAAGAAACTGCGTTTTTTAATCATTAGCCTTCAACCGCTGCCGCTCTCGATTGGCTCTATCATCTTTTATCCCATCAAACACTTATTCCTGAGTGTTTCTTCCCGGAACACTTTCCCTCCGCATTTGCGACCTCAGGAATCAGCTGCTTCTGGGTGCAAACGCAAATTGATTACACCCGAATGGATTGCTAATGGCGGATGACCGGATGCGAGGAAGAATCCACCTTGGAACATTCATGCTGTAGTCACACATACGCGCGCGCATCATTGCCTACCATTATCTGTTCCGGTCGCGGGTGGCAAATAGACGAGAGAGAAAATGACGGCAAAAAAGGTCAACATGTGGGAGGTTAATTAAGCTAATCCGATAATTGCTTCCTAACGAGCTACTTTCTTTCCCGCCCAGGCGAAAGGGAGCGATCGCACGCAAAAGGGTTGCACCAGTGTGTGTGTGTGTGTGTGCGTCCACAGTGTGACAAAGTGTCAGTAGCGGGCGACATCCTCAAAACGGGGGCTGTTCCCTTGGCAAACAATCACCCAAGAGGGATGCTTTTAAAGTGCCCTGACCCGCTGACATTGGTTCGATTGCAACGTGGCGCTCACTTGCGCATCCACTCCGATACCATTCAATCGTCCAGCAAGGGAGTGGGCGGAAAAGCGCAAACGATTTCTAGATCGAGCTGATGTTTCACTTAGCGAGGTGTGGTGAGAAGACAAAGGCAAACACAAAACAAAAAAAAGCGCGTCGTGGCAGCAAATGTGGTTATCCTTTTATCCCTTTGGTTGCGTAGCCGCGCTGCGTTCACTGGCACAATTCCCGAAGCGTAATGGATTCTGTGTAGTGGCGGCTGTTTGTGTGGATAAAAATACGCATACATACGACCGGGCAGCCCGTTTCTAGGTTAAATAAACAAATAAAATCCACTAACGAATGAGACCGAGCATGAGTGTGCTTCCGGCCGGCGGGGCAAAAGAGTGTAAAAAAGTAATGATAGCGGACGGTAGTAGTTTTGCACCGAATGGCCCTCCTAAACACGGCCGGCTCCTTCCGGCTCCGAGCATCGAATCAAATGAGTGTTGCTGAGTGTCGGAATGCCTCTTTAGGGACGCACAGCGCCGAAACCCGGAAGTTGTTATCCTTCCTGCTTCGAGCGTGCGAACGCAGGAGAGGGGACGCAGGTGACCAAATTGAATCAATCCCTCCTCCTGCTGCTGCTGCTGCGTGTGTGTGTCTGTGGTATGTGTGGGGTAACGGGATTTCGGGAAAATCATTGGGAAAACCTTCTCCGAGGGCTCTTAGTCAGACAGAATAAAACGACCGAAGGGAAGTGGAAGGTAAGATGCAAGAGAAAAGGAATGGAGGAATCGGAAATGGTTTCAAGTGCTAAGTGGCAAACGGTACCACCCGCTCGTTCTTTTTTCTTTGCGTTGATGTTGTTCCCATTCGCACACACAAAGAGCTGAAGCTACAAAATGGACCACACAAATGGACCCTAAATGATACAGTCGCTCTCTAGGGACACCTCGTGGTGTGTTTCGTGTGTGTGTGTATGTGGAAGCTGCTCGAAGTTTCGAATGGTGTTTCCTGTGGCATAAAGGGGACGCATTTTTTCCTCGCCAGTCGATTGTACAATAAAAAGGCATGTGTTTTTTTTTCTACCAGATTATTTGAGCTCCTCCTACCTTGGGCAGATGAGTGCGGGGTAACCGTTCACGTTCTTAAGAAACGAACTACGAGAGCGAGAAAAGATCTGAATGGTAAGAGAACGAACAGGTTTTTGGGAAGGTTTTTTGTTTTTTCGTGTCCAGAAAATTCAATTCACAGGACACGCCGGTGTTGTAGTTAGCAGATACCATTAGCCATCACAGCGTTATGATACAACCGCACAGCAACCTTTATCACGGCGCACCGTGATGTCCGTACATCCGGTGACAATCGCATCAACACCTGCGAGGGTCAACGGTAAGGTTAAGGTGACCATTTGCGTAAATGTTTAGCAATCGACCTCTACTAACGGTTAGCAGGTGTGCCACTAGACGAACTTGCGCAAAGCACCGGCAAAGTTTCGCTAAGCCCCGAAAGATATCTTTTGTGACTTTCTCAACCCCTTTTGCTCCTTCTCCGCCTCACCAGGCCAGTGAAGATGGCCGAAATGCCGTGCCGTGATTTTATTACCTTACAATAAAACAGTGCATTTTATGGGGTCGAGCTTTATGGGGAGAAGAGGACGCTGAGAGCACAGCAACAATGAAAAGCGGAAGTCAATTGTAAGGGGTTACACGCCCGGGCACCGAAGGAGCTTCGTTGTTGCTTGGGACTAGGAGGAGGAAGAGGAGAACCACACATTACAAGCTTACCGAAAACGTTCACCCCAAAACCGGGCAAGCTTCTTATCGATGCCGTCGTAAATTATTCGCCCATAAAAAGTAACTGAAAACGGATTTGGGTTCGAGAGGGTAGCGGTGTCATTGGTTTCACAAATTAAAGATGACAACAATCGATCGGAAAATCCGTCGGAGCACGAAATGTTGGAACAGATCGATGAGGTGGGTTGAAGTTAAGCGTTTATTACACAGCGGGAAAAGTTTGCTTCAAGCAATTCAAATTTATGCTTCTTATTTACTGGCAAAACGTATCCAACTTTGACGCATTCGAATCGGGGATAAGATAAAAGCCTTTTCCCTCGTCTAAAAACACGTCAGATAACGCCTGAAAAGGCGCACCATCGCCAGGAAATGATCGCCACCAGCTTCGCAAAAAAAACCCAACTAAACCGACCTTTATTCTCACTTTTTATCGGCCTGCAATCTTTATCATTCTTTGCAAAGGGCTAACTGCATGGCAAACAGCTTTACCCACCGACGCCGGGGCAGCTCTCGCACCGGGCGTAGGAAAATGTTTCGCTTAGGTGACAAAAAATCACGATCATTTCCTCTTTCTGACCGTCCCTGAACACGGATTGAATGGGATTTTTCAGTAGCAAAAAATTGGCAACAAGCCTTTCCTTCTCCCACCGTGACACTGTGAGTCACATTCCAAGCGGCCGGCCCTAGAGGCGAGGGCAGTATTCCGCATAATTCAGGAAATAATAAAACCATTCTGCTGCACCCATTTATCATCGCATTATTTCCTTCCGGGGTTTCGGAAAAGATGGAAGCAAATAAAGAATAAGCGCCATCCACCGGCCAACCACGCATCATGCCCCGGCATTGCGATGGGAAGGATGGGAGTTTGTACTCCCGGGGGCGAGTCATTGTCCTCCGGGCTGATCGGTAGAGTTTTGCAAAACTTTACACCGCACAAAAAAAGGGCAACGTCCATGCTCCAACAACAACAAGCAAGGCTCACCGCAGCTGGAATTTGAACGACACTAAAACGACCCACACAAGGACGCAAGTACACAGTGGCTCATAAAAATCGCATTTCGAAGCATTCCGAACAATAAAAAATAAACCATTCACAAAAATACACTGACGCATCAGATCAGAGAAGAGGGAAGAAAAAACAATCGGGAGCATCGGCTATGTGTGTGTATGTGTATGTGTGTGGTGCTTATGAGATAGAGGGGGAAAACACTTACATCACTACACTGTTCGAGCTGGATGCAGAAGCGTTATGAAGGTTCCTGGACGGTTCGTTGGGCGAACCTAAAAACAACCACCTTTAACTCATGGGTTAAAGAAACAACAAAACAAAGAACGAAGGGAAAAACTCCCATCAGCACACATAAAAACACAAGCCTGGAAGCTTCCCGACCAACAAGAAACTGTTTTATCGTGGTACGCAATTTCTCAAGAGACATCAGGGACACGATTTCCTGAAAGTCCATTCACTCCCGTCCTGGCACTTGGGAGGAAAGTGGACAAAGGAGATTAATCATTTTATCACTCACTGCACGCGTTTTTTGTTTGTTCCGTTAGCGCGTAAATCACTTCCAGCCTAGCAAAAGCTGTCGAACAGCGGTATAGTTGGCGTTTGTACTGGCATCACGTACTGGATGGGTGCGTGCTTTGGTACTAAGACAAACTCTCAAAACAATTTTGATCAATAGAACCTCGTTTAATGTCACAAAAGAACAGGAAACATTATATTAAACCGCTGCACTATTGAAACATTACAAACACACACACACACACACACACTTTTCCCACCGTTAAAGAATGAAACAATTTACAACGTACAACACATAAAGTTCATAATTCTGTCAAGCAACACGAGACACGAGAATAGTTTGAAAAGATCTTCACAAGAAAGTTGCTCGCAATAGCCGTCGTTGCCGCACCCTCGCGAACACCAAAAGTGTCCTCGTAAAAATAATTACAAGCGCTGGCACGAAAGATGTGCAAAGTTTTCCCACTTTATCGCACCGCTTTTGAATAGTGGGTGAAAATTATTTTTTTTTTTTCGGTATGCCAACACGCGCCCTCACTTTGTTTCCTTTCCAAATTTGCCGCACTGCACAGAAAGGGCGAAAGATTCTATTGCAAATTGTACTGCTGCGCCATCGAAATCCTGTTTTGCTTTAGTAAAGCAACTGTGGCACACGCTTGTGCGCAAGCAAAATGGCCCCAACAAAACGCTGTAAACAATGGCACAGCCAAAATTGCCATCTCTCATTCGTACCGAAGCGAGCGCGGGAGCAGTTATTCTCTAATGCAAACCCTCACCGCGACCGGAAGTCGCGTACTTCACGCTTCCCCGAAGGAAGTGTGCGAAGAAATGCATCGTAGCCGCAGAATTTTTCGTATAAATGAAAATTTTAATTTCAATCTACCCCTTCTATCCCTTCTACCCGTGCGTGCGTGTGTTTTCTATCCCGCCACTTTAGCGTTGATGGTTAGAGAACCCCATTGCCTGGAAAGCGCCGTTGTTGCTGTTTCGCTTGTTCCATTTTCCCCTTTTGGAAAAAAACCGCTTCCGGAAGCTACGGCACACAATCTGCGCCATTGTGGCGAATTTTAACGCAACGTGCATCCTCAGCTCTTCAGCTAGAGCGCATAATAATAAAAAAAGAATACGCCACGACGAGTTGCGATAAAACATAGCACACGACACTTAAAATTAAAAGCAGACCCAAGTTGGTGGTGGTCGCTGTACCGGCCCTGATTTGCATGAGGCAAAGTCGTGTCTTCCTGGTGGTTGGAGTGTAACCACCTCCACCTCGAAACCAACGAAGGACTGCTTCGTGTACGTTTTTGTGGCATCGTTTCGTTATTTCTCTCCGCGGTTGGCCAATCGTTGGTTTTCGGGGTGAAAATGTGCAAGTTTTTTTTTTGCAAAGAGGAAACCCTGTACGTGTGCGTGCGCGGAACAGATTCCTGTACAGTGTACCTTCAGTCACGTATTCTATTTAGTAGAAAGCAAAATAATTCTACAACATTGTTTGATTTAAAGTGTTCCTATGCTGCAGTGATTAAACAAAAAACGACCACATTGCATCCTATTTCAATTCCAACGAGACCATTGATCGCTTCCAGCAGCTATTAGTTCAAAATGTACTTGAGCAAATAGAGACAGGGAGGGCAACGTATCGATTGCACCGTTTTGATTCACTTCACTGCACATTGCTGGGACGGAAAGCTGCACCGGACAGACTTTGTCAACGACGAAGCTGTACCATCCAGACGACCACCACCACGACGACCACGACGACGGTCTGGGTCTGGTCCGCCATTTTGTCGCTTGCCAGTGAGAGCAAATCTTCAGTTTTGGCATGATGAATGGCCCGCGCTGCTCGGCCGCTCGTGTACATAAATCTTTAATTCTATCACAGCCAACCTTTATCCAATGATGGATGAATAGTAAATCTAACAGGAGAGAGCGAGAGAAAACATGCAGAGTAAGGACAGTCCAGTGGTGGAGTGCTTTTTTTGCTGTTGCCTTGTTTCGTTAGGTCCGAGAAGAGGACCGCTTGAACCGATGACTCCGAGCACTTGCATACGAGGACAGGCGAAACTGTGATTAAATTCACACTACTCGTACATGACAGCCCTTCTTAGGCTGTCTGTCCATCAGTGTGTATTTGTTCGTGCAGGGGTGAGTGGTCTGTGTGTGTGAAGAGAGAAAGAAGCGGAGGGCCATGAAGCAGTGGGTGTGCGGAATGTTGTATTCGCTTCGAAAGGCATTTTTCATCTCTGGAAGGAGAAGAAGCGATCACGACTTGATATCTTTGTTTATCTGTCCATCAGCAATCATTAATCTTTTCGGTCCAGTGATGCTTCCTGGAAAGGGCGCAGCAAATAAAGCGAGAGTTATGCTGATGTGGGGAAAGTAAGGAAAAACTGTCAATTTGGAGCCATGGTGATAGTTTTGGACAACTTCTTGACATTATTTCTCTTCATTATTATGTTTGGAAAGCGTTTACTACTTACACGAGGAAAATAAGTAAACAAGGATATCTTGCAGATTGAGGTTTGAGGAATTGTTCGAATTGCATTTGGTTGGAAATGAGTTTGGAACTTGTGTGGTTGTGTGGTATTTTCATGTCTTTCTTACACTTTTTTGAACCTGCAAGGCACTATCATGCAAAACTGCACACTGCACTCTAATTAATTATACTTTCCCACGGGCCATACGGATGCACCTTTGCTGTTTGCTGATTGATTACTCTGCACGGAGCTTCGAGACAAACGAGTTCGGTTTCGGCTAGCTAAAGTAACGCTACTTCACCTCGGCAAGAAACCATACTTCACGCCGTTACAGCGCGCAAACACTACAGCAGTTGTAGCAGTGCCACACAAACACACACACACACTTCCCAAAGGCTGATGAGTTTCGGGAAAGAAATGAAAACTATGCCAAGCGCTTCTTGCTTTTCGACTGCTCGGTTCGTGTAGCATCATCGATCACTTGGTAGAAGGCTAGAAGGCTTTCTCGGTCCATCCGGCCCAGGTGGTGGGTTTGCAAAAATCAATCCCAAAGTCATGTAGGATCCCTTGCCATGGGGAGTAAGATTGATTAGTGGCACTCGGTTGCAAACTGGCAGCGAACAAATACCTTCCGGCCACAAGTCAGACGAGCCACATTTTACCTCTACACTTTCGTGCTACGGTAGATGGGCACCGGCAGTAGTGGCCAGGGTGTTGCGATAATTTGAGGGAATCATCCAAATAGCAGCAGGCTTTGGTAGTAAGTAAAGAGATCGAAACGGTTCGTGATAATTCGGTGCAGATTACTTCTTTATGCTTTCGATGTTGTAGTGATAACGAAACTTTTCATTTCGCTGTCCTTCACTCTTGTCACAATATTGCAAATAACATGGAACAAAGCAATCTCATCTTCATAAAAATCAAATTCAGTTTCTCCACAATAAAGAATTCCATTCCCAAAAAGTAACAATCTCAAACCATCATCATCGCCGTCCTCATCATCGAACCGTTTATTTGAGAAATTGGAATATTTTTCGTTCGAAATTTCAAGCTTCCCTCCGATCCCTCCGACGTCCAGAGGCAAGAAGCAGGCGAGCCCGTTCGTGTGCCGGTCGATAAAACTTAAATGAGCTAGAAAATTAATTGCCTTCCACGGAGGTAGAAACGAAACGAACGCTTGGGAAGCTTTGGAACAGTTGAGCGCAACTGTTACTACACACCAAAGGGTAAACACGAGACACAGTGGGATTGTGCCCGCATCCGTCCGGTCATGGCGTTTGATTTTTGTGATCTGTGAAACAGATTCCAAAGTGTCAAACGATGTTTGGTGAATTGTAAAATTAGTTTATCTCAAGCAGGGTGCGGTCACATAAATGAACAGTGATGCTTTCGGGGGAAATGTGTTCGGCTGTTTTCGTTCATAGAACTGTTTTTTTTTTAAGATTTTCAAATTATTAGAACTCATCACTCTTTCATACTAATTCAGCAGGGAGTAGATCCACATCAGATACCGTTTTTCATGAGAATTTGATATTATTAGCGATGTAAATTTGATTTGCTATCCGAGAAGCTAATACTGAGCTTTGGGAAATTCTACTCCCTGAAGAAGAGCATTATGTAAAAGAGAATATCAAGAGGAGCTTGCAGTAAATTCCATCCTAAGCGACACACCATCTATACGACATGACTATCAAAGAGTCTTTATAGAAACACGCTAAAGCGCCGGATAGTTTCGATGGAAATCGCTTTTATGAAGGCACTTATAAACTTACCCGAAACTGCACGCAGATCGGATAATTTGTTGTACACGAAAGATTCTGCCTCCTAAATCGGCAGCGCCTTTAGGGTTCCCCGGACCGGTTCACTAAACCACCAATAGAGTGGAGTGATCAGGTGTTCCTGGAACAATCTCTTCCATCGAGATCCCGGTTGGGAATGTTATTGCACGTAAGTGAATTCCTGCTAAAACGCTCCTGGAAAAGCTGTGCTTCACTTACACAACAGCGCAACCGTGCCAAGCGTCTCTGCTGGTACGGGGACATGCTTGAGCAACCGAATAAGGGTGCTATCACTGACTATCAGTTCGTAATCATCGATTCCATTTCGGACAGCGGTTCGAACAGCGGGAACATTAAAGCGGGATGCTATCATCAAACCACAGCGATCGGGATGAAAGTCTGCAGTGCGTCAATCTGAATGGAAATCTGGTCGTGTTTGGCGTGCTGTACGCTTGACAACATCAGATAAGCCACCACTCATCGCTCACATTCTCGCTTGGAGTGTTCTTTCGCTTGCTTTTAAACCGACCACAACCCGCTCCACAAAGCGCTCGGACACGCGATGTCTTCCCGCAACAGCAACACAAAGCTACCATCAGCGATGAAGTTCAACTCTGTCATCGCGGTCCGTGTGCAACAGTATTAAATCAATTTGTGTTTCATCTACACATGGGCGCTAACAAGGTTCGTCCCAGCCAACCGGAGGACACAATTTCGGTCGCTGTTCTGATGTACCGTGAAACCTTTCCCGCGGTTGACGGAAAACAAGCGCTAAGCCACCCGGGATTGGTCGACGTGCTTGAAACACCTGTGAAAGTGCCTACCAGCGAACGAGCGAACGGCCTAGGTCAATGTGGTGATGAGTGTGCGGCAACGGGGAGTAGTCCTTTGGAGGCACTTGTTCCCGGAAGTGGCTTTTTTGTCGATGAAAGTAAACTCATCATTCGTTGTTACTGCGATTGGGGAGTGAGAGTTTCCCGGATGGAGTGTTCCCACAGCATGCCGGTCTCCCGGATGAGGGCATCTTTGTGTTCCTTTCCGAATTTCTGTCGTTTTCGATACTTCCGCCCGGTGTCAGGTACGGCAGGTAAGAGAGTTTACATCTGGCTAAGATCCTAGCCTGTTTGGTGTGCCAGTCTACCTTTTCGGAGAACGCGGACTACCAGCATGTCTTGGGCACGTTTTCGGTAGCGCGGAACAGGCTTTAAAAGCCGCGCCCGCCAATAGGGTTGTGAATTTTGGAAAACAAATAGACGGGCCTGTGCTTTCATTCTTCTACCAAGTCTCTTTGGGTGTATGTGTGCATGTGAGAATGAAATTTGATGCACGCCTGAAGTGTGTTGCGGTCTGGAAGGGTGTTGTAAAATTCATACCATCTCAGCATTAAGGTGGTCTGCTCCTTGCGGTCGTGTGCTTCAGCATCCTTCAGAAATCGATAATGTTACACCGCTCGCAGCCCATATCAGAGCACACTGGTGGCGGAAGGTGCCGCCATCAGTCGGGCGTAACGCAGAAGGAACCCCATCGCAGGAACGATGATGAGTGGAATGTGAAAATTCGATTTTCTCGCCGCAGGCGATTCACCCACATCAACAGGGAGTCAAGTACAGGTGTGCGGGATGAAGCGGGTTCATTTTTACTGTATTTCTGGCTTTCTATACGAAGAAGCTTTCCAAAACTGTTCACTCACTCATATCATACCTTACTTTTCCGGGAAATTCTACTAGAAATTCCTGTACGTTACGCGGTTGCGAGGATGGCGAATATTTTTCGCGCCATTCCGTTCATCGACACTGTTTAATGTTGCCCGTGACTCTTCTGGTAGGATGTTGTTCAAATTTCACTCACTAATTGAATCATCGAAGCTTCTTTTCAGCTCGTCCCAAAGCGGGAACGGTTCAGACCGAAGGAAAGGCTCTATTGTACCCTAAAGAAGGAGAGAGGTCGATAACGGGAGCGAGTAAAAGGGTACACAGCTTGTACCGTTTGCTAGAGCTCGGTTGATGGAAAGGTGACTTGTCAGTATTTCGTTTCGAGCTGAAGCACTTCAGCGAGAAGTTTCTCCTCAACCTGACATACAAGAAGAGCTGCACAGCGTACCGTTCGCGATCGTGTGTGGGTAAGGAACGAGAGTACAATAATAATACACGCTGTTAATACTTTCCATCAAACACCTGGAAGTCAATTGAATGGCGCGCGAAGAAGTGTGTTCCAAGTTTTGCTTCAAGGTGCTCCGCTTTTGTTCGTTATATTTAAGCCGATGTTTAATTATTACGTGCATACCATTTTGAAATGCTGAAAAGGTTGAAAAGAATCATTTCTTCACCATCCTTTTCTACTGAAAAGAAGCATACGGGGGCCAGTCTTTTTTCATCATATTACTATATTATATAGCTACTCTGCAATAATACTACTGCAGAAAAGTACCTTTTTCCTGCTCATTCATAAACACGATGTGAAATAAAGAATAAATTCTTCTTTTACTTAAGGGCTACAGTACATTTACTGCAAATGAAAACCAATAAAGGAAGAGCTGAAAAAACACCATACTATCCCTTGAAGCAATGTGCTATGTAATTTATAATGCATCTGAAGGAAACCTTTTTAAACGATTTCCCTGATACCAGTATTCGTGAAACAGTACTGTCGGTTTTTTGTTAGGGAAATAACAACCTTTTTATAGCTACATGTTTGCATTCGTCTCGCTCCTAGCAGCAAGTAATGAAGATTTAAAATCTGTAGAACATATTACATTGCCTAATACCTACAGCTAAAGGGTTCACATAAATCATTACTGCTTGGCCCCGGTCGCCGACGCCTGCTGGTATTAGAAGAATAATTAAGCTACCCAGCAAGTGGTTCTTATGCCGTGACAGGTTTTGCAAATTCCACGACAATGCAACCACCGCAGTAAAAGCCACCTGAGACAAATCACACATTCGAAACCCACAGTCCTTCTGCCAAAATCAACCAATGTACGGTAGAGCGGGCTTTGTTCTAGCAAAACCGGAATGCAAGGGAAGGAACCAACGCACGACGAGTGTGATTTAATTTATGATCTAGAGTTCCATCCCATCACAGGCTATTGTGGCTAGGATCAGAATCGGAGAAGAAGACCCTGCAGCCGCCTTTTGCCACCATTCCATTGTTGGTGGGTGCTGAAAGTTTGCACCCAACCAAGCTCGGCAACTTCATGTAGATCCTCTTACAACTTCTTCCAAAAAGTCGACGAGAGTGGTACAGCCATGCCACGCACACACCGAGGAGGGTTTTTATTGGATCCTCTTTTGTCTCCCCTTTGGCGTGGAACTATTCGGCAGCTCGGTGCGCGGGTCTGGCGAGAGAAGGCCGCATACCAGTCCGCCCTCGGTGAGTGAAGTTCAGGGCAATTCGCACATATATCATCATGCAGATTCCGCCCCAAATAGAGTGTATCAAATGGCAACGCCAGCTTCGTCGTACCTGTCTCGTACTCGCAATCTTTTTTTTACATTCTTCTCCCACCTCTATTGTGAAACGGTTGGCCGGATCGTCCATTCCTCCGAGCATCATTTCCACACCTATAAGAGCGCTCGTTCCGTTCTGCCCAGCTCGTGTTTCTTGACGGTTTCAATTGTCTTGAGGATGAGTGGGCAGATTCTGTTGAACGCTATCAAGTGGAGTCTCCTTTCAGCAGCGTGTAAAAGAAGCTTCTATCGCTTGCAAAAGTCAAGCTTTCCGAGCTTGGAAGCTGTCACTTTCAGTGCTCCAATAGGTTAAAGCACCTCGCAGCAAGAGTACGTGTTTGTGTGAGCGTGTTTGGCACTGGGGAGAGGACGAGCTGCGGAAATTCGCAAGGGTCGCCTCTAATTTAGGACACTCTGCAAGGTATGGCGAGCGAGACCACCTTTCTCGTGTGGCTCACAGCGCGTTCGCGGTAGGTTCTATTCTTTCCTGGCTTGCCCCGCTCTTTGTAGACCATTCTTTCATCGTCAGCCTGGCTCGGCTCGTTCTATCGTAGCGACAGTGACAGTCACTTCCGTGTCACGGACAGGTATCGCCGACACGTAGCGAAAGCATAAACGATTCACCGTATCACCACCAAAGCCAAAGCAAGAAGAAAAGTGGGGCGCGTGTATGGTGAGGATACCTACTTTTCCAGAAACGTACGGTCGGGCAATGATTCTCAGGGCAGAAGCGCAAAATGACGCCAAATCCATCCCCCTCTCGCATGTGGAATGGTTGTCGTCGTTTAGGGCGGTCGTACCATGGGGAAATCACGCACCTACAACAGGCCACGCTTGGGGAGTGGGTCGGTACAACGGACTACACGGACTCCTCTCCACCCCGTTAGGCAATGGAGCGTTTTATTTCATTTCGAGACGCACACCTTGGGTAAGAAATGACGTCGACGAAGACGACGCTGATCTCTTGAGACATACATGGGATAAATCACGATGATGAATATTCCTCCCCATTCAGTCGAGTACTTGCACGATTTGCAGCACTGTTTATCCCCGCTATGGGTTGCCCAAGCTCGGAGGATATAGCTTCTGTGACAGCTGCTGGATGGCATTGATGTCGTGCACGCGCGGGAAGGCTGATGGTGAAACCAGCGGAGGTTTCCGATTCAGCTGCTCGTCTAACTACAAGTGAGCTGTTGTACATATTTTACCCGCAAAGTGTTTTTCATTGACTGATTGCCTGCTTACGGGACTGGTCCAAACACGAGCTTTTTGTCGTTTCTTGTGCGCCTTGTTTACATTTACTGCAATCAGCGCATGATTTACGTCGTACCCTACGGGCCGGTAAAAGGATCGGCTCTGTCCGGCAGTGTCTTAAATATGATATCCCAGCAATCTACACTCTCCATGTCGTTCCATCCCATGTAGAAATTTCGCTAAGACACACAGGCTTTGCGAGCTCCATAAGAATGATCCTGCAAGATAATTGATGAACCTTTTTGCCATTCGCCTTCATTCGGTCTACGGCAATGGCATGGTTGAGATGTTTCGTGGTCTTCGTAGTTATCTTGGTGCAACCGTGTGGGCCCGCTTTAAGGACCGAACTCACACCTACCGGCCAGTGGCGATACATATCGCACTCACAATCACCGTGTCGGCTCAAGTTGGAAAGCCTTTTTGTGTAGCTCTAGTATGCCGAACTGACCGACACCACCATGTAAGACAGAGGCTCTCCGGAGGGAAATACTTGCTTCGGTTGTTTGTTCTGGATCGATTTAGAAAAAAGCCCTCCTTTATCTCCGAGCTCAGCGCTGTTGCGATGGAGGTCAATTGCTTGGTTTGATGTAGCACAGGTTAAATTATTTGCATATTTTACCCACACACACACATACACAGTACTTTTTTGCTGCAAGACAAGAAGGGAATTTCCTTCTATATTCGCTAGTGAAGCTGGGAAAAGGACTAGTACGCATCTTATTCTCCATGAACCGCAATTATTCACTTTGTGGCTTTTTGGGTCCATTTGCAGGTATTAGTCATTTTCAAGAAAATTCTATCATGTAACTGTATACTGCGCTTGTTGTAAATGATTTTTTTTTAATCTTCTTCTGCATATGTTTGTCTTACATTTTCAACATCTCTCCAAGCCTGTAAAATAAATCGCCTTAAATACAGTTAAATCTACCACTTCCAAGCAAAACACATAATTTAAATTTACAAATCTCTCTCGCGTTGCCTCTAAAGCTTCTACCAAGTCACGAACATTTTACGTTTTCGTCATTCACTTTCATCACCATCACATTTTAAGACTCTGAAGTGATCCAATTTAAAGTCATTTGTTGTGCAGCAGCAGCAACAGTGGTAGCAACAACAAAACAGAAAAGCAACGCGGTTTTATTTACGAAAACCTTCGATGGTGACGACAACGACAATTGAGCAGATGTGCTCCAGCGTAAATTAATGCACAAGCATCCATTTATGGCACTGTTTTGTCACAAAAGCTCCAGGAGCACGCACCATACACACACTCACATGGGCTTTCTCCGTTTTTATCGCTCGCTGTACTCAGTTTGCAGTTTTTTGTTGCGACAACAAAATAGAAACACGGTTTAATTAATGATACCCGAAGCGCAAGCCCAGGAGTTCGTGGCACCGATCGTGATGCCGCTGTCTTTTCCGCTCAACAACCGTCAGCCAACATCACTTACTGCTGCGGTATGAGCAGCACACATAAAAACAAAAACATCATACACATCCACCTCCTGCAACTGCAAAGTGAGTTCAATTCCCAGCAGGAAGGTCCCTGGCACTACTGGTAGAGGGATAAAGCGCGCGATTTTTATTTTCCTGCAGCACGCATCTCCGGCGTGGCGTGAAAAATATTTTAAAAATTCCCTCCCTGCTTCACCTCACATCAACTCTCTGAAGGATGTTGCTACTACCACTACCACTACTTCTATTGGCTGCCTCCACTACAGAACTGGAAACAATGATGATTGTTCACGTACCGCTGAAGCATCACAACCGCACGCATCAGAGTGAAGCATCGATTGAGTGGAATCGAGTGCCGGCATAATGGAGCGCTCGGTCGGGGCCGACAGTGATGGATTAAATTCGATCTACCGGAAGCATGCCGTTCCGACACCGGAGCACCCGCCTGAGTGTTGCAGAAGTGCAAAAAACACACACACCCACACACACTCATAGCTTTTTTGTACTATTATGCTTTTGTGTGTTCCTTTTGCGATCCGGTCGATGTCAATCGATGCCCTTTTTGTTGCTTTTGTTTGGGGAGATTTATTCGTAAATAATACATTTTCATGGGGGAAAGTTATGCTTTTCCGTTGAAATATATTCAATTAGATTTAAAAATGCAGACGACGTTACTTATCAATTTAAAGAACCCATCTTTTGGAATTTCTTGCTTCCATTCTCTCTTCAGCAATCTCTTAGTCGAACAAAGCAACAAATGGAAAGTTAAGTAAGATATTGGAGCATTATACTAGCACACAAATACCCTCTGTACCATATTGCTGAATGTGAATGATTGCAGGCGTGCAACAAAAAGGGACAATATTTCCATTTCTAATACCTCGAGCAAAGCGAAAAAAACCCCTTTCGGCACTGCTTCATGTCGTCCGCACAAGCGAGCCTCCGAGTGAAGAAACATGAAAGGTGCCACTCGGGTCAAAAGGACCGTACCGAAGTCGGGAGCATTGGGACAACTGTTTTCAAATAGCCCAACGGTGGTAAAAACAATTTCTAGCCCGCCCGACCGCCCAGATCCGAACCGTGCCGAAAGAAAAGCCGTTTCTATTAACCTTTGTTCACGGTGGCGACGCGTTATCTTTCAATCGGGCAGCGGTTCGGTATCCACCTCGGTAACGAGCCACTGCCCGAATGTGCACAGAAAGATGCGAAAGCAGCAACACTAAAATGCTATCTTCCTTTTTTTGTCTAATGAGCGAGCGTGCCCTTGTGCTGGCGTAAGGAAAGCGTGAAAACGAATGAAGAAAGAAAGAAAAAAGGTGAACGCTTTCCCTCAAGCAATTGGATCGGATCGGGATGGGACAGCTTCTCTCTTTTCTATGCTCACCCCGATTTCCTCCTACTCGAGCTTTCCTTGAATTACGCGGCATACGGGCACCAGCAAAGAAGCTACCTTTGAAAGGCAGAGAACACACGCCGTGGTGAAATCGTACCGGCATCGCCCAAAAACTGCCCATCGCCCGCTGCTCCGTTTGTCTGTGTTGTTTCTGTATTAATTTGTCAGTGTCGTTTTTGCTTTGTTTTTCATCGCCCCTCAGCGACCTCTCACTCAGTGTTTCGCTTTTGTGTAACCGAATTCCGGAACACTTCGGGTGGCCATTACTCTTACGGGAGGAAGGAGATGACCATTCTTGGGTGACAACATGGCAAAGTGCAGATCGAGAGGAGTGAGAGTGAGAGAAAGAGAAAGTGAAAGGGAGCAAGAAAGAAAAGTTGCCTACTAGGGCAAGCAACCGCAGTGAAGCGAACCAAAGCTTTTCTCTTGCGTGTTGCGCAGTGTCCTTCGCTCCTTTCGCCCCCTGTCTTGGCCCTGAATTTTCTCACCGGCGGCGTTGAATCGTGTCCTTCAAGCGTGCCCGGCTTTTCTCTATAAGGGTTTTGGGAAATAATTGGGCATTTTTTCTCCCTCGCTTTCTTTAGCGTCCTCCTGTTACTTGGGTGTTTTCTTCCTTTTGTTCTCTGAAAAGAAGCCATCATACGAGACGCGCTAGTGTTGCGCTTAAAAGTCGGCGTAAACAAGCAACTTGTTGTGTCACTTTCCGGGGTCATCTTATCGGACTAGTGTGCCCCTTTTTGGGGGGAAGACTGTTGATTTTTTTTATATACAAAGGGGAAATTAAAATTTGTATGCTTTATCTGGGAACCACACAAAGGCGACCAACCGAACCTGAGCGTATTAGGGAATTGTTTCAGAGAGCTTTTGTTAAAAGTGCCATAAGTGCTGTGAAAGGACTGTAGATAAAAGTATGTGCTGAGCATACTTTCTTAAGAGTTTGAAACAACTAAAAATACAACCAAGATGTTAGAAGAATAAAGACCCTTTAAGAAAAAATCCAAAAGAAATTAGCTCCCTTTAAAAAGAACACCATCAATGTTAATAATTAAATTGTGATGTCCACCTTTACGATACCTGGTGATGATTCTATGCCCCCTTCCCTGAAGTAAGGCTTTACACTGTTTCCAATGGCATATTCAAATGCAGTTTTTGAGCATGAATCTACCTACAAAATAGTGCCATCTTCCCAGAAAGATGTAAATGCATATTTGATCAAAGAGCATTTCCCTTTGCCCACCAAACTGTCCTAACTGAAATGACTCTCTTTTTGGAATTACGACAAAGCTATACTCATATTTAGATCGTAATATGAGGAAATAGTTATTACATCTATTTTAGAATTAGCCAAAAACCCATTATTAAACTACTCATGCATGTTAGAATGCTCCGGAATGCACTCAAGAACAAAACCACCAGCACCTGCAAACGCCTGTAGAAAGGAAACGATGCGAACGATGTTGGTAGGTCACTGCTTCCCACGCCCGTACTGCCTTGTGGGCACGTTGGCAAACGTTAATGTGGCTCGCCATTATTACAGCACTAAACAATTTCCCATACAAATGGTGGAATGGGGAGCTTTTTCGAGGATCACGAGAAATACCAAGTAGGTGTAGGTCGTCTTAAAATTGCTTCCGTGCTATTTGCCTTCCAGTTCTTGTTATTCTACCAGGTGCAACGAGCATACCTCCCATTCACGCTACTAATGTTTTGAGGCGAAGTTTTGCAAAACCAAACTGGTGTAGTAGCCTTGCGATCTTTGCGGAAATACGTTACTTGCAATATACCACCACATTTGCAAACGGTGGGTGTTATTCAACCACAGAAGGGAGGTTGGTTGTTTGGTCTGATAGAACTGCTACTCTTAGCTTGGCCATTTCGATGAACACATACCTATCAAGTGTTTTCTTAGGCCCTTGCAACAGAGTGTGCAGTTGAGGAACGGGAGCGCACCGGTACAGCACTGACGATAAACAGCAGTGGTAGAGTTTGCGGAATAAATCTTCGCAGCAATGCACTAAAATGCACCGGAAAATGTTGTAACTAAAATTGCAATTGCTTTCAAAATGATTCACCAATAATTTTGAGGAAATAAGTTTTCCTTTAAGTTCGATTTCGGGTAAGCCACTCGTGTTTAACGTGTTGTTATCAGAATATTATTTTTAAATACACTCTTATATTTTGCTGTCAAATAGTCTCCTAAATCACTTAAGGCTTTTCCGACAAACCATTGGTTGTTTCTATCGATACCGTACTTGGTGAATGTTAAGAACAGATCAATCCATCATTCAGTAGCCATAGACGCAAAAACCGAAGAGTCTTATATTAAGAATAGCCATACCTTGCTCCAATGTTCTGCGTAATCTTTTCATCTGTCTCTCTGTTGAAGGATGTTCAACATTTTCCGTCCGAGAATCGGATTTACTTGCGTTCAATGCAAAACACTAGAATAGCAACAGAACACCGAACAATACTCCTGTGACAAACACTCTAGAGGTCTAGAGCTTAAGCCTTGCTAGCAAATAGATTTTACAGTACAAGCAGAAGCTCAGCTTCAGAGTTGCGTTGAAAGGTAAAGTATTCTCCTCTCTGGAGCGATGCTATTTTCAAGAGGTTTTCTCGAGTTTCTGCGAAGGTTACATAAAAAACTCAGACTACCATGTTGAACGATGCTACTGTAGCTTCTCAAGCAGGATCAAGTTGTAACATGAAACTTGCTCCAGAAGTTGCCAGTAAATCCTCCCTGGTTTCGTATACCGCTCTCTTCGACCAGTATTCCTGTTTTAATGTGCTCGTTTAATGACAAATATCTGTCCGGAAAACAATAGCACAACCGATGCCATGGTCACCACATTACGCTCTTCTGCAGTATTCAAACGAGTGCAAAATAGTGCCGCAGTATCGCACCACAACCCTCGATGCAATAACTCAAAGTTCTCCGTTGGCATGCCGTCGGGCACACTCACCGCACCAGATCAGACGAAATGAATCGATTCATGGATTAGAAAATAGAAACCATACACTGCTCACTTACAACCGATTCTAATAATATTGTGGTGTAATTGAAAACTGACTCAGCTGTGTTCGATCCGTACCGAGGCTAGGACCGTACCGGGCCGACGCACACCAGAGCCATGCATAGCATTTGCACTTCTAACGATTCTCTAGATGCTTTCCCTCTTTTTCTTCGTCGACGAAGCTGCATTCCCACAAGCACAAGTGCATGTTGCTTTCCTGTACCATCACCGCACAGAAGCAACATGCAAATGAAAATGACCTCATGTAAAGGCATTAAATAACTGCAAACTTTCTGCCCTGGCCCTGGGTTGGTCCTCCAGTGACACCACTCCTACCACACCTCACCGTTTTTCCTGCCATCCTCCAAGCGCTCTAATTGCCGGGCACATAAATTCTGCAACATGATCTGTAGTGAGAAGTTCATTTATTTCACGTCGGCATAGATAAGCACCCGTAAGCTGCCCTGCCATTGAATGGAAGATGTATTTCATGGCTATGTTTGCACTAAATGATTGGTATAAACGCTTGTTGTTTGGTGTGTTTGGACAGTTTAACACGCAAGAACGGAAGACTCCCCATGGAGAGCCGGTACCAGCGTTATGCGGGACTGCAGACAAAATGATAAAGTGCGTTGCTATTTGACAGAGCATTCAACAACATCAGGGTATGGTAAATAAAAGCTCAATACTGCTTCAAAACGTTTTATGGACGGATAGAACGAGCTGCCAGCTGTTTGACGACATGATCGATGTTTATTTATTTGCTGTTTATTGATTTGTTTGGTTTCAAAATATAAATTGAAACAATGGGTCCCGTGAGCATAGCTATGTAGTAATTTTAGTAATATTTTCAGTAGAATACATTACCTTTTCTTGTTCTAATGGCCTACTTGTACCAACCAAAACAACCGGTCCAAAACACCATTTTAATGAAACGTACCTCACTTTCTACACGATGTTAAGGTATACACGATGTTTAAGAGTTTTTTAACGAGTTACACACATCATTAGTCATGCAGCTCGCCCTCGATCTAGCACACGTTTAATTTAACTTTTCCTCTCCATGTCCATACATTTGGAACAGCGAGAGGAGCGTAAAAAGTAAAAGTGAAAACTTTACCTTTGTACAAACTTTGCCCATCCCAGAGTGGTGCACAAAAGTGTTTTCCTTCCCTACACACAACGTGTGCCTTTTTTCTTCTCAAAGACAGCTATTAGGGTGCAAAAAGCTCTCATTAATGTAAGTTGGATTGCGCGGCGGAAAAAAGAACTTCAAAAAATGAAGTAAACGGATACTCCTCTGCGTGACGGTAGAGACGTTGAAGGATAACACCCACCGGGATGAGGACGGTGACTCTTCAAAAGTCCCTTGCTCTTCATCCTCCCTCAATTTGAGCCCTAACGAGTACAGCGATAATTTGGAGCTTTTGCGCTTCAGTTTTGCTTTGTAGAGTTTTGTTGGTCGTTTTTTATCCACTACACATTATACACCGCACGGATTAGACCGCTTTCATGTGTAAATTTCCAATGTACATGAAAATCCTGCTTACACAAAAACACGATACAGGTTAGAGACCATCCCTGACCCGAAGCAAATAAGAGCCTTTAACATGTTTGAGGCAACAACGCAAAAAAGGAACATAATCTTCAAACAGTCGAAAATGAGTTCAGCAACACAGCATAGCAACCATGGTTAAATAGAAGAACGCCAGCAAGGGAAGGAAAGCATGGTACACTTATCTCCGATTTTACAGTGCCATGAACATTTACGTTGGGAGCACAGTACACGGCACAGGGGGCATCATGTGTAGTCCGCGCTGCATTGTTCCAATATGATGCACCTCCATTCCCGTCACAGTACGCCGAATGGGGCGTTTAGCAAAGAGAGCAAGTGCAAAAGGTCACTGTGCTTTATTCATGTGATAATCTAGCGTTCACACATTTTTAACTCCGTGGCGGTGGAATATTCCCGGGAACGGAGGGCGCTGATCTCGAGAGTGGGTTAAAAAAATAGAGTGCTTTTTCTTAAAAACGAGCTCTTTTCTGCTGCGGAAAGCTGTTTTAAAACGGGCGAAGACAGTGGCAAGGACGAAATAAATAATGCTAACGATCATCACCGAGCTCATCATCATCAATTCCACAGCGAGCTAAAATGAACGCTCCTTCAGTAAATGTACCTTCACCAGCCGCTTCTATTGACCGCATCCGCACTGCTACACACGAAACGCGTACGACGCCCAGCCTCTCATAAGCCGCTGCTAATAGCACACACAGTAAGCTGACTTCGTCGTAGTCAGCATCCTTTTTTTATGGCAAAAACAAACTGCTGCTCTAATTTACTGGCCCAAATGCTCTTGTATGCTAGCTTTTCGTTCCGCGTAAACCAACGACCTAGAGCCGAGCCGCTCGCTAGCGTGGTCAGTGATGAAGAAAAGGGTTGATAAAGCTTCCCACTTCCGCTACATCGCCCAGCATTTACCGAGAGCTTATCGTTCGATCCCGGGGCGTTCTGGGTCCATTCTCCGCCAAATACACACACATTTAACATAATTCTTTCTCCTCCATTCATCGCTCTGATGGTCTCTTCTTTCTGTTTTTTTTTCAGTAAAATTTCTGCGTGAAGTCACACCCTACTTCCGGAAGGCAAGCATCATCTCCGAGGTGGGCTGGGAACTGCAGCGAGCCTTCCTGTGTCCGCTCGGCCCGAACGCGTCCTCACCGCCCGGCGTTGCCCCGCGCAGTCCGCCCCGTGCCGATACGCGTTACATTCCCCTGCAGCTTACCCATTTGGCCCGTAACCTCAAATACCACGATCCCGGTAAGTCAAGAGATATACAGTTTTTGAGCGCCTAGTGGAAGTGGTAGCGATACTGTAATTGAGCACATTTCATTCCACAGCAAAAAAGGTTACGTGGTTAGAAGTTAGCAAAATTGGCACGCAAAAAAATATATCAGAAAGCAGTCTATTTATAACAACCTCTAGCTCATCGGAAAGAATGAATGTAATAGTAAATATTCACAACCGGTGCGGCGGTTTCCCCCTGCCTGCTCTTACCTCTTCCAGTTGGTCCGAAACAAGTTCCGAGAGCGGTTTACATTTGCGCTAGTTGAAATGAACCATTATAAATATTTATTGCTACTTACGGCATTCCAATGCATCTGGATGCCTGATTCGAAATAGCATCTGCCGTGACTGTTCATCCAGAAAGCAGACACAGTTTGGCTCGGTCTTCCAGATGCTGGGAGTTTTAGTTTCAATAATTCTACGAAATGTAGATAGCAACAACAAAAAAACCCAACTGACCCCGTTCGTTTTGTGTGAGCAGTCGGATTCAGCCCCCTCACCAGCAGCTTTCGGTGTTGCTTCCTTCCTTCCTTCCTTCCTACTGGAAACTATGGCCATCTTCGCAATGACTACCATTACCTCCTTCTTCCGGTCGAGCAACAGCTTGGCACTAAAGAACGAAGCTTTAGTGCAGCTTTATCTTACCAGCGAGTGATTTTGTGCAATGTTCATAGAGTCATCGACCATCCAGCACTACTACCGCAGCATCTCCCGTCCGATGCACATTGCCGGAGGACAGAGGAGAGTAGCTTTTTTATACCCCCTTCACCCCAAGACCCACTCCACCCTTCCCCGCCGACCTTTCAACCGAGACGATGGCAAGCAAGAAGCGATGCGCCTGCAAGACTTCTGTTTCATTCCCATAAATATTGCATGGTTCTGAAGTTTGTCAGCTAATTGAGGACTGTCCGTATGAAGACGGCAATTCTTCCTGGCCAGTTCCCAGCTGCTCATCACAAATGTCAACGTTTGCAACTGTCGCCCGTATTCGTCTGTGCATGTGTGTGTGTTTATGTGGGTGTGTGTGTGTGTGTGTGTGTGTGTGTAGATAGCTTCATACCGGCACCGACTGAATGCAATCACTTCTGCACCAACTGCAGTCATTATGCAGCTATGCAGTGTCACTTTATGCCACCGACCGCTTTTTCTCCTAGGCCCACAAACACACACATTCAGAAGGTCGGAAATGAAACTGCATCGCTGCTGGCGTTCCTCTCGAACTGCTGCACAGAGCATCATGAGCAGCGATAGCTTAAGGATTATGTATGGGATTTTATTTTCGTGCACATTTGCTCGCTCCTGCCCGAGATGACTCACATTTTACCCTTGAAGGCATCTTCGTTCTCTTTCTTTTTCTTCTTTCTCTTTCCTCTGTGTTTGTGTCGGTTCATGATCGCCCATCCAAACAGACCTTTCATTTCGATTTCGCTTGTTATTTTGCTTAATGATACACTTCGGTTCTTTTGAGGCAAAGAACAAAAAACTAAGGCAATTTTGAATCTTTCCCCGTAACTTTCCCAGGGTGCTTGGAAATTTCTCCTTGTGAGAAGCAGTTTCCGGGTGATGGTTCCAGTGACTGCTCCCTTCTGTAACTACCCGCCACCCACACACACACACTCACACTCGTGTACGGGGAGCCGAATTCGATCACAAAGTTTCGGGCAAGTTATTTTATGGTCCAGTAAAAGACATCAGCATTGTCAGCAGGATAGTCCATTCGAGCGGATTTTTGCATCGATTGAACCACATAGCAAGTCTACATCCGTTTTCTGCTCTGCTTCACAAACATGTCTGGTGTGCTTGCACTTCATCCCTTGCCCGGGATTCAAACATTTTCGCTGACCAAGAGCTGAATCTAATTTTTCAAACTACCCATTTGCTTCGAGTCCCACGTGGAAAAAGGAAACGCAAAAAACTATAGTAATCCAACTCCCACTCCGTCGCAATCTTGTTTTTTTTTTTGGTGAACCGATCGTACCGAGCTCGATTCCGATGATAAAGTTTCTTTGATTTGCCGGTTGCTTATTTACTCTTGGAATTGGCTTCTATGTGTGTGCTTATTTGCATACAAATCACACAACATGTAGGGAAGAAGGTCGGGGAAGAAGTTTGCGTCTGACGGATCTCTTTTTACCCCTGGATGAATAACGCTTGTGGTCTGCTTTTAGGTAATTTGCAATAAGTAAGAAAGTAACTTGTACAAAGAAATCCTTGTGAAGCTATTTTTAGTGCAACCCTTTGCATAAATGAGCTTCAGGATTTTTTGTGTTCTTTCATCGGGGAAAAGCATTTCCACGTCGCCGTTTCCACTATTCTGGCTGTAGCACGTTCCCTTACAACGGCTGCTGCTTTACGAGCAATTGCGATTGGATCGATCAACCGATTGAGCTCTAGCAATTCTCTATTTGCATGCTGCGACTGATCTGTATGTGCTCCGCGCAACCGAGTGATGTATTGAAATGGGTTCGATAAGATCCAAACTAAAGCGAATGTTTGGTCGGTCTTGCAGGGCAAATGGGATGACTTATCTCAGTAGCTGTGATTGTGTGTTGTGAGCTGCTCAATCTGGCTCAATACCTTCGGTAATTTATTTCAATTCGGTTTAGCTAAATATTCCCTACCAACATTCGGTACTTATCGGTGATAGGTGCTGTCAGATCCGTTGGGGATGGATGACAGCTGATGGTGAAGGAACGACGGTCCCAGTGTCTCAGAAGCACATGACACATATCCTGCATTCGTGCAAACGTGCCACAGAAAACAGCTTGACGGTCGTGTTGACATACCAACTTTATATTTGCAAACACAAATTCATCTAGCTGCAGCTGCACGGGAGTGCAGCGAGGAGGCTGCAAGCGTACTATCGTGATAGCAAGCTTAAATTGAATGGGTATAAGCAGGATTTCAGCTTGTTTGCACAGCACGATCAAGCAATGTGGGTCGGTGAGGAAGAGTTAGGTTTTAAATTTGTACAGCACAGGATTGGCAAATGGCAAATGGGAACTTTACCAGTATCATACACAAACATACACACACATCTAAACGAACTGAAATGAATCTGGCGATAATCGACACTCGTTGACCGAATGGAGAATGTCTTCAAAGGTTGCCAGTTTCGAGCGCTTCCAGAAAACCAATCCCAGCCAGCACTTGAAGGCTCGATGATTACAGATATCTCTCAGCTGGCTTCGTTCGGGATCGGTGTTGACATGCGGTCCTGGGTGGACCATTTATTTTCCGGATCCCTGGCCTGCAGAAACCCGGCCCAGGTCACCGGCGAGGTGTCGACCGAAATCCGTTACCGATCCCTCGAAGCAATCGATCGATTGAAAGATAAAACAAAACGATAAACACATCTTGTTGCCCGATAGACCGTGTGTTTATGTGTGTGTTATCCCCGTTGAGCATCTCTCGCTTCCTTCCTGATGGAATGGTTCTGTTGTTACAGTGCAACCCCCTTGGGAGGTTTCGATACGCCCCGGCGAAAAGCGTACGGCTGGATGGATAGAAAATGGAAAATAAACTGTACATCAAATTGAAATCAAGCCTCCGAACGATGCTCTCGGCCCCACGATTGGATGTTTGATTTGTGAAACAGTTTGCACGCGTTCAATTTCTCCTGCTAAACGTTTAAAAAGCGCCCGAATGTGGATTGTACACTGCACAATAGAATTATTGGATTTTCATTCAGTTAAACAACGATTTGTAAACGTCAAGCTCTAGAAAAACTTTACATAGGATTTAATCGAAATTCATGATTTTTTATAAACCCGTGGATTCTCGATTTATGCAGACATCTTCCGCTACTCACTCTCATAAGGTGGAGCAGAGTAAATAGAAATATGACTAACAAAATGAGACTGCCAGCATATCATGGAAATCATGCACAATATGCCATGCAAGACGATGAAGATTTTATTCCTCACCCTAAGGAAAATCAAAATTCACAGTGCTCGACTTCCTCTGTCTGCATCCACCACCCAACCCAGCGCGCAAGGACACAGATACAGCTTTTCGCAAAACAAACTACATCTAAGATCACAGACAGCAAGGCAAAATAAAAGCATCTTACACAAACACAGCCGACCGGCAGGCGGCCAACGTTGCCCCAGCAGAATGAACCTCCGGTGAAGGGTCGTTTCTTTACATTTTTTCCCTCGTTGGTAAATAAAAAGTTTCACTAGTGTAAAACGAATGGGAGAAAAATGCTCACCATCAACCTCCCACTGGGAGCGGACGAGCGGAGAATAAAGCAAATAATAAAATCTTGAATAAATCACTACTTTACATGCACTTGCTTGCTGTGCAAGGGGAGAAACACTTTCTTGGCCCCCGTTCGTCCGACCGTGGTGTCCGTGAATTCCGAAAGCGGGCCAGTCGGAGTTGGCTAGATTCTTAAGTCAGTGCAGTAAACTTTGTTGGCTGTAATCGTCAGTGTTGCTCATGTCACTTGCTTGGTGCGTTTGTCTGTCCGCACACCTTGCATAGTTTTCCAATCATCCGAAGGGAAACTGATAAAAATGTAAAGCGCAACCGGAAGTTAGTCGAAGTAAAGACACCTGCAATCAACTTGTCCTTTCACAGAGGCAGTAGAGCGTTGCTTGAACGCGGATCTAAACCATAAATACATTTACCGACAAAACGGTGCCAGTCTAATAGTAACCACCCCTGCCATGTTTCAAGTGATATTTTACTGAACGTTTCACGCGTGGCACGCTATCGTGCTCCGCTTCGTGCATGAGCGACCGTACGCCTCCATCGCATGCACTGCAGCTGTAGTACAAAGTACCATGCGCGTCCATGCATTCGATTTATCCAACAGCCGGCAAGCCACACACATGCCCACATTCGCACACTATTAAGCTGTCAAATAAGCTTTGAAGCACATTTGATAGTTTTCAATTTCGCCCAACCATCCTGCGCCGTACAGTACTGCCACTACCGTGCTGCCGTTATCGGTGGCCGGCGAATGGCTCGCTGGTCAGTAGCAACCAGCGCGTACCAGTACTGTATAAGCATAAAATGTTGTGTCCGGTAGTAGCCAACAAACATCAGCTTCCCATGTATGTGTGCAAGATCGATTCGGCACTGGGAAAATTGTGGGTTTTGCAATGTGTATGTGTGTACAATCGAACCTCACTGGTACCGTGGCTTGACTGCAGCTAACTTTTTCCAAGCACGTAGCCGCAGGGATGGGGCCCGAAATCGAACCCAATTCAGAGCTACGAGGTCAACAAAAGCAACACCGGGCTAAAGTGCTGCACAGACTGCAGCAAAATTAAAACAATTTCCAATCGATTGATCAGTGTTGATGCTTTTCATAAGCGAGCCTGCGAACGGCAATTGCGTATCGCGCAAACATCGCACAATTGCCGGCTCGCTCAAAGTTTGTAATCCGTTTAATCAATCCTTTTATTGAAGTGTATTTAGCCAAAACGGTGAATAAAATTAAATGTTAACTTTGACTCTTGGGCAGACGGGATAGACTGTGCGTTTTGGTCGACATGATTCCTCTTAATTGATCGCAAGACAATTAAAAAAATAAACGATACGGCAATTTAATCAATTTCAAGCTAACGCCATGGCTTACAATACTTCAATTGAATGACCAATGTTCAAAGACTCCTCATTTTTCAGAGGCACAATAGCAAGAAGTTTGGAGAAAAACTTTTTAGACGATCAAACTTTTCACGATGCTCAAGTTTGCTGCATCGATTGCAGGAACATTCTATTAAGCTTGCTCCATTGCATTCCATTTTGGCTAGCGTAAAGATTAAACAGATATATTTCATTTGAGTTTTTCCACCCATCCCTCCATCTCATTCATTGAATGTCGGTTGGCAAGGAATAATTGCAAGGATTAATGTATTTCATACACTATCCAGTCATTTTTCAATGCTCCCTCTCTCTCGCGCGCGCGTCTGGTTCACAAAACATAACACAATGGAAGTAACATAATTTAATTTGTATTTACACTTTACATAATTCAAATATATCCCAATCTATTACCGATCGTTCCCACTCGATCAGTGCCAAGACTTACAAATTCGCCCCGATTCGCAAGCAATTGCCATTATGTGGTGCCGTAAATCGTGCTTTAACACACCTGTAGCACAAATCCCAGGGCACACATTTGTCATAATCAGGCAGAACCGCGTAAAACCACAAGCCGGCAGCAGGACGCAACCGCAATCATACTCCTTCCTTTCCCCCGTGTCCCATTCTTACCAACACCCCTTTCCAGTTAGTTGTTCTGAAGAGAAAACGAACCCGTACAAGCCCCGCGAGGAGGGTGGGGGCAAAATTCCCGGAAATACGCCACAAACGCAATCGGAAGAAAATCGGCTAGAAATCTCAGCAAATGGATTGGCCGGGAATTGGTGGCTGAGGCTTCTTCTTTTTTTATTCGCCCTGTTTTTTTTTCTCCCAGCCCCCCTTCATTGCTCCCGTTAGTCGTGGGTCGTTTTTCTTCATTTCTTGCCGATCCAATTTTTAAAAAAGGTGAAAGGGATAGAGCGAAACAGAACCAACAACAACAAAAAAGAAGCTCGCCCTTCTTTCCGTTCAAACAGAAGCACGATGAACAGTTTACCTTCCACCACGGTATAAGCGGCTAAGGATGCAAAGGTAAAGGGAACCTTCACTCTCGACCGGGTGCGTTTTTCTGACACGGGAGCGCTAAAAATATGATGCCAGCAATGAGATGGGGTAATTTCCGGTTTCCTTCTTTTTTATTTTTCATACAAAATCATCCCCATTGCTGTTTCCCTCCCTGCCCCGTTTCCCCGTAAGCGAACGGGCAGCTTATTTCTTCCTTTGTCTATCATCACCCTCTGGAGATTGAGCAATATTTGCTTCCTGGTGGGATTAGGGATGGTTTCAACGAACCCCATCTTATCCTAAAAACTCGGGACAACCTGCAATGAAACTGATGGCTGTCTGTAAAAGCAGTGAGATGGTTTAAAAAGGAAGCATAGCTTTGGTGTTTCCTTTTCGCCTCCACTTTACGCAACACATACAACAAGTAAGAGCCCATTGGACAGACGAGAGTCGATAGGTAAGCAGGGCACCATTCCAATGGTTTCTGCCTTTCCACAGGAATCACAACGTCTTCCTTCACTATGAACAACACTCACCGTAAGCAGCTATTGGCAGCTACTTCGAGCCTGAAGTCTTCACTCTTTCGGTTTAGACACTTTCGCATCCGCGGGTGCTACCTTCTCACAGAAAATAACTTCCATTTACGATTGTTTGCGTTCGAAGCGAACGGATGAAAGCGTATTTCTGTCCAATTGAGAAGAGAGAAAATTACCTCCAAGACTATCATCTGTAGAGTGCAATCGCAGCACAAGCCTAATGAGGGTTAGACTGTTAATCATAAACATTCCCTTTTTATCAGCTTTTAGCATAATTTCAATCTGCTTTTTTGCTGTTCTTTTTTAATTTAAAATATCGATTATTTTTGTTTCTTGCGTTTAAACAAGCGAAAAACGAAACTCCCACTAACCTTTTCCCAGACAGATGGTCCTCACATAGACATAGTCCATCTGTATCCGTGTATCATAAAGTTCGATAGGAGATTTCACTGCAAAAAGGGTGGAAATTCTTTCAGTAGTTTTCTCTCCCACAGTGAGCAAACAACACTTGAGCAGAAAAGCACAGAGATAACTTCTGATTCCGTCCAGCGAGCCCTATCAACTTACACTCACATGAGAGGAGGTGCGCTTTCTGCCAACAACAAACTTTGACCAAATCCCACTTCAATCGGGAATACTTTTCTTCTGCAACAATCCGCAGCTATCAGTAAGTCAGCTGCCTTCTCGACTTGTTGGAAGAAAAGTGGAAAAATCATTCTACAGAGTTCACCGGGTCAGAGCTCCATACCTAAAAAGGATAACAGTATTGTCTGTGCCCTGATGTGTACTGCTTCATGCTACCCGATGCTGAATCCCGTGTACTCCACCGGGACTACATGGAACAGAAGTGGAAAAGTTTAGAAGCGCAGAAAATAAAACACACAGCAATAGTTCTGCCATTGCAAGAAAGCATCCGCCCCCCCCAATTGACCATATGAAAGTGAAGATCATATCGAAACTTTCATCGTAATGCAAGCATCACGTTCACCATTTCCCTCGCGCTGATCGTAAACTACCGCCACCGTCACGGGCCACACTTTTTCAGTGTGGGGGCGAAAAAACAACACGAAAGAAATTGGAAAATCTCTAAACAATCATCCCAGCTGCATGGGGCACAATGGCAAAACCCCTTGCAACAACAACAATATTTCCAACCCCATGTGTGCATGATATCTCGATTATTGGAACTGTTGTTCTGGGTGTAAATTTATGCTGCAATCCACAGCCCTTCCTGCGAGCAATTTTCTTCGCCGTATTGCACATTCAAGCACACGAAGTTCGCCCATAAAACGCCGTACTTTAGCACGAATTGAACGTCAAGGATGTGCACGGTAAAACATCCGATATTATGAACCATTTACGTCAACACCTCGATAACACGCGTACAGGATGTTGCTTTAGAAAAGAGTGGTGGAGGTAGGAAAGCTCCAACACGAATCGTGAGCATATAGAGTTCAAAAAAAAAGTTTGCTCGTTCTAGAGGTATAAACGAAGCAAAGGTATTTAAAACAAACAGAGTCAAACAAAAAAACCGAAACACTCTCATGAAAAACACACATACACCACCTTCTTCTTTTCCTCCGTGCCCAGCTGCCAATCAAACCGTGGTGCCCCAAGAGCGAACGCATAAATAACACGATGTTGAGATTTTATCTGCCCTTTTGCTGCTACTGGCACGCCATACTCCCGGAACAACATCGAAGTACCAACCGCCTAAACGAATGTGTATACGTGTGTGTTGCGTTCGTAACCGTTCGTGACGCTAAAATCGTGGTTAAATTTGTGGTGTTCGCCTGTTCAAATTAAGTGAATTGGGAAGGACAGCTTTTTCTCATCACTTGAGGTCTGCGATATTAAGGGTTAATTAGGGTCTCAAGTAGATAGTTAGAGAGCTTAGGAGATAACGGGAGAGTCGGGCAGGACACGCATAATGAGCGCGAGAAATGCGTAGCCTCGCGAAAGTGCGTAGGTGCGTGAGAAAGGACAGGTGCGCGAGAAGGAATAGGCGCGCGAGCGTAAGGCGAGAGAGAGAAGGTATAAAAAGGAGCATCCGATCGGATAAGCTCTCTTTCTTAATACTCCGGTATACCGCGACAATACTGTTCTCCTGCGCACGATTAACATAATAAAGTGAATACAATTGTAGAAACTTACAAATTGGTGACCCCGACGTGATCTGAAGTGTGTCGTGAAAAGTGTCGTGATTAGTGCAACAAGTGCTAAGTGCATGGCCAATGGATAGAGGAAACAACAACCGTCGTCACTAACGCACATCACGGTCCCACCTCTTCAGCTGTTCACGTCCCTGTTATCATCGTGCTGCAGCGCCGGACTGGAGTATAACGCACACGGACACATACACTGCGTGTCGGAACATTAAGGAGAGTGCAACGCGTTACCGCGTGGACAGTGTTTTACCGCTACTACAAAACCTGTCAATCCAACGTACGGGGTGAATGCCATCGTGAAATCCGCGTTTCGGACCATGCGGTAGCCCACATTGTGAGTGTCGCAAAGGAAACCACTCACGGGTTTTTTTTTTCTCGTTTTCGGATGGGAAGAAGCCAGCCCTCCGAAAACTGACGAGTGTCACACGGGACCACGCCAGAGCAGCGATTTTCCCGTGTGAAGAACAAGGCATAGGAAGCAACGCGATCTTCTATTTGGCAAACCGCGTGATGCAGCCAACCCGATCTTCTATTTGGCAAACCACGTGTCGCAGCCATCGCGATCTTCTATTTGGCAAACCACGTGAAGCAGCCATCGCGATCCTCTATTTGGCAAACCACGTGACGCAGCCATCGCGATTTTCTACGTGGCAAACCTCGTGAAGCAGCCATCGCGATCCTGTATGGTGGAAACCACATGCAGCAGCCATCTCGATCCTGTATGGTGGAAACCACGTTAACCCATCGCGCAGCAGAAATCGAGCTGTGTAAAACAACGGGAAGCAGCATAAGATGACGTGCCAATCATTCGACGGAACATCATAGTGAACGAACGGACTCAGATTTCAACGTGAACGAACGTGCGGAACATCGTGGATGACGGGTGCAGCTTTTTACGGTGCAACATCGTAGATGACGTGTGCAGTTTTTCGTCGGCGCAGCCATCGCAATAACGTGTCGAGATTTTCATCGGCGCAGCATCGTCTTTGCTGCATGAACCACAACGCCGCAGCCGCTATTGAGAACAACGAGCTGAGAACCTCGTGGTGACCTACCGGCTGCTGACGCTATACGCCACGATATCGGTGAGCTCGTTCCTTTATTTTATTTTATCTTTTCTCTTATTATAACGTATTTTCCCGCGTTCCATCATTATATTATTATCGTATATACTATTGCGTTAAATGTTAACATGCATTAAATTTGAATTTGCCGACCTATTTATATATATGCATATTTATACATATTTCACAATCGTTTCGTGATACGTCGTAAACAGTCAAACAAAAAATTTTTTTTCATCATAATACGCAATTTTCATCAAAAAAAAAAAAAAAAATTCAATTCAATAGTGTAAGCATTTTAGAGAGAATTAGGTACATTTTTTTTATTAGATAGGGAATATTCTGTGAACCCAAAATGTCAAAGAACGAAAGTGATGATAAAAATGCTGGTCCCAGTGCAATTCCGGTGCGAGCCGCGGGGCCGTCATCAGTGGCGGGAACGATGGAACAAGAAAAACTCTCATTTGGCCATAGAAAAAATTTCCACAAAATTGCCTTGTTTTTGGGAAGACGCTCCAAGCGCATGGTTTGTGGCAGCAGAAGCTGAGTTCGATATTTCAAACGTTACAAGGGAACGCTCGAAATATTCTCACGTTCTAAGCGTGCTCCCGAAAAACGTCTTGCCGAAAATAATGGACATAATAACTATGCCATTACCAAACAACCCGTACTCACATTTAAAAAGTCAACTTCTAGAAAGGCTTAATGCGAGTGAAGAACAACGAATCACTCAGTTGTTGTATCACGTACAAATGGGTGATCGTAGTCCGTCTGATTTTTACAGACACATGGTTCAGCTGGCAGGTGATTCTGCAAACCTCACTTCCGAGCTTATTCGTAAGCTTTGGTTATCAAGATTGCCAAAAACAATGGAAGTAGCGCTCATTGCCATCGGAAACCGAGAAATCAATGAGCTAATTAAAATCGCAGACAGGGTGTGGGAAGCAACCCAAGCCGGAGCGGTATCATCAATCGCAGGCGTTTCTTCTAGTGAAAGCTCGGGAAGAAATCCCTCGAATGAAACTGCAATATTGCGACAGGAAATTTCTGAACTGCGTAGTATGCTAAGGAGAATTTCCTTCCAAACAGGAAATAATAGAGGAAGACAGCGAGAAAGATCTCAGAGCCAAAAACGTGCAAGAACACCATCACAGGTTCGGAAGCACCCCATGTGTTATTTTCATTTTCGGTTTGGCGAACAAGCACGACGGTGCCAAAAACCCTGCAATTTTTCGCAGCAAAAAAACTAATTTGCTCAACGGCAGCGGCGGGCAACCCGAGAGCAATATTGGGCTCCTCTCGTCTTTTCATTGACGATGAAAAAACAACATTTACCTTCCTTGTAGATACAGGAGCCGACGTGTCCGTCATACCGTTCAATCTTTTTGGAAAAGTCATCAAACAAGCTGAACACCAACTAGTAGCAGCTAATGGTAGCCCTATTGCTACTTACGGAACCAAGTTGCTACAGTTAAGTCTTGGACTTAGGAGAGTGTTTTCGCACTGTTTCACACTTGCTGAAGTGAATCGACCAATCATTGGGGCTGATTTTTTAGCGAAGCACGATTTGTGGGTCGACTTAAAAAGAAAGAGGTTGATCGATCATCTTACAGGACAAGAAACGATCGCAACCATCGCTTTAGTGGATACACCTACCCCCAAAAACTGGATGATTGAATCGAGCATATTTGGTGAAATTTTTAAAAAATATCCAACTTTAGTGGATCCACCAGATTATAAAAAGCCAGTTAGGCATTCGATAGTACATAACATCGAAACCAAAGGAAGCTTACCATTTTCTAAACCACGACGTCTGGATCCGAAAAAGCACAAGATTGCTCAAGCAGAATTTCAACACATGTTGGATCTGGGAATCTGCAGAGTGTCCTCGTCGTCAGCTTCGTCACCGCTACACATGGTACCCAAACCTGATTCAGATTGGAGACCTTGCGGCGATTATAGGCGTTTAAATGCCATCACAATACCTGATCGTTATCCGATCCCGCATGTGCAGGATTTTACGATGAACTTGGATGGTTGCAAATTTTTTCTAAGTTGGATATCATTCGAGCGTACCACATCATACCTGTTGCCGAGGAAGACATCCACAAAACGGCGATAACCACGCCGTTCGGGTTATTTGAATTTCTAAGGATGCCGTTTGGCCTCAGAAATGCAAGCCAGTGTTTTCAACGACTCATGAATAATATTTTTCATGATTTAGATTTTGTGTTTGTATACATAGATGACATTCTGATAGCTAGTTCGACGCGTGAATCCCATTTAGAACACTTGCACATTGTTCTAAAACGTTTAACGGATCACGATATAAAACTTAAGCCATCAAAATGCATTCTTGGTGTGAATCAAATAGAATTCCTCAGCCACACCATTTCGGCGAAAGGGATAACACCATCGCCAGAAAAAATAATGGCCATTCGAGATTTTCCTTCACCATGTTCGGTGAAACAGCTTCAAAGAGTTTTGGGAATGGTGAATTATTATCACCGCTTCATTCCTAACATTTCAGATAAGCTAAGAGTGCTTCACCAGTTAGTAAAAGAGCACAACAAAAATAGGAAAATCAAATTCGAATGGTCTGACGCTTGTGAACAAGCACTAAATCAAATAAAGGATGAACTTTCAAACGCTACCATGCTCGTGCATCCGAAAAGTAATGCTACTTATACACTAACAACAGATGCTTCTAGTGTTGCTGTAGGGGCAGTATTACAACAAACTAGCGAAGGCATTTTGGAACCTCTTGCGTTTTTTTCTAAAACGATGACGCCCACGGAACAGAGGTATTCCACATTCGATAGAGAATTGCTCGCTATTACTCTTGGGATAAAACATTTCCGACATTTTCTAGAAGGTAGATCGTTCACGGTTTATACAGATCATAAACCATTGATCCATGCCCTAAATTCAAAAACAGAAAAATCCCCAAGACAATGCCGACAACTAGACTTTATTTCACAATTCACAACGGATATAAAGTACATTACTGGCGAGAGCAACGTTGTGGCAGATGCGTTATCTCGAATAGGAGAAACCAACGAAATCACAAACTTCACATATGAAGCAATTGCAAAGGAACAACAAAAAGACGAACAGCTAAAACAACTATTTGAAGACTCAAATAGTCAGGCAAACTCCAAATTCAAATTAAATCAATTAATATTGGATAAAAACAAACTAGTATTCGAGTCGTCGACTGGACAGAATAGGTTGTATGTTCCTCAATCTCTAAGAAAAAAAACTTTCGCCAACCTACACAACCTATCCCATCCGGGTATTCGCGCATCACGCAAGCTGTTATCCGAAAGATTTTTCTGGCCGTCAATGAACAAGGACGTGGGAAACTGGACTCGTTCGTGTGTTGGATGCCAAAAAGCTAAAATTGGTCGTCACACTCGCTCGCCTTTGGAAGCATTATCCGTTCCAAAAGGGAGATTTGAACATGTGCACATGGACATCGTTGGTCCATTGCCACCATCCGAAGGAATGAGCTACTTACTGACCATTGTTGACCGTTTTACACGTTGGCCGGAATGCTATCCGATGCCTGATATGTCGGCTAAAACGCTAGCTGAAACATTTGTAAGGAATTACATTCCAAGGTTTGGTTGTCCATCTACAATCACAACCGATAGAGGCAGACAGTTCCAGTCAAAACTGTTTGAAGAACTAACAAAGTTGTTAGGAACACATCACATTAAAACGACTGCGTATCACCCTCAATCCAATGGAATGGTTGAAAGATTCCATCGACACTTAAAAGGAGCGTTAAAAGCCTGCGAAGACAATACGCATTGGATTTCTCGATTGCCACTGATTCTGCTGGGCATTCGAGTAGCATACAGAGACGCACTAAAAGGCGCTCCAGCAGAAATGGTATATGGAGAAAGTTTGCGACTTCCTTCCGAAGTATTTTTACCCTCTGCTGCAAAATCCGTCGAGGACGTACCCGAATTTGTCCAGGATTTTAAAAAAGCGCTAAGGCACATTGACCCATGCCCACCAAAACTAAATGATACAACACCGGTTTACTTACCAAAACACCTTCAAACCTGTAAACATGTTTTCGTACGGGTAGATAAAGTGAGAACGGGTTTACAAGCACCGTATGAAGGACCTTTTGAGGTAGTTCGACGGTGCAGAAAATTTTTCACGGTTAAAATCAAAGAAAAAAATGAATCTATTTCGATTGACCGCCTCAAACCTGCTTTCGAAATGGAGGGTGTCTCCAAAACAGGCAAAACCACAAATAGCCAAAAGAATGTTCGCTTTGCGAAAAACTAAATGAAATCTCAAGTTAAGAGACAAACACTCTCACAATTCTTTTTCTATCGCGACTCCGTCACTGGTGGGGGGTTCTGTGGTGTTCGCCTGTTCAAATTAAGTGAATTGGGAAGGACAGCTTTTTCTCATCACTTGAGGTCTGCGATATTAAGGGTTAATTAGGGTCTCAAGTAGATAGTTAGAGAGCTTAGGAGATAACGGGAGAGTCGGGCAGGACACGCATAATGAGCGCGAGAAATGCGTAGCCTCGCGAAAGTGCGTAGGTGCGTGAGAAAGGACAGGTGCGCGAGAAGGAATAGGCGCGCGAGCGTAAGGCGAGAGAGAGAAGGTATAAAAAGGAGCATCCGATCGGATAAGCTCTCTTTCTTAATACTCCGGTATACCGCGACAATACTGTTCTCCTGCGCACGATTAACATAATAAAGTGAATACAATTGTAGAAACTTACAAATTTATTGCAAATCGAATTTTGCTTCCCAAAAGCCTCTGCGCTCTCTTCCACCACCATTTCCGAGGAAATGTGTGCCCGCACCCGAGGTGAAAGGATTTTGCGTGCGAAGGACAACAAATTTTCTTATCTTAAACGGTCGTCTAGGTTGGCGTGGCTGGGGAAAAAAAACACGGGACACGATTTATTGGCGCAAAAAGGAGTGGAGCTGGATCGGTGACCTGGTGAAAGTGGTTTCAAATTTTTGGGGACACAAATTATCGAACCGTTGGCCGAGGTTAGAAGAGAATGAGGTCAGATTTGGCCTGGGATAACACATGACAATTGATAGGTTAAGCAAGATAAGCAGGAATGTTGTTGACGCTTTTCTAACATATTGTTTTTATTTTATATCTGCAAACAGTCTCATTACCTCGCACAAACACGACAATTTCACGGCAGTTGATAGGCGTTCCATTACATAGTGTCATCGTGGCACAATTGAACATGCTCTCCCTCGGTCAAATGTAGTTGTTTCCCATTCCTAGTTCCGACGGGATTTGAATCCCTCCTTACTCATCTCACGGTCACCACTGTTTGCTCTCTGACTCGTCGCTTTCTTCCCGTGGATAAGGTTAATTACATTCCACCGAGGCAACGCCAGCATGCATGCTAATATAATGTGCATTCACCTCGACACTTCAGGGACACACACACACACAATGCTTGGGATCGAAATGGTTCATTTAACCGGACGGTCACCTTGAGCCACTGTGCCTGCTCTACCACGTGTATGCATGTGAAAGAACAGCGACGGGCGGTGGGGATTGAATTCCGTTCCGGAGATATTCACCATGAAAGATCGGGCACAACCGCTCGCCCCCGGAGATGGTAATTTCATTATCCGTCCTCTAATTAGTGCGCGTTTCATTTTACTTTCATGACAATTTAATTTGATCTTGCACCATAATGAAGTCAAACTGACACCTTCACTGCCACCCGGAGCGGAACGGAGGCGCTTGGGTTGGAAATTATTTTTCTCAACGCGGGGCTAGTTCGCGTTACCAGAGCTGGGATACAAATTTTCCTCGGAAGTACCGCTCTTGGAAAACAACGTATTCATTAACACAGCCAGCCGATCCGGAGAAAGCACTGCAGCTCATACATTCCATGTAGTAGCAGTCTCGGCTATATCCAGCATTCTGGGGAAAAGAGCATCAACGATTAAACCATTTCTAGGAGCGAGTGATTCTGCAAAATAATCGAATCATTTGCGCTCCTTGAGCCACGGAAGTTTCAACACGGCTTAGTGGCAGGTGAGTGCTCAATTCACTGTTTACATAAATCCTGCCACAATGTTGCTCGAGACCCGTAAGTAACCGTTCTTGGAACTGTTGTTGACGTGCTTTAATCTTGCGAAAAATTAATTCTTTTCACATCACTCCACAATATCTTTGCGGCCAATTGCACCGCACCAACTGCTGGGACAAGAAGCCGGGAGATGGTGCAAAATCCCGCAAGCGCATCACACAACTGGCGAAGATGCCGCAGCTCCGATTGGCTCCCCACATCTACCAGTTTTCTCACACCACGTCGTGCTTTTCTGCTTTCCCTCTTTTTCCAGAAAACCGCTGCATAGAGCTCCACTCACCGGATGGCATCCATTCGTGCATCTTGCGAGCGATGGATCCACAGGAAGCGACCACATGGTTCAACGCGCTGCACTCCGCCATCGGCAAGAGCACTCAGAAGGCGCTGCTGGACGCCAACCGGGCCCTGGTATCGATCATCGGCGAGCTGAAGCACATCGGCTGGCTGAGTCGGCGGAGCGGTGGTGAGCAGGTAAGTACACACACACACAGGAGCACAGCAGAAACCGGCCCCAGCTCACAGGCACTCGCTGCTTTGGTGCGCCTGGTGGGTAGGCTATCAGTACAGCAGCTGGCCGTGCGTTGCACAACACTCGGTTGCACACACAGCGCCGTTATTGGATTGGAGAGCCGTCGAAGATGTTTTGTTCACATTGGTGGACTTGTGTTTGTTTCGCACAGATCCGCGGAGAGCGCATTATTTCGCCCCACCCAACACCGCAGGCTGCTAACGCCGGCGAAGGTTTCCAAAAACCCTCAAACCGCATCGGGGCAGCAGAAGCATTTCGGACAGACAGCGCACATGTACAGACACGCGCTACAGCTTCTGCTGGAAAGTTTAATTATGCTGCCCTGTTTTAATTGGACACCCGTTGCACGGTAACGGAAGTGCAGCGTATTATTGTGTGTTTTTTTGCTTTGCTTTGCATGATGTGCAAACGCAAAAAGTTCCCTAATTAAATGGTTTGCTTTTCGGCGGAACCGTTGAGAGGTGTTGGGCATGCTGATAGTGTTTACGTATGTGGGACACTCTCTAATTGAGCATCAATTTTTCGGCACTTTATCAAGCACCCTGTTTATCATCAAAATGGGTCATGGAATTCGATGTTTTTTTCTTTTATTTTTTTGTGAGCTGTCATTAATTCTCCAACATTTCAAGCATAACCACAACACATCGACCAGACCTAAAATACCTTAAGAATTCCTTGCCCTAAAACTTATCCCTTGCTACATTTCAATCGAGCTGTCGTTCATTATCGACTCCATTGACTGTGATGTCTGTTGCAATCAGCTCGGAATGTGCACCATTTGCACTTCGAGTTCGATTGCGGGGCTGGGGGTTCAGGTTTACTGCACGGAAAATCGAGCTCTCCCGGGTGCAAGTATGAAAACGAAAATGGCTTCGGCTAAAAAGGAGAGAAAACAACCAGTACCTTTAACCACAATTGTGTACACCAATCAACAAACGAATCGGATTGGGTGTGGAACTTTGTTCCCCTTGCAATGCTTGGTCCCGTATTCTAGGATGGCTTAGAAGAGGAGGAGCACCCCAACGGAAAGGGTGTGTGTGGAGCATGGAAACTCATCAACTTTTATCTCTGCCTTTATTCGACCATCGTCGTTTCGAGCAAAGTTTTCATTTCGTTTGGCCCTTTTCTTATGTGCTCGTTTTTCTCACTGTTTTTTAACACATACCCCTTTTTTACTTCATATTCCGTTTTCATTTTCGTCTCCCCAGAACGGACGCTCCAGCTCGGAAAGCTCCGACGAACTGGACAAATGGCAATCGATTTTCGTGGCAGTAACCGATCGAGAGCTGCGGTAAGTAAAGACCATCCGTGCCGTGCCGTGTCTCACCTCACTTGTCCGCTTGTCACGTTTGTCTTCGGGATTTTATGCTTGTCTATACCTTCCCGCTCCCTTTCCGATCCTTCTACATCTTTTCCTTTTTCCTTCCATCCGATCGTTCGAGTTTGTTTGGCGGTCGTCGGTAGAATGGAGAGTAAATTGAAACCAGCAGCCAGAAAGACGGACTTTCAGCGTGTCCCTTGCGGGAAAGTTTTCCAGCCCAGCCCAGCCCGGCGTACATTACTTGGATTTGCTGCACTTTTGTTCGTTCCCATAATGGACGTATTACTGAACCGAACAGGAAAGGCACATAAAACATGCTCACTGTGCACAGCACCATGCGGGAAAAGAACGATGAATGTACCGCATATCGTCTCAGGTTTTCTCTGTCACTTTTCACCACACCCCGTTATGGTCACACACACACACACACGCTCTGGATGGTCGGAAATATATCTTCCACGTGGCGCTGGCATTCACTAAAACTTCTGCAGCCAAACCATCGCCCATGAAGATAATGTCCAGATGATTGTTTGTGGCTGTTTCGGACTGTTTCTTCCTCCCAGTGTACGCCACTTTAAGCTGGCTGGACACCGGGTGCCAGATTGATCAGCTGTTGGCTTTCCTGGTTGCTTTAAGAGCTTCAAATTCACTACAATCGGACATCGAGTTCCTCATCTCCACAACTCTTTTGCTTCTTTTCACATAAAGTAATTACACTTTAATGGATTAAAATATTATGAATGCTTACAATACGCAAGCATTGTTCGACTCAGTGCGCCCAAACCAAACTGTTACCATCACATCCGGTTAATGTTATGATAAGTAGCGGAAAGACTTTGTCCAACTTTTACCCTTTTCCCGATGCCCGACGCCAGATGAAACCAAAATCACGTTTCCGTATGGCTAGGGAAAAACTTTAACCAAACACACATCGGTCGGAGCGGTTTTGCTCAAGACGCGGAAGCGATCCGTGACCTCCTCAGTGTACAGGAGAGCGGGGCAGGAGTCGTGGGCCCACTCCGTGACGGACGGAATAACGCATGCTTTTAGCCCGAAAGTTGATCCCTCGCGTTTGTTTGAGCGGTGGCTCCATTAAGCGTCTTGGGCTATAACGTTTCTTCGCATGAAATCCGTTTTACCCATTGCCGTACGGTGCGGCAGTTTGAAGTCGGCTTCCAAAAGTCGATGATTCTTCGGACGCAGAACTTTGTCTTTGGCTGGCACGCTGCAAGACTGAGGTGGGAAAGTTCGTCGCTCACTCGGTCAGGTAGAAGCAGGCAGTAGAAGCGTGGGAGCTAGGTGAAACGGTGTACTGCAGTCCGAAAAGTCACGAACACAATCTTCCGCGTACAAACCGAAGAACCGAGCAAACTTAACCGTACACACAAAACAACACATGTCTTGGCTCGTTTAGAACACTCTCTTCCCCTGGGTACTGAAACTAACACAAGTCGAACACAAATCAAGGGTTTTGGTGGGGGGAGAGCGCGATTCACGCCACTAGCCGACGGCTAGGAATCGAGTTTTCACCACCAAGTTTGGCCACGATTTCCCGAAACATTGATATGCGCCCGACGCGCAAAGACAAACTCCTGCATGTGCGTCAGTGTACCACGGGCGCACGTACCGACTTTTATCTAGCGCTTATCACGCTTTTCATTCTCCTCGCCCACCCACACCTTCTCCTCACTCGCCGTGGTAGATATTTGTTTGCAGGGAAACTGGCTGTACGATAAATTACGCATAAAATCTTGCGGTTAATAAATGTTGCATGTAGCGTGGAAGAGCAAGGCGACCCAACGGAGGAACAATCCCATAATGGAGGAGGTACGGGCCGTGGTTGTAACATTTGTAATTTTACAAATATCTTTTTCCGAATCGCGTTCTACTGACTGTTGCCCCCTGCTCGAAGGGAAGGCAACGGTGGGAAGATGTACTTCCCAACCGACTTGTACGATCCTTCCGACCGTTGTCATCGATTCCAAGCTCGCTACCGCTAGGAGGAAATGAAAATTTACATCCCATTCGGCATGTGGGTAAGCCAGTGCGAAATCTAACCGGTTGTGGAACACAGCTTTCGTATTGCCAGCATCGGCGGATGGTGGTACTGGCAAAGGCTTGTTGCTTTCAAAGTAAATCCAATTACTCATTCCCTGTTTGGGGTGGTGTAGTAAAAGGGTGAAACAAAGTTCCGTTGTATGTTTTGCAACGCTTGGTAATGTTTAACGATTTTATAGTTGGGTGCCTCTGTGTCTCAAAAAATATTTGAAAAAAAGAGCCTAAAATGACGACAATAGGAAACGCAATTTCTAAAACACATTTAGAAAGTCAAACTATCGTGAATTTAACTATTGAAGTACTAATTCAACAAACATGGTCAACAAAGCAATGCTCAGCCTCAGTTACCAACTACTGGCACGCGACGAGCTCCTCTAGGGATGTTTCTCAGTTTTGCCCGGTTTGTGTTTTACCTCCTAAAGACTCATCGTTCTGCTCGAATGCGAATCAGCGTTTCCAGATTGGACAAACATTCATATGCTTCCATCTTGATAACGCCGACTGTCGGTGTGTGCGGTTGTGAAAGGATGAAATCGTAATTGTCCACAATGGCCACAAGTTGATGCAAGGGAGACGGTGGCGCATTCCAAGCTTGAGCAATCGCACGTAACGCACTTTCGTATCTTCATTGCAAAGGACGTCACCACAAAACTCCAACCACACATACACACACATACACACAACTGTATGTACACATCTTCCAATCTCGACAGACACGAGGGAAGGTTCAGCTGTCAGCTTGATTAAGGAACCTCGGGATCAAGCATGTCTAAACTAATATCAATTCGGGGAATGTAGTTGGCACACCACGACACCAGTCAAAGGGATGGTCCGTTGGTGGTGCAGTCGTAAAAGATAATGGTGCTTCTCCGCCCTACCGTACCGAGGTTCTGGAGCAGATCAAATTGAAAGCTAGCTAGCCAGCATCGAAACCGAACCGAAGGAATGATTAATTTGATTTACCTCCTTTTCTGTGAACCTCCGCCGCTCAGGCACACACATACGACCTCCCCCTGCATTCTCGGTACGCATCCTTGGGTAATGGAATGAACCGAAGCATTTCGAGACGCATCCTTCTCAGTCGGCCCTTGCAGTTGAATGGATTTCTAATTGACCAACGAAATGGAACTTGTTTGATGCCATACCGGCGACCGGGAATGTCACAATCTCGAGGAATTCCGGTGGCCAAATGTCTTAAGCCATGAATCGAACCCTTGAAGGTATTGGAAAATTGGATCCTGATGTTTGATAATTAATATACGATCGAATGGTACACGAAGCTGGAATGTCATGCTGAGTTAATTACTAGAATGCAGGCGAGGTTTTGTATTGGGAGTTCTTTCGAGTTCAATTGGAACATAATAGCATAACAAAAGATCTTTGCTGCTCGAATATTAATAAGAAACATTTCATACTTCAACATTCACTCGCTAGCAGCAACCTAAACAACCCAAACTATTCGTTCGCTACGTAAATATGACCTGATTCTAATCAACAACCGTTTACACGAATCAAAACCATACAAACACTCACTCTCACCTCACGCTCACTCCCTTGGAAAGGAAAATTAAGAACCTACACAACCTGTCGGGAAATTTCTTACCACGCTCAAACCGCTACCTCCAATCAAGAGACACGGTTCGGGGTCGGGACTGTACTAAATCACGTAATCTGAAACCTTCCTGTCGGCTGCGGAAAGTTTGTCGTGCAAACGGGGCGATAAATTGCCATCCGAGAGGTTTTTGGTTGAATTTACGAATCCCTTCTTCGATCATTCGCCTACCGGGTGCGCAAGCTATCAGGTGTGATTTCGTACCGCAGCGATGATGCCGTGTGAGATCGTCGGTTGGGGACAAATAAATCCCGCGCCCATCCCGCGGACGAAAAGGGACCCACTCACCTTAAACGGTTTGCGATAATGAAGGTGCCGAGAACGGAATGGTGCGAATAAATAATCAAATATGTAAATATGTTTCCACCAAACAGCACTCGCTCCTACTATTGCGAGTTGTCACCTTGGAAGCGACACATTTCGTGAAGAAAGATGGAAAATCAATCGCGTATAAGCTCACAAGAAATGTGAACCTGGAAAAAATGGATGTTTTATGAAGGAGAAACAATCTCGAGCAAGGTTCTGCCTCATTCTAATAAGATGGTTGAAATAAAAAAGAATAATTATGAGCAAATAATTCATGATCTTATCAGTCCGTTTACTGCGCACACTGTGTTGCTCTATTGCAAAATAGATTCATTTCACACACAATGAGCTTCAAAAGTACCTGTAAATGGTACTCATCGAACACCTGGCAGGTTGGGCTGACCATCCATCGTCCATCGTGCAACGCTGGCGACTGTCGTAAATCGCATCCCGACACTCTATCTCGACAAAATGCTATCATTCCATCTACTTGCTCACTGTTCTTCAGATTGCATTCAATGCATTTCGGCTGGACAGCCGCAAGCACTCTACGGACGAAGAAGGCAGCATTTTGTCTGCCTTGCGTACCGGCCTGTAAGAGCTTAATTATCGTCAAAGAAAAGCAAACAAAAAAAGACATTCAAGTACCATCCATCTAAGAAGCAGCAACGGGTACGTCTCGGCAGAAGTTTCATTCGAGATAAGGAACGTTGCGAGAAGGAGCATTTTTCAACCAGCTTTTCACCATCACACACACACACACAAAATGCCGGAGCTTCTCTGCCGAATGCTTCCTTAATTACTGTCAACACAAGTATTTTGTTTTGTTTAAGTTTCGGATGACTTCTTTTATGTTGCGCGCACAAACACTCCTTTCGCGCTTCGTCGTCTCCGGTGGGCTTCGACCAGACCGTTTGCCGTTGAACACTTAAATTGCATGCCGCTACATCGTGTGGACATTTGTACATTTCGGGGGAAGCTCGCTTTTCCGACTTTTTTCTCCCCCCATTCGATTGCTGTGCTTGTGTGAATTGCTTTCTGCTAATGTTTCGCTCCAGCACGGTGCTACTTACAACGCTGGCTGGCAAAGTGTAATGAGAATGCAATTCGTAGGAAAACGCTTTACAAAAAAACAAGGTTTTTCGGCATTGAGCGAGGGCTGCCATAAGCGGAGAAACGGTGCTGAGTAAATGTTGACCGTTTCATGCACTCTTGTACTTGTACAGCCGCAGTGGCGCCTAGACTTTCATCTTCACCCGTATCTGTTTACCTTTTACCCTGGCGCAAGGGAAGTACCCTCCACGCACCAGGAAGCATCGTTTTTGTTGCTTCATTTGCTTCATTTTTATCTTCACCCTTTTATCGACTACGGCAACGACGAAAACCAGCTCCGTGCAAACACAACGAGCACCAAAAACTCAACCTGCTGGCGGAAGAGCATGCTGGAAAAATTCAGTGACGGTTTTTTTGTTCCTCCACCCAAAATGGACCCGCCATCAAACCAGTTGCAGCGGCATTTAACGTTGTGCTTCACCTTTGCCCACGATATATTTACTGATTTTTTTTCTTCCACTGTTTTTGATGCTACTTTTTCGTTCTAAGAAAAATCCTTGATGGGTGGTCGAGGGCTTGCGGAGGCGGAATCTAATCTTGAAATAATTTCGCCTCCACTCTCATTTTCTCCCATGTCCTCCAGGGCAAATTGAAATATTGCAAGCACCAAGCTCATTACGAAGAAGCTAGTCGAGCGATAGAGAGAGAAAGAGAGACGTAGACAGACTCGTGCAGGTTGCCGGTTCCTTTCTGTTGACCGTTGCTTTTGTCGCTACGCTTATCAAATGCTGTCCTTTTGTTTGGTTAGACATTGTGTCCAGTTTAAGGGGGGTGACAGAAGGAGGAGGATGTTTTGTATGCTTTCACTCCTATTGTTCTCTGGACTTTGTCTCGCGTTGGTGTATCCCCTGCCCCATCGTACCCGGGAGGGGTCCGTTACTTTTCCCTTGCCAGTTTTGTTTGTTTTTATTTTTGTGTTGAATATTTTCCTTGCCCCAATCCTAACGCATACAATGTTGCTTCACGTTTTGTTTTTTCTCCACATTTTCCAATGTTTTTCTTTTGTTCCTGGTTTTTCTGTACATACACATTATCATTATTATTATTATTATTATTATTATTATTTTCCACTTTACACACGCGCGTTCCGTAAACCTTTGCACCAACCGAATGCGGATGTTTCGCCATTGTTCGTTCCATGTACCGCGACGGCAGCCTGTACGAAAGTGCACCCTGGTCGGTGGAGGCGTGGAGCAGACCGTTCGAAAGCTGTCCCCTGGTGGCCACCCGCTTAGCCGGTGCGGGCAACACATCAACCGTCGGTTCCAACTCGGTAAGTACACCCACGGCGCACAGTATTTTTGCTCTGTTTGTTCTGCTGCTCTACGCAGCAGCGCCATTTTCTGTGCTCGGCCATTTTCATCATTTTATTTGGCTTTTTCCTCCCCCTCTCTCTCTCCTCTTCACTTTCGTGTATCTTCCTTAGAGCACCCACTCGAGCGTGTTCTGCATCCGGTGCGGTACGACACGGGGCGTCGTTAGCCATTGGCTGCGGTCCGAGACAAACCGGGACATGGCGGCGTGGGCGCGCGTGCTGGTGCAAGGCTGCCACAATGCCATCATCTGTCAGCGAGAGTTTTCCTTCCGCTGTCTCTTTCAGGTGAGTAGCAGCGGGACAAGCGTTGCCGTTTAAATCCACTATAATCAAGCTGAGTGCGCTGCGTATTGCATGCCTTTAGGCGCTGAGAGTATTGATGAACATAATCGGATCCTAAAACCGATCGGCATTGAAATGAATTCGACTGAATCATAACAATTCATTCCCCTAATGATTGCACTTATTTTGCGTTACTTACTTCGATCTTTAAACGCCCAGCTCACACTCCCGCATCGAACAAAATTGATCCGATCCTGTATCATTGTGATAGGCCGCGCTTCATTCGTTCTCATTGCACCCGACTCCGCTCCTGTAAACTGTAAACGAATATTCAAAGCGCTGCTATCATGTTCCACTAAGCGTGCACAGCCGACACCTCGCACTGGGCTCCCACCGACGAGGCTAATCGTTACATAAAGCGTGATCGATTTTGCTTTAATTCCTCGCTACCCGATCCACGTTCGCGTGGCATGACGGTTTAATTAAAATGCTCGCCTTCATCCCAACCGAAAACCTCCGGGCCGGCACTACACAACAGTAACTACACCTTAATCCCAAATGCCCTCAGCAATATCAAAACGGATGAGTGTGTGTGTGTGTACGGCAAAAGAGAAAGCGAGAGAGAGAGAGTGAAAGCTAGAGAGATAGTTTTTAGCGCGAACGAAAAAGGAACCGTGTTTCATGCGTAAAGCTTCGGGTAGAATAGCTACGCTGGATTTGTTGGCACAACTGACCGTGTTGCTTGCTCGCGAGCCACTTTATTGACACGAGCCACATTTAGTTCGCCAATGTTTTGAAAAGCACGGCGCAAAACCATCACCACGCGGCCGCCATTGGCGTACCGTACGCCGGGCACCCGGTGGTTGAAGCTATCGAGCCATTGTTTTTTTTTTTTTATTCCCTACCACTACCCAAGCTAATCGGCCGTTTCCGTTCTGCTCGGTTTGAGAATCGTTGGCTGCTGCCTCCACCTACCCCTCTTCAAGGCTGGAACCGTGCGTGGCAACGAGTGTTGCAATTTCCGCCGAGCGGGATTAAAATCCCGGAATCGAATTTCGCGTTAGCGCACGGTGCCGGGGGATCGGTTATTAATTGGCAAACGGGAGCGGTGGGAATCGTGCGAGCTTTCGATTGGCTTCCTTTTGCCTCATTCATTGGCATCGTGTGTACCGGTACCACAATTTGGTCTACCGTTCTGCCCTTAAGTAGTTCCACCCTCGCAAACTCCACTCCACCAGCGTGAAACGAGAAGGCAGAGGGCAAGAGTACATTTCTCGCATTACAACCACTGCTGCTGCTGCTGTTGGAAGGCTATTTTTGGAACAGTTTCGCCTGGTGCCTGGGCCGTTGGTGGTGAGATGCAGATTGCACACCAACCGTGTACGCCGTGTGTGGGTGAGAAGGAGTGCAGTCAATTTACCGGAACCTCATCCACCGGTGCTGTCCGTGACTAAAGCGATTACGCGGGGGTGACAAAATACGACAGCTAATCGAACCAATAATTGGAATTCGGGTAGCGCACCAGGTGCGTTGCGGCGAGGTGAACGGGATTAACAGTGCCACCCTCGGTGGATGAAGGGCTCCGATCCGATGATGTTTTGGTGACAGTTTTCATCATACACTCATGCACACACACACTCACCGACATATAGTCATGTAATCTAGACGATTTTTTCCATCAGGAAAAAGAAGAAAAGGCACATACAATATTCTTTCAATTACGTCTTTGCTCTGCCTCGATTCCACAGGGACGTCCTTGTCAATTAATCGTGCACCTGGACCGTGGATTTACGCTGCTAGACAGCGGGCTTGGTCCGGCTTCGAAAGCCCTCTGGACATTCCCATTCGACAAGCTGAAAGGTTCGGCCGACGATGGCAACAAGCTGCTGTACCTTGACTTCTCCGGCACGGAGGACGGTGCGGAACTGGTAAGTCGCTCTCAATGGTCTCCACGGCCCAACAACCACCAGCGAATAGCAGCCATGGTACCTCGCACTAAGGATGTGTGATTCTCGGCACTAACATTTCAAATCTTTCTTCCCCTCTCCCCTCCTTTGTGTATCTCTACCCTCACCAGGAGCTGGACATGGAGTGCTGTCCCAAGCCGGTAGTGTTCGTGCTTCACAACTGTCTGTCGGCAAAGGTGCACTCGCTAGCATAAGCGTCCCTCGGCGCACTCGGAGGTGGTATTACAACCGGTTTAGCTGTTTACCATTTTTACTGAGCCGCCCGTCTGTAGCAGGTACGAACGGTAGAGTACTCCTGCGGGTGTCATTGGCGCGTGAGTGCTTCGCTGAGCGAGCGGATGGCACGAAACACAGACGCGCACACACACAGAGCAGCGCTCGTCCTTTTGATGTAATCTGTAAATATGGTCACCCAATTGTCAGCCTCGGCCAGCTAAGAGCCCACGTGTAAGGAGCTTTTTGCACTCCACGTGTGTGTGTGTGTAAGGAGTGACGGAGTCATGTTATAGGGCAAGGTCGTCCGAATCTTGAACCGTAAGCCGTACCACGGGTAGATGGTTCGTTCGTATGTTATTTGTTTGCATTCATTGTAATAATGTTGAGTTTTGTTCTGTTTGTCGTAGTTTGTAGTGTAATTAACAGTGTTTTAGCGGGAAAGTCACACGGTCGATCAGTTTCGTGACAAGATGCGGTTAACGCACTGCTCTCTATCCGTCATAGTATATTAATTTGTAGCGCAAAATGGCTAGTATCAGCTTGTAGGAAAATAATGAAAGTTTGTCCTGAGCATTATTTCATTCGTATCAACCCGAAATTTGTCAGAGGGTTTTGTGTTGTAAGTCACCATCCAGTATTTGACGTCATACAGTCCTCCCCTGAAACGCCCACACGATAGCTTATGGCGTCACGCTCGCCGTACTTCTATGCTCGTACTATTATCCCACCTATTTATTCCGCCGCCGGCAATCGGCAACATGAGGAATCTCTTTGCATAATTTTAAGACTTTGATCGACGATGTCAATCGGTGGATTAAATTAACGCCACGCCAAGCTCTAAGCGGACTAACTAGACTAACTTTTCCGCCGTAGGTGTATACCTGTCAGAATGCGTCCGAAGGCGCCACGTGTTCTGCAACGGTGCGCATTTTTTTGTGACAAGCATGGCGGAAGCACAGGTATCGTCTTCATTCGGCTCAAAGCGTATTCTTTTTTTCGCCCTCTTTTTCTTCGTAGAAACATACTGCTCCTAAGCGAGCCGTTGCTATCGCGCTTTGAGAATATCGATTTTAAGCAAAGAAAAACAAGCCACATCATTGATTGATGTATCGAAATTAGAAAACTTTCACAACGGCTCTTCACGCTTGAAGTGTGTTGTTGGGGCTAAAGCGGTTGTTTTATGGGGTTGGGGATAGAAAGTTGCTTCTCTGCTTTCCGAGGGGCAAAAGAGAGAATGAAAAAAAAACTAATTTCCAAAACTCGCCAGCATGATGAACCTGCATTCCCAAAAAACAGAACAGTCATTTCGGTGGGCAGTGTGCGTGTTGCACACAGCTGACATGCTGTCTTTTGACAGTTGCTTTTGCTTTTTCGTTACTTTCAACTAGTCACAAAATGTTGCAAATTGGTTTCACTTTTTCGCAAAAACTGGCAGTATTTTTTAACCCTTTCTTCACACTGTAAGGCAATTTAATTCCGCACAAAAACAACTTTTTACTTTTGAAACTTCCTTGCGCGTTTCGTGCAAATCCACCAAACTTGCTCTTCCCCGATACGAACATAGTAGTAGTTCATCAAAAATATCAAATCAAATGATGAATCTACTGTCGATGTTGAGTTTGCGTTCCACTTTTGGCAGACCTGTGTTAAATAACTGTATATTTCTCACTGGTCAATCACTAGTGAGCGCAATTAAAACCTTTGAATAGTTTGTTAAGATAGTTTGACAGTAATTACCTCTACATTTACGTACTGCTTCATTTTCATCTTATATTCTTCCTTCAATATCCCGTTTCATTTCTGTTCCAATTGCGTTTATAATTCAAAGCCAATACGCGTACATCAAGACATCACATCTCTCATATCCATGATGTTGTTAAACGTCTTCCCAATAATTCACACACTCACGCATATCGTTCTCTTCTGTATTCGACAAACCAAGACGAATGTTAAATCCATTAAAAGCAATCGAAAATACCCATAGGCAAAGATAATGCATAGTTCTAGCAGCAAGACTACCATCAAGCAATTGAAAAGAGCTTCCCTAATTGCATGGGGTCAACACCAATAGAAGCAATGTGACGCAGAGACTGGAATGATGATGCAAAATAAATTGATTTGTGTAACATATCTGGGAAGGGAAAAAGGAGTACATGTGCAAAGCTGCTGCAAATCAATTCATGCTACACAAAAACGAATGCAAAGAAAGAAACAGATGAACATAACAGTGGCGAAACGAACGGGCTAAAGCGCAAGCATGCATTGTTGAGTTTGTGTTTGTAAAATCTACTACTGTTCACTTGGAGTCGAGTTCACTATTAGACCATTTTCGTTTCTTGTTAACAGAAGCCTTGCTCCCACGGTACGAATTTGTCAGCATATCCGCAAGGGATAAGTGTTCCATCCATCATCGTAACTGGCGCAGGAAACATGTGTTACTATGCAAGGGCATTCTCTCGGCCCAGAGCACGCAATCAATTCTAAGCGTTAACAACAACAGTTCGGTTAGGTTGTCGTTACAAGAACCATTTAATACGTTGGGGACTGGAAAAGATTCAATTTTTACTTCACTCTCCGCCCGGCGTATGCATAAAACGATGATGGATGTGATGAGACGATCAGTGGTGAGATCACAGGACGCCCGAAAAACGTTCATAGCATCATATCAAGCTGTACACTCCTAGCGTAAGTTCTTATCTCGAGCGCGTTCTGAAATGATATTAAAACGATCACATTTCCATACGATAAGCAAGATTGATCTTTCTTCCCTAATCGAACCATCTCTCTGTAAATAAATCTCTCTTTCTTACTCCCTACAACACCCATCGCGGGTTCCCTCGTTTGCCAAGCGAAGGAAGTGCATCTGAGAGGAACAGTACCTTCAACTAATGAATAATAAGTACATTAGGCGCGCGCACACACACAGCAGAGTTACAGCTTTTGCCAGTGTAATCAAATGAGTTTGATACGTTCTGGATGTGTGTGGTGTGATGATCCTGAAGATTCCATAAGTGTTTTTGTGTGTAAGTGTACATGATCTTTATAGTCAGATGTAGCTGAAACAAACTAAAAGCTGTAGAATACTGAAAGCAGTTGATGGCAATGCAAACGAAAGTTTTTGCTTCCCAAAGGTTGCAAAACAAATCTAGGCGTAAACAAGACTCTTGGCAGATTACAAGAAGCTTGACAAGCTGACCGATAGAGCAAAACCCGTTTTACATCGGATCAAAACACATTGCAGAAAAGGAAAAGAAAACCAAAGTTGTACTTTAAGTGTGACGTTTGCTAGCCATCTTAACTCATCAACCGGTGCAGTGGAGGAACCTTGTACTTTGTCTTTCTTCCTAAAACTGTACGTCGTGTAAACATGTTCCATGTAGATGTAAAGTGATGCAGTGCATTGTATGGTGGAAAAAATAGTAGCAAGCAAATGTAAGAAATCGAAATGCTGACATAGCAAGCTGAACACAGCAAAAAAGCGAGCCAATGATTGTCGATATGCTCTTCGGTTGAGTCATACGATATAAATCGAACAGAATATAATTCGATGATACATTCGAATATCTTCTTTTTTCTCAAATCTGATTGTAAACGACAGCGAGACAGCGCGAGAGAAAGAGAGATAGAGAAAGAGAGAGAGAGAGAGAGAGAGAGAAAGAGAAAGAATTTAAGCAGTTACTAGAGAAAGCATTTTGTGGTGATGTTAGTATGGAAATGGAACATTAGTAGAAAGTATCTAAACGACTCGCTAGAGAATTCAAATCAGTAAGGTTGAAACAAAAAAAAACTCAACTAATTTGTAATCAAATTTAAAGCAATTAGACAAAAAATGTATGTAATAGAACTAATGCGTATGAAAGTTTAGCGGAGTACATGCATACAAACGAAAAGAAGAATGGTAAAGCATTTTGGGAAGAGAAGTGAAACACAAATCCAAAATTGTACGGAAATGTCTTCAAATCAATCTTTTTTCTCTTTATCAAACAAAAAAACACACACATACACACTACTACAAGCTGGTTCAAGCAGCTTCCTAACACCATACTAAGCATTAATACTATACAGCGTTGAAGGATAGTAACAGCAGAACAGAACGAATAGAGTGGAAAAGAAACCGTGTGCGGGTGGCCAGAAGGAAACCGAAAGGGGGAAAAGCTACTAATCATAACGAAAGTCAAAAGGGCTTGCCAGTAAGTCCACCACGAAAAAAAATCAAAAATAAAACAAACTGTATCATAATTGCTGACATTCCGCTGCCTGTTTGCGTGTGATTTGTTTACCGAAAGAAATGAAGGTTTCACGAAATAATGAGCTTTATTTAAATGTATTGAACTCATCTTTTTCAGCAGTATGCTTTGGTTAATGTAAATATTGTATGTTTTTGTTTTGCAGCAACTATCCCATTCCGAGGGATTCACAAACGTTGCAAACTTCACAAGCCAGAGAATTTAATTCATGCCCCATTAATAATTTCATATTTTATTGAATTAAATGCATCGTCGAGCCTGATGCTTATTTTTTCTTCTTTGAACCGCTCGGTTATTCTATTTTACATGTAATGTCGCCCGCTTTTGGACGGTTCGATCCATCGGAGCGTAATTTACCTATAATTGAATTGTACAATTACAATGCACCGTAAGCCTATTTAGCTTCACGACAAAAAGCCTATTCATCAATGACACTGACGGGGCAGATTATCAAACAGTTAATGAGCAAATTGCTAGCGTACGCGTTGGCCCGGAATGGTGACTTTGGCATTAAATCAATGGCAAGTTTCAATGATAGTCATGTTAAAGCTATTCACTATAGAATGTATTTTTCTATATGATTTGTATTTCTGCTTAACGCAGAAGCTGTATCTTCCACATCTATTTCAAATAATAATCTAATTGAAAAGCAGGTTCATCATAAAAGGAAATGGACCGATTAAAATTACCAACTACAAAACGCACTGAAAGCGTGGGCTTGAAATTTCCATCGAGAAGACATTTCACGGGAAATGCTTATTAACAAGCATAAAGTTGATTAAATCGGCCATCTATTGCCGATCGCAACGATACAATTGCAACCCACGCTTTAATGCCACCCAGAAACCCAAACACCGAACCGTGCCGAAAATTACATAAACCCACTCGGGAAATCATCAAACCTGTGGAGCCCACGCCGAAAATTCGACGTCGATGATGAACCAATGCGAAACTTTTCCCAACCACTCTCACACAGAGAGAGAGGCACACAAAAGTGTAGTGCTCCGTTCGAAGCGACAACGTGATTAGGTGCTTTAAAAACCGGATCGCAATCACTCCATCGCCGCTCGGGTAGGCATGACTAGCTGCCCTGCACCGGTCATGATCGGACGAATGTCGAATTCGATTTTATCTGTGTCAAAGTTTTTCTTGGAAGGAAAGATTCACCCGATAGTACCAAGAAAAACAGAAAAGCCCAACCAAAGTGCACAAACAGTTGCGGCTTATTGCGGCGTGGAAAAGCTCTTCCCCTGGCTGGCTGGAAGAGATTTTGTTCCGTGTCGGTGGTACTGTATACGCCTCCGCTTCCGATGCGGCACCGGTTGCGACCAAACTGGGCTTCGCAGCCGGATTTGAGGAGGATTAGTTTCGCTGTCTATGAACCACTCGGAGGGGATGAAGAATCATTGCGCCCCGTGATAGACGAACAATATACTTTTAGTGAGTCATTCAACCCTTCAGTTATCACGAATCTATTTCGGTTTCTCATTTCCATTTAGGATGAGCACTTGATCTAAGCCCTCCCCCGATACCGCCTTCCTTCCAACCGTTGGTTGGTGTTATTTAATTCATGCACAACTTTGTTGTTGCTGGCGGGTCGTGTCATAAAGCGGAATACAACCCGGAGAGCCTCGCTGCTTCGTTTGCTCCCCGCCATCACACGGAGGGCGCATTTTCGGTACAGCTTTGCCACAGCAGGGTGATCCAGGGCTTCCGGCAGATCGATACATCGCTCGTTGCTCGATTGCATCCGGTGCTTCAGCTGATTGGATTTCCATTATCGACTACTATCGTTGCCCAGCCGGAAGTGGATAGAGCTGAAGGAGCATAGAAAAAGGGTACAGGGCCCGGAATCGCTTTCCGATAGACTAATACATCTCGGTCCCGTGCTCAGAGGATGGGAGATGATAGCCTGGCTTTACCGTAATCGAAAATTGACACCATTTTACTTCATCCCTCTGTTCGGGTTCACAGCCACATGGGCTCCACTGCTCAAGAAAATGTAAATTACATACTTTGGGTTACTATTATTAAAAACCCGCTTGCTTCAAATCACTTTTACAGATCATACCTGCATTTTACCTGTTCAACTCTTTCTTATGTAAAAAAAAATCATTCAAAATTGGTAAGTAGCCGTAATACTTCATCTCTGCATGTTTTGCATCACTGACCCACACTAAAACACCGATCTTTGAACTTTCAAAGCCGCGGGAGAACGACCACATCTGTTTGCGCAGCACCCTACCCAAGTAAACCCACACGAGCACCACAAACATAACACAAACACCTATGCTGGCAACCCAATCCGTTCCCGAGCGTGCGAGCAAGGCTCATTTGGCTCATCTCTTGCCCCGAAATGATTTATGCTGTTTTGAAGTAGACCTCTCCACCCACCGTATGATATATTTTTTCCCGGAGTTTTTGCACTTTTCTAGAGCAAGAGCTTTTCAATTATTCTTGCTTTTTTTCGGCCCGATGTTTTGCCTTTATGTCCTTTTCGTTTTTCCCCCCCACGAGCAGCATCGGTAACACCAACACACAACATGAGAAAGCACCACTTGGACTGCGCAACATACATTAAAACCGAATGCAAACAAAACCTTTTGCAAGCGGTTCGTGTACACACTCTCGTACGAGCGCGACGCGTGTCCAGTTTTTCCACTGGCCAGTAATTAAACTTCCATTTTTGCCAGGAATGCGTACACCTTCCCTTTCCGTTTCTCTCTGCTGAATGGGGAAGTGTTCTGGAATGTGTTGCACCGGATTGTGCGGGACAAATGAGAAAAAGGTGAAAGGAAGCATGTACTTGCATTTTCCTTTCTCACCATATCGCGCGCACGTGTGTATGTGTGGCGTTTTCGTTTCTTTTTGTGGCTCAATTTTTCATTCATTATTTATTTTTAATTACCATCAGTGTGCCGGTGATTTTCACAAATTTTGAAAAAAAAAAAATATTGCTCGCCATACAGCTCATGGTCGCAAAAAAAGTATAACGGTGGGCATTGGGGATGTTTCTTTTCTCTCTAGCTTTGTGCAGTTTTTGTACACATGCAGATATGCCGGTCCGAATTCGGAAATCACAAACCGAAAATTACATTTACGGATTTTGTTTAGACGTGACTGGTCAAGGGCTAGCGTCGTGTTTTATCGTATAAGAGGGGGAACAGAGCTTTCACCTACCGTTTTTGGCCTTCATTTTGATAGTCATTTGACGTCGCTTCAAACCAATGCAGCATCGCTGTCCGCTGGTAATATTTCGCACTTTAAACCTGCAAAGGAAACATATTGTCGTTGGTCAGTTCGGTCATTGCTCTGAAATAGCCCCCGGTGGTCTGTACCAAAAAATAAAGCACCTCTAAGCATGGAATATACTGTACCAAGGCGGCTTCTGCAACACCCGGCTCAATCGGACGGTAAAATCACAGCTAAATGTAAATAAATAAATGCATCGGTCGAGCGAATCGGTTCCAAATTGAATTAATTACGAATCACTGAGGTAAGCGGTGAGCTTCAACTTAAGCATTAAACGATTTCTCTCCGCTGGCTTTACAAGCGGCGATGGCACACCAAAAAGATGAGGTGGTAAGGTCGATGCTGTTCGAAATCCGCTACCGCGGGGTTTGAGCGAATTGCACACATTTGGGGTGGCGTTTCTCCGTAGCGAGCTTTCGGCATTCGGGTGGATCACCGATTGATTAGGCCATTTTAAAGCGGAATGCAGCGGCATCGTTAGCCATCGACGAACGGGACATAACAAACCGGGTAGGAAAATAAAACACAACATTCACTAGCTCACACATGAACCGTATCGCAGTTTGAAGTTGGACGTATTCTTCTTCACTTTGTGGCAATTGAACTGACTGACTACTGTTACGAGTGCGGTCATTGTTTATCCTTTCAGCTTTGCTTGCACCATCAGTAAACATTGTGTTCGACGTTCGACGCTTTTGCCACTTTGATCCCTCACGAACTTTGATCGCTTCTTGAACGAATAGGTGTACAAAACGCTTGTAGAACAGAATATTACATTTTCATTTCACAATTTAAGGAAAAAACACAACGAAAAACTGCAGCTGCACCGAGATAGTAGCGGTGCCAGTTGTTTACTTTTCAATTGACAGGTGAGATGAACGAGCGAAATATGTGACAAGCTGTTTCTGCAAAGATCTGCCAACATCTGCGCCATCTAGTGGCAAATTGGTGCAATTGCTTTTCCTGTATTTTGTGTAGCAGTTTTAACTGCGCAACACTTTACTAACAATCGTCCATGCGCAAACACTAAATCGCTCAGCTGTAATCATAAATGTACAAAATGCTTCTGATATTCTCCCCCCATTCATTCTGCCGTCTTCAGCAAGTGTGTCAAAACATGAAAAACACACATGTTAACCGGTAAAAACGGTACAACCAGTGTCCTTCACGACTCGTTTCCGCCTGCGCATTGGTTGTACCGTAACCGTGCTTGCAAAAATTTACAAACAGCTACCGAAACAGCTCCAATCTGCCCATCCCCGTGTCCGGGCTCGGAAGGCGTTTTATGAATGTTTTATCATTATTTAATTTATTCAATGATTAATGTATCGGCAGATGATGCCAATATTGGGTGTTCGAGCTTCGTTCGGTTAATGTGTACCTTCGGTCGGTTTTACGCAAACGAACGAAAGCAAAATTGAAGAGCAAAAATAACAGGACAAACAGACAGATACTGCGTGTGGGGGAGGGGGGGGGTGAAATTTCCGGTTGCACCCTGCTTGCGCACAGCAAACGTCCACGTTACTCCAATGCACATTCCTACCATCAGCTTGGTCGTGCGGCAGTGTTGCGCTACTCGGTGGGTAATATATTTTATTTTGATTTTCCCGCCCTGTTCGGGCGCCATATTTTACTGCAAAGCAAAACACGAAAAATGCGGCACTGTGATTAAATAACGGGGAGTGAGGTTGACTTTAACGGAGAAACACAAATCATGTGATGTGTGCGAAAATTGGCTATGATTTCGTAATGCTTGCCGAAAGCGAAGCGGTACGGTAGGGGAGTGTAATGAATGTGTTTTACGTACCGGCGGATCAACTGAAGCTTTATTAGTTCCGATTTAAAGGCATGCCAGTAAATCGGTACGCTGTTGAAGAGCTTTTTTTGTTGTTGTTGATTCCATCCAGGCAAAGCCACTGCTCGTTGTTGTTTTTTTTTTTTATTGAGATGATGAGATGATGAGAATGATGGGACGTTGTTTATCGTAGCAAAGCATACTTACACCAGCAAAGCCACCCCATAGAATACTAAGCGCATCAATTCATCAACTTTCAATCTCACCTTCCTCACATTCATCGCATTTCATTCCGAATAATCAACGATAAATGCTCTGCCACAAAAGCCACCCGCAGAGTCAGTAGAGGGCAATGCACTTTGCGCCTTTGTTCACGGAAAGCTTTTCCATTTGTTGTTTTATTTTGTTGTTGCTCCAAGAAGCATTGGGACGATTTTAAAAGGTTCTCAGCATCAGCCACTGCACCCGCAGCCGCCCATTTCAGCGCAGGATGCAGCAAATAAGTGATGAAACAGATACAATAGAATACACTCCAAACAAAGCGAGATCTCGCTCAAGCACTGCGTCAATGGAGCATCATCGACACCTTCTCATTATAGTCATCGTCGGCATCATCATCATCGCGACGAAAGCAAAGCACCGGGGCTTTATCTTTGCACCGGTGAAAAATGCAAGCGATAAATTACGCTACAAGGGGCACCATGGCGCAAAAACAAACATCAGTGGGCCAACTCCCGGATAGGAATAAATTATACCACATTTAAATGAAATAATGAAACATTAGGAAACGGCAAGAGCGGGAAGTTGGCGTGGAATTATTGGCAAGTGCTCGTTGCCAGCAGAAAGACATCCAGGTAAAAGTTGGAGGATATTGTTTAGATTATGGAAAAATTTGCAAGGATTTCCACGGTCGAATTTTAGGTAATTGCCCTTTGCGACACATATATTTAAACATATTGTGAGATATATTTTTACGGCTTTGTCTTATGGTTAAGATAATTTTGTACTGCTTATTCTGCCTCTAAGCTTCAATTCCATTGATGAATCAAGCTCATAAAAGCTCAGCCAACGCGCAGTAGATAGCGGAGGTGTTAAGTGTGGGTAATAATCAAGCATTCGTAGATGAAGCATTGAGCTCTAAAAGCTACACTTCTACACCTAAGCGAAACTCGCACCGAGCTGAGCAAACACTCATCAATCACAAGGACGTCTGAGAATCAACTGCAACGAAACGCAGGTGCCGTCGTTTAACCTAAGCAGACCGCTTTGGCGTAGCTTCCCGATGAAATATATTTATAAGATATTTTCTCATGAAAATAATGCACCACCATTTAAGTTAATTTTCAACAACACTCGTACAGCGACCTACAGCGATCAAATAATTCTAAATAAAAACTTCAATTGTACACTCCTTTACGGTGATGTGACACGTGTGCTTATGTGACATACGAGCAACTTGGTAACATATCCTTTTACTTTGTGTTGGAATGTTTCCTTTTTTTGTTCCCTCCCCAAACTAACCGCAAACAGAGCTGACTTACAACCACCCTCACCCCTCCTCCCACACACACACATACAATGCAAGCATCAATTGCACTGGAAGGACAAGGAATTTTCATTCCCTCCCCCACTGTGCTAGTAGAATAGCTAGTAAAACATTCCTTTACACGGGACGGCCACCGCCACCGCTCGGTGGTTTCGCGGTCTGGCGACGTATCGTTTCAGCGTCGGAAAGTGCACTAAAATCCACCAATAGCCGGATGCCAATACGATCCCCAACCGTAAAAGCTGTGCAGTGGGTGTAGGGTGCAGTGTTTTCTTGATCTTTGGCAGTGCAGTTTCGCGAATGCAGTTTCGTAACCACAAACCCGCCACGGCAAATGTTGTGTATCCGGTGCCACGGAGGCTAGGTCCTGCAATGGATGACAAATGACATGAGTTATTTCGTTCCAACTTTTAACCGCAAACATTTCTCTTCGCCTCAACTATTATTGCACCCGGGCGTGAGCTATGGTTTTTGTTTGCTTTGCAAGCGATAAGAACTGGTTTGCCGTTTATATTTGTTACAGCGTGCCATTTTCTTTGCACCGCAGAGAAAAGTTTTTTTTTCTTGTTCTCTGCTGTTATTCTTGGCGCTTTACACGTTTAAATAAATTTGCTATAAATACAGTACCATTTGGATTGAAGAATGTTTTCATTGTGAAATAGCTTTCACTGGAGGAATGAAATTTTGTGGTGAAAAAAACAGGAGCATTCAATCCCCTTCTCGGACCACCCCCCCGGAGGCTTATCGTTGTGGCATCGTTTTAAGCTAATTTTCACGTCTCCGGCTTGATGAAAATTTTGCAGAGAATCTTTCGCAAAAGCCACCCTCACACCATCTGCCCCAAGACAAAGTGATTTATTTAAGCTGCGTATGAGCTCGTCTGGTCGGAAAATTGATTTAACAATAATACGTATCCTTATCCTTCGCTGCCCGTCCTGCGACACTGCTTCAAAATCAGGTTTATATTATCCCTCCCTGTCCGCGTCTCACCACAATCCCCAAACACCGACCCAGAGCGTACTGACGAGACAAATGTGAAGCGGAAAAAAACAACTCACGAATCGGTAAGGGAGATCAGGGGACGAGGCGAGGGACTTGTCGTGCTTCGTTCCCCCAGGCTTTGGAACAAACGCTTGGCCTAATGCTTACCAGATATCAGACCAGACGGATGAGCGGACCACGGGATGAAGCAGCAATTCTCCAGAGATTCGTCGAGTTCCAGTTTCATCGCAAACAACAACCATTATTGGCACAGATTGCTCGTTACGTTCCGCCACAGTTCGAAGCTCAGCAATGAGTCATTTTTCCCACAATTTTCCCCCTCACGCTATCTCGTTCATTCGCACTAAACGCTTGCAATACGGGGACATGGTTTTAGTCCCCCTGCGGGCAGGCAAGCTGTTTCACTACGGCCTAAGCGGCGAAGCTAACGAACCCGACGCTCTTGGTGGCAGTCTCGTTGGTGGCCAACGAGACTGCCCGTGGTCTGTGGTGGTAGAATGATATGGTAAAAACTCCCCGAGGAAATTAAATTTTATGGATATTCATATTAAAACAATATCTCAAAAGAAGACTTCATTTAGTCCTCGTGAATCCACAGCATTACCCAATTGCCATGGCAGAATTTGAGACTGTCTAGACAGTCATAGAATTAGCGCCTTGTTTCAGCTAGAAGCTTTCGAGAATTCGGGTCTTCAACCATTGTGGAATTCTTGAATAAAGTCTTTACGTGTGTAGTAACTGGTACACAACTAAATCTGTATTCAGCTTTCAACTAAGCAAAAACACTCTCGTACCCACGACAGCTACCCTAATGGATGGAAAATGTGCGTTTCGTTACTTCCCGAAAGCTTATCGCCACACTGCATTGGACCTAGCGACGCCGACGGAAACGCAATTCCTTCGCAACGACACACACAACCGACTGCATAAATTCCACACAGTTCACCATTTTCCTTCATTCCTGGATTATCTCCAAACCGGCACGTTCCCGCCTATAAAAACAGCTTTGTGAGAATTTCTAACACACCCGCCCACCCACGTGTATGTGTGTATGGCACCTAAATGCCACAAAAATGGCATTCCAAAACGGCCTCCTGCTGAGTTTTGGTTTTGTTTCAGCTGCGTGTGAGTACGCCCTTACGCGAACACTCCAATAGCCTAAAAGTGCCGTATAAGTGTGTTGAGAAACAGGACTCGCAGCGTAATCGATATCGGATCTCCATAATCGCGGCCACGTTCCGTTCCCGCCGACGGAAGTATCGGGGAGTGAAAAAGTATCCCCAAAACTCCATCATTGACATCTGCCAAGGTTTTTCAGTGTCGTTGAGCTTTCCCCGGCCATCCTCCAGGGCGGTTTGTGTTTTATCTTCATCTTTAACTTGGAAACTCACCCGAATTTCATCTCCGAATCGTGTATCAACAAAACGCAACAGAAAACGGAAGCGAAGGATTTAAATAATACCAAAACCACCGTTGAACTGAAGGGCCGGTGCTAAGTCGCAAGAGGCTCGAGAAAACTCGGCTAAACATGAAACCGAGCTGGTGTGTCCTTGCTGTTCGGTAAATGGAATCGTTCGGGAGCTTTTATTGATGCTATTCTTTTGTCTTTTTGCTCTTCCACCGCACTGACCCGCCCGTTGCTTTTTTCGCTTCCTCTCCCACGGGAGGTGTATCATTCCCACCGTTTCCACCCGGCGCCAACGGACGTCGCACGGACGCGGTGAGAAATGAAGCAGCCGGAATTGGAACGTGTTGGCTGAGGGCGATTTTCCCTTGCCGGATTCGAATACATATTCATGATAGATAATCATAATAATTCCTGACACATCAATAACCATCAATATTCCGTTCGGTGTTCTGCCCGCATTCTTCTTCGTTGGCTTGGCCATTCCGCTGCCATCGGCTGTGACAGCGTTTTGAATAATTTTGGACACCCGTTTCGGATCGTTTTCCCAGTGCACTCAGTCATATCCCCAGTTCGTGCATTATCAAGACAGGGACATACCAAACACATCGATCAGTTTTGGAGAAACGTTTATTAACGTGCAATCGTTTGAAATGCAATAATACAAATTTCAGATTCTCTTCATTGCAAAACTGATATTAACTTTCCCATTCCATCAATCAACTCACTGCTGTTCCCGAGCATATGTAAGTGATTAAGAAACTGACGTCGACCGACTTTTAACTGTCACGCATCACGCCCTAAACCGCCACTCGTCGAGACCAACAAATCACCAACTTTCAGAGCAAAGAGCAAACAAATTCATGCCTAGCAAAAAAGGGAGCAACCAAGACAAGAAAACAAAAACATTCCCAAAAGAGGAACAAGTTGTTGGTTATGAATAATTTCATCCTCTCACATGCGAGGCTCGTTGTTGACAGGCAACATGCACTACTAAGTCAAAACCGGCACGTTGCGGGCGAGACAGAAGGAGAGAGAAGGAGCGGCTGCTGCTGCAGTGACAACTACCGAAACGAAGTGCACCATCCATCACGTACACGGTCGGAGGACTGCGGCCAGCTCATTAGACGAAAACCCCGGAACACTGCTGACGGTCTGCATTCATTCGGGGCCGCCCCAGACACGGCAAACCCATTTTCGGGAAGCGAGCAGTTATTTTCAATTTGCTTTACCTCGTCAAGAGAAAATGGGAAAATCGTGCACATAATCCTTGTAGGTCGCACTCTCTGTGAAGGTGGAAGCGGAAACCGAGGGACGTGATAGGGCAGCGACAGGACGAAGGATCATAATCGAGCTCACAGCCTAGCAACGTGGCAGATGTGCTAGTGTGGAACCCAGGGTAAAGAATATGGTAGTGCTACACGACAACAGCAGCCAAAAACACGAACAAAAGCCTGTCGTAAAAGAGGTCTACCTCTTTAAAACTTCACTAAACCACCAAGGCCACATATGCATTATGATGCATAATGAAACACTTTTTAATCTGTTTCACTGTCCCCATCCCTCTGCTTCTTGCAGCTCGTTTGTTACTAACATAGCAGAGACTTATGTTGGCTATTTTCAGTTGAAATCGTGCAAGAGATACAGCTTGGATCAACGGTTAACATTTATCTTGCTAAAACTGCCACAACCAAAACACTTACGATCGATTGTGCTGCTGCTCGGCCAAATGGGACGCGTCCTAGATGCGCCACACAAAATTTAGTACCGAAATTAAATTAACCCATTAATTATGGTCCACATGGTGAGGCAGAAGATAAAATGTGCCTCATAGAATTGAGGTTAGTAGCTCACCCATTGCTAGCGATGCTTTGCTAGCATATTCCTTTTTACGGTAAATTTGCATACCTTTTTTAGAACAGCAAATAATGAACACAATTTAGCTATATTTTACATTTACTACTGTATTTGCACAAGCCCATCTACTTCAAGTACAGTGCACAAAATTAGCCCCAGAACGGCTTCTTGTGCTCCTTCTTGATGAGGACAGTGAACGGGACTGGCTTCTCGACGTACACTGGCTCCTTCACGTACACCGGGTAGGGCTTATCGACATGAACTTCGTATGGCTTTGGCACTTCGACGTACTCCTTCTGGTACACCGGGACATGGACTGGGTATTTCACTTCCACCGGGTATGGACGATCAACGTGGACTGGGTACTTCTTCTCCACGTACACCGGGACCTTCTTCTCAACGACGACCGGGACCTTCTTCTCAACCTCAACGGGGTACGGGACCTTCACCTCGACTGGAACGTGCTTCTCGACCTCCACTGGGTATGGAACTGGGACCTTCTTGGTGATGACCTGTTTCACCTCCTTCTCGGCGTAGTCGTTGCCGTAGTATCCATGAGACTGCTGATGGTCATAGCCGTAGCTCTCGTACGATTCATGCTGAGCCGATCCCAGATCCCACAATCCTCGCTTTTCCTTGTTGGAGTTTTCGACTGCCTTTGCGCTGGCAAGGGCCAGGGCCATGGTGAATACAATGAACGCCTGCAAAAAGATAGAACGTTTATTAGGTTCTGACAAGAAGTCTGTTCCGTTACCTTTTTTTGATCCAAAGCTTACCTTCATGTCTGCCTACCGATATTTGGTGTCTACCATCTACGTGCTGCAGTGAACGATCACAACCGAATGATACTGGTTTCCTCATTGGAGAGCACCTTTTATACTAGCCACTACCTGCTACTTGCACAAGCTCTTTTCTTCGTCATATGTTGTTGATCCGATCGTATGAAGCGCCCTCTCACACAGCGCCCAATTTCAGAGTTACCTCACGTTTGCACCTCCGCTTGAACACATTTGCGCAATTAGTCGCCATCCGAATCGTGCCACCCCATGGGTGTTCCTAATGAGGAGGGTAGACTTTATTATACTTTTTCCGTTAATTCACATCTAGCGAAGAGAGAAAATAGGCAAGAAAGGAAAAGTTTATCGCACCCATCGCACTCATCATGATGGAAAACGCATCCGACCGAACCCAATTCATGCGGCCGCTTCTCCGAGGGTAGATGAGAGAATTGACCGATATTGGGGTTTTCCAGTGGGGTCGCTGATGCGTTGACATTAGGCCTTACCTAATAGTTTGTGAATCGTGCAATGCATTTGTGCCAATAAGTCGAAATTTCTGTAACGTGGCACTGGTGGAGCGCAATGCTTTGCACTTCCGTTTTAGATTAATCCGTTGATGGCTGTTAAGTTGCATCCATTTACACCTTCCGGTAGTTGTCAACCGTGGAACTGTTTTTTTAAATTGCATCGAAATGTCTTCCAACCATGTAACGTTCAAGGTTAATTCATACATACTACATAGCATATTTTAATCATAATTTCATTTATTGCCATCAAAACAAAGCTCCACAATTGAGTCCATCGGATTTAAAATTAAATGGCAAATTTTCCTCCCATGCAAAAATTGAGAATGTAGTTTAATACATAGTATTTATAGAAATAGTAGTGGTATAATTAGTAGTAGTAGTATAAATAGCAGTAGTAGTAGTAGTAGTAGTAGTAGTAGTAGAAATAGCGGTAGCAGTGGTTTATTGAATAATTTTATTATTACGCATAACACATTTATCTTCCAATCGATAACGGGTCCGTCATTGTGGACTCTCTTCATTATTCTTTATTTTTTACTATTCATAACTTTCTTGATGTACTATTCATTTATTTTGATAATGCTTATAATGGAGGTATTGGAAAAATTTACACAAAACCTATTAAACAAGTTTAAAACTGAAGTATTGAAGTTTCCATGTATGAAGTTCTCATATGCACAGTTTTAGCGAATGCAATCATCAGAATCTAAAATGTGAGAAAATATGTTCATAATTGCGAACAGTATCCCAAGGGTCAGAGGATATCTGAATCCGAAGTGTAAATGAGTAAAGAATTTTAAATAATACCAATACAAAGTATTGCAAAAATATGATTAAAAAAAAACAAACTTACATCCAAAGGGAATACCGAAATTTCTGTCATTCGAGCAATTTTTCCATTTGAACAATAATATTGTCAATGATAACACAAACTGTCCTATACACACGACATACACAAAAGCGCATTCTCTATCTATATTTTGCACGGAAAAGTTTGCAAACATGATTCTCAATACTCTGAGCAACATCAATCGGCATATTTACTTAGGCAGCATCAATCTAAAGGGTTCCGGTTTCGGTAAAATCCGATTTCGTGGTACAGTCAACAACTCGCACGACTTAAAAATATACCGGTTATGCGTTCAAGTCTCAAATGGACCGAACCCCTCATACTATCCTGCTATGGGTAATCAATAAGTCACCAAAAACCAAGCCCACTGGTGGTTCAGCCAGACCTTGACCAACAATGGTCATTGTGCCACAGAAGAAGAAGCATCAATCTACAATTTCATTTTCAAGCACGGATGCAAAAAGATCCAATACACACAATAACATATCTTCTATAATCATCATGGAAAACTTAATAAATTAAAAGAAATTAAATAAAACCAAGAAAGTAAGTTTCAATGTAGTATTATCTATTTAGGATTCAGCCGAAGAATGGCTTCTTGTGCTCCTTCTTGATGAGAACAGTGAACGGGACTGGCTTCTCGACGTACACTGGCTCCTTCACGTACACCGGGTAGGGCTTATCGACATGAACTTCGTATGGCTTTGGCACTTCGACGTACTCCTTCTGGTACACCGGGACATGGACTGGGTATTTCACTTCCACCGGGTATGGACGATCAACGTGGACTGGGTACTTCTTCTCCACGTACACCGGGACCTTCTTCTCAACAACGACCGGGACCTTCTTCTCAACCTCAACGGGGTACGGGACCTTCACCTCGACTGGAACGTGCTTCTCGACCTCCACTGGGTATGGAACTGGGACCTTCTTGGTGATGACCTGTTTCACCTCCTTCTCGGCATAGTCGTTGCCGTAGTATCCATGAGACTGCTGATGGTCATAGCCGTAGCTTTCGTACGATTCGTGCTGAGCCGATCCCAGATCCCACAGTCCTCGCTTTTCCTTGTTGGAGTTTTCGACTGCCTTTGCGCTGGCAAGGGCCAGGGCCATGGTAAATACAATGAACGCCTGCAAGAAAAACGAAAGTTTCTTCAAACTATAGTTCTGTTCTAAAGCCCTCTTCTTCCCAAAGCTTACCTTCATGTCTGCCTACCGTTTGGATGTACTGTACGTTTGGAGTTCCTCGACTGAATGAGTATCTGCTATCGCTGACTCCGTTTTATATCGTCCACGCTGCACGAACTGAAAAACGGCCAAATACATCCATTTCATTTACTCTTTCTTTTCATCATTTGGAGATATTTGTGAAGTAATTGCTCCTCGGAAAAACAATCAAGCGTGACTCAACGCATCGTTGCATAGTTGAAACTCGTCTACTGTAAGAAATGTATGGGGTTACTGTGGTTCCAATATTTTCATTCATGTAAGGATTTCATTCAGAGAAGGTGTGGTAGGGCCAAATTAAGGTGACAAGATGATGTGGAGGCGTCCGCCATTACGGCCATTATAACGGATTAACAGACGAAGGCGCGAGACCGTGAGCGGTTTCGGACATTCCTGAGGCAGGCTAAGACTGCAAAGCGGTTGTAGCGTCGGATAAGTATGTAAATAAGGATCTCATTACTTACTCGTCTCCTGTTACAGTTGTAGCAGATAGTTGATTATTTGAATTATTTTGTATAAACAATGCTATGATATCTAAGATGTAATCTTCAAATGTGCATTGCCAATTCAACAGCATTTGATAAAAAATGAAACAAGCTGTTTAACAATGTCCAGCATAAATTGCATGACGAAGATAGAACAACGGATCAAGCTCACCGAGCACCGCTATACTGGCCATGTTATTAACCGAATAAACAATAGCTATGATCAATCCTACAAAATCCTTCCTGCTCAGCCACAAAAACCGAGATGGACGCGTACCAACGGTTTCCGGGCACTCCGACATCTCTATTATAAAATTCTAGTAAAGGCTGATCAGCGTTACTTTCCAGCGGTAGCTTGGATGATTTTTGTTTAGTTTGCAACCATACAATGGCACATCGACTGTAGAAAACGCAACGCCGACTTAGTTTTTAGTGTTTTGAAAGGTATGGAGAAGAATGATACAAATTACAGTCAGAATTGAATAATTGAACTTTTTTCCGTGGTCTTTTTCTATGCATGGGCCTAATTTTTGGTTTAAGCAAAGCTAAAGAATGTCTTCTACTACATGTAAGTAAAATGTTCCAATCAGTGGTCCAAAGAACTGGTTCCGGATGTATGAAAACGTTGCGAAAACATTTATACGAAAAAATAACTGAAACAAATAACCTTCTTTTAGGAGTAACAGGACATGCCGGTCTATACAGGCTTTCGATACTTAGTACCACTTAGCCGGATAGTTAATCCTTGATTAGGGCGACGGTCGCATGGGACGGTCCATGGGACGGGCATGTTATTAAAATGTCCGAGTTGACGATAGTACCGCGGGACCCCTCGATGCAACAAGAGATAAAAATAGGAAAATTGGACTGGGTGGTTCGATTAGTGAATCAGATTCAGGTACTATTCAGGTCCCAAAATATATAAGGAAGCAGTATCTGGGCTAGGAATCAGGATCTGTTCCATGACAGACATGGAATCTTAATCATTTCAAGGATCAGTAGGGGGTTCTGTTCCAGTACCGAAATGTATATTTTGCAAGATCTGCATGGAGTCAGGATCAGTTCCAGGACCGTTATGGGTTCAGTGTAGGTTCTGGTGTGGGTTTGGGATCAATTCCAAGGCCGGTACGGTTTTTGGAGCTGTTATACCGATATATATATACAATTTAAGTACCGGTAGGGTAAAAATATCAATGTAAGTGTACAAATGTACTTTAATAGATTTAAAGTGTCAGGAAGGTAAATTTATGAATATTTTAACAGAAAGCAATGGGAATATGTTTTATCTTCGCAATCACAAGCATTTTTACCATCAAACACAACAAATTTACGAAAAATGTATATTTTTGTGACTGCTTCGTTGTACCTATAATGGTGGTATGGTTCCTATAGTTGTGATATTGTGTTACTATCGTGTTGGTAAACAAATATACCTAAAAACTGTGTATAATACACACGGAACTTAGTTTGAAGCTGTTTTCAAATGAATAGTAAGAATCACATCCATAATATTGTTTTCTTACATAATTTGATCGTAAAAATGTATTAAGTGTGATTAGTGATTGAAATATTAACTAAAAAACTTAATAACTGTAGTCTTTAAAAACCAGTAAGAGTAAGCTTGATTCGAAGTCTGTTTTTCACTCAGTTGAATATACGAATTTTAGACTTTTTTGGTAAATTACTTACAGGAAACTCATTTCCGTTGTTTATTTTAGTGTAAACAATACGAAATGTTAACAATATCGCAGAAAAAAATCTAAAATGTTCGGTTTTTACTAATTTTATAATTATGACCACTATAGCAACATGGCTGTTTTTTGTACCTATAATGGCACTATGTTAAAAAAAAAAACAAATAAAAATGCGAAAATATGGTCAAAAGGCAATAAATATTAGTAAATCAACAACATTTCACGAAAGTTGTGTTAAAAAAATAATAATTGCACTGTTATGTGGTCATTTAAAACGTTAGCAAAAAAATATAAAAAAATAAATCCGGTATGGGAATGGGATCAACTTCCCGACCGGAATGGATCAGGATCAGTAAAAAGGATCAGTAAGGGGTTAGGATCAGTAAGGGGTTAGGATCAGTTCCACGATCAGGTTCATGACTAATTATAATACCTATACGGGAATGGAATCAGTTCCAGCACCAGAATAAGTTCTATAAAATTTCAGGATTACATGGGTTCGGGATTAATGCATCACTTGGAATTAAAAACCACATGGAATTTGCGTTGTATTTTAAGAAATCCGTTGCCTGTAGGTTATTATATACCCCAGAAATTATCTTGCATAACCCTGTAACCGGGCCAAATTAACTAGTTTTGTCAAAATCCGGGAACAGTGGAAGCATATGTCATTTTGATCATCTTTCTTCATGTCTATATTTCAAGTTGTTTGATAGTTAAATATCGCTAGTTTAAGTTGTTGTTTGCTTTTGTACTTTTTTCAGCATTCGCTTACCTTTATCAGCTTAGCAATCAATCATTGGGACGCTATACTGTTACCTATGGTAAAACAAACCATATCAAAATTCCAAACCAATTTTGGTCTACGTTTTTATATGAAAAACTCCTCAACTTCCTTTCAAAAAGTGTCTCAAAGAGTTTTCTAACGAGATACTCGACTTGATAATGGATTAAAATGCTTATCAATTAATCACAGTCATTCGAAACATCTCTATTTACATCTCATCGGTAAATACTATTTGAAAAATCATATAACATACAAGAACGATGTATGATCATCATGTAACCAAAATGATGTAGTTCAACAAGCACAAATAAATATCTAAGCAGCATATTGATATTCAGTTTTGTATCTTTATTCTACCAGTTTCTCTACATCTCTTAAACAGTCTTTCAACCCCAGAATGGCTTCTTGTGGTGCTCTTTGATGTGCACCGTCACTGGGACCTGCTTCTCGACGTACACTGGCTGCTTCACGTACACTGGGTAAGGCTTCTCGACATGAACTGCGTATGGCTTCGGGACCTCGACATACTCCTTCTTGTACACCGGGACATGGACTGGGACCTTCACCTCAACTGGGTATGGACGGTCAACGTGCACTGGGACCTTCTTCTCCACGTACACCGGGACCTTCTTCTCAACGACGACCGGGACCTTCTTCTCGACCTCAACTGGGTACGGGACCTTCACCTCGACTGGAACGTGCTTCTCGACCTCTACTGGGTACGGAACTGGAACCTTCTTGGTGATGACCTGTTTCACTTCCTTCTGGACGTAGTCGTTGCCGTAGTATCCATGGGACTGCTGATGGTCATAGCCGTAGCTTTCGTACGAATCGTGCTGAGCCGATCCCAGTTCCCACAGTCCTCGCTTTTCCTTGTTGGAGCTGTCGACTGCACCCGCGCTGGCAAGGGCCAGGACCACAGAGAACACAATGAACGCCTGGAAGAAAGTTTGTTTCGTCAGATTGCTCGTTATCTCTGAACAGCATCATGCGAATGTTTCCTACCTTCATGTCTGCCTACCGCTTGGATGTACTGTACGCTTGAAGATCCTCAACTGAATGATCATCTGCCAGCGCTGACATCGTTTTATATCGTCCGCTCTCTGCTGACTCGATGGAGGCCGGATGAATTGATTACTTTTCGTCTTTCTCTCATCGTTTATCCATCTTTCTGAGGCAATCTCACCCCGCAAAATCAGTCTAGCGTGAAAAGAAGCGTCGCTTGCATTACTGAACTTTTCCATCATGTGCAACGCTCAATACTTTACTTGGTATGTTCAATGAATGCCGAGGTTGACTTGTTGGTTGGTATATTCTGTGATATTTTATTATTGTTTTCTTACAAACACTGCGGAACAAATTGTACGTATAAGTTTTGTCATGATCCCTTGTAGAGTAATCGTGTTTCATAAGGGTGACGTGCAACGATGAAACGCTATATCTGTACTTATACTTGCTCTTGTTCAAGAACTCCGAAACAATTATACAGCTCAATTGTGTAATCTTTTCACCATAATCATGTGAAGGTCCTGTAGAGTTTTTTAAAGCATACCAACGCATTTTACAGTGCATATTGTTATCTGTTATTGCAACCTGTCGGAGCGATTACTTCGTTGTTGTAGATTCTGAATAGTTATACCTATCTACGTGTTTCTTATACTTCAAACACAACTTTTGTTGCATAATTTTCCGTAGTACGGCGCCCCGTACAATTGTTAATGTAACTTTGTATGGTTTGCTTTAAGGATTCTGGCCTAGAGTAGCCATGAACATCCTCCATTACTGACTAGCCTTAATCCGTTTGATTGCCGATTATACGCTTGATAACCGATGACATAACGTTCAATACATCATCGCATTCCGCCTTCTATGAGTTGAAATTGAGTCGCCGGCTCTCCTAAGCACTATTTATATGATTATCATATATAGGCCGTTGAGATTTGATTGCCGTCAATGGTAAGCGCTACATCAATGATGAGTGTCAAAAAAATCTAGGATCAATATCATTAACAGTATTATTATCATTGCAATTTCAATAGATCACATTTGTCAACGTTTGTGTCATGTGTTTATACTATACGAGTAACCCTTCATGAGAATACTGAGCCTAGCCAGATAAGGATGTAACAATCCTTCATTTGGGGTTTCCAGTGACTGTTTTAAGTGAGCATGATCATCAAGTCATAAACGATCTACCCAATATACAAGAATGATATTATAATATGGAAATATTTCAAACCCGAAAATCCAAATGAAAAACATTCATTGCATACAAAAAAATCCTTCATTCGACACAAGAAACCCTTCAAAGAGTAAGATCCAATGTTTTTGATATTCAGTTTTGTATCTTTATTCTACCAGTTTCTCTACATCTCTTAAACAGTCTTTCAACCCCAGAATGGCTTCTTGTGGTGCTCTTTGATATGCACCGTCACTGGGACCTGCTTCTCGACGTACACTGGCTGCTTCACGTACACTGGGTAAGGCTTCTCGACATGAACTGCGTATGGCTTCGGGACCTCGACATACTCCTTCTTGTACACCGGGACATGGACTGGGACCTTCACCTCAACTGGGTATGGACGGTCAACGTGCACTGGGACCTTCTTCTCCACGTACACCGGGACCTTCTTCTCAACGACGACCGGGACCTTCTTCTCGACCTCAACTGGGTACGGGACCTTCACCTCGACTGGAACATGCTTCTCGACCTCCACTGGGTACGGAACTGGAACCTTCTTGGTGATGACCTGTTTCACTTCCTTCTGGACGTAGTCGTTGCCGTAGTATCCATGGGACTGCTGATGGTCATAGCCGTAGCTTTCGTACGAATCGTGCTGAGCCGATCCCAGTTCCCACAGTCCTCGCTTTTCCTTGTTGGAGCTGTCGACTGCACCCGCGCTGGCAAGGGCCAGGACCACAGAGAACACAATGAACGCCTGGAAGAAAGTTTGTTTCGTCAGATTGCTCGTTATCTCTGAACAGCATCATTCGAATGTTTCCTACCTTCATGTCTGCCTACCGTTTGGATGTACTGTACGCTTGAAGATCCTCAACTGAATGATCATCTGCCAGCGCTGACATCGTTTTATATCGTCCGCTCTCTGCTGACTCGAGGGAGCCCGGATGAATTGATTACTTTTCGTCTTTCTCTCCTTCATTCGCCAGTGATTCTGTAGCAAACGATTTTCGTAAAATCAATCTACCGTGACAAGAAGCGTAAACATTCGTTTATTCGTATTCATTCGTTTATAGTTTTTTCGTATTTATTCGTATTTATCAGCTGGGACATAGACTCTCCCTACCTGCTAGAAAAGCTGAATCTGTATGCCGTTGAACGACCTCTCAGGTCACATGAATTTTTGAGACGTTCTACGTTCTACGTTCTCAAGATCTGCACAATCCTATAATGCGTCTATGAACCAAATAATACAAAGCTTCAACAAATACCAAAGATTCTTTGACTTCAACTTTACTATAAACCAGTTGAAAACCAATGGTCTCTCGTTTCCACATTGATAGCGATGTAGCTAAGTTTGTAGATGAATTAAAGATTTATTATATAAGTAAGTGTATCAGCAAGCCTATGAAAAATACTTAATGACAAATAAACAATAAACAATCTTGTGATGCATATAAATTCTCAAAATATGGCGGTGCTGTGTTTCTCGCCGGTTTATATATTTGTGTAATACAGTTCTTCTTAAATGAGAGTTGCTCTCTTTGTAAAATCTACAGAATTATAAGCATATTTAGGTCTAATTTGTAGAGTGCAATAGCAGTGACAGAGAGTGACGTCATATGCAAGTAGGGATATTAGGTTGACAGTTGTTTTTGAACCACCGACGAAGACGGGTGAATAAAGACAACACCGCACCAGAACTCTACATTATTAAAAGTCAATAGTTATGATTTAGATCAGGGTAAATAGATAAACTGTAGCTGAGATTCTGGTTGTGATATTTGTTTCCATCATGGATGCTGATTTTTATGAAGATTAGCAGGTAAAAAAAACGATTGTCTAGAATTTTCAATAAATGATAGTTCTCGATGATGGCGACTAATGATTGGTATGCATCTGAGTGTTAACAATTGTTAACATGTTAACATAAATATTATGAAAAATAAGATGATAATTAAAAAGTGCAATAACTTGTTTTTAATTATCCATTCTATGTGGCACTTTCTGTTCTTACAAAATAACGTTGGCTTTGCATAATATCAATATATATGTCACGTCGTGTGTCAGATTTCTTGCATATTTTTTATCATAACATCATAAACATTGTCTGCAAAGTATAAGTGTTTCGTGGCAAGTGGAGGAAAATATTGTTCAACATACACGTGCAGCTTTTATGCGATTCTGAACAAATATGCAACAACTTTTTAATGATTGTAAAATGATTGCAAATGATTGTAAATATTAAATACCTATAAAACACAAAAAGCTTCAAAAGCCTCGCAATATACATTCAATAGTTAAATAAAAAACTCATTCAAGTAATCTTCAACAATAACCATATATTTAGATTTCAGCCGAAGAATGGCTTCTTGTGCTCCTTCTTGATGAGGACAGTGAACGGGACTGGCTTCTCGACGTACACTGGCTCCTTCACGTACACCGGGTAGGGCTTATCGACATGAACTGCGTATGGCTTCGGGACCTCGACATACTCCTTCTTGTACACCGGGACATGGACTGGGTATTTCACTTCCACCGGGTATGGACGATCAACGTGGACTGGGTACTTCTTCTCCACGTACACCGGGACCTTCTTCTCAACAACGACCGGGACCTTCTTCTCAACCTCAACGGGGTACGGGACCTTCACCTCGACTGGAACGTGCTTCTCGACCTCCACTGGGTATGGAACTGGGACCTTCTTGGTGATGACCTGTTTCACCTCCTTCTCGGCATAGTCGTTGCCGTAGTATCCATGAGACTGCTGATGGTCATAGCCGTAGCTTTCGTACGATTCATGCTGAGCCGATCCCAGATCCCACAGTCCTCGCTTTTCCTTGTTGGAGTTTTCGACTGCCTTTGCGCTGGCAAGGGCCAGGGCCATGGTAAATACAATGAACGCCTGCAAGAAAAACGAAAGTTTCTTCAAACTATAGTTCTGTTCTAAAGCCCTCTTCTTTCCAAAGCTTACCTTCATGTCTGCCTACCGTTTGGATGTACTGTACGTTTGGAGTTCCTCGACTGAATGAGTATCTGCTATCGCTGACTCCGTTTTATATCGTCCACGCCGCACGAACTGAAAAACGGCCAAATACATCCATTTCATTTACTCTTTCTTTTTTAGTGATGCAATTGCTCCCCGTTAAAACAATCAACCGTGACTCAAAGCGTTATTGTATTACTAAACCTTGATGTTATGTGCTATATCTTTTTTTCCTTATGATTGCAAAAGATGTTCTCTAGTTAGTGTTTCACTGAAGCTTTGTTTTGCCTACCCCAAACTAAGTCTCTTCGCCTTCGCAAAAAGGCTTGATTATTCTATCTGGTTTTGTAATTCTCACTGTAACTTATTTTATGAAGGCTGCTGAAGATAGAGTAATAAATAATAATAAATAAATGTCGAAGCAACCATGATCTATTTTACCAACCAATAGCTCACCATGAAGCTATTTTTTTAAGCAATTTTGTAATTAATCATGAATTCAGTAATATCAAGGGAAAAGAGATGAGAATCAAACATCATTTCATTCCAAGAACAATATTTATTTGTTATTTCTTTGAATGATTGTGGAAAGCTCGTTAGTCCATGATATTGCTATTATGGAGAGTAAAAACACATTATGCATTAGATATTGGTAGTTACAATTCAAACATATTTTTAGTTTATTTATCTTTTTTTCACTTAAAACCGCTGCTAAAATTCATAATTGATGCATTCAAATGCTTTGAAAATAAAATATATTCAATTCAACTTAAAAAATAGTACTTTATACAATCATAAAGTAGTAACGAAATCTCTCACGTCTGTTCATTTCAATTGCTCTTCACTCTCTCTGGACGGACCGTTTCTCGACATCTTTCAATGAACGCAGCTCTTCTGAAAGTACTTGAAGATTTAACAGACAGTCCAACATATTACGGACGTCTCACGATGCGTAAACTTTGGCGTACACAGGATTTCAGGACAGGAAGTTTACGCTCTCTCATACAAATCAAACGTAAATTTTTTGAGTTTACGCCTCGTGTGACGTCCAAATATGAGCTTTAACAAAAATAAACGCCCAATAAACACCACAACGAATCAGAATTTGCCATATTCTTAAAGAGTAAAGTATATCTCCTACCAGCAGTAGGACATAAATAAAAAAAACACAAATAAAAATCAAAAATTAGGATCTAATCATTCGGACTGGGACCTTCACCTTAACTGGGTATGGACGGTACACCCATAAGTAACACGGTAGCAAATAATATTTCAGTGTTGTATCTTTATTCTACCAGTTTCTCTACATCTCTTAAACAGTCTTTCAACCCCAGAATGGCTTCTTGTGGTGCTCCTTGATGTGCACCGTCACTGGGACCTGCTTCTCGACGTACACTGGCTGCTTCACGTACACTGGGTAAGGCTTCTCGACATGAACTGCGTATGGCTTCGGGACCTCGACATACTCCTTCTTGTACACCGGGACATGGACTGGGACCTTCACCTCAACTGGGTATGGACGGTCAACGTGCACTGGGACCTTCTTCTCCACGTACACCGGGACCTTCTTCTCAACGACGACCGGGACCTTCTTCTCGACCTCAACTGGGTACGGGACCTTCACCTCGACTGGAACGTGCTTCTCGACCTCCACTGGGTACGGAACTGGAACCTTCTTGGTGATGACCTGTTTCACTTCCTTCTGGACGTTGCCGTAGTATCCATGGGACTGCTGATGGTCATAGCCGTAGCTTTCGTACGAATCGTGCTGAGCCGATCCCAGTTCCCACAGTCCTCGCTTTTCCTTGTTGGAGCTGTCGACTGCACCCGCGCTGGCAAGGGCCAGGACCACAGAGAACACAATGAACGCCTGGAAGAAAGTTTGTTTCGTCAGATTGCTCGTTATCTCTGAACAGCATCATTCGAATGTTTCCTACCTTCATGTCTGCCTACCGCTTGGATGTACTGTACGCTTGAAGATCCTCAACTGAATGATCATCTGCCAGCGCTGACATCGTTTTATATCGTCCGCTCTCTGCTGACTCGAGGGAGGCCGGATGAATTGATTACTTTTCGTCTTTCTCTCCATCGTTTATTCATCTTTCTGAGGCAATCTCACCCCGCAAAATCAGTCTAGCGTGAAAAGAAGCGTCGCTTGCATTACTGAACTTTTCCATCATGTGCAACGCACAGGTTTACTTGCTGGTTGGTACATTCAGTGGTATTTTATTATTTTTTTCGTACAAAGATAAGTGTAAGTTTATATCTACATAAAGTAGTTGGGTTCAAAATGATTTAGATCATTTAGCTATCCCTTTAAGTTTTCTATTAGTGTTCAAGAATTGAGTTAAGCTGCTTTGGATTAAAAGCAATATGTTTTATGTAGATTTTGTATTCATGAAAATATAAATCATTTGATATTATTAAATTGTGTCCCGGTAGGTCGTTTTTTCATCAGGATCGTGTAAAGATCGTCAAGAGATTTTCTAACACCAGGTATCTATTTTCTATCCCACACTGATCTATTTTCTTCCAACAGAACGGTTCTTTGGTTGTTGTACTCTTCTCAATAGTAATACTTATATTCGTAATTGTTATACTTTTAAGTAAAGATTGGTATTCCTTATAGAAGATATAAACATTGGCCATTATTGACTAGCCTTCATTTCGTATCAATCCGCTTGATAACCGATGACATTGAGTTGAAATTGAGTCATCGGCTCTCCTAAACACGGTTTATATGATTATCATAAATAGGCCGTTGAGATTTGATTGCCGTCAATGATGAGCGCTATAATAAAGTCAACAATTTATTCCTATCAATATCATTAACAATATCATTATCATTGCAATTTCAATAGGTCATATTTGTTCATTATCAGCGTTTGGGTTGTGTTTTTAAACTATTCAAAAAAGCCTTCATTATAGTTTTAAAGCTGGCAAGACAAGGATTCAACAATCCTTCTTTTGGTCTATCCACAGAGCACGATCATCAATGGATCAGCAATAAATGATCTACACAATTGAGAAGAATGACATTATAACATGGAAATATTTCCAACCGATTATCCCTTCAAAGAGTAAGATCCAATGTTTTTGATATTCAGTTTTGTATCTTTATTCTACCAGTCTTTCAACCCCAGAATGGCTTCTTGTGGTGCTCCTTGATGTGCACCGTCACTGGGACCTGCTTCTCGACGTACACTGGCTGCTTCACGTACACTGGGTAGGGCTTCTCGACATGAACTGCGTATGGCTTCGGGACCTCGACATACTCCTTCTTGTACACCGGGACATGGACTGGGACCTTCACCTCAACTGGGTATGGACGGTCAACGTGCACTGGGACCTTCTTCTCCACGTACACCGGGACCTTCTTCTCAACGACGACCGGGACCTTCTTCTCGACCTCAACTGGGTACGGGACCTTCACCTCGACTGGAACATGCTTCTCGACCTCCACTGGGTACGGAACTGGAACATTCTTGGTGATGACCTGTTTCACTTCCTTCTGGACGTAGTCGTTGCCGTAGTATCCATGGGACTGCTGATGGTCATAGCCGTAGCTTTCGTACGAATCGTGCTGAGCCGATCCCAGTTCCCACAGTCCTCGCTTTTCCTTGTTGGAGCTGTCGACTGTACCCGCGCTGGCAAGGGCCAGGACCACAGAGAACACAATGAACGCCTGGAAGAAAGTTTGTTTCGTCAGATTGCTCGTTATCTCTGAACAGCATCATGCGAATGTTTCCTACCTTCATGTCTGCCTACCGCTTGGATGTACTGTACGCTTGAAGATCCTCAACTGAATGATCATCTGCCAGCGCTAACATCGTTTTATATCGTCCGCTCTCTGCTGACTCGATGGAGGCCGGATGAATTGATTACTTTTCGTCTTTCTCTCATCGTTTATCCATCTTTCTGAGGCAATCTCACCCCGCAAAATCAGTCTAGCGTGAAAAGAAGCGTCGCTTGCATTACTGAACTTTTCCATCATGTGCAACGCTCAATACTTTACTTGGTATGTTCAATGAATGCCGAGGTTGACTTGTTGGTTGGTATATTCTGTGATATTTTATTATTGTTTTCTTACAAACACTGCGGAACAAATTGTACGTATAAGTTTTGTCATGATCCCTTGTAGAGTAATCGTGTTTCATAAGGGTGACGTGCAACGATGAAACGCTATATCTGTACTTATACTTGCTCTTGTTCAAGAACTCCGAAACAATTATACAGCTCAATTGTGTAATCTTTTCACCATAATCATGTGAAGGTCCTGTAGAGTTTTTTAAAGCATACCAACGCATTTTACAGTGCATATTGTTATCTGTTATTGCAACCTGTCGGAGCGATTACTTCGTTGTTGTAGATTCTGAATAGTTATACCTATCTACGTGTTTCTTATACTTCAAACACAACTTTTGTTGCATAATTTTCCGTAGTACGGCGCCCCGTACAATTGTTAATGTAACTTTGTATGGTTTGCTTTAAGGATTCTGGCCTAGAGTAGCCATGAACATCCTCCATTACTGACTAGCCTTAATCCGTTTGATTGCCGATTATACGCTTGATAACCGATGACATAACGTTCAATACATCATCGCATTCCGCCTTCTATGAGTTGAAATTGAGTCGCCGGCTCTCCTAAGCACTATTTATATGATTATCATATATAGGCCGTTGAGATTTGATTGCCGTCAATGGTAAGCGCTACATCAATGATGAGTGTCAAAAAAATATAGGATCAATATCATTAACAGTATTATTATCATTGCAATTTCAATAGATCACATTTGTCAACGTTTGTGTCATGTGTTTATACTATACGAGTAACCCTTCATGAGAATACTGAGCCTAGCCAGATAAGGATGTAACAATCCTTCATTTGGGGTTTCCAGTGACTGTTTTAAGTGAGCATGATCATCAAGTCATAAACGATCTACCCAATATACAAGAATGATATTATAATATGGAAATATTTCAAACCCGAAAATCCAAATGAAAAACATTCATTGCATACAAAAAATCCTTCATTCGACACAAGAAACCCTTCAAAGAGTAAGATCCAATGTTTTTGATATTCAGTTTTGTATCTTTATTCTACCAGTTTCTCTACATCTCTTAAACAGTCTTTCAACCCCAGAATGGCTTCTTGTGGTGCTCTTTGATATGCACCGTCACTGGGACCTGCTTCTCGACGTACACTGGCTGCTTCACGTACACTGGGTAAGGCTTCTCGACATGAACTGCGTATGGCTTCGGGACCTCGACATACTCCTTCTTGTACACCGGGACATGGACTGGGACCTTCACCTCAACTGGGTATGGACGGTCAACGTGCACTGGGACCTTCTTCTCCACGTACACCGGGACCTTCTTCTCAACGACGACCGGGACCTTCTTCTCGACCTCAACTGGGTACGGGACCTTCACCTCGACTGGAACATGCTTCTCGACCTCCACTGGGTACGGAACTGGAACCTTCTTGGTGATGACCTGTTTCACTTCCTTCTGGACGTAGTCGTTGCCGTAGTATCCATGGGACTGCTGATGGTCATAGCCGTAGCTTTCGTACGAATCGTGCTGAGCCGATCCCAGTTCCCACAGTCCTCGCTTTTCCTTGTTGGAGCTGTCGACTGCACCCGCGCTGGCAAGGGCCAGGACCACAGAGAACACAATGAACGCCTGGAAGAAAGTTTGTTTCGTCAGATTGCTCGTTATCTCTGAACAGCATCATTCGAATGTTTCCTACCTTCATGTCTGCCTACCGTTTGGATGTACTGTACGCTTGAAGATCCTCAACTGAATGATCATCTGCCAGCGCTGACATCGTTTTATATCGTCCGCTCTCTGCTGACTCGAGGGAGCCCGGATGAATTGATTACTTTTCGTCTTTCTCTCCTTCATTCGCCAGTGATTCTGTAGCAAACGATTTTCGTAAAATCAATCTACCGTGACAAGAAGCGTAAACATTCGTTTATTCGTATTCATTCGTTTATAGTTTTTTCGTATTTATTCGTATTTATCAGCTGGGACATAGACTCTCCCTACCTGCTAGAAAAGCTGAATCTGTATGCCGTTGAACGACCTCTCAGGTCACATGAATTTTTGAGACGTTCTACGTTCTACGTTCTCAAGATCTGCACAATCCTATAATGCGTCTATGAACCAAATAATACAAAGCTTCAACAAATACCAAAGATTCTTTGACTTCAACTTTACTATAAACCAGTTGAAAACCAATGGTCTCTCGTTTCCACATTGATAGCGATGTAGCTAAGTTTGTAGATGAATTAAAGATTTATTATATAAGTAAGTGTATCAGCAAGCCTATGAAAAATACTTAATGACAAATAAACAATAAACAATCTTGTGATGCATATAAATTCTCAAAATATGGCGGTGCTGTGTTTCTCGCCGGTTTATATATTTGTGTAATACAGTTCTTCTTAAATGAGAGTTGCTCTCTTTGTAAAATCTACAGAATTATAAGCATATTTAGGTCTAATTTGTAGAGTGCAATAGCAGTGACAGAGAGTGACGTCATATGCAAGTAGGGATATTAGGTTGACAGTTGTTTTTGAACCACCGACGAAGACGGGTGAATAAAGACAACACCGCACCAGAACTCTACATTATTAAAAGTCAATAGTTATGATTTAGATCAGGGTAAATAGATAAACTGTAGCTGAGATTCTGGTTGTGATATTTGTTTCCATCATGGATGCTGATTTTTATGAAGATTAGCAGGTAAAAAAAACGATTGTCTAGAATTTTCAATAAATGATAGTTCTCGATGATGGCGACTAATGATTGGTATGCATCTGAGTGTTAACAATTGTTAACATGTTAACATAAATATTATGAAAAATAAGATGATAATTAAAAAGTGCAATAACTTGTTTTTAATTATCCATTCTATGTGGCACTTTCTGTTCTTACAAAATAACGTTGGCTTTGCATAATATCAATATATATGTCACGTCGTGTGTCAGATTTCTTGCATATTTTTTATCATAACATCATAAACATTGTCTGCAAAGTATAAGTGTTTCGTGGCAAGTGGAGGAAAATATTGTTCAACATACACGTGCAGCTTTTATGCGATTCTGAACAAATATGCAACAACTTTTTAATGATTGTAAAATGATTGCAAATGATTGTAAATATTAAATACCTATAAAACACAAAAAGCTTCAAAAGCCTCGCAATATACATTCAATAGTTAAATAAAAAACTCATTCAAGTAATCTTCAACAATAACCATATATTTAGATTTCAGCCGAAGAATGGCTTCTTGTGCTCCTTCTTGATGAGGACAGTGAACGGGACTGGCTTCTCGACGTACACTGGCTCCTTCACGTACACCGGGTAGGGCTTATCGACATGAACTTCGTATGGCTTTGGCACTTCGACGTACTCCTTCTGGTACACCGGGACATGGACTGGGTATTTCACTTCCACCGGGTATGGACGATCAACGTGGACTGGGTACTTCTTCTCCACGTACACCGGGACCTTCTTCTCAACAACGACCGGGACCTTCTTCTCAACCTCAACGGGGTACGGGACCTTCACCTCGACTGGAACGTGCTTCTCGACCTCCACTGGGTATGGAACTGGGACCTTCTTGGTGATGACCTGTTTCACCTCCTTCTCGGCATAGTCGTTGCCGTAGTATCCATGAGACTGCTGATGGTCATAGCCGTAGCTTTCGTACGATTCATGCTGAGCCGATCCCAGATCCCACAGTCCTCGCTTTTCCTTGTTGGAGTTTTCGACTGCCTTTGCGCTGGCAAGGGCCAGGGCCATGGTAAATACAATGAACGCCTGCAAGAAAAACGAAAGTTTCTTCAAACTATAGTTCTGTTCTAAAGCCCTCTTCTTTCCAAAGCTTACCTTCATGTCTGCCTACCGTTTGGATGTACTGTACGTTTGGAGTTCCTCGACTGAATGAGTATCTGCTATCGCTGACTCCGTTTTATATCGTCCACGCCGCACGAACTGAAAAACGGTCATATACATCCATTTCTTTTACTCTTTCTTTTTTAGTGATGCAATTGCTCCCCGTTAAAACAATCAACCGTGACTCAAAGCGTTATTGTATTACTAAACCTTGATGTTATGTGCTATATCTTTTTTTCCTTATGATTTCAAAAGATGTACTCTTGTTAGTGTTTCACTGAGCTTTGTTTTGCCTACCCCAAACTAAGTCTCTTCGCCTTCGCAAAAAGGCTTGATTATTTTATCAGGTTTTGTAATTCTCACTGTAACTTATTTTATGAAGGCTGCTGAAGATAGAGTAATAAATAATAATAAATAAATGTCTAAGCAACCATGATCAGTTCCAACAAGCTATATTTTGAAGCAATTTTGTCATTAATCATGAATTCGGTCATACAAAGGGAAAAGAGATGAGAATCAAACATCATTTCATTCCAAGAACAATATTTATTTGTTATTTCTTTGAATGATTGTGGAAAGCTCGTTAGTCCATGATATTGCTTTTATAGAGAGTAAAAACACATTATGCATTAGATATTGGTAGTTACAATTCAAACATATTTTTAGTTTATTTATCTTTTTTCACTTAAAACCGCTGCTAAAATTCATAATTGATGCATTCAAATGCTTTGAAAATAAAATATATTCAATTCAACTTAAAAAATAGTACTTTATACAATCATAAAGTAGTAACGAAATCTCTCACGTCTGTTCATTTCAATTGCTCTTCACTCTCTCTGGACGGACCGTTTCTCGACATCTTTCAATGAACGCAGCTCTTCTGAAAGTACTTGAAGATTTAACAGACAGTCCAACATATTACGGACGTCTCACGATGCGTAAACTTTGGCGTACACAGGATTTCAGGACAGGAAGTTTACGCTCTCTCATACAAATCAAACGTAAATTTTTTGAGTTTACGCCTCGTGTGACATCCAAATATGAGCTTTAACAAAAATAAACGCCCAATAAACACCACAACGAATCAGAATTTGCCATATTCTTAAAGAGTAAAGTATATCTCCTACCAGCAGTAGGACATAAATAAAAAAAACACAAATAAAAATCAAAAATTAGGATCTAATCATTCGGACTGGGACCTTCACCTTAACTGGGTATGGACGGTACACCCATAAGTAACACGGTAGCAAATAATATTTCAGTGTTGTATCTTTATTCTACCAGTTTCTCTACATCTCTTAAACAGTCTTTCAACCCCAGAATGGCTTCTTGTGGTGCTCCTTGATGTGCACCGTCACTGGGACCTGCTTCTCGACGTACACTGGCTGCTTCACGTACACTGGGTAAGGCTTCTCGACATGAACTGCGTATGGCTTCGGGACCTCGACATACTCCTTCTTGTACACCGGGACATGGACTGGGACCTTCACCTCAACTGGGTATGGACGGTCAACGTGCACTGGGACCTTCTTCTCCACGTACACCGGGACCTTCTTCTCAACGACGACCGGGACCTTCTTCTCGACCTCAACTGGGTACGGGACCTTCACCTCGACTGGAACGTGCTTCTCGACCTCCACTGGGTACGGAACTGGAACCTTCTTGGTGATGACCTGTTTCACTTCCTTCTGGACGTAGTCGTTGCCGTAGTATCCATGGGACTGCTGATGGTCATAGCCGTAGCTTTCGTACGAATCGTGCTGAGCCGATCCCAGTTCCCACAGTCCTCGCTTTTCCTTATTGGAGCTGTCGACTGCACCCGCGCTGGCAAGGGCCAGGACCACAGAGAACACAATGAACGCCTGGAAGAAAGTTTGTTTCGTCAGATTGCTCGTTATCTCTGAACAGCATCATTCGAATGTTTCCTACCTTCATGTCTGCCTACCGCTTGGATGTACTGTACGCTTGAAGATCCTCAACTGAATGATCATCTGCCAGCGCTGACATCGTTTTATATCGTCCGCTCTCTGGTGACTCAAAGGAAGTCGAATGTAGCACTCTTTTCCCCACTCCATCTTTTAATACAGTCCGCAGCAATATCAATCTTGCGTGACGCAGAAAATTTATACAACAGCAGCGGCTTTGCAGTGTTTCAGTTCGTGTTGATACGTATTGTGTCAGTTCGTGTTGATCGTTTCTATGTTGAAGCGTTTATTTCAAAATCCTTATCAATAATAAAATATTATTTGAAGCGTCATATTGTTTTCCTAATCAAGAAATATGCATGCAGTTTGAGCTATGGATACATCATTTGAAATTAAAGTCACTCTCTGGATACATTCCAGATTTAAACCGAGCTTTGGCAATGATACAAGTGTTTCAGAATCAACATAGATACATAATTTATCATGTCAAATGGAAAGGCACAGTACAAAATATTAATATAATAAACCAAATTTATTTGATTCTATTTCACTTCATATTCAAGCAAAGTTTAGTACAATAATTCATTGATTATTTGTCAGTCACATGAACCACAGGTTCTAGACAGGCAGATACCATGCTAACCTAAACGCACGGCTGAACTGCGTTTCTGCTCTTTATTCAAATCGCTTGTGAATTAATCCTTTTGTACACACAGATTATTGCAATTGCAATCCGTTTACCCTAAAGTCAAAGTTATTGAAGTCCTAAACATAGAAGAATCTTGGAAACCAACAACTTAATTAAAACGCAAACAAACTGTCGTATACAAATATCTTTCTATTTTCATAACTATAGTACGCAAATTCAAATGAAGTAATAGCTTGTGATGGTGTGCTTTATTATGGGTTTGTTTGTTGTCTCTCTTTTTCTTCTCGTTGTCATTGTTTCTCCCCTTCTTCTCTCGCCTCTTATCCCGAGTAGCTTGTTGTTGGCGCCTCCTTGCTCTACCTTGATTTATAAATTTGGGTTTCAGGGTCATTCGTCCATTTAGTTTGCCCAGCCCCGTGTTACAGTCAACAAATCGCACGAATAACAACATGTGCGTCATGGGTTCAAGTCCCGTATGGACTATCCCCCTTACTGATTTCATGAGAACTGATTATTCTACTATCGATAGCCACTGATAAGTAGCTGAGTCAATCATAAATCATAAATGTAGCCGAACTGCAGTTGTTTCGTCAAATAAGAAAAAGAAGAAATTTTAGGCACCCGTGAAGCCACAGGTTCTCGCAAACCTTCAGCAAATACGTAACAACATTAAAACACTAGAACAAATAAACCAAGATAAAGATATACATATTGTTTACATTTTACTTTTATTCAACTAATCACACAACTTATCTAAAAAAGCCACCAGAATGGTTTCTTTTGTTCTTTCTTGATGAGAACAGTGAATGGTACCGGCTTCTCAATGTAGATGGGCTGCTTCACATATACCGGGTAAGGCTTATCTACATGCACGGTGTACGGCTTCGGGACCTCGACATACTCCTTCTGGTACACCGGGACATGGACTGGGACCTTCACTTCCACGGGATATGGCCGATCCACCTGAACAGGGACCTTCTTCTCCACGTATACTGGAACCTGCTTCTCAACGACGATCGGAACCTTCTTCTCAACCTCAACCGGGTACGGGACCTTCACCTCCACGGGAACATGTTTTGGCACTTCAACATGATAAGGAACAGGTACCTTTTCGATCGGATGTTCGTCATGCTCTCCATAGTCTACGTAGTTTCCGTCGCCATGCTGCTGTCCGTAGTTGTAAGCTTCGTACGACTGCTGTGGGTGATAATTTTCCTCATACGATTGCTGCTGCGAATACTTCTGGTCATGAAATGGCTCTTGGGGATGCTTCTGGTCGTACGACTGCTGCTGAGGATAATTTTCCTCATGCGAATGCTGCTGCGAATATTTCTGGTCATATAATGGTTCTTGGAGATGCTTCTGGTCGTACGATTGCTGCTGTGGATACTTGTCGTCATGCATTTGCTGCTGGGAATATTTTTGTTCATACGATCCTCCATGATCTTCGCTCGATTTATCTGGCACTACACCTTTCACCACGGTGATTGCTAGGACAAGTACGACGAAAACCTATTTAAAGCAACGAAGTATGATATAGTTTAAAGTTGCAGCCGGTTAGTATCACGTGTTGCGTTACATTTACCTTCATTTTCAGTGATTGTGATGATACGACGATCGGATCGTTACTAATCAATTGAACCCAATGCGTCCAGTTTTATACCATACAGCTTCTACTTGTTGAACTTTCTACGAAGCGGTACAGAAAGTGAAATGGAAACACTTTCATCTTTGTTTTACTGCTATGGACAATATATTGAGTAACGTAGTGCAGATGTACACCTCTTGCGTATTTAGTCGATCGATGTGGTGTCTATTTCATTTATATAAGGACATTTAGGCCAAAACAACCTAAAACTGTACCACATTGAGTGTGCAACTTCTAACAAAACCCTTCTATAGCATGACGATTAAAAAGTGCTGTAAACCCGAATGAAAGTTCGGTTCCTATAAAGAATGTCACCAAAGAGCTTGGTAAACCCAGACTAGCAAAGAGCGGCAATGAGTCGCGCTAGAATCATATGCTGTTTTGCCGTCATTTCTGATAATTACTCTTGATTGCTATTCTAGTAACCAATTAGCTGTTCAATAGCCAAAGAAATTACACTTTTGCGTCGTAGTTTCGCCACATCAGAATGGTCAGTTTCGCGTAAAAGGTACACTTTCTGCACGGTAGGAATCTATAACAGGTATGTAGTATAAATGTATAAAGATAAATTTCAACTAAGCATAAATTTAATTCATTCTCATTTCATTTCCAAATACCCATCAAATTATTTATTGTAGGTCGTAAAGTAATGACACACATGTTTGAGATAGGGTTTGAGACACGCCCGTCCAAAAGGTCGCGAAGGGGACCGAACAAAGACTCTAGTGAAGAATCTCTCAATCGAAATTGTCGTTGGTCATTTCAACAGGGCTTACATAGGTTTGACCTAAAAGGACTAAAAGGGACTCTTCTAATGTTAATCCGCCACTGCTGGTATTATCGGGGCAGCTAGCGGTTTAGATAGTTTTAATTCCAAGTCTCTCTCTAATCTCAGGTTTAGTAGAATTGTTTAGCTTTTTCGTTATGCAACAATTATTATTTTCCAAATACACATGCATTAGATACATCACATAAACGACACACTACTCATGCATCGGCCGTCTCATGCATAACAGTAACGAACATGGGTTATACTTTTGTAAGAAATGGGTTGACAGACATGGTCTTCTTCTTTCTTCAAGGCCTGCCTTTGTACCGACTAGTGAAGTGAGTTTGGCTTTCAGTGACTTATTGTTATCATAGCAGAAAGTCAGTCCTACGTATGGAGGCTCTGTGCTATTCGGGGCTTGAACCCATGACGGGCATGTCGTTAAGTCGTACGAGTTGACGACTGGACCACCAGACCGGCCCAATGTCACAGACATGGTCACATCCACATCCATCCAAAGATATCAAAAACAACATAAGTGTAGTTCTATTATACATATAACAATTTTAACAGTGTATCTCAATTAAAGGTCTTATGTAAGTATTATTGAACAAAAAAAATCACCGTAAAATTGCATACTTCAGGTAAAGAATTATATTTTTGGCATCATTCGTCTCATAAAGTTATTTCAAAACGTTTTACAGAAGCTGTTCAACCCCAGTACGGCTTCTTGTGATGTTCCTTGATGTGCACCGTCACTGGGACCTGCTTCTCGACGTAGACGGGCTGCTTGACGTAGACTGGATAAGGCTTCTCGACATGAACTGCGTACGGCTTCGGGACCTCGACGTACTCCTTCTTGTAGACCGGGACATGGACTGGGACCTTCACCTCAACTGGGTATGGACGGTCAACATGGACTGGGACCTTCTTCTCCACGTACACCGGGACCTTCTTCTCAATGACGACCGGGACCTTCTTCTCGACCTCAACTGGGTACGGGACCTTCACCTCGACTGGAACGTGCTTCTCGACTTCCACTGGGTACGGCACCGGGACCTTCTTCGTGATGATGTGCTTCACCTCCTTCTCGGGATAATCGGAGTAGCCCAGTCCGTAGTTGTCGTAGCCATAGCTGTCATAGGATTCCTCCCACAGTCCACGCTTTTCCTTCTTGGCTGCATCGGTATCAGCCGCGCATGCGATGGCCAGAGCCATGGAGAACACAATGAACGCCTATCAAAGAATAGTAAATAACAAATACAGTGTTGACTCACTTTCTAGTAATACCATCTTACCTTCATGATTGCCTTTCCGCTGTTGAACGTTTGGGTCTACTGTCTGCTAACTACCGCTACGCGAACGCTCACACTCGAATGATACCCTTTATGCCAAGAGCCACAGTATTTATACCAAAACTTGTTTACTTCGCAGTCCACACGAAACATCACAGCCGTTTGTTGATCGGACGATGGTTGCAAGATTTTTGCCGATGAGCCGTCTTACACATTTTCGCATTTTATTGTCACTCGTTTCCTTTGCGCGTGAAGCAACCGACAAAGTAATGCTTAACCAACCATAAACGACCTCACCATATGAGAGACTGTTTTCTCGCTCGCTACGTGAAACACCCAGCGAAAAGAGAAATCTAAAGACTATTGATTCAATTAAAAAAAATTAATACGCTTGTTATTGAAAAACTTCCTGCACCTATCGTTGTCGAAGGACACAATGTATAAATGAAAAAAATGTATTTTCGCTGTTCAAGAAATATAGTTTATTCCATCCTGTTGACAAACTGATCATGTTACCTTTAGCTACAATCTCAAGCTTAAGGTTGGTACAGATGGTTGTTTACACCATGATGATATTATTATCAAAACCATTCACATATTTCAGTTGATTGTAACAAAGATCATTTTTTGAATCGTTCATTCTTACTATTAAGATAGTAAAAATAAATGTTAAGGTTCGAAAAGTTTTGAATCTTTTCTTTCTTTGTATTTTGTGTGTTATTCAATCAACCAATAACGGATTGGCAGACGAAGGCGCGAGACCGTGAGCGGTTTCGGACACTCCTGAGGCAGGCCAAGACCGCAAAGCGGTTGTAGCGCCGGATAAGTAAGTAAGTAAGTCAATCAACCAAATATTTTCCATAAGAATTAAGCAACAATGGGGTAGTTTCAGATAGGCCGATCACGTATGCATCAATATGCATTGCATTGGAAAGTCAAAACTGCATAGAGGGTTTCGCACACTCTTGTACACATGATAGCAACTGGGACTCATCAAATAGTTAGATCAACGAATAGAAATGGCAAGAATGATAGATTATTTGTGAAACGTAACTCTAAATAAAATTGGTTAACCAAAGAAACAAAGCTTCTAGTGGTATACTACCTAAACAATTGAACCACCACACATATTGCTTGGACAAATAATTATTATGTGTAAGGGTAGGCATCCCTTCATGATAATTTTAATTATAATTCTAAATATACACTATAGAACCTGCATCTAATCATATACAGATGATGCGTCCGTAAGCAGGTGATGCATGTATATGCTAGAGATCTATAGCAATTATTACAAATCTTAAACATGTCTACAACCCGTAAAATTTGCCCATCATAAGTAAAAAGTAAAAAGATGAAGGTTTAATTTCTACAATAACATTTATTTAAGATCATCAACAACTGTCAGTAGCTTCCATTGACCCGTCTTAACACACTGAAGCTCCTTTCAACCCCAGTACGGCTTCTTGTGGTGCTCCTTGATGTGGACGGTCACTGGAACCTGCTTCTCGACGTAGACGGGCTGCTTCACGTACACTGGATAAGGCTTCTCGACATGAACTGCGTATGGCTTCGGGACCTCGACGTACTCCTTCTTGTAAACTGGGACCTCAACTGGAACCTTCACTTCCACCGGGTACGGGCGGTCAACGTGCACTGGAACCTTCTTTTCGATGTAAACCGGGACCTTCTTCTCAACCACGAATGGGACCTCCTTCTCGACCTTCACCGGGTACGGGACCTTCACCGGAACTGGGACGTGCTTCTCGACCTCTACTGGATAAGGAACTGGGACCTTCTTTGTGATGATCTCCTTCTTGGTGTATCCATAGTTCAGTGGTTGATGATGCTGGCCGTAGGCTTCGTACGAGTCATGTCCCGACTCAACCTCCCACAGTCCGCGCTTTTCCTTGTTGGAGTTTTCGACTGCACCCACGCTGGCAAGGGCCAGGACCACAGAGAACACAATGAACGCCTGGAAGATCAGAAAACAAGCCGTTTGTTATGTTCACGATTTAACTTTACTTTACTTAATCCCACTCACCTTCATGTTTTGCCTTTCCAAATATACTGCTGATCAGCTGCACCGTACAACGTTCGCTGGTTGGATGATGCTTGATCCATGCCTACAGCTTGCTTTTATACTCCACTCTCGAAAGAGTGTTTTCTTTCTCTATCGTCTTTTGATCTGCTGAAACTTTCCAACCATCTCGAGAAAAACAACAGCCAACCACACACATACACATGTATACCCATTTCCACGGTTCGCTTGCGTTACGCGACGTTGCTACTGCGGGTCGTCCAGTCAGCAAAATAACACCACAACATCATGCAGATCTTTCTGCGCTTCTTTATCTCACCGCTTCGCAACGATGTAACGCGCGGATCGTTAGCAGAGCCACGCCAAAAGAAAAGGAAAATTGCAATACGAGTGATATAGCATCGGGGCGTGTAAAATATGAAAAACTAATGAAAATTTTGAAGGTCATTGTTTAGGTTACTAGTGGTGGATGGTTTATGTGGCGGGCTGAGTCGGAGGTTAAGATTAGTAACGGAGTCCAAAATTATGCCCACGTGGAGATCGGAAATGTGTACGTAAGTGCTCAAGAAAACCACATTTGCCTTTGCTTTCTTGATGAAGTTTGATAACACTTTATTAATTACAGCTGCATCTGCACTTATAAATTAGAAGTCGCAATAGAATATATCTTATTTTGAATTGCGAAAGAATACTGTTTGAAGTTCACTTTTCTTTACCTCTTACGGTAAGTCTCTAAATTATCTTATCTTTATCAATAAGAAATGTGATATAATCCAAGTCAGTCCCTAGGTACAGATGTAAAATAATGTATCTAACGAAATCTAATTAAGATTTCTTACCCCCCCCCCCCCTCATTGATTTCCCATTGATGATTGTATCTGGCCTAGACCGACTACGCCTAGATGTGCTATAGCAATAATGGTACATCGCTTTTAATAATAATATTTATTTAAAACCAATAGGTGAAACTTACTATGTAACATGTATTTACTGTTAGTAACAAATAATTCCTTATTCATACGAATGCCTTCATATGAATATAAATGCATATGAAACACAAATACAGCTTACACTACTCGTTGTGTAATTGTTAATCGTACTAAAGCACTTTCAATATCAAATATTTTTTCCTGTTTGAGGCTTCTACAGAAAAAGAGTGAACATTGATATATGTCAATCCGTAATACAATCAATCATGCAGGTATAAATGCCAGCAAGAAGCCGGCAAATGATTTTAGTGAATGATCTATAAACGGTTTGAGATATCATATTCTATGATGTATCAATAAAAATACATAATAAAATACTTACAAATCTCAAATCATATGAAAATAAAATTAAAATACAGAAATAAATTAAGTCAAATGATTATTCTAACACATCAGCGCATTTTATTAACATTCCGAAAGACATTCCAAATCGATACGAATTACTTAACCCCACAGTGGCTTGTGTTCGTAGCCGACCGAGCTGCCGTACACAGTCGAATCGTGGTCGTACACCGTCGACGGAACCGTCTTGTGCACGTAGTGGGGCTCCTTCACGTACACCGGGTAAGACTTCTCGACCGGCACTGGGTATGGCTTGGCCACCTCAACCACCTGCTTGTGGTAGACTGGAACCTTCACCGGCACCTTCACCGGGACGGGATACGGACGGTCCACGTGCACTGGGACCTTCTTCTCGATGTACACCGGGACCTTCTTCTCAACCACGTACGGGACCTGCTTTTCCACATGCACTGGGACGGGGACCTTGACGGCGACCGGAACCTGCTTCTCGACGGCCACTGGGTACGGGACAGCGACCTTCTTCGTCACCGTAACGTGGTTCGTCACCTGATGCTGGTAGTCGTTTCCGTAGTATCCATCGTATCCTCCGTAGTACTGATCGTAGCCGTTGCTCAGCTCAACGATGCCACGCTTATCCTTCTTGTTTGCGTCGGTCTCACCGTCGCAAAGGGCAAGGGCCAACACGGCGAATAGGACAATGAAAACCTGGATTATAAGGATTAGATTAGTTAAAAATGACTACCACGATCTGAAAAGAGAAGTAGTACTACCTTCATGATTAGGCTTGGAGTAGGTAGAGCACACACGATCGCTGAACGTTAACTGATGGTTACTTTCGGTTCAATGGTTGGTTTATATACCACCCGATCGTTCGCTTCTCTTTTGATCGTAACCTTCACTGATGTATGAATTCTTCATCAAGGCAACGAACATAAGATTGTCACAAGGATATACCTACCGCGGTGTATTGGTAGGGGTATAGTATTTATTAATCCGAGGCTTATTTCAAACATCCTGGCTTAATGCAGCAATTGCCTTCAATTGTGCAAACCGAATTGAGGAAAAGTTCAAGCCCCATGTTTATGGCATTGATTTTGAATCGACCAATCCATTGTCGATTGTGACCAAGGAGAACTTCATAAAACTGATAACTTCGTAAAGACAACGATCAAAAGAGAAGCGAACGATCGGGTGGTATATAAGCCAACCATTGAACCGAAAGTAAACATCAGTTAACGTTCAGCGATCGTGTGTGCTCTACCTACTCCAAGCCTAATCATGAAGGTACTACTACTTCTCTTTTCAAATCGTGGCAGTCATTTTTAACTAATCTATTCCTTATCATACAGGTTTTCATTGTCCTGTTCGCCGTGTTGGCCCTTGCCCTTTGCGACGGTGAGACCGACGCAAACAAGAAGGATAAGCGTGGCATCGTTGAGCTGAGCAACGGCTACGATCAGTACTACGGAGGATACGATGGATACTACGGAAACGACTACCAGCATCAGGTGACGAACCACGTTACGGTGACGAAGAAGGTCGCTGTCCCGTACCCAGTGGCCGTCGAGAAGCAGGTTCCGGTCGCCGTCAAGGTCCCCGTCCCAGTGCATGTGGAAAAGCAGGTCCCGTACGTGGTTGAGAAGAAGGTCCCGGTGTACATCGAGAAGAAGGTCCCAGTGCACGTGGACCGTCCGTATCCCGTCCCGGTGAAGGTGCCGGTGAAGGTTCCAGTCTACCACAAGCAGGTGGTTGAGGTGGCCAAGCCATACCCAGTGCCGGTCGAGAAGTCTTACCCGGTGTACGTGAAGGAGCCCCACTACGTGCACAAGACGGTTCCGTCGACGGTGTACGACCACGATTCGACTGTGTACGGCAGCTCGGTCGGCTACGAACACAAGCCACTGTGGGGTTAATACTACATCACGATCTTTACCGCTTTTTTACCAGCACTTCGCTCTGTCAATGAACACTACCAGTAATCAAACCAAACAAATATATTCTTGTAAATAACTCAAATCACTGAATTCGATTAAAATCCATAAATTTCGCTCCAACACAAAAGAAGAAAGAAACCACGGTAAGGAAAAATGGTTCACCCTCACAACGTTTATTTGATTTGCAAACAAATGTTGTGGTCATCTGATTTCGTTGAATATTCCAACCTGCACCGGATTGTCGATATGATTGCATACCTCGCCCAAGCTAACCCATATTTGTGGAATCAATTTTGAACAGCATCCAAACGATAGCGCCTAGATAGGGCGGGGTTGACCATCGCCAATGTCCCCCGGGGGGGCAGCAGAAAGGAAGAGCAAAACATGTTCCTCACATTCTTGACACGTTTGTTCTCCTTCAATAAATCGATAGAAAGGATGTTTGGGCCGTTACTTCGTGTGCAAAATGCGGCCCTCATCGCCAAGGCAATAAAAATATCTGCTGTGATAAGGAAAAGGATCGGAATTATGAAATAGAAAAATAGCCCAAGGCCACAGTCAACGTGTCATCTCTTCAACGATGGACACTGCACAGAGTTTGACGAAAGGCGTTTTTATTGTAGTAATATTAACAACATTTATAACTCAAAAGGTCTGATTTCATCTACCTCATCACTTATAATTTTATCATACTCACACATTCCCCCTACAGGACAGGAAACAAACTGACCAGCCACTCCCTTCGAAAATCGTCTTTGATTTTGGTTCACTTCCGTCCGTCCGTCCGTCTGTCCGTTCTTTTTTTCTATATCCGAATGTACACACCAAAAGAATACTGGCCCGTCTTGGAATTTCGGTTCGCTAACGAACGAATGTCTTATCTTGTAAACGTTGTTTATTTTTTTTTTTCTTGAGCGTCCCTTTTCCACCTTCATGCTCGAACACCATTAAACCGAAAGCAACACCATACGAAACGATCGCAGGGCGCTCGCGCATTTAGAATATCGATGTGAATGTTACCCAAAAAAGGGACAGTACGATTGCGTTTAATTGCGTACGGTGCGGCTGCTTTTGGGGCGTAGCTGGTCAAACGTGACTCGTGCCGTGCGTAAAAAAGTGAGGCAATGGTTCGCCGCACTGTTTCCGGTAAGATACGCGACCGTTCATTGCTTCAATTTATCGAGCTCAACATTTTTTTGCCGAGACTTTACTCGTTTATAACAAAATTTACCTCTCATTCTACTAAGATTACTACTAGTCTAATGGACAATTTAGTTGCAGTGCCTAGAACGTGAGTAATGATGCCATAACGTGTAATTATCCCATAAAAAACATCACCTTTACTTCTTGTTCTACTACAACCCTCTACAACGTGAATATCATTTCGTCATCCGTTGCGAGCGAACGAACAAGCTTGTACCGAAAAGTAATTGATCACTACGTAGCCATCCGACAGGCGATCAGCTTCGATACGTGAGTTGAATCGGTTTGGGTTTAAGCTTATGTAGTTTGATTTTGCTGAACCATACGCAGTAAATTTACTCGCTGCGAGCGTTTTAGTGGCGCAAAATCCTATTGTAAGAGTGTGGAAATTTGAATTCAAACTACTTCCGCAAGGTCAAACGAACGTGGCTGCGCATGCCGGTTCGCGCGTTCTGCGCAAAAACTAAAGCCCCAACCAAACACAAGTTATTTGTACTAGTCGCTATCATCATCGTCGTTATTATCATCGTCAGCACCGTCGTCGGTTGTGGTCGGGCGTGAGCGGGAGCCGCACGCGCGTCGAGGCTGAGTCACTGGCTCTCGCAGCGAAATCACTATGGGACATTGGCATCTAACAATTATTTTCCAATAGGAATGAGTCACTATTTGAAAAGAACCGAGCCAACATTATATCCAGTTGTTCTTCTCAACTCACCTCCCACTTACTACAGCTTCCACGTGGAATTATTACACCACCGTTTCTAACACTGATCGGTAGGATTTTGCCGATCGTCGTTTGCCCTTAGTGCGTTAGGCGCCGGGCGAGAGAGAACGCGGGTGCTTTTAGTCCGTCAAAGCTTCTTCTATCAGTTGACCGACGATCGCGTGTGCTAGTCTGTCCTCTCCGCTCTTTAACGCTTGTGTGTTTGCGTGCGAGCCACAGCTGAGGCTACCGACCGTGGTGACACACCAGGCGGCTTTATCGGTGGTACGGCATTCCATTCCTACGCGCCTGCCTTAGTGTGCCGGATCTAACGTTCGCGGTTCTTCGTGTGCATCATTCGTTTCGTTACTGTTTTTGTGTGTGATCGAAGAGTAGTAGAGAAAAAGGGAGATATAGAGAGAGAGAGAGAGAAAAAAGGAGCCTAAAAAGAAGCAAAACAAACAGTGGGGTGGCCAAAGGTACACAAAACCCTAATCATGCGTCTCTCGCCCGTCAGCTGATCCGGTGCAGTGTGAGTGTACTGTGTATGATGGGCACTGAATTCCTGCAGCCATGCGTTATCAGAACCGCATGCCCGCACACGATTACGTGTCGGGAGCGGTGACGGGGGGCAAAACGCAACCCAAGAATGTGATTGTGTGTCTGCAAAGCGCCTAGGTGTGTTTGTGATTCGTTAAGACAGGTGTGCGTACAAGCGCTTACAAAAAAAAAACACACAATTTCGGGCTAGAAATTTTCATGTAAAACCGTGTACTCGTGGTGATTTGTGACTTAATTAAAAAAAAAACTTATTTCGTGCAGTGTAGAGAGTGTAGAGTATTCTACTAATATCTTTGTAATTCTAAGCATAAGCTACTTATCGAGACCGTGCCGTTGCCTTGAATGTCTCATCGATCGTTTGTGCGAAACCGTGGTCGCTCGGTGAGTAAGCTGGACCGGATAAAACGTTTTCCAATACACACACACACACACACACACTCACACACACACACACACACACACGAAAAAACAACAATCCCTGAACGGAAAGTTTGTTGTCACAATCAGTCCAGTCATCTGTTGTTGCCTGCGGTACAGAATTCATATCCGCAAGGTATCACACAATTGCAGGAGAGGCTACTAGTGCAATGCTGGGCCTGAAATGGACAAGCAATTTATGTGTAATTATGATTGTAGCTGCATTTAAATATCGTATTTACTTGACACGTGCAACAGTCATGGCGCTTGTGGCGATCGTTGTTTTCGTTCGACTTGACGACAACAGATTAGTTTAAGCCTGGAAAGATCTTATCTGCAATTGCAACATTGTAAAAATTCATTGTTTTCATATCACGAACCTTGCTCCGTAATTTGTCATTCAATGCAACGAACTTCCGATAACATTGTTACCATTTGTGTTATCGCATTTACTTAGCCTTGTATTGATGGACAAAATAATTATGAAGAATAACAGTGATAGTATAGAAAAAAAGGATAGTACATTTTGAAATGTAAACCATCTCCCATGCTCACACCGCATGCTAATTACATACGTACATACAAATACAATACGCAACGATACGTTCGATGGACCGAATGTAACACGTTTCCTACTCTTTCGCTTCCTCCACTCATCCATAAAACAGAATGCACTGCGCCATTGACAGCCTGCATCGGAAAGGGAAGGGCGGGGTGTTCGCTATCAGTGCCACCACGGCAATAGTCATCCATTCGCCCGCGACCGCTCACACACAAACCGACCGACGACGAAGACGCCTGGCCTATCGGATCTCGAATCGAACAGGCTACGGCAAAGCAGCAGGCAAGAAGTCAACCGCGAACACCCCTCTACGCAGACGATAACAGCCGTCCCCCGAAGGAACTCCCGCAGGCAGTAGAAAGCAATCGGTCCAACCGAGCAAGCGTGTGCCCCTCAGTCTCGCATCGGCCCTGGACCGGAACAGGGGCAGCAGGCCGCGATTACAACCCGTGTGATCGCGATCGGTCGGCACGATCATCATTTCAATGAGTAACAAGGATTACTGGTAGGATCGCAGACAAGTGACAGAGGATGACAACTCGGGGGAATCGTGGGCAAATTCTGCCCCATCTAGCGGCAGCGCTACTGCTCGTCGCCGGTACCATGTGGCCACCTGTTGAAGCGAATGCTTCGGACGACTACTACGACTATGGCGGTAGTTCGCAGGAGGGAACGATCGAGGAAATTGTACAGTACGCACGGTCAACCCCGGAAAGTGACAGTTACGTCGTGTCCGTGGTGGAGTTTCACCCCGAACCGATGACGATGCCGATCGAGCAGCGAACCCAGCTGCATCTGGCCGAGTATAGCCGGCTCATACGCTCTCCGGAAGCAAAGGTATGTCTCTGCGTGCGCATGCCAATGTCCAATGTAACGGACGGGTCGTTTTCATTCATTCTTGGGATTTAATTGCGCGCTCTTATCAGCAGTAATGGCAGTAAACAAGCGATCGTCCATCCACTGTCCACAGTCACCAAGTGTGAACGGACGTTGTGGGATCGCGCACACACACACACCCCGCGAACGCATAATGATGTGCAGTTTTTGTTGACCAATTTTTTTTACTAAATAGAGTGTTCTAATCTCTCAACGAACGTGCGTTGTAAATGGTTACAGGCTCTCTGTTTGGCGATGTCGTTCTGACAAGCAGCTTAACATCGTAACTTATAAGCTCAGTTGCAACTACTCCGTTAGTCGTTAGATCGTTCAATGCTACCGTCCGTACCGTCCCCTTCAGCAAACTTGTTTCTCTGTTTGTAAAAGCACTCAGATGTATTCGCAGCGTGTCCGCGCGATAAGTGACCGCAGCAGCTCCGTCTCCAAAGTAATTCTAATTTACACTCTCATTTGCTTTGCTACTTTCAGCCCGCCGACATTATCGTGTTCCCGGAGCTGACGCTCAACTCCCTCTCCGACAGAGTATTCGTGCCGGATCCGGCACAGCGCGTTGCGCCATGTGACGATCACGGCACCATTCTAGTCACCCTGTCCTGTCTCGCCCGCGAGGTGCGCAAATATCTGGTGATCAACCTGTCCGAGCAGTTCTATCTGCAGCAGCAGGCCGAAACCGTTCGCTACAACACGGACGTCGTCTTCGACCGGACCGGTACGGTCATTGCGCGCTACCGGAAGTACAATCTGTTCAAGGAGCCGGGTACTAGCGTGACGGCCGCACCGGAGCTAGTGAGCTTCGAGACGGATTTCGGTGTACACTTCGGGGTGTTCACGTGCTTCGACATTCTGTTCGCGCTGCCAACGCTCGAGCTCGTCAAGCACGGCCTGCGGGACTTTGTATTTCCCGCCTTCTGGACGTCCGAGCCGCCGTTCCTCAGCTCGACGCAGATCTTCGAGAGCTGGGCGTACGCGAACGATGCCAACCTGATCGTTGCCGGTACGAACTATGGCCCTTCCGGGGCAACCGGTACCGGGGTGTTTAATGGGCGCAATGGAGCGCTGCTCACACACTACACCGGTGTACCTACGCGGGCCCTCTACACGGTGACAGTGCCCAAGTCGGGCTCGGGGAATCACACCCGCTATCACTCGCTGACGAGCGACGTGCTGGAAGTGCCGATAGCCGAACCGAGCGGCCATCGTCTGCCCGGGTACGAGCTGGAAAATGTCCGTTTGGGGCGCGACTTTCTCGAACAGTTTACCACCATCCAGCTGAACCCGATCTGGCAGCAGGAAACGATCGGTCAAATTGTGTGCAGTGGCATGTTTTGCTGTGACTTCTCGCTCAGCCTGACGGTGGATGCCGAGCGCGACCAGACGCACCATTACCGGCTGGCCGTATTCGATGGTGTGCGCACCTTCCAGGGCTTTGCCGATGCGCACGTGTCGATTTGTGGCGTGATCGGCTGCGCGAACCAAAGCATCGCGAGCTGCGGGCTGATGCTGCAACACAACTCCGAGTATCTGCAGTTCAATTCCATCTCCATTACGGGACAGTTCATCGCCAACGGCACGCTTGCCATGCCCAACACGCTCGACATGCGCATGTACTCGTATGACGCTAGCCATTACGCTTTTACCGCCGAAGTCAAGTAAGTCGGGTCTTGCGAGTCCGAAGGTTTCGTGTCTCTTACTTTCAGGTAAATACTAAATCATCCATCTCCTTCGCAGCTACTCTACCAACGTTCAGATTGTGACGATGAATCTGACCACCCCGATCAGCGACATGCAAACGTTCGGTATCTATGCGTTCAACCACAAGGAGTTTGAGTTCTACAACCCGATCGAGCGACCCGGCGAGAGCACTCCCGAACCGGACCCGGACGATGATGGAGGTGCCATCGCCGGCACCCAGCCTACCGCTGCTATGCTGCTCCTAGCAGTAGCGCTGCATGCCATCTGGCAACGGATCGCTGCGTAATCGTAAAAAGAATGCGGGAAGATGATCCTTCTCCCGCACTCAATGTTCCTGTGCAGTATTTTTTCTCGGCCAAGCCTGTTCACCCTCAAGCGCTATTGCAGGGCTTGGCAATAGCGTGTATTGTGCCATTATATTCGTCAGTAGATAGCGTTAAATGAGTACCAAAAAAGACAATTCACTAACCTGTTTCGAAGGTTCCGCCATTGCGTTGGAGAGGGGGGTGGGGAGGGGTAGAAGATGTAAGGGACCTGCGTTTGATAAAGAAAAAAAGTTGTGATAGTTAGTGCCTTTCAAGATGTAAATACCTTCTATACGATAATCAAAGTGCAAGGTGTTTTCTTTTAAAAAAATAACTTACCGTTCGGATATTTCAAAATGTTAGCATCACTTTTTTAAGGACTGTTCTTTTCTATGTCCTACCGTGAATACCAATGTTATCTTTATCGCGTGTCCTTATTTATTGGTCCTCATGTGAAATATCTTTGAAGTAGGTGCCCACACGGGGCTAAATACTTTGTAAATCACGTTATGTATATATTTGAATATCGCAATAAACAGAATCATTAAATAAAATATTTTTGATTTTGTTCCCTCAAAACCCCTCACAACGACTTACAAAAACGATCGCCAGCGAGGGAAAATCACAGTGATTTGGAGCGTTGGCGAGCACGTGAAAGCCGTTTTTGGCCTCCGATCGCCCTTTATTTTGACTTTATTTTTGACTGCCCGGTGAAAAATGTACACATATTTTCACGCGACATACCTACCCCTCGACAAACGTCAAACCTGAGCTCGTGAAATTTCCGTGTGTTTCCGAAGAATGTCATGCCAAAACCAGAAAACGCGTGTACGTGAAACAAACCAAAACATTCGGCGGCTCTGGGTGTTTTTGCAATAGTTCAACGGAATTATCGGAAAAATAATATTCTCCAGCTCATGCAACATGATTGCCAATGATCTGTTTCGTAAGCTTTCGTGTGGTGCCAAGTTTTCCAACAAAAACAGGCTCCCGGTCAAAAGAAAGGTAAGGTTCGATTGGCTGCCCTCATCACTGCACGATCGCAGGTTGTTATATTTCATTGCGGTGTCAATTTTAGCTTGAAAATGGCAGTACCACGAGCATCCCAAAATTGAAGGTATGCATTAAGGAGGAAACGGACACCGGCCTCAAAGTGAAGGCTTCCAAAGTGACGAAATCACTGGTAGCAACACCGGTAGAGGATACGCGAATAAAAAGCGAAGATTCTTCGAGTGACGATTCGGGAAGCGAACAGGAGAACCGGGAGCAGCAAAAATCAGTGCAACAAAAAAAGATTGTACCTCCGGAGAAGGTCGAGCTGATCAATCAGCTTCGCTTGAATCGGCTGCGAAACCAGCTCAAAATCCATGTGAAGAAAAGTCGACACAGCCCCGAAGTGCCCAACATCATCGAATCGTTCGATCAGCTCAGCACTGACTATGGTGTGTCGAACCGGTTGGTGGCGAACATTCAGAGCTGCTACAGCACACCGACACCGGTGCAAATGCAAGCCATACCGATACTGCTGAAAACGCACTCGCTGCATGCCTGCGCTCCGACCGGGTCGGGTAAAACGGCCGCCTTTCTGATTCCTATTCTACACCATCTGAAGAAACCAATGAAGTGCGGGTTCAGGGCGCTTATCATTTGTCCAACGCGCGAACTGGCGAAGCAGACGCAGCGGGAGGCACTGCGGCTCGGCGATGAAATGAACCTTCGTACGCACGTCATACACATGGTGGACGACCCGAAGAAGTGTGATTACAGTTTCGCTAGCGGCCGCAGCTACGATATACTGGTGACGACCCCCAATCGAATCTGCTATCTGCTTTCGCAGAATCCTCCGAAAATCGATCTTAGCAAGTAAGTACGCCCATTTCAAATTAGTTTCAGAACAATCGCTTCGGAAAAAGGTCAATCGGCCAGATAAAAAAGGTAAAAAATCTCACTCCTGTAATTACTACCCTGCCGTGGCTGTCACTGTTGGCGATTGGTTGGATGGGTCATCTGTGTGCGCAGCAAAGTACAGTGTGCAAGCGCACAATTCTAGTGCTGCCGTAAAGTTTCTAAGAAATTACGAATTTATTATGCCCCGGGCTGATTCTATGCTAGCTAGGTGCTGTTAAATTATTTAGAAAAAATACTGTTTTTTCATCTTGAAAATGTTTATATATAAATGTTAAGGCAGTGGTTTTCAACCTTTTTGTTGCAGTTTTTCCCCCCATGTAGGGTCCATGTAGGATTTCATTCCCCACTCACAAGTTCATGAACAGGGGGAAAAAATGGCAACCCATGGTATTTATCGAATTTATAATCAAAAATTCGCCAGCGGTTGAAAACCGCTGTTGTAAGCAGCTCTCACAACGGATCGGCAGGGTAAAAAAAACATGGTACGAATTACATTTTGTAGAATTCGTTGTTCCCGCCTCATTTATCAAATTCCATCCTAATTCTACCACCCATTCTCGAGACAGACAACTCTAAAGATTCTGTTCAAGACCAATGTTCAAAATGGGTTCAATTTATCGGCAGATTTGAAATCCAACCCTCCAAAGCAAAAGCCATGAGGTTGCGGATATTGGATTTTTCTTCAATTCCTTTAATATTTTACTAAAACTTTAGTAACTTTCGTCATCCCAGATCCTGGTACACGCTGATGATAACAGACATCATTGATCTGCGGCTCTCGTATGTAGCTGAAACTTACCAAGGTATCAAGCAAGCGGCAGACAACCTCGGGTTGCAGATAAACGAGGCAAAGACCAAACTGATGGTGGCAACACCAGTGGTACTTCTAAGAAGTCCAAACTTCCGTAAGGGTTACGAACAGATTGTTGAACGCACTTTTGAATTCGTCCAAGATTTCACCTCAAAGGTCAAAGGTCGTGCGCAAGGTTGCTGGCAACCGGTCATTTTATACCATGAGAAAGCAGTTCACGTCAAAGAATTCGTCGCGACGGACGGGAATTCGATCGCACCTATATAGTGCTGGTACTCACATACGCATCTGAGACATGCACAATGTCCAAATCTGACAAAACCCCGTACATGCGGAGGGATGTACAACGACCTTACGGTCGTGCAGCGCATGGAACCAGATGACCCAGCTCGTATAGTCGTTTTAGGTCACTCATAATGGCAAAAAATTACCTTTCATTGAAAAACTGCTAAACTAACACAGCACCTAGCATAGAATCAGCGCGGAACAAACACATCGCTCAACACATTAAGTGTGTGGAACTGTTCGAAGGAACAAGTAGCACTACATGGTTCGCAAAATTAATGTTGATTATACTAATGTTTCTTTTAGCATTCAATGGGTTGTGATAGATGAGGCGGATAAATTGTTTGAGGATTCCAAAAACTCGTTCCGCGACCAGCTCGACACGGTGCTGACGGCATGCAACAATCCGAGCAAAACGATAGCCCTTTTCAGTGCGACGCAAACGCGAGACGTCAATCTGTGGGTAGCAAAAAACGTTCCCAACCGCATCCGGTTCTCCATCGGTCTCATCAACGGTGCGGTCGAGCTGGTGGATCAAAAGCTGCTCTTCACCGGCAGCGAATCAGGGAAACTGCTTGCCTTCCGCGAGATGGTAGCGCAAGGGCTGCACCCACCGGTGCTCGTGTTTGTGCAGAGCAAGGATCGAGCACAGCAGCTGTTCACCGAGCTGATCTACGATGGGCTCAACGTGGACGTCATACACTCCGATCGTACGCAGCGCGAACGAGACAACGTGGTGCGCGCCTTCCGTGAGGGTAAAATTTGGATCCTCATCTGTACCGAGCTGATGAGCCGCGGTATCGACTTTAAGGGTGTTAATTTGGTTGTCAATTACGACTTTCCGCCGTCCACCATATCGTATGTCCATCGTATCGGACGGACGGGTCGCGCCGGTCGACCCGGGAAAGCTGTCACCTTTTTCACCAAAGACGATACGGTTAATCTGAAAAGGTTTGGCGAAAAAATGCGACCCCATTGATATGATTGTTTGCAACGCGAATGCTCTAATCGGAGTTTTGTTTGTGTTTCTTTTTCTGTAGCATTGCACAGCTGATAAAATCTGCAGGTGGGGAGGTGCCGGACTACATGCTGCAAATGCATAGTAGCTCGAAGAAGGCACGAGACACTCTAGCTCAAAAAGCACCGAAACGGGCCATGATTCGAACGATTCCTACGTTCGAGCTTCAACAGCTCCAGCGCAAGAAGCGGTTCGTCAGCAAAAGCAAAGGTAAAAATAAACCTCTCGTGGTTAGTAGTAACAGTAGTAACAAAAGTGCAAACGCTGGTAAATTAAAGCGTTCAAAGCCGTCAGCGAGCAAAAAATAAAAAGTGCGGCACCATTATTATATGCATTACAAAGCTAAATTATAGTTCACTGGATTGCATCCAAGTGAATAGCCTGAAAATTGTAAAAAAAATTGAGAAAGAACAATTCTAACCCTCCCCGCTGCTAAACCCAACTAGGGAGAGTTAACGTCTTTGGCACGTGACCTTAATTCGTCGCTTTGCAGGGCCTATAATTCAACGCGTCGATTGCCATTGCAAACGGTTTGTGTCAGCCTCCGACACTGTGCATGGCAGTTGACGTGTTGAAGGTGAACATAAGATCGAACCCATAGACCCCATAACTTCATGAAAATATTTACTGGAACACAACCCTCTGATCTGGACTCTGATCGACAACGTTTGATGAACCAGAAAAGGAGGACACTAAATAGGACCAGTGGACAAGACACGTCTGAAGAGGACTATTGCTGCGGTATATCAGCGCCAAGGCAGCTCCAAACTAGTGTACGTTGCACAAACAAGAAGCTGCTCTACCTTTGGTTATCCAGCATAGCACCAGTCTAAAAGTAGGGACTGCTGATTTCCGAATCTACTGTTTCCGAATCTATTTTTAATTTAGAAGAAGTCGATTTAACTTATAACAGGAGGTACATATGATGCAGTTCCAACCAAAATTAGGCACAATTCCTTGAGGAAAATGGACAAACCCATAAACGTTTCACAGGATCGAGTAACAAGACCACATTAGGTCAAACAACAACCGGATTTCTACTAAGATGGTGCCAGCTCTTACGACAACAGATAAATCAAGCAGCATCCAAAGGGAGCAGCAGCAAATCAACTCTAAGGATTATAGGAGAGAATGAACGATAGAGCAACTTGTTATTTTCCTTATATTTATTTGCTGAATAAAAATACGTGAACAACTAAAACGGGATTTTTACATGCTATTTACTGCTTAAAAGTGATTCTGAAGTCAGCTATCACTTATTAATTAATGTGTATCACCTCATTTGGCTGAGTAGAACAAACCACGTAACGATTCGGCGCGATTCGCTGTATTCCTCGGACAAAGGGTGGAAAATTGTTCTGCAGAAGAGAAGAAAAGTGTCAAATTAACATCGAAATATTGCAAGTATGTGAATGAGTGAAAATCTAAAGTGCACGCAGTTCAAGTACGCTTGCGTAATACCAAGAGTACATCAACTTACTTCAACAACTATTATTGTTCAGTATTGTCTAATAATAATCTTGTAACTATCGCTTTCAATGCTTCCTCGATATCTTCGTGCAATCGGTATGGCTGCCTTATTTTAGGATCTCTTACCCGCGAAACTCTCGTGTGGTAAAATAACATTCTTTCAGGATGTTCGTCAGCCACATGCTCCATAATCTTAGCCGTGGCAGTGGTGCCGTAGTCGCAGTATACGCATTGAAACAGATATATGTTGTGTAATTTAATATGCTCCTCCATAGTATGTGTGGGAACTGGTTGAGTGCATACGTGGCAATCGGTATAGGTTTTGTTATGTCCGGAGATGTGCGTTAGAAATTCATCCAAATCGATAAATTTGCGAATAACGCAATCTGTAATTCATATTAAACGAAAAACACGTATAATGTAACATTTTGAAACATACTGAGTGATATAATCATATTTTTTAAATACTCACGTGAACAGTGGAGACCCTTTACGTTAGTTTTCATTTCGATTCTAATGGCATCGTCGTCCATGGGGGTGTAAGGCTTTTGACGTCCCGGGACGCATAGAATTTTGGCGTTCTGAAACAATTCGTTATGGTACTTGCGCTGATGCACGACTACGCTGTTGGGATCCCGACTTCGATAACAGCATTGATCGCATTGATAGCCGCAATGCTTGTGCATCATTTGAACATGCTCCAACAAGTTGTCACTACTCGTTGCCACGTTTTTACAGTACCAACACTCTAACCACGGGCTAAAGCGCGTTATTGAATGTTGGTTTGACGGTTTTTGGTGAATAAGAAAGTGTTCCTTCATTGTCTCTAATGTCTCCGAGTGGAACCCACAATCATAGACAGTGCATTTAAACTCCGCAAGCAAGTAAGAAGTGGTTAACTTGTGCAGGCTCAACTTGCCGGCATTGCGTAGCCCGTTCCAGGGCTTGAGAGCAGCCATAGGTGGTGAGGAGGGTTGATGCATTGGTTGTAGCCCGTTTATTACAGTTGGCGGTAACCGAATGAGTTTAGTGGTCACAACAGGCGGTTGCGATACAGAAAGTGGCTTGTTTAATTTATGCCCGTTTAAAATTCTTACTGGGGGCCGAGTTTGCACAACGCCCGTGACAACCGTAGCCAAAGGGTGCGGTAAAATTGGCTGATAGTTTCCATTGGGCAGTCGTGCTACCAACTTTGTTGGGTTGACCGCAGATGTAGAGCTCGTGATGAATGTACTGCGCGGACGGTCATCACGGTTGCCTATTCGGGCTGATGACGACTTGTCACTTGGAACCGTACTGTTTGAATTTGTTTTCGGAAAATTGTTGCTTGAAAGCGTACAATTAGAAGTTATTTTCGGAAAATTGTCACTCGAAATCATCGCATTTGAACTTATTTTCGGTAAACTGTTCTCCTTTGGGATGGATAGTATATCACCGGGTAATCTTTTTAAGCGAATTATACTTTTCACTTCGTGAATCTCATTTCCATTAACTGGAACACAGTTATTGACACGAGCTTCAGAATTCTCTGTGGTAGGAGGGGACAATATTGGTTGCTGCGGCTCTATCAACTTTTCTTGTTTCACAACAATATTTGTTGGTCGGAGGTGAATCTTTTCTTCAATGCAATCTTCAAATTGTTCCGTATCAACAATCGAAGGAGGATCCTTACCAAACATGAACTCCATTTCACGCCTAAGTTGTTCGTCAATGCTCTGTTTGGTGTCATCTAAAATGGGTTCCAGCTTTACAATGCCACAGTCCAGATCAGCTTCGTTATCCTGCAGACTGAAGTTTACCAGACTGAAACGAATAATTTTGTTTTGTTGCGTTCCATCACCAGCATGGTCGTCCCGTAAATGACGTACCATGTTCTCGTACAGAACTTGTACGAAGTTACACTCGTCACACATATAACCGTACAGGTGGTTGTTTTCAAACGAATACTTATGCCACAATTGAATCGAAGGATTGCTACAAACTGCATGGTGCATCACTCTCTCAATTGAGGAGCGTGCCACAGTGGGACATAGTACGCATTTGTATCGGTATTCTCCTGTATGGCCTGATATATGATCTATCCACAATTCTTGAGATTCACTGATGTACAGGTCACAAAAATAGCATCGAAATTTGATAACTTCCTGAGAACCAAATCTAAACGACTGACGCGTAATTTTTTCTCCATTAATACCTAACGGGTCAGCTTTAATGAGATCAGCCTGCTCGGGAGCAATTCTGCTGATGTATACTGACTTCTTTGGATGATTATAAACATAGTGTTGAACCATATTTTCGCCTTTGTATGAGCACAAGCAACATTCTTCCATGTAGTCACTGTGACAGTGCACCCTAGGATCATTGTTAGGCTTTGAGTTCTCTCGCAGAATCAAATTAGACAAGATGATGCTTGACTCTTCATCCTCCGTTTCTTCACTTGACTTGTTCACGAACTCTTCTTTACAAGCAACAATTGAATTATTGTGACTTGAACGCAGTCGCTTTGGACGTGAAGGGCTAGGTGAACGACTACGTATCTCCCGCTTCTTTGAAATATTTTTTGGCTTGACTGGCGTCTTGTCGATTTCGGTGGTAGCACTTTCGATAACGAGTTTCTTCTCAACTGTCTTTTTTTTACTGGCACTGGTCTCAGGTTTAGAAGAAGATTTTCGTGCAGTCTGTCTTAACATCCTCGAGCTGGAACTGGAATTAGACGTTGAGGAAGCAGATTTCTTCTTTTCGGGAGATTTTTTGTGTTTGCGTTGATCGACAGACTTCTTTTCTTTCGTATCAGAAATTTGTATTTTGCGGGCAGCAGTATTTGTCTCAGGTGTAATTTGCTCGACAATTTTTCGGCTCTCTAAAAACTTTGTAGAGTCGATTGATTTACTGCGAGTCCGATGCGCTACTACCCCAGTTTGCACTCTTGTCAATGCTACAACAAGTTCTTTTGTTATATTGAATTGTGCTCGTAATTGTGCATTGATTACTGCTGTTTCATTTGAAATACTTTTTCGTCTGTTCACAATTTTTGGCATGATCTCTGTGGTGTACGAAAGCAAATCGTGAAGCTCACGAGAGTGTCCTTTGCTTTTAGGTTTCGATGGTTTGGATGTCGCATTTGTTACTTTTGCTGTCTCTTTTAAAGGATCATCTTCCATGGCATCTGTTTGCTGATGAAGTTCTGGAGAGCAGCTCGTAGTTGTTATTTCGAATGCATCTCGGTTGACACCATTGGTATGAGTATCACTTTGAACTTTCTGAGGTCGATTGTCGGCATCCACATGATTGCTTGTTGTACTATCTGCTGATTCCTTTGAGTTTTTCCGTTCCTTGGAATCTTGCTTTTCCTTGGAATTTTTCCTTTCCTTGGAATCTTTCCTATCCTTGGAATCTTTCTTTTCCTTGGAATCTTTCCTTTCCTTGATATATTTCTTATCCTTGTAGAGATTAGAATATTCGCTATTTCTTCTTTCGATGGACACATCGTTGGCACAGCTTGTTTTGCGACTATCTACTGAATTTGGATCCTTAAAATCTCTATGATCTGAAAATTCACTATTTCGTTTTTCAACATGCACGGCATGGCTTGAAGTAGGACTATTTGCTGAAGTTGGTACGTCAGTAACAAAAGAAGATTCGGTATTTCTGGCTAGCGATTTAGATTTGTCGGTATTATAACGAGTTTCATTGGGAACAGAAACATGTGTGGGTGAGTGTGAAGTAGAATCTGGAATTTTGTTGATGGATTGATTGTCAGTTTCTACCGGGGCCTTGTTAATATTGGAGACAAATTGGTTATCTCTAGCTGATTTTGGTTGTTGAAACTGTTGATTTTGAGACAGTCTCTTATGCTCGGCATACGTGGTTGGTATTGGCTGTGAAGGAAATACTTCGTGGCGCCGTCTAAATAGCGGGCTACTTGACCGACTTGCAGTGTTACCTGGATCACTAGACGTGCTGGAGTGGCCTGCAACGTCGATTTTCCTTCTAGGATATTTTAAAGCAAGCCTTTCTTGATTTCCCATCGAGGAATATCCTTGATGTGAGTTGGGACGACTGGATTGGCCGGATAATCTTAACAAGTCCGTTGTGTCCCATGCTGGCACATTAGCATTATAGCGCTCTAACACCAGTTTAGACGTAGTCTTTTGCACACCTTTTTCTAGAATTTTTCTAACCTCTAGTAACGTTGAAGTTTTAAGCCTAGAACCACAAAAAGCATGTGTGTTAATAATAGTTAAAAGCATCGTTGTTGCAGTGTTTCACACCTTATCGTACTGTTAAGGATAATAGGTTCGATCCTGACTAGGCTGTTTTTCATCCCGCTGCAAAAGTCCTTATCTCGGACCCTTTTAAGTAAGTCCTTTGCCTGCCTTAACTTTTGCTGTACTTCCTCCCGCAAGCTATTATTTAAAGTATCGCGTGAGTCATCCATCGTCTGAAAATATAAACCAAATAATGGATTTGTTAAGAGATGTTTGCTGAATATTTGAGTAACTTATAAAGAATTTTGGTTTTAATAAGGTCAGCCCATAGTGAGCTCACGACCTAGTCGTCGCACAATTTTAGAGAATATGAGAATATTAACATTACTGTCGACAATTAACAATGATAGAAGATGGGACAGAAGACATTTAGTTCCTGAGCATACTGTAAACACTTTTCTCAATATTATCCATATCCTAAATTTTGCTTATCTCCGCACCCGTTTCCATGCCCGTATATAATAGATGTCTGGAATTCGAGGTAGATACATAAAATAGAGATAAATAAGCTAAATAGTTAATTCTACTTGCTAGAGATTTGCGTTTCAGCCCCAGATCGTGAGACACTTATGATTCGTCGTGAATCATCAATTCCATGACAGTAGCGCAATGCTTGAAAACATTGACAGAACCTAGAATTGAAGAAATTGAATCCGTGACTGCGCCACACTTCCTCGAGCACAAAACGTCAGGTGATCAGTTTTTACAAACAGCGAAAATGTGCCGTAGCTTTGACGCGTTGTTTCGAGCGTTGTTTCGAGTTTTCAAGTATCTTGCCACTGTCATAGAATTAATTATTAATCACTGATTGTAAATGTCCTGCGAACCATATTTGATACGCAAAACACTAGACAACAAAACTGTCAATCTATCTAAAGGGATCTTAGACAAGGTGACGGGCTCTCCCATCTGCTCTGCAACATTGATTTTAGGGTGTTATTCAAAACGCGGGGCTATACAACGAAACCCGTTGGACGATATTTTACCGAACTCTCTAATTTCTTGGCTTCACGAACGAGATCGACATTATCGGCAAGACGACGGCGAAGAAGTGGATTGAGAATCAATGCGACGAAGACAAAGTAACTTCCAGATGTGAAGTCCGTCGAATTTGCGAAGCGGCATAAGGGTCGATGACGAGAACCGCGAGTAGGTGGTAGAGAATTTCTGCTCTCTAGGAACGATTGTTACTTCGGATAACGACATGAGCAGCGAAGTCCAGAGACGCATTATGCAGGTCAATTATGTATACCTCGGGCTTCCCCTACTTCTGAGGTCTTGAAACTTCGAGACCATTTTTTTAAATATATCGCTCATTGATTCGCCCGGTGGTCCACTATGGCTTGCTTTCAAGTCTTTCTGACTTATGTCATATTTTTAAGGTCGCCGACAAATTCTGCTTCATCTAATACAGCCATTCGTTACGGTGCGCTTACTGTCGAATATCCTTTAATTAGGACATAATAGCTATGATACTGTTTAGTAAACTATTAGCTGTCATCGCCGAAAGGTAGTCATTTCCATATTCATCATGCTCGAATTCATTAGCACGCCCAAAGCGTTTGCATCCTCTCGTCGAGTAGTTCAATATGCATGCCAATAGAATAGCCCAAGGTTGAAGCAATTCACGATTTCCGCATTTCACGCGTTCTCATGCCATTCAGGTCTCAATACAGCAATTATCCGCAGCACGTCATATCCGATGTTCGTAGTATGCGATTCCTTCTAAACTAGACAGTTCTATGTGTTTTTGGAATGTATTTCAGAATTTCGTTAAGTTGAATTCGATTTTGAATTGTACTCATCATAGTAATCGAGATGTTCATCCTACTTGATTGATGAGAAGATTTTCAGAACAGGGAGCTTACGAGGAATATAAACTATGCGACAAGATAACATTCGTTTTCATTTCTATAGTGGGATATCCGCGAGGTATTAATCTGCATACTTCTAGCGGATTGGTTAGTGATTGAGTATGACTGCTCTGCCGACCTTCCGGTATATTACGTTTAACCAAATTTGTTATTTTTAGCAGTGAACAACTAAACTTCAGAAAACGTACCATTTATTCTTATAAGAATTATACATGACATGACTTTTAGTATCTACGGCAACGAAACACCGTGAGCGATGATCGGATTAGTCATGATTAAGTAGGGATAATTTTTTAGCACAATGCGTCTCCGGATAATACTACTGATTTCGTTGTCCAAAAGTAAATCGGTCCCAATAAAGCAAATCTTTTTTTTTCATCCATTTTTGTCAAGGTCTACTTTTTCTGCTTGACGTAACGTCCTACGCGGATATGCCGGCCTATTCAGGCTTTCAAAACTTATTCAGTACTACGCATCACGATAATCAGTCCTGGATACGGGGTAGGTTCACACATTTTCATACGGGGCTTAACATCATAACGGTAATGTTGTTAAGTAATGCGAGTTGACGACTCGGCCCTATCTTTTCGATAATCACTCAATTGTAGCCGTTGTCTGCGTCCCTAGCGAGACATCAACAGACATATACACTGACAAGATCTTTCGTCACATTAATTATCTCAGCATTTCTTGTTGAATTGCGTTTTAGTTGTGTGTTAACCATAAACTTCAGAACTTTAGAAGCATTTTTGTCATAGTCTATTTCGACTGAAAAGTTTTCTACCACTGTTTTCACGTTGAGTGCCTGTTAAAATTGTTTATAGTTAACGGTTCTATGGAGCAGTTTTTCAACACTTGCGGATGATCAGCTTAGTTCAGATTCGCTACAAAAGTTTAGTGAAGACGCAGTTAGCCGTTATCCCAGTTCATAGCTCTACGTTGTCATTTCTAGTGACTTTTGCATGACAATTATTGATGGCTGCATAAGCTTGTTTTTTATAGAGACTTTGAGTCTACAGACTTCATTCACCCCTGGCTTCAAAGGTAAAAGTTTTATAATAATGGCCCTAGGACCGAACTTCAATTAGATAAATATTTCGACAAATACTTTAGGTATGTAGTTATGAACATTCGAATCCATGTTGTACCATGAACCATATGATGATGATATCTACCTCTTTCCCCTTCACAGAATAGCGATAGATAAATTATTTAAGTATAATATATTAAATACAATTTAAAATTAAACTATAAGGACTATAAGGGGGTTATGTTTATAGGTATAATAGGGCGTATAATGAAACGCTCTCATCGCTCTCTTATCTTGTACTGTGCTCTCCGCAGAAAGCTAATGCAAAAAGCCAGCGCCCAGAGTGTTAATCACAGACAATAGACTGTGAGCTTGTCCGTCCTCCAAGAGTTAAGCTGATGCCATTGCTTTATCGCATACAATTTTGCCACATGTGCATCGAAATACCATGTGAAAATAACCTTTTTACGTCATGTACGGAGAATACCTCCGTCCTAAGATATTAGGCCCGATTATTAAACACAAACGGAAATGACACAAGACAAGTGCGTCAAGACAAACGGAAAATAGGTATGCATTTTGAAACCGTTCTTGTGATACACAAGTTTCGTTAAATTTTTTCTTTCGTTAAAGCTGTGTCGATGTGTCAAAATGTTCAAAATCAAAATAAAAAAAACGTAAACAAGTTTATTTAAGACACGATCGTTTATCAAGCTAACAATCCTTGTTTAAAATATCGAAATGATTTTATCCCACTTCGTGAGTGATAGCAGCAGTGAAGAAGAAACAACGGTAGATCTGGCAAAACAGTACCGACTGCTTCGAAGTGTTTTCGACCCGTTACAGCTTTATAACCAAGCGTGAGTTAAGCATACGGATCATTTGTGCAAACCGTGTTATACATATTTCATTTCGTGGTTGTTAATTTCCGATTTAAGAAAAAAATTCGTCCGTCGAAGGAAATTTTCCTTGAAATTCTTGCGGAGATCGAGCCCTCCGAATATTTGTTATTACTAAAAGTGTATGCAGTATTAGATGTGATAATTACATGTGCCTATGCTGTTGGTGGTTGAAGCAGCCACTCACTGAAGAAGTTGTTGGAATCCAATGCTGTTGAACGCAAACCGGGTGCGTGAGCCCTTCATCTTTCGACTACCATCGAAGAACAACAGAGGAAGGAAATAACAGCAGCTTCTTAACCCAAAACAGCAGCACGTTACCAGTATCTCCAGCTTATCGCCATTTGTATGGATATGGCAGTACACATATTTTTGTTTAAAATGATAACATTTGATTATTTCTGAAAATATAAGTATTTTATATTTTGTCGTGAAAGCAACAGAAACAACTCTGTTGTTGTGTTTTGTCGGTCAAACAATCTGAGATTGGCGCCTTTCCGTGACAAAAAGCTGACGGAAAGCAGTTTGACAAATTTGAATTTCCGTTTGTGTTTCATAATACATATCTTGGCAGTATGCTTGTGAGATTGAGTTTCGTCAATTTTTTTTCCAACACACAACACAAACGGATGTCATAATACAAATCTTCCGATTTTGACAACTTGTCTTTACAATTTGTGTTTAATAATCGGGCCAATTATCTGCCAAAACTGAATTTTGACAGAACGTCGGAAAAATCGCATGCAATAAAACAAAGATACTGACGTGTAACCGCAAACTATCCCAAATAGCAAAAAAAATGCTTTCTATTTCAGCTCAACGATGATTATGAACCAAAGCAATTAATATTTTAATTTGGATGATTGCAATATGTAAACGCGGAACACTGCTTCTAGACGACCCAAAAAATCTTCCGCGACAATTTTTGGCGACACTTTCTATCTGTCAAACCGTCCTTGTTTTAGCACGAATGTATGGCTTACTTCGATCGTAATGTCGCGAAACGCGAGCGTTGCCTTTCTGTGAAAAATTCTCAAACCCGCGACAATCACGGTTGCCTCTGATTCTGTTCTAAAACTGAGAAGTTGTTTTAGAACAAAGAGCTCGCAGAAAATTTGTCGCGGTACAAAAGTTGGTCGTTTAGAAGCAGTGGAACAGATGGATAAGTTTATCAAATGAACTAGGGCAAGGCCACACGAGTCGCTACATACAAAAAAGACAACGATTTGTCTTGCATCAATTCGCACACGGTGGCCTTACTACAATTCATAATATATCTATTTGCACGATATTCTCCATTAAATAAAATTAATTTTAAATATGTCAATGCAAATAACTCATAAAGCACCTCGCTCTTTGAAATGTGCCATGTTTCCCATTTGAGAAAAAATTGCACGAAAATAAGCAGGAAAGACCTGTCACACAAAGCGTTCATTGGGAAATTGGATTGGAATAAGAAGAACACCAGCAACAAAATGTTACATGGTACGCTACGCTCTCTGCGACCAAAGTAAGCTGCTTCCTGTCGCCGCCACAGATACATTTTCACCTAACGCTACACCATTCGATTCCGAAGGTTGCGAATGGCCTAGAAATGAATAGATTGACAAATCTACCAAGCTAACAAACAACGCTACTGGCAGCTACCCATTGAACAATTTCGCAGAGTGCTGTTAAATGTTTTGGCACTTACACGTAATAGAAAACACCGAACAATGATTTTCACCGAGAGAATGCTTGCTTGCTGAATGTTACCAAGCGATTAGTTTCACTGACAAAATGGCTGCTGTTTCACGAACACGAAGCGACGAGGTTACGCCTCCGACTGCTTTCAACGAAATGATGCGGAAAGGAGCGCGATCCAAGCATGACTCTGCTTTGACAAGCATCAAATACAGCAAAACAAGGGTTTGGCCATGTACGCGTATTGACAGTTTCTTGCTGTCAAGATGCATATAGCACACAAAAGGCGAGATGTGCCATATTTACGGGGCTGATTTTTTTTTTTTATTATTTCATCAAACTGCTTTCAAACTGACTAATATAACGCCCGATTTTTTACCCCATAGCAAAATAGTCATGTAATCTGACCTCATTTGGTTGGATTTCAACTTACAATGACGGGACGTGCTGACCGCGGCCTTCTTGCAATAGCTCCCATTTCACCGGTGACGAGCTGCTGTTTCGCAATTTAACACAGAATAAATCACAAACTTAACTTACTTATTTGTCTCTTATGTTCGAACTGAACTATATACTTTCGGAATAATATAAGGTAGCTTCAAAACTGTCTGGACGCGACGATGTTCAACGATGAACTGGGCCGATCAGATAGATCTACGCTACGTTTGTACCCACAAATGCAGCGATGTTAAACACATAGCACACTTGGTTTTCGTGTTGCCAAGAGGAGAATGGAAACGCTTGCTTGTGCAAAGTAAATTCTACACCTTCTAAATATTTATGTTGAGCGAGCATTTATGAAAGCAATGTTTCATACGCAAACAAACCGGTCAAATGTATGATGCTTCCCGACAAACTCAATTCCCCGCAATGCCGCTTCGGTCGATCCGTGTCAAGTTGCATTGCGCAAACAATCCCGTTCTCACTGCGTAGGTTCCGCAAAAACACCAATCAGCAAAATTGCTCCACAATTGGCAGGTCGGCGCGGATGGCAGTTTTTTGTATAACCATAAAACAATTTTGCTTGCTCGTCACATCACAAAATGGAAAGCAACACAAACAAAATAATACGACTCAGCAGTTTAGTGGAGCTTTCGCGGTGTTCGTACCGTACCATGGAAAAAAAAGAACAGCGGATTAATTTGGCTTTCGGTATTCATATTTAATTCATTTTCCTTTTCATAATTCATTCCATGCGGATGGAACATTAATACATATTTTTGCGCAAACAATTCTTATTGTTAGTAACATGCGCGCAGCCATCCTCGTAAACCACCTATAATTCTTACGTTAGAGATATTTACATCAGCACTCCAACTAGCTTTCTTGTTCTGTTCCAAGGAACAAATTAGAAGTTAGATTCGTCGTCGCTTCGTGCTCGGTCCGTTCGGTGGGGTGTTTGCCGGACTGGAAGCGTTCGAATGACCCGGCTCTGTGGACAGTGAACCGCGTGTGCGTTTCTGCGATCGTTTCGGTCCACTGTCGTGGTTTCCGGCGTTGTCGCTGTTTTTGGGCTTCATTTTACTGCTACCCGTTTCGCCGCGATCCTTAACGTCCTTGTCGTCCTTGTCACCATCTTTTGCGTCCTGTCGGGCTGATGAGGGAACGGGTGTTTTGGCCGCTAGAAACGGGGGAATCAAATACGTTATTCGATATCAATGTCACATCGACCCACAGCTCCTAGCACCCCGGACGAGGGCAGTTTCCCACGCGAACCATTGCACCGTAATGGAAAAGAAAAAAAGAAGCTCCCTTACCCGATGTTTTCAATGCTGTTGTTTCCGATTTAGTTTCCGGCTTCTTGGAATCATGTTCCCCCGTCGGTGCTGCTGCACCACCTCGCTCGGCGTCTTCCTGTCGTCGCTTTGCAATGGCAGCACTAAATTCCGATTCCGGCAAGCAGAACTCGCTCTCATCGCTCACGAAAGGGACCGGCGGTTCCAGCTCGTCCAGGGCTTTTAGGTTGTAGAGGGTGCGAAGATGCGACCAGACCGCTTCACTGCTGATCTCCCGCTGCAGCGAGCGCGACAAGCGCTCCACAATGCACGCCATGAAGAAGTGCCGGTTGATGCCGACCGGCTTCACCCCGTCCATGGCAAGAAACAGCTGCGCTTCCTCTTCCGCCGTCCACTCTAGGTTTTGCTCCAGCTCTTGCTTTTCACGCACGGCCGCCATCATCGCAGCGGTGTCGATTGGACGGAAAATGTTTGCCACGCTCTTTTCTTCGCTCGGGTGCGGGACGATTTTGTCCAAGTCACAACAAAGCCTTTCCCGTCCGTGCTGTTGTTTGGTTGCTTTGATTTGGCGTTCTGTCATTACTGTCACATCAGCTTTATTTGCTGGCTGTCAAAGCAAAACGGCGCGTGCAAATTCCGGCTTCTGGGTAAACAACTCTCTCTCTCTCTTCCTTCGATTAGAACACGGTAAAAGCATTTCCAGCCATGAGCTCCAAAGAACACGGCTCCGATATTGTAAGTAGAGCTAGCGTACCCCGTCTGCAAACGCTAACACCTCCTTTTCCACATGGATAGAAAGTGCCAAACACGCTGGGGCAGCAGCAGGGATTGAACATTGCCTGGATAACGGACCAGCAGTTTGCCGCCTATGCATTCGGCAATGCGAAACGAAACAGGTACAGTTTGCAAGCAGCTGGGAATGGCTGTAATTTGTGCTGCTACTAATGCTTTACCTTTTCTGTTAGTCCCCCAACACAGGGAGATGGTCTGTCGGTCGATATTAATCTGGTCGGTGCCGATCTCATCTTCGACGATGCCACGATCCGGCCGATGATCACCGAAGCTTGTCGAGTGTTTTACGGTTTGCAACGGTTGCGGTACGGGCTCGCCGAGGGATCGAACAAACCCATCGATTATGTGAAGATATCGCAAAAGTATCGTTCCATCTTGCGCAAATCGCTCGAGAAGATGAATCTGCGCGTGCAGGAGCTACCGGAGAACGATCCAGCCCTGGAAGCGTACCGGAACTTGATAAGCCTGTTCTACTCGATCGAATGCACCTGGCATCTGCTCGAGTTTCTCGTCATCGATAGCAACTCGTCCGGGGCGATCGTTTCCTCGCTGCTCGAATGGATTCGCTTCCATTTTCCCGAACCGGAGCGTGCCGCCACGGAGATGCTGCAGAGCGGCCGTGAGCTAGACAAGCAGGACAGCTACTGGCCCGTCGTGAAGGGGCTGGTGCTGCAGGGCCAAACGACAATCGCCCGAGCGCTGCTGCGCGTGCACACGAGCTCCGAAACGCACTGCTTCCAGGTGGCGGAACAGCTGCTCCAATCCATTCCGATCTACAGCGTGTACAGCGGGCTGTCCGTCCACCGGTACAAAACGCAATGGCAGTGCTGGTGCGACAATGTGCGCACGCTAGTGGCGGCGGGCAGCTTTGGAGCGGAACCGAAGCTGGAAGAGCTGCTGCGGCTGGTTAGCGGGGACCGGAAAGCGTGGATGGAGCAGCTGCGCCTCTCCAACTGCTGGTACGAGTATTTCCCCGGCTATCTGCTGTACACCGATTCCAGCTGCAAATACTATCAGCTGGGCCAGTACGCGAACGACTGGATTGCACAGTATCTGGCCGACTGGAGGGCAGACGGTCCGGGCGGAGGAGCGTCCAGCGAACGGCAGTTCAAGTTTCTCGATAAGCTGGTCCTCTCGGTGATGGAGAACAACCTGGTGAACGTGCTGCAGCAGATACAGCTGTTCCCGGACAATCGTTGGTTTGCGGTTCATATGGTCGATATGCTGTACCATGCCGGACTGCTGGAGATGGGTGCAGCGGACGAACCCGACGACAGTACGTCTCCCTCCAAGCTTTCGCGAACCGGCGCAGGCGTGTCGGACGGTAAACTCGTACGCGAATCGTTACTGTTCGACTACGGATGTTTGCTCATGTCGCACAGCTCATTTTGGCAGATCGGGATGGACTATCTGGAGTTTTCCTCCACCGAGGGCTTGGGCGCTCGGGAAAGCCTGCTCGCCCGGGTGCCGTTTCAAACCGATCGGCAAGCGGATCGAATCATTGCCGTAGCGCGCCAGAACAACTATCCCGAGGTGGCGTCGGAAGTGTGCAAGGTAATGACCAAGCGCAACCTTGCCCAGAAGAACTACGGCAGTGCGCTCGACTGGGCGATCAGCTCGCGGGACAGCGCGTACGTGCGCGATGTGGCGAACATATTCCTCGAGCACTACTGCAACCATGGCGTGCTGCTGTGCGAGAAGCAAATCGCCCATCTGGGCTCGAAGGTGTTCATCTCGCCCCGGCTAGTGTTTCTGCGCACCTACTACGATTTCCGCAAATCCTACCGCGAGCAGGCATACGCAAAGGCTGCAGAACTGCTGGTCCGTTTGATGGACTCCAAAATCGTACCGTCCTAGTAAGTGTGCTCTAACGGAGGCTAAGTGTCTTCTACGCGCCCGTTGCTTATCATGTTCACATTCGACTTTTACAGCTTTTGGCCGTGCCTGATGACGGACGCAATTCCTCTGTTGGAGTTTAAGGAGCCCATCATTCCCTCGAAGGAGACGTACACCATCCTCGAGCATTTGCAGCTGGATCTTGTTCCGATGCTCAGACATCGCCAGCAGAAGAAACTGAACGGCAGCGGCGGCGGCGCCGGACAGGACAGCAAAATGGATACTGAACAGACCGACGGCAAGGAAGGGCACGATCAGACCGCGTTGATACCTAAATTTGCATCCAATCTGCTAAACAACTGCACGGAAGATCTTATCAAAATGCTCCGTCTAGCGTGCGCCCGTAACCTTGCCCGGGCAATCATCATCGAGAACACCGCCAGTGGATAAATGGGGCAGTGATGGAGTGCGAGATGAGTCGTGTTTTTTTTTGCATTTGATACTTTTGTCCATTCTCTTTTCGATGTAGCGCATAAATACAAGTTTGTTTAAATGTAACACAATAATCATTTTGTTCACTGTTTCGTCGGATCACACACACACAGCCCTTCAAACAACCCACAAACCCTTTCTTTCAAATCCATCGCTCTCTGTTGGGCGGTAGACATTAAAAGTGTTTTTGTTTTTTAAGAATAATTTATATCTATTTCCTTTTTTTTTTGCTTTCCAAATTTCTTTCGTTTTCGTTTGAAATAATTTAAATTACAGGTCATTTGACAGTTTTTGTTTGTATGCGCGGTTCCTCTCCTACTCTACTACTCGTTTTGTTACAACTCTTCTACTGTATTTTATCCAACTATTCAACGTATGTACTTGTTCTGCTTCGTCTACTACTGTCTACACACACACACACGCGCGCGTGTTTACTTAATCTCATGTTTCGTTCATCTCATTCCAGTTAACCACTCATTGCAGTGCTACAATTTACTAGCTTTTTGTTTACTAACCCCTGTGTGTGTTACTATTTTTTTTTAATTTCTCCTTTGTATGTTTATGTTGGTTGGTGTATGTCTGTTGCGTCCTTTCGTTTTCTATTGCTGAAATTAAGTATTGTCCTCGGCACGATCGCTCGTCCCAGTGGCCGTGGCGTGCCCTCGCGTGATACTCAAACTCTACTGTGTGTGTGTTTGTGTGTGTGTTTGTGTGTGCTCCTCTCTGCTATGATATTTATTGCCTTTATGGTAAGAATTCACGATCCCGACAATCGAAAGCCCGCAGATCGTTAACTCAATCTCTGCCCCAGGTAGATGAATGCCGGCCTGCACAATGTGTATGCCGATTGTTTTTCTTTTCCTCCTGTACATACACCTCCACCACACGTGGAGAGTGGTCCTGCCTTTCACCTGTACAATCAATCCTTGAGCACATTACACTACAAACAAAAAAGGGCAGCTCAAAATATCTAGAATTACGCGCTCATGTCGCCTATTCTTGTTGCGTCACGGCTGGGTGGCTGGCTGGTTGGCTAGCTGTGTTAAGAAAATTTGCATTAAACTAAATCAAGCTAAAATTAAATAGAAAACGTTTGCTTCTACCCAACTAAAACCCTTAAAGTGTGAGTCTTTAATCTCTATGATTTTGTTCTCTCCATCTCTCTCTCTGTCTCTTCATTCGCTGGGTGCACATTAGGAACAATGGCAAGCCCCGCGTATTACAAAGCCAACCAATTGGCCATTGGCGAGAAACATTCCCAATTTTGTTTAAAAAAAACCGTGCCAAAACTAACTCAATCGATGCAAAAAATAGTATACGACGAGATCTACTACTTAATTCACACTGTGCATGGCCGGACGGAACAGCAATCATACGATATCCTGCTTTGTAGTATGCTCTTTTGGCGGTAAACGAAAAATGAATTTAAAATTGCTTCAATTTTGTTTGTTCCATTTCATTCAAGTAGGCAAAAACTGTAGGGCACAAGACTCAAAAACCAAACAAACTTCGTGTCAGATCCGAGGACGTAAAGTACACGTAACATCAAATCCATCTCTGGCCTAAGAGTAGCATCGTTTCAACTCTGATCCTTTCTCAACCATTGCCTGTACCCTTTTTGTTCCTACAGAAAATCACAAATTTAAAGTCAACAGCGCGCAAGAAACGTTCAATATTCCGTAGCGTGCACGATCAATCGCGATCAGCTTTCGATTTGATACGGATCGCCGAAACGATTATAACAAATTCACACATACAAACAAACAAAAAAGGATGTGTGAGAGAGAGTCAATTAATTACAGTTTAGCTTACTTAATTACTTTCTTTATTTAGCAGCATTTTTGTCTTGTTTTCTCGTGTTTTTGTATGTTTTACTGTGACCCTACACAATATTGGTTGTTTGTTTAGCTCAACGTTCTCTCCTTTCTCTCTCTTCTCTTCTCACTCTCTCGCTCACTTTCTCGAGTTCTTTCCCCTAATCTGTTTCACCGTCCCGACTTTGTCTGTTTGTGTTTGTTTTGCTTTTTAAATGTACTTTTTACTTGCTACATTCCCCGCTGTCCGCTGTCGAACCACGCGCATCCTACCTGTCTAGGAGCGATAATTGATCGCATAATTCCTTTCTGCGCAGCACGCGCTCCTCGAGCCTTTGCAATAATGTAATGAGTAGCGCGAACAACACACGAGTTCGTTTTGCTTGACACCATTTGAAAACAGCTGATATAAGTTGCTTGTTGAGCCTTGCCTTGACTTCCCATCGGTGCAATCTGTCCACAGGAGTAGAGATCGCAGTTTTCCCTCGTCAGACACACCAGTCATGCACATAAGCTTCCTCCCCTTCCCTTCGCGTCCCACGGCTGCTTAAAGAGAAATGGTACTATTTCCGAAAACATGCTCGCAGGCGTCCTTACCCAACGTGTGTAACACCGCGAACCAAACGAACTCGAGCCTAATTCGAACCGTTTGCCGACGATATCGGTTGCTGCGGCTGCTGCTGTGGTGATGGCTGTGGATCGGCCAACGGATCAACCTCGTCGTCCGGAGCGATCGAGCCTCTTCGAAGCTTTTTCGCCGCACTCGTCATTAACACGTTCGACGCAGCCGATGATGATGATGAGGATGAGGAGGAGGTGGAGGAGGAGGAGATGGTGGTGGTGGTGGCTGCAGCCGCCTTACCCTTACCCGATCGTGTCATGCGCTTGTTGCTGTTGGACGATTCGACGTCCTGCTGCTGTTCCGGCAAGAGCGAACCGTCGGCAATTGCCAGCTTCCCGTTCGCGACACCACTAGTAGCACTACTTTCCGCCACACCAACGTCCATCACTAGCACACCGTCAACACCACTTTCGCTTCGGTAAGCGTCACTACTACTGACCACACCGCCGCCACTACCACCGTCGGTTTGCTCGGCCGAATCAACCTCGGTTTCATTGTAATTGCGCTTTCTAGCGGCCACTGTTGTTCGTCCACCGTTTCGACCCACATTGTTGTTAGTTCGCTGTTGCTGTGGCTGCTGTTGCTGCTGCTGCGGCTGGTGTGGTTGCTTCGCAACGGCGAGACTGCTGCTGCTGCTGCTGCTGCTGTTCGTACTATTCACACTGTTACCGGTGTCGGCCACGTTTCCACCACTATTGCTATCGGTATTACCGCCACTTGTTCTGATGCCCTCACTGGGCACCAGTGAATCATGCAGTTCATTAACTAACGGTTCACCACCGCTGCCTGCCGCACCACCGTTCACTGTCGCAGTGTTACTGTTGGCGCTGCTGCCGCCACCGCCGATGCCGGGATCGGGCACCGATCCTGGCAGCAGTGCAGACAAGGACGATACTGCTGCTGCGGTCGCCACCGATGCTGCTGCAGGCAAAGCGCCAGCGGCACCGGTTGTCGGTGTAGTTCGTAACTCATTGCTATTCGTAACTACGCCACCACAGTGCGTCCGATTGCTGTACACCATCAAATCTTGATCATCACCACTACTTGAACTTTTATTCACCAGTCTGCTTGCGGCGTCAATCACGGTGCCGCCGCTACTACTACTTGCACCTCCAGCACCAGCACCACCACCACCACCACCACCGTTCACTAGATAGATCGGGGTAACACCACCGCCCAGTTCACCCAGCCTGACGCCTCGACCGCCGATGCTGTCCGGACCGCCACCGTCCGGATGGTGGTAGGCGTCGTGTCCGTGGCTGTTACTGTTGCTATTGCTGTCCTGCACATCCATCATCATCATCATCGAAGAGCTGCGCTCGTCGGTGGGCGTACTGCCGCTGGTCGGGTTGTTGCCGCTGCCGGAGAAGGGGCCCAAATTAGCCGCGATGTAGGCGCGTAGCTGGATCACCTCCTTTTCTATTTCGTTCCGCGCGTCCTTCGTCTGCTTTAGTTCCTGCTGAAGGAACACGATCGTACCCTGCATACCCTCCACATCTTCGTCCAGCTCTTGCAGAAAATCATCCAGCTCTGTAACGGGTAATTCGGGCAGCAAAAGAAATAGTATTAATCGTACCGCCAAAAACCACGCCAATATGGGATAAGAAAGTCATTTGACGGGAAGAGACATAGTTACATATTGCATTTGAATAAAGCCGGAAATGGAATGATTTCGTACCTAGCTGTGATTTTTTCACCTCCTCGTTGTAGCTCTTCTGCAGCGCAAGCTCACTCTCCAGCTTTGCCAGCCGGCCGTTCGATGTCATTTTGCCCAGCTCTTCGTTTTCCTGGTAGAGCAATCGGCATTTGGCCATCAGTCGCTTGCCGGTGTTCGAGTCCGGCGTAAACTTCCACGCCGACAGCTCGTTCTGTGTTTCCTCCAGCTTCGCCTTGGTCGCCTGCAGTTCCGCTTTAAGCTTCTGAAAGAGTATATTGACCGCGGGATCGAGCAGGGCCGATCGCAGTGCAGCCGGACCGGGCGCCTGGGCCGATTTCAGTTCCGCTATTTGTTTCTACACGAAAGGTAAAAGGTAAAGGCACACTCTCAGCATGGTTGTCAATGGTTACGGGCGTTGCAGCAGCAGCGGGAGGTGAAGCGCTGCTCGAGCAGGCCTACTTACCGAAAAGTCGCGCATTTCCTGCTCCTGTACCGCGACGCGCCGTGCAAGGATGCGTTCCCGGCGCTGAGACTCGCTATACTGTTGTTTAATCTTTGCCTCGGACTCCTTCACCGCCTGCAGCTCCTCTGCAAAGTGGTTGAGAGGGAAGGAAGAAAGATGATGATAGAGTTTGCTTGCTTGAAAATATCGCATGATCACAGGTGCGCAACGGAGAGGACAACCTTTGCATCCTTCTATGACTGCATGACGTAACCTTCAAGCTCCCTTTCCACCCATTCTCCTACGACCAAACTGAAGGAATCTGATAAACCCGGTTCACTGAACCTTACACCGTGTTCTTGTGTTTCTTTTGTTATTTATCTGATTTGTTACCCTTCGTTCATTTCCACTACAATTCATTTTCCGACCAATGGTACGAGCCAAATTTCACCCCCAAAAACAAATGTGCAACATGAGAAAAAATGATACTATTTTTACCATTGTTTGTATTTTGATTTTCATTCCGTTTACTTTCACTAGCATTTCGCTAGCCATCGCACCTTGTTGTCCTTCTTTCGTCCTTTTTTGCTGCATGTTTTGGGTGCGTTTGAGCGCCAGGAAAGGGGCCGGAGCGCGCAAACAACGACGCACACGACGTACCGGCACACAACGGCACCACACACAAATACACAAACAAATTCCATCGGGTCGAGTCAACACACCATCATCATCATCAATATCCAACGGTATTCGCTCTTTACTTCGCTCAATTTTTGTGCGCCAGCGCAATTTAACCTCCTTTTCCCACACGTTGCAATGGTTGTAAGCTTCTTTACAACACAATCCGCGCCCGATGCAAAGAACGGGCGGTCGCTTTTGGGATTAATAATGTTACAAATGGTTGTAAATTTAGTTATTAAACATTTATACATACTGTAACGGAAATCTGAAGAGCAAAATTTAGTAAAATCAGTCCAGTCTTCATCTAATTTGCCAAACAGTACGAAAATGTTCTTCTGCTCCTCTTTGACATTTATAGAGGCTTTCCAAAATCCGACTCTCAGGGCAAAAGTGGTCCCCGAAAGCATTTGAATAGTTTCAATAATAAAAAAAGAAAGGTTTTCCAATTTCCATCAATCTAAGCTGAAGTGACTATGTTAGTTGAAACCCATTCCGTCGCCATATCGGATCTGCTTACCTTCCAGCATTCGGTAGTGATAATCAACGGCGTGTTTGTCGGTCACATCACGCCCACGAAGCGGTATCGTAGTAGCGGTACCTGACAATACAGGTACGTTGGGATTACTGTCACCACCTTCACCGTTCGGCACGACGATGCTGCTGCTGCCGGCGACCATCAAGGAACCACATCCCGACAGAGGTAACGGCTTCGGCCCACCAATATCGCCACCAGTCAGGGAGGCAGGCGATGCTGCCGCCAGTGGCGTAGATGTGCCACCGGTCGAACCGACCTCTACCGAGGCGAAGCTATCCGACGTGGCAGCAGCCGCTCCCTCATCGGCCCCCGGTGGACTGGAGGTGACAATGGCTGCTGCTGCTGCTGCTGCCGCCGGTGCCTTATCCGAATCGCAGCTGCTCGTCGCATCGGTAGCATCGCTGGGACCGACGACCCCGGGAGCAGCATTGCTTCCATCCTGTGCAGCGGGATTGGTTGCGGTACCACCGGCAACCTCTTTGCTGTGGCTAGTGGTAGTAAGAATGGTGGCGTGACTGCTATTGCCTCCTGCTTTGATGGCGGGAAGCGTTGTGGACGCACTGACAATATCCGCCGCCGGTGCTGCTGGTACACTCAGCGTGGCCGTTGCTGCTGTGGGCGGGCCAGTGTTTGTCGGTGCTGGGACTGCCGTGGCTCCTGCCACTACTGTCGCCGATGATGCAGACGAGGCGGTAGCGGTGGCCGCTGCTGACACAACATTTTGCTGGTGATGGTGATGATGATGAAGATGATGATGATGATGGTCTGGGGCAGGCTGGGCGGTCGCAGTGCTGTCTTCAGGGGCACTCATCGCTCAAACCACTTGTAGTGTGATCCTATGCCTGTTTGTTTGTTTATCTGTACGTTTTATGGATCTCGTTTTCAGCTCGTTTCGTTGCAAAATATCTAGTAAAAACACAGCGTACTTCGCAGCCACGTGTACAGGGACTCCGAATAACAAACAGAGGAGTGCTCCTTGCGACTCCAACACTACTGAACAGTTCGTAACCACACCTTTACAATCGAAATTTGCCTTACGAAGGGCCGCTCAAGCCGGCGTCCAGAGCGCAGCTCTTATATGCTTGGGTGTATGAACCCCACCTCGCTTGTTTTACGCTTTACGTTTCAATTTTACTCCCAAAACACAACACTTCCGAACACAAGATGCCAACTTCACCGTCCACCGGAACCGGAAAACACTGTCCTCTCGCGCTACTTCTCGCTCCACCAAACAACCGCTTCAGCGCTACAGACCAATAAACTGTTCGACACGACACAGACACCGTTCTTCTTGCACTTGTAAACCGATTGAATGTTTTCTGAAAGTAAAGAATTGTAGAAGGGAAAAGGGACATTGAGCGAAGATGCGTTATTTGCGCTGATTTCAGGAATATTGAGCTGACATATTTCGCAGTCACTTCATCCATTTGTGTGTATGGATTTCGAATAAACTGTGTCGTTGCGAATTTGGCTTCTCTTCATAAACAGCTACTCGCCGCCCTACAAAACAAAACAACGATTGTACAAACAATAATCGCCAGAAAATAATCCTCACGCATGCCATCGTGGTCCAACAGTGGCGACTTTTTGCATTGCTTCAAGCGTTTTTTTTCGCTGCTTCTTCATGTGTTAATATCTTGATTCTCTTATTATTTTTGTGCTGCCTTTCTCCCTTGCCGTTTGCTTCCACCATTCATGCCCACACAGTCCCCACAACCGCCCCAGCCCCCTTTCCCATGCGCACAGGTGTGTGCGTGTGGCTGTGTGCATGAGTATGCGGAGGAGACCGCTTCGGCACTACGACTCGCTTGCTGGGATGGAGGTGTGTGTTTTTTCTTCTTTCTCTTCTCATTACATTATGTTGCTCCTTGTGCTTGGATCACATTCACACACACACACACACAGCTTCGTTCTAGCGCGCGGGGAGAGGATATATATGCTCGCCGTAATTCGCACTGTCTCTCTTTCTCCCCAGCGCCGAGCACCGCCGTATTTTCATTCGCTTTTGCTGTTTGCCAATGTTTCCCGCCGTTTCCGCTACACACACACCCCCCTTTTCCCCCCTCATTCAAACACCTTCTACGGCGCACACACACGCTCTCTGCCCTACTTCTCGGGAGCACTTTCCATCTACCCTTATCTCCCCACTCTTTCCCCCAGCCTACTACACCGTTTCACGTCCACTAACTGCTGCCCACCTCTGCGCGATCATTGCGCGATGACCGCCTCTGCGTCCCCTGTGGATAAGGATTTTCCTTCTGCTTCCCCGACAACCCCACCCCATTTCGCCCCTACAATGCTGCAATTTCAGTCTTCCATTTCAAGTTGGGGGCATCCACCAGATCTGCGGACCCGTCCGAACGCGGCGGCACACGTAACAACGCCTTCAATGTGAGGCTATATGCTTCGCCTTCCTCCGGTCCTCGCAACAACACTCCCACCGCACACGATGCTTATATGCCCTTCCAAAAAAGGCGGCGGTTCCATTTCCGTACAAATTCTGGCAGTTCATCATTCTCAGCAGATCGGGAAAAAAGGGAAGGGAAGCAGCATATTTAGCATGGGACACACTTGATCCTCTTGCGTGCGCATACACACACGCACACATTCACACAAGCATATCGTTTCACATTCAAACTCTACGCTGCCACACACTCTCTCTCACACACACACATACACAAACACGTACGCGGGCGCGCGCGCACGCACGCACGCACACAAGCACACAAGGCACACGTCGTCGCATCGGGGTAGGCGGCTCGCAAATGCAACTTTTCGTGCCAAATTTTCGCCCCTGTCCGGCAGAGCAGTGGCCGGAAATGGGCGATTTGGGGAAAAAGGAACCACATTCCACCGTTTCGGTCACCAGCGCGAAGGGCGTATGTGGCACCGAAACTACCAACACCAGCGAATCACGGTGTTCCCAATTTCGACGCAGGCAGAGAGCGGCGTTTCAGCGCCACACAGCAGCAGCAAACCACACACACCAGGGGCCAGGCCAACACTTTTTCGACCACTTTTTACCGCCCGCACCGCAGCCCTCCCGCTTGGAAAACATGCACTTGCGGACGCATTTACCTTGCACTGCACGTTGTCAATGTTTTCGGACCGTTTTCGATCGGTTTTCGGGGTGAAAACTTGCACCAAAAATGCTCACCACCAGCCCGAAGCCATAATTCTCGCACACGCTCGCGCACACACAAACACACACGCACGCGGGCACACACTTACGCAGCGAACGAAAAGGGGATATTTCTGTTTTCACCACGCTGCTGTTTGACAGCGAGGAGGGTTATTTCTTTGCCCACACTATGGTCGACGGCAGCGCTGACTGGTGGTCAAAAAACAGTTGTGATGTTGTTGATTCAAACTGATCGTTCGGTGTGTCCGGCGGCGGCATTCGATACCGTAATTGTAGCTAGAAACTAGATTAAAGCTTTGAAGCTGCGCATAAGTGCCTACAACTGCAGACTTAGATTCTTCCTTCGTATTTGTGGAGATGAAAAATGAATAAGCCGCTGATTAATTATTGCTGTTACGTCAAAGGAGAAGAATCACATGGGCTCATTGTAGAAGATTCAGATATTCATTTGAAACCGTTACCATTGATGATTAGTTTCATTTTTGCACATTCATTACTTAATCTCTCTTTAAATTCTCCAAAGATTGCGCCCTAAATCAGTACGCTTCGTTCGCTCACTCTCGTTGAATGCTGATGGAAGGGGCCAAGCATTATCGCCTGTTTACAATGTTTCCATGTTTCGGTTGAATTGTGTATACTTTTGTTTTCCACGATTCGATACATTTAATACGCTTGGATCTATACCGTACGGCATCGTACATCATTTATCAGCGTTTCTAATTGCAGTTTTGTACCATGGAATAAGAGCTAAATAATTCAGCCAACGCAAAGTAGTCCGGAGCAATAACTTCTGCTACTACACCTTGCTGGAATGAGCCCTTTATTCGATTTTTGTTACATTCTCTATACCACTCTCTCTCTCACTCTCTTTCTGTAAATACTATTGTAAAAAAGCAATGAAAAACTGTATTGCCGAAAGATTAAAATGTCCCTTAACCGTCTGAATAATCATTCTCCCTGCCCACCTTCGAATCCAAATCTATCCTCTTTTACATCTTCTTCAGCAATTTCGTTGCCTCCTCTTTGCACTGCTTGTCGTCCTCGTTCAGCACGGCCACGTTGGCCGCCAGCGTCATGAACTCTTTTGCCTTTTCCGCCTGCTTGAGCGCCTGGTACGTTTTGGCTAGCATCAAATGGTTCATCGAGTAAAAGCTGGGCTGCGTGGCTTCGGCCTTCTCGAAGCACTCGAGCGCCTGCTCGTACGTACCGGTCGGCGGCGTCGCAAAGATGGTCGACACGATCTTGCGCTGGTACCAGGGCAGATCCGCTAGCCCGTAGTAAAAGTGGCCAAGGATGTACCAGCTGGTCGGGTCGTTCGGGTTCAGCTCGACCGCACGCTGCATGTGCTGCTTGACCGTTTCCAGCTGCGTCACGCGCTCCTTTATCCCCTCCAGGCTGCTCTTCGCGTCCAGCAAGATGGAGTACCACTTGTGGGCAGCAAAGTCACCGTCGTTTAGCTTGAGGGCTTCCTCCGAGTAGCGGAAAGCTTCCCGCACCAGCTCCTCCTTGCGCGGGCTTGGCGCGGGTTTCGAAAGTGAAAAGGTCACCCGCGCGAGTCGCCACTTAATGTCGTACGTTTCCTGCGCCTAAAAATGGGTCAACCGAGCGGTGCCAGAAGGGGAGGGTATGAAATTATTCAATTAAGCGCCACACCGCATCGTTTCGACTTACCGGATACTTTTGCAGGAGATCGTACGCCTCCTGGAAGTTGTTCTCGTCGAAAAGCTGATCGGCGTGCTGGATGGTCTCGCTCAGGGTCTTCACCGTTTCATCGGCCATTTTGGTGGTTTTGGGTGATTCTTGTTTGCTCTCCTTGGAGGAAAACAGCGACAGAGAGGTCACGAACAGCAAAGGTCGGATGTAAACCGTGGGCTGAAGTAGTGAAAGCAAATCGTTCTGTCAACACTCGCCTTAATGCACTTTTAGAAGCTGCGCTTGGAACAGCCAACACATCACTTTATATGCATGCACTCTCGCATCGACACAAGAATCCACACAATACCCGTGCGGGCGTGTGTGCGTGTTTGTGTTTGCATGCATTATAGAAGAATACCTTTTGTTTGCTGCCCGCCGTATGCAGCCGACGGAGGAAGAAATTCGTATTCTTGTGTCCGATCACCACCTCTTTTGTGATACGCTGCGCGTTGATTAGTAATCGGCCGTACCGCTGAATAATGATGCTGCCTCCGTTTCGTGCAATCATGCTCTGCGATAGCGCAACGCTGTGTTGTTTGACACTTTGAACCCCCGACGACGACGACAACAGCAACACCAGGAACAACACACACAAAAACAGCTGTTGGGCTACAAATTCCGAGCGAAGAAGGGCAGCAAGGCACTATCGTTTCCCTTTCGTTGCGTAAGGTGAACTAAAACTAAACGCACTGCGTTCGATACACGAAACCGATACCGGTTTGGGCTTACGCTACGGATTTTCTCCTAAACTCCGATAAACGTTCCAAGGTCCAAAAAAAGAAAACATAAATAGATGCCTTCCTGCTCTAGGGGCACCCTTCTTATTCACACTCCTTCCAAAACCCTCTCCTTCGTAGAGCAAAACCATAACAATAAATGCCGAGTGCGGGGGCTAAAGCCCCGTCTACACGTACCTCAACTTTGGTCGGACAAACACGGCGATGTTGGACAAACAAAACATTGCTGCATTCTCAGCAGGCATTGTTTCTGCACGTGTTGGAAGAATTCTTGTACTGACGACGCGAGTGACTTAAAATTGATCATAATTCGTAATCATTCAGTTGTATTTTTTTTTACTTTTCATTAGTTTATTAGATAGCGATTAGTTTACTTGATTGTCATTTAAAAATACAAAATATCATCTTTGTGGATTGTGCTAGTGAATATCTTTAGCAGGAGTGTGAAGACCTTAGCCGAACTCGTGGACCTGGGCAGCTAGTATTGGTGAGTGCATTTTGGCGACTGAGTCTTGCTGTTCTTTCCGGGCAGGTTTTCTCCGAGTCTGCAGTTTTGTTGAGCAGGCTGAAAAAGTTAAGAGGAACTAGTTAATGTTTCCTACATACCAAGCATTGTCGAAAGAGTCGGGCCTATCCCGCGCCAGCAACTCATTTCGAGACCCTCACGGACCTGAAGCTGTTCCCCATTCTATCATGGAATCGAAACTTATACCAAACTTAGCCTCAACCTACTAAGAAAGTAGAGTTGATGCATAACCTATCTCATTCCATTGAGATCTAAAACTGATCCAAAACCTGTGAACAGCGTGAACAAATCCAAGAACTGAACAGTGAAGGAACGAAACGTAAACACTAACAAACAGAAAGATATTCACTGTACAAAGCCCCAGTAGTACCTGTTTTCGGAATTATACTGCCGGAACTCGAGTATCCGCACGGGCAGTGGGTAAGGTATGCGGTTTTGATGGCTCCAGCGAAACCGTTTCGTTCCATCTGGCCCACCGGTCCCCAAACGACATCCAGCCGGATAGCGGCGTAGTATCAGCGGTGGAAATTCCGTCCCATCGTCCGACCCGTCCAGCTTAGAGAGGCGAATCTTCTGGATCACGTAATGGACGGTTGTCTTCCACCAGACGCGAGCCCGTACAATCGACACTGTTGAAGACCGATCGTCCGACAGGACGCTCAGGTTGTTTTCACTCCGGTTCGCATACTTCGGGCACCATTCACGGTAGGCATCGAAGAACATAAACTTGTGCTCAACGGACGACATCCGGTGATGGTGAGCACGCTTCAACGATGCCTGGGTCGGTGTATTGAGACGGGTGATGAGGGAATCCATATTACTTCCACGGCGCTTCAGCCGCTTCTTGCGATTGTGTAGATCGTGTGCGTCCTGTTCCTCCGACTTGCGATCGGTACGTTTCGTCACCTTTACGTTAAAGCGTGGCTCATTGTTAGCATCACCGAATATGCCGCGCAGCTCCGCTATTTTGATGAGATACTTCGAATCGAGCCGTATTACTTCCTTGCGCTTAATGAGCGACAGATACACTCCGCACTCCTTAAAGTCGAGACAGTTGTCCCTTTGAGGACAGAAGTCGGGCAGCTCTACCACCTCGAATTGATCCGTCGGTGGTACGTTGACCTCCTCTTCGGAGTTTTTGCGTGTGCTCGCTCCATCTGCGCCACCCTCGGTTCCATCGCGTTCTCCGCCCTCGGAAACTTCGGCATTCTTGGCCCGTGCTGCTGCTTCTTGCTGTCTTCCCAGCAGCCGGTTAACTAGCGTGTTTCCTGCCGCTTCGGCGAGTGCGGCCATCTCCCGCTCCTTCATCGCCTTATAGTGCACGTCGAACGCCTTCTGGTTGGTGTACTCGACTGCCCGCTGCACCATGGTATCGTTCTCCGTCTCCACGATCGAGTGCGTTTGGTAGAGTATGAACTGTACCTGCGGTCGTGACATGGCCAGCTTCAGCGTTTCGCGTTGCTTTTCGAGCAGCTTCGAAACCCGCTGCCGGCTATCGTCCGTCATTTCCGACTCGGACAACATTTCCAACATCGAAAGATCGCCGCCACGGCTACAGATCAGATCAATCGGATCACTGACGGCACTGTACGAGCTGGGTGGGTTCGCCAGGATGCCCACCACCTTATCCACTATCGGTGAACCGTGCGGGATATCGGCGAATGGTTCGGCGAACAGCTTCACGTTGGTCACGCCCAGCTCGGCCATATACTCGCGATACTCGGCCAGCTTGCTGCCACAACCGAAGGCCACAAAGTTGCGCACACGATTACAGTTCGCCAGCAGGGACGCCAGGTAGGCAGTGGACCGTGGCGAAGCTATGTGCGTCTGCAGTACGTCACCCTGCACCTCGAAGTAGTCCAGCAGATTGGAGAACACGGTCGGACCGATGGTAAACGAACGATCCTGTATGATGAACTGATGATCGACGAATATTTGCGATTGCACAAATTTCGACCGATCCTCCGGGTAGATGAAGAGCACCTGCGGACAGAGCCGGTCCCACTTGTAGCGATTGAGCGTGAGCGGAATGTAGCCCGTCTTTTCCCGCGGGCTAAACAGATTGAGCAAACTCTGAAAGCTTGCCGTTGCAGGCGGCTCGATCAGTTCGAAGCCAAGCTGCTTCAGGATTTCGTTCGCTTCCTGTTTCGTGCGGATGCGAAACGTGTTGATCCAGCCGGTTATGATGGGATTGGAGACTACGACCGCAACCTTGTTGTCCTGTAGGTGCAGTGGTAGCAGACATTGCATGTTGTACGCACTGTTCTGGATGCGGATGCGTGTAAGAGCGGCCGCAATTTTGACACTATTCAACTCAAGACATCGTTCAATTTCTACAATTTAACAGAAAGCAACAGTAATTCGAGGGGTAAGCATATGTTTTACGTATCGAACAATTGGCTCTACTTACCCAGCAAGTGTGCCTCATGAAACAGTTGATCCTTCTGTGGCACCGTATCCGGTTCGCGTTTTACAAACTTCCGCAAATACATATCGTACAGCAGCAACCATACGCGGGTCGTTTCGTGGGCAAGCTGCGAGGGAAGAAAGTCGAAGCAGAAACCATCGATAGTATAGTGGCAACCTTGAAAACTAGACAAAAGATCAATGGTACGATTTATGTTGCTAGCATTTGATTGCCTACTTACCATCGGGTAGCTTTCGTAAAAGCCAATATTTCGCAGTGCCTGTTGAAGCACCAGCTTGACTGCAAAAAAGCGAAAATATGGTAAAAAAGAGCAAAAACTGGACTGTACTCCCCCTCGGTGCTACCACTATTTAAATTGGCCCTACGGTTCAACGCATTTCCAAACACACCCTCCATCGAACGACGGGAACTGAAGCCGGGTCATAAATTTTATGTCACATATTCTTATTGCTTTCCAATAACGGTCCCCAATCATGCATCGCTTCCAATTGGTTTCGTTTCTTACTAGAAAGTTCCAGTTTTCTTAGGTCAGGGCAATGCAGATGATAGTTTCCAAACACAGACCCGTAACAAGAACACAAGAACACAGTGCAACTATGATAACGGAATTGGTCCCAGACACGTGATGCTTTGGACAAGAATTCATGGGGCCGCCGAATGGGGGGGGGGGGGGGGAGAAGGAAATTACTTTTCTACCAAACGAAGCAAACATGCAAACGATGGAAAATCCACCAAACAAAACCAAAACTCGCTCGCTATTTCGTGACATCTTTATAGCCGGCTGCTACCAGGTGGCAATGTAAAGAATTGTTGATGAGGCACGCCCTGGCTTAGCGAGGGCCCGGAGTGTTTATCAGCAATTTTACGGCCACCACGAACGCCACTTCTGCTGCGAAACAGCGCGAAAACGAGCCACGTTTTTTGCCAATTCACTTCACGCCGCTTATCGCAGGATCTTAGTAGGCGCTCGTGGTTTTGGTAGCAACAAGTAAGAGCACCACACACCTGGCCGTTTTCATCAATATCGATATTTTCGGAATACATTGGAGCAACTGTATACACCCAGAAGAAGGAAGTCCTTCCTCTTAGTAACTAAACAGGGAATAATACCTACACCGATAGACGTCGTAAATCATGGAGTACACTTTGCGCATCTCGTACTCGTCGTCGAACTGTACCGGCAGCGGTGGTTGGTGCAGCAACTTGCCCGCCCGCACGATGTCCTCCAGCCGCCACTGGTTGTAGGCGGCAATGTCGCAGAAGTCGATCGGATTGTCCAGAATGCAGAGCCGCCGCCGTCGTCGGAAGGAAGGCGTGGACGAGTCGCCGGAAGCCGGCGAAGTCATCGGCGATACCACCTCATCGATGGATTTGGCCTTCACCTCCCAGTAGGTGTGGTCGACCTTCTCCAGGGAGCTCTTCAGCTGGCTGCACGCGGTTGAAGAATGAAGTACTTATAGTTTCTGAAAGGCAATTACCGTGCGTGCAGTGAAAACTGGGGAGCGCTGGTGTGAGTGTGAATCGTGACAGTTGAGCAAAACGTTCCGCGTTTGACCTGGATACGGTTCCGCACCGCAATGCGACTGCTGAGTTCCCGTGGGAAGGGCACAGCCTGCTTGTGGCGGGAAACCGAGCTTTGAAGAATCAATCAACCCGGGTCAGGGTGGGGGTGGGGGTAGCGCATGCAAAAAGTAGACTATTTATTTGACGAACCGCAAAAGGGGGGGGGAGGGGGTCCTCGCCACCTCGCGCGAGTTTCTCTTCGTTGCGGAAGTTCTTTTCGTTCCTCAGGGGAGAAAAACGCGTGATCGCTTTGTGCAATGTGTCGCGTGCAACAAAGTGTGTGTGTGTGTGTGTGTGTGTGTGTGTGTGTGTGTGTGTGTGTGTGTGTGTGTGTGTGTGTGTGTGTGTGTGTGTGTGTGTGTGTGTGTGTGTGTGTGTGTGTGTGTGTGTGTGTCTGTGTGTGTGTGCAGCTCGGGCAGGGCATGGCAGTAGGTCAGAAACAGTTGCACTTGTCGTTACTATTCAATTCCATCACTGTTCACTGTCATACTACCGCCACTCGCACCGATACTGTCCTTGATCTATTGCACTATTTTTGTGAGCGAACAGGTCAAGTGCGTGTTGTGTGTATCCTTTTTTCCCCCAAAGCAACAACTCACATGCCTTGCTCCGTGGCCGCATTGATCTTCTTCTGCTGCTCAAGCAGGCGGAAGTACTGCTTCAGCTGCCATTCGAACTCACTCGGCAGCTGTAACGGTACGCGATCGCTTGCCGTGATCGTATGTCCAAAGGCGGTGATGGGTTTCGTCCTACACAGCAGCTCCTCCAGCACGAGTATCTCGCGCAATATCTCCGGATAGACGGAGAATATATCCGCTCGGCTAACGTAAAACAGATGATTGGATACCATCTTTGACACAACCACCGGATCGGTGAGCATTGAGCGCCACGGCACCCAGGACACAGGACCGCGAGCTTCCGACGACGACCAGCGACTGTCGTCTGGCAGGAAATGTTGGCCGCTTCCTTGTTCGCCCAATGCAGGCTCGTCAGTAACGACGCACGAACGTCGTAAATACAGCCACACAGGTGAGAGACCGTATCGGGTTGGGGTGGCGCGCATAGTCTTCGCTCGTTCGCGAGGGAAGGCGCTCGTTTGAAAGAGCGAATGCACGTGGTCACGAACTTGTTACGGGACAACAAGCAAGGCAAGTTGTTTTGCACTTTAAGCACGGTACAGAGTGTGCCCTACATTTGGCAATATGCTCAAGCGAAACTACTGTGAATTCGTTACTCATGGCAAATGTCACCGAGTTTACTTGCAGCAACTATTTTCTGCCCTTAAATCCTTAAAAAGGCCATTCACATGGGAACACTTACACTGAGCGCTGTGGGAAGCAAAAGTGAAGCGAAAACGATAAAACATCGCGTACACAAAAGTTTATCGCCTGTTAAGTTTGCCAGCCCGTCGCCCTGTGCGTTGTGCGGCTTTTGCTTACGTTTCGTGTGTGAACCGTACACAGGACTCTGGAACGGACCACACGCCGACCCACAAAATGACGCGCCTTTACAAGGTGCATAAATTATGTTCGCCACTTGGCTGCCGCCAGACGCGTCACGCAAAGACAAAACTTGGCAGCTAACAGCGCTGTGCGCTGTGTAGGGTGGGAGCGTTTGGAACCGCAAGCGGAACGAACAAGTTTCAACAACACTCTCGAACTCAAACACATAGCTCAACTCGCATGTGAACTCCCGGCTCTATGCCGTTCGGGGTAAATGGGATTTTCCAACGGTGATAATGATCGAAACGATTTAGTTACGACCGGAATGGAATGGAATGGTGAAGAGCATCCAGCGTTTACCCGCCACTCCTGTGGTGTTAAGCTGTTGAGTTTGGGGCTCATTTACTTACCTCGTTGTGTGCGCGAATGCTACCAATCCCAACGCGAAGACTCTGAAGACGTTTTTGCTTCTTAAAGAAGTGGCTTTATTTTTTTTACCGTATTGGTTGATATCAGATCCCTAATTAATTCCGTTGCAAAACTAACAAACCGAAAGACCTTCCTGGAAAGCAACGCGCAACGGCAACACGACCGCCCGCGTAGAGTATTGGTACAAAAATCAAACGTACACATTTGATGGACACATAAATACAGGTGACAAAACAAATATGAACAATATAAAAACAATTTTTCTACTGCACACCACAGCATCAAACACAATGTCCTCTGGCAGCTGGCATGATTGGCGGCATCAGGTGGAAAACATGACGCAGCGTCATTTCAATTTTGCTTGGTGTCGTCTTCCTCGTTGAGTTGAACGAGAACACGATTGAACGAAGTGATGGACTGACTTGTTGAGCATTGCTTGGCCACATACACACACAGGCGTGTGCAGTTCTACAGCATCCCGAAGCCTTTTGAATAGTTGATCGCTTTCAGCAGTCGTTCCTCGAGCTTTTCCTTGGAATTGTACTCGGGAAGTAGCAGCACATTGAAGCAGGTATGACTCGTCGGCAATCGATCGCTGTCGGGACCGTTGCGCGCTACCACTAGCTTCAATCGACTAAGACCACCGACGGGAACACGATCGGAGCCTAGATGTTTACAGAAAATGAAACGCGTCAGCTTCATTCGACACCGGCTTTGCGTAAACGTTCAAGGTACGTTACTTACCCGTGGTGAATTGAAGCAACTTTCTTTTTACCTCCATCGACAGCCCGTGCACAATCGACCAAAAGTCCTTGATCGTTTGTGACTCGGCAGTGAAGCCGCCCTCGTACTCGGTCGACTGCTCGAGCTCGTCGAAATCAAACTCCTTGCTGCCACACACAATCAGCTCCACTTCCTCCGGGCGGAACAGCAGATGGAGCGGGCTTTCGTCCGTCACCATCTGGAAACCCCTGCGGAACGCGTTGAACTGCTTCTCGACGCTCTTGTTCAGCATAAAGTCACTGTACAGTTCGACAAAGTCTTGCTTGTTTTCCTGCGTAACGAATATCTTGTCACCGTCCGGTTTCAGTTCGTGCTCGAGCAGGTTCCCAAACACATCCCGGTAGCCGATTTTGAACGTTTGCATAAATACCTCCTCCATGTCGTTTTCGGTATAGTCGAGCAGCGATTTTAAGCTATTGAACAGTACCTATCGAGAGACAGATAGAGAGAGGGAGCCTAATTAGTATGAGAAGCCTTTAAACGAAGCGAAAAGAAAACCTACCGGATTTAAATCCTTCAGATCGAGAAATGAGCCCTTCATGCCCATCAGCTTGCGATAGACCACCATGGGGAAGTTGACCGCAAGGATGATATTGTTGTAAATTGCCAGCCCGAGCACGATACCGATGAGCGTGAACTGGGCCTCGTTTTCGAACGAGATCGAGTTAAACCACACCGTGTTGGAGTCCTCGTTCGTCACGAACATGCCATAGTCGGGGTTGAAGATCTCCTCGATGATCAGCTGAAAGAACTCCTTCGAAACGCCGCCCTCGTCGATGCCCTGCTCGCCGGTAAACTCCACCACCAGCTGCTTCTTGAGGTCCTTCGGGTTAGACATGGCAATGATCTCCAGCTCGACCAGCGCATCGTCGATGATATGGTCCCGGCGAATCTTCAGATTGAGGTAAGGGTTCACTGCCTGCAGTGCGCTACTGTTCTGGCGCAGTTGCTGCTGCTGCTGCAGGAAGCTGAGTCGCCGCTCGGAGTACATACGAATGCGCGAGTCGTAGTAGAGCGCAAGCGTTTTCGTCGTCGGCGTTAGGATGAACGCGTACTGCATGAAACTGAAGATGGTCGATGGATCCGTCCCGATCAGCGACAGCGCACCGTTTACGGCCGACGCGATGCTCTTGTACTCGAGATAGTCGTGATCCATTTCGACCACATCGCACAGCAGCTCGTTGTAGAACTCTTCGTATGGCACCAGCGGCTTCCGGCAGTCGAGCGGATTTACGTCCAGCTCCGTTATGAACGGGTCTTCTACCTTTTTCTGGCGCGACCGCACCTCCGCATCGGCTGGCCGCACATCGTCGTCCTCGGGGATGAGCGAAAGGTAGGATGGCAGCGACGTGTCCCGTAAGTCCAACTCACGATAGTGCTTTGGTTCTAGCTCTCCCGCCAGTATGTTGGCATAGTAAACCAGCTGTTACGGAGGGGGTTTTGGGACAGAACAGAACATAAATTAGTACAACAGCGCGACACTACGGCTCCATTACAACACACCTTCATTGCCTTGGTGGCATTGCAGACGACTTTGTTGTCGTGTATCCGGATGCCTCGGAAGGAGTGCATCGAAAGCGTCGAAACGGTGATCAGCTGCTGAAGCTGTTGCAGCAGCGGATGGATGCTGTCCTTGCAGTGTTCCGCCCAGATGCGCACCAACCGGCACTGAGCCCAGACGGGCAGTCGCGTTACCGCTGCACAGATGCGGGGGAACGATCCCTCGAGGCAATCGGCCGACCCGACCAGCAGCGTTTCGAACGCAATCACGAACACGGTCACTAGCGATTCCAGCTCGTCATTCGAGGTAAGCCCAACGCGCAGATCTCTCGAGAGCGATTTCCCGAGCAGCTCGAGCGCATTATTGATCGGACCGAACACGGCCGGACGGGCGGCGTACAGTGCCTTCATCGAACGCCTGAGCGACTCCACATCGACCGTGGTGTGGGCGGGGTCTGGTACATCCGGCACCGATTCTACCGGCGCTTTGCTATCCTCGTCCTTGTCCAGGTCACCTTCGAGCGAACGCAGATCTTCCTTCTTCATGTTGCGCAAATCGCCGGCCGGGGCCCTCGCCAGCATCTTCTCAATGCTGGACGCAGCCGGACAGAACTGGAAGCTAGCCGCTAGGCCACGGTAGGAGGAAAACACGGCGCCCAACTTTCGGATGAGCGGAGCGTCCGATCCCTCCCGGATGCATCTTTCGGTCAGCTCTTTCAGCATGGCCTCATCCAGATACTGCACCTCTTCCGTCGCTTGGGTTTTGGTTTTGGCGCCACTGCCACTACTACTGCCGACGTTATTGTTTCTACTATTGGCCGCTGGTAGTGTACCGACCGCGGCAAGAGGTTCCAAATGGTTCTGCGCAGTGTTGTGGCTGGTGTTACTACTGCTACTACTGCTACTACTACTAGGCTTTCTAGGCTCGGCAGTGGAACCCGTTGTCTTCGTGCTGCTGTCGTCCTCCTCCATCGAGTCCAAATCAAGCGCTGAGCTGATGGGCGAGAAAGGGATCAATTATGCATCAACATTGCAAGCATCCCGTGCACATCGTCGTGAAAGAAGCATACTTAAAGCATAATTTTAGCAAAAGAAGCAACACGCAGGCGTTCAACTTACTTGTCGTAGGCCACATCCATTTTCTCTACCTCTTTGTTCTCTTTGCTGCACTCCCTCCAGCGTGCGTTGGACCGATCCGCATCTGCACTGGACGGTTCGTTTGATCCTTGAGCAACGGAGGGGGAACACGTGGACGTACTGCCGCTACTGCCAGTCGCATGGTGGTGTTCGTCCGTTTTCGCCAGCTTCGAGGGCTGCGTTTCCGAGCACAGGGCGGCCTCCTGCGAGAACAGCTGGATAGCCCGGGCGGCGGCCGCATTCGGTGTCAGCCGCTCGACCTTCCCACTTGAGGCACAGTTTTTGTTGCAACATTTCGGATTGCCGCAGCCTTGCATCAGCTGGTAGAAGTATCGTTCGATGAGCTTTTTCGTGGACACACGTTTCAGTTCCTGCTCTTCGCTCGTCAGCGCGGAAGCTGACCGACCCGCAGTGCCTCGCAGCCGGCCGGAAGAGGAGGCGGAAGAGGACGGCACCGTGCCGTTGTTCGGTTGTTTGTTCGATTGTTTGCTGTCATCCTTTTCAAACGAGCGGCTGCCGGAAGATGACGATTCCTCATCGATTCTGTAACGATTGTTAGGTGGCAGAGGCGTACAGAGGATACTCTTTTCCCGGCTATGGGGGCCTTCACCGTGCTGCAGTTTCGCTCTAAAGAATCCTCTATCTGTCCGCAATTCTATCTAAAGATTGGCAGGAAATTTGATGCGTACGCAAAGGCAAGAAGCGCAAGCAAGCAATTGAAGCAATCCTGGCTACGCAAGAGCCAAAACTTGTTGCTCACCTGTAAGCGTACCCACTTGGTTCACTCTTTAAAACAAACACCTTCTCTGGAGAAGTGTGCCGCTAATTGTAAAATGAATCTTGCGCGATACATGCACCAAAACCCCTAGATCTCCCTGGCTTGTTTTCAAAACAAAGAACAACCTTTACGCGACTGCTCTGGTCTGTAACCTTCGCTACGTGCACTGACACGGTGAGTGGGCACATTCTGCTGGTAATAAATTCTATCAAAAGCGGAAGATGGTCGGCAGCGAACGGAAGATTCTGCAGCGGTTGGCCAGTGGTGGCCGTGGTAGTGGTGTGGTGGTGGTGGTGCACCGATAAGTGTCTCTGTGCGGTGAAATATGCATCGCCTACCTGGACTCGTCGTCCGACTGGGATTTGCTGTGCGCGTTGTTCATAAGAAAACGGGCGGATGTCCAGCGTTGATCTCAGCTTTCCACACCTGGCGGCGTTCGTGGAGGGGCGTTCAGCGAACCTACGGTAACACGAAATCCCTTGCACTGCATGCAGCAGATGCAGCTTACCCACTTGCACAAACACACACAGGGAGCTCCCGACGAACGCGTGCAAAAATGCTTTGTCCGGTCCTGCCGACTGTAGGAAAACAAAGCGCGCCTTATTCACAATCGTGCCTCAAGCAAGAAGAAGATGACTTTGATGCGGAAAGAGAGACAGCGCGACCGCTTTCCCCGGAGCCAGGAGCAAAGGAAAAACACCGATTTGGAAAAGTGTAAAAAATTCAGGACTTTGACGCGTTCGTATTGTTATTTAGTCCTTTTCGAATTGAGTACGATTTGCAGTCTACAAAAGCTGTCAAATCCGCAACTGCTGTGATAGCGGCGTTGACAGCAGTGCTGCCATATCCAAACGTGGCGATGTGCTTTGAAATTTGAAATGCATTGTTCGCTTTCGCTCGTGCAACAATTAATTTATTTGCTGGACTGTAGTGTAAGATTAAAATTATAAAGTAAAAATGGTGTTACAATAGCTAAGCATTCTTCGAATGGGCCAAACGCTTCTACACCACAGCCGTCGGAACGGTGAGAAAGTGTACGGAGTTGGAAACGCACAGATTTTCCGATTTATGGTTTTTGTTCAAACCGCCAAACACGATCAGCTCTCCGTTGCCGTTGATCATCGTGGAGAAGGTGTAGTGGTCCGGTGCACCCGCTATTAGCCCGCTGTTCTTCGACTCCTGCCATTCGATGCACGGTTCTGCGCCACCCGTCGGCAGCAGATTGGACACATCGCACACGAATATTGCCAGACCATTCCGCTTGACACGTTTCGGTGTGACCGGGTCCGGCGAACCACCGGTGCTGTTAATTGACCTGTCCGCATTGTTCACTTCCCTGATGCCGTGCCTTTGTTGCTGTTGCTGCTGCTGCTGCTGCTGTTCGGCTTCCTTGGCTCGCCGCATGGCCGATATTTTGTCTTCCAATTTCCGCAACAGCTCCAGCTTTCTCTCGTGCGAAAATGAAGCGTTCGAAGCGTGGTTCGAAGAGTCGACACTGAACGCAACCATCGCCATGTGATTTTGCTCCAAATTTTGCTGATTGAAGCGTTTCGGCAGGTGGTCGTCTTCGGACGATTGGCGACTAAAGGCGCTCCTTATAATGGGCATGGAGCGTGACGGTGGTCCAGACGCGGTACTGCTTGGAGTTCGTAGCCCGGATGGACCAGGTCGCGCCTCAACAACCGGAACACCACTGTTCACTGTGGATGGCGGTTTGGATGGACCGGGGCCGGACGATGGGTTGCTCTCTTTGGGCGACACTCCTTGTGATGGTCCTGGCAGGGTGGGTTGCATCGGTGCTGGCGGAGGTGGCGGCAAATTCGCCCTAGGAGGAATGTTTGGTTCTCCGGCCTGCATCGGTCCCTGGGGCGCCGCACCTATTCGGTTGCGCAGCTGTTCTGCGGTTGGCCGTGTCCGACCCATGGGCGGGACGCGATTCGGACGGATGATTTGGAAATCGTTCGGTGACGTCGGTCCGAGCACAATCACCTTCGAACCGACGTTGCAGGCCGGATAGCACCAGTTATGTGTGACGATGCTTTTCTTGTTCTTGATCTGCACCCGCTTCCACACCCACGTGTCGCGCTGCATGTCCAGCAGCCATGCATCGTTGAAGACGCGATTCACGCCTCCGGTTCCGCCCAGCACCAGAATGTGATCCTCCCCGATCGCCATCTGGAACTGGCCGTAACGAGGCGCCGGCTTAAGGTCGGAAACGGCGGGCTTTTTCCACACCAGTCGCTCGAGATCCAGCACCCATATGTCGTTGGAGGTTCGCAAATTTTCCATATTCTTCTGGTAGCCACCGAACAGAATCATCTTGTTGCGGTGCACTGAGGCCGAGTGGCCCGTCATCGGCGGTGGCCCGTACGCCTGGTTGTGGATGGTCCAACGGTTTTCCGCTATGTTGTACACGTGCAGCTCGTCGATCAGGGTGCACATGTGGAAGGGCGTGTACGCATGCTGCCAACCCCCGAACAGTATCAGCAGATCGTTGTGGCAGACGAGCGAGGCGCCCGCCTTCGGGGACGGATACGTTCCCATCGATATCGGTCGGATCCATTCGCGCCGCGACAGGTCAAACCTCCAGAGATCGTTGAAGGTGGTATCGCACGACGAGGCACCACCGAACACGTACATCGAGTTCCGATGCAGCGAGCTGGCATGGGCGAATCGGGCCGCAATGCGGGGCGTCGATTCTTGCAAAATTTCCTTCCAGCAAAGGTTGAAATCGATCAGCCCTTTCTGCAGGTTGGACTTCTTTCGGGCTCTCACATCTGCAAATACATACAAAACCGTGCGCCGTGAAACTGGCCGCTAAGGGATAAGGATAAGATGCTAGCTTACTTGTGGCTAGGAGATTCCATCGTTTGCATACTGCGGCGCAGTGCTCCAAGGGTTCGTAGGGCGGAAGCAAGCTAAAGATAAACTCAAGGATTTCGTTGGGCAAACTGTTGATGCTGGCAGCCATGGTGGGTGCAAAGATAGTGGTGAACTTTCGAACAGGATGCCTTCCTTCGCCCGGGAACTGAAGAGATCGCACCGAAGATATCGCTGCAAGCAACCTACAACTACAACTTTTTTTAATCAATTTGTGAGCATTTTTACTCTACACTGGGCCGTGGTAGCTTTGCTTTGTTGTGTAGTTTGTTTTTTCCTCTGATGACACTTTTGACATTTATCATCTGTTTTTCCACCCAGTGAAAATGGGGAATGAATAGCAAGAGGAAACCAAATTAATTTTACATCACTCAATTTGGGGAAGAAAAAAAAACGAACACCATTCGATTTGCGAGGATAATTCTCGAAATAAAATTGCCAGTTTTAGTTTAAAATACAATAACTTAAATCCAACTCTGCCACGACATGGCCACGAACGCACCCTTTGTGCAGACTGACAACATTTTTTTTACAAGCACAAGTACGCCAAACAATCAATCGGAGGAAAGGAGGCTACAAATCCTGAAAGAATAAGGCCAGCTACGAATAACCACACTCCAAACATGTACAGCAAAAGTGTAGACCAAATCACGATCCTGCACGGAGACCGAACAAAGTAAGACACGCGGCGCAAAAGCGATTAAAAAGCATTATCCTACTAATGGCATCATCCCGGTGCTTTCCCACACGGCGCAACCCGGCCGTCCTGTTTGGTGTAGATTGAAAGATCTGCTACGGTTGCGGCTCATCGAGTGCGGCTGGAACGACCAGGTGCGATACCTCTGCCGGCAAGCGATAGCGGAAAACGGCCAGACGAACGTGGATGCCGTCGTGCAGGTTGTGACGCCGGAAGCCCGCACGCTCATTCCCGATGTGGTAAAAAGGGAGCTGCTGCAGAAAATTCGAATGAGTCTGCTGCAACAAGAGCGACTTGACGTGTCGATTTCCTCGCGATAATAATAGGCGACATAGTTTAAGCATAGACTGGTAAATAAAGAAATTATTGTCGACAATTGAAGGGAGAAGGCGTCTCGGCGTGTTGCCTTTTTTATGGCTGCTCGTGAACCTGGCGTTTCCCTCGCTAGCGACGTTTTTTTTTGTAAGTAGTGGTGGCGGTTTTTGACGTTTTAAGGGATGGCCGCCTTGCCCCCGGGGGAGGTGGTATTTGTTTTGAATGAGCAAGACAGACGTCTATTGAGCGCGGCAGCAAGGCATCCACTGCGCATTCACAGACCGACGACGACGGCGACGACGTTTTATCAATGAAATAGTGCTTATTTCGGCGAAAACATTGTTTCGTCTGCATCGTCCGAGTGTACAGCAGGCGTTGGCAACATGGTCGCGAGGGCGTAATTGTCGATCGTCGATCGCCATGGCGAAGAAGGAAACGATTCGCGAGCGACAGGAAAACGAACTAGAAGTAATAAAGGTAAGCGGGCAGTCGCGGGGGGGTGTGAAAAATGATAGAAAAGATGCGTTTCAACAACCGGCAACAACCGGTGGTCAACACGGTGTTACCATATGGATGGGCGCATGAAGAATATAGCTGACGTTGCCAACTCATCTGCGCGCTCGCGGTGGCGTGTTTTGCTCCTTCCCACACACAGTCCATCTTTCACGATGAAGTTGAAGATTTGCGACCCAGGACGGGAAAGTGGAAGCCGCTGGAGCTGCGTTTGCATCTTACACCGCAAAGAGGATCCGCTAAGGAGGCTTACGTGAAGGCGGATCTGTACGTGACCTGCTCGCCAAAGTATCCAAAGTGGTGCGTAAAAGCGATCATGCCGTGAGCGTATTCCGCAAGCATTTACGTTTACGTTTACAACTTCTCCTTTCGCAGCCCACCGAAACTAGAGCTAAAGCATGCCGTCGGCCTGTCGGACAGCCTGGTGCGCGAGCTGACGGAGAAGCTGGAACAGTTGGCGGACGAGCTGAAGGGTGAGGTGATGATTTTCGAACTGGCAAACACTGTGCAAGCCTTTCTGCACCAGCACAATGTACCGCCGAAGGGTAGCTTCTACGATGAGATGCTGGCCAACCAGCAGAAGCAAGCCCTCGCGCGCCAGAACACGCTCCAGGCCGAGGAAACGCTCAAGCGCCAGGCCATACAGGACGAGCTGCAGCGGCGCAAGAAGGAGCTCGAGCGTACGAGGCGCGAATCTCGCCACAGTACGAACGAGTCGAGCCCAATGCACCGTTTGCACTCCAGCTCCTCGACCGAGAACAGTGACGGGGCGTACTGTCTCGAGCATAGGCGCAGCGAGGTGCTGTACTTCCGCGACGGCCGCAAGGTGCTGCGCGGATCCTGTTTGGGCCATTCGCAGCGTGGCTGTATTGCGTACGCCGGAATCGATCAGCAAACCGGTGAGCTGGTCTACTTGACCGAGTGGACGCTGTACTACGACGGGGAGTGCTCGGCCGAAAGCCGAACAATCCGCGGTCGGCCGGTGGAAACGGTGGTGGGGGAAATGGAGCGCCTGGCCGATAGCTTGATCCCGCTTAAGCACAAGCATCTGATCGCGTACGAAGGCGTGCTGTGCCGGATGGGCAAGGAAGCGCTCACGCTGTTCGTGGTGCAGGAGTTTATCCTGGGCACGAGTTTGTTCAGCATTTCCGGCTCGCTGGGCTGGAGTGTGGAAGGCGCAAGCATGGTGGCCAAGGGCACGCTGGAAGCACTAATCCACCTCCACAACAACGGTGTTTCGCACGATAATCTATCCGATTCGACCGTGTTCATGGATAATGCCGGAATGGTACGCGTGGCCGACTTTCGGTTGATACCGTACATACAAGAGCTGAGCGATAGTCAGCACTTATTGCATCAGTCACTGCGCAGTCCCGACCTACCGTCACTGGGTGGGCTGATCGAGGCACTGCTTGCGCCACACTCCGAGATGAAAGATTTCGTCGAAAGATGCAAATCGGAACGTACAATCTCCGCCACCGAGCTGCTCGATCATCCGTTTTTGCGCTCCACATTGCTGCTACACACCGACCACGTGGCAATGGGTCAGCAGCAACTAACGGCGGCTGCACTGCAAAAAGCACTGCCAGCTCCGACGACAGTTGGCCAGCGGTCGGAAAACGGCCAACAGCAGCAGCAGCAGCAACTCGTTCCCTACATGCCGCTGGTGATGAACGGCTCAGGCACCGGGCAGGAAAAGTCCCGCATTCAGACCGAGTTTGAGCTGCTGTCGTACCTTGGGAAGGGTGCGTACGGGGACGTGCTCAAGGTGCGCAACAAGCTCGACAACCGCGAGTACGCGATCAAGCGCATACGGCTGCCGGCGCGAAGCAAACAGTTCTACAAGAAGATGACCCGCGAGGTGGAGCTGCTGTCCCGCTTGAACCATGAAAATGTCGTGCGCTACTACAACAGCTGGGTGGAGGCAACGAGCACCGCGGAAATGCTAGCCGCCACCAATACGGAGGGTGAAATGGCTGGCGGGGGCACACTGAGCAGTTGCGATTGGTCCGTTGCAAGTCGCCCCAAGCGAAGAGCCTCCCGGGTACGTCGAACAACTGCCACGGCGGCGGCGGACTTGGTGAAGAAAGGCATCGAAGATAAGAATATCGATTGTTTCGTGGACTTTTTGCCTAACGATACGAGCAGTGAGGAGGACGAGGATGATGAGGATGATGACGAAACGAATGATCTCGACGAGGATAGTAGTAGTAGCAGTAGCGATGAAAGCAGTGGCTCCATTAACAACCACCGCAAGCTGAACGAAGAGAGCTTTAACGATAGTTCGGGTGGGATCGAGTTCGTAGGATCGAACGGGGAAGCGCCATCGTACAACAGCTACGGCGAAGCGGGATCGGCAGTGGAAAATGGTGGGGGCAAGAAGGCTGCGACGACTCCTGCACCGCCCGAAGTGCTGTACATGTACATCCAGATGGAGTTCTGCGAGAAGAGCACGCTGCGGACGGCGATCGATGCTGGGCTGTACCAGGATATCGATCGCGTGTGGCGACTGTTCCGGGAGATCGTGGAAGGGCTCAGCCACATCCATCAGCAGGGCATGATTCACCGCGACCTGAAGCCGGTCAACATTTTCCTCGATTCGCGGGACCAGGTAAAGATCGGCGATTTCGGTCTAGCGACGACGAGCATTCTGGCGCTGCAGAATCAAGGCCATCAAAACGGTATGTCTCTGCGGGAAAGGAAAGTAAACGATGCGGCTGATTTGGCTAACTTGGCTATGTTTTCTTGTTGTTTTTTTCCAGCTCCCTCTGGACAGATGGGCCATCTGGCGGTGGCCAGCATCCAGCAGGGGAAATCGTCCGACATTGGCTACTCGCTAACGGGCAAAGTCGGTACGGCGCTGTACGTGGCACCCGAGCTAACGGGCAATGCGTCCCGCTCGACCTACAACCAAAAGGTGGATCTTTACTCGCTCGGCATCATACTGTTCGAAATGAGCTCCCAGCCACTGAACACCGGCATGGAGCGGGTGAAAACACTGATGGATTTGCGTTCCGATGCGATACGGCTGCCGGAAGCGCTGCTGACCGATGCGCGCTACAGCCGGCTGGTGCAGGTGATCCGCTGGCTGCTAAACCACGACCCGCAAAAGCGTCCAACCGCGGAAGAAGTACTCTGCTCGGAGCTGGTGCCTCGTACGCGGCTCGAGGCCGAGGAAATACAGGACGTGGTGAGACACATTCTGTCGAATCCGCAGTCCCGCCACTACAAGCATCTGATTGCGCGCTGCTTCGCCCAGGCCAGCGATCCCATCTGCGAGCTAAGCTACCACTTTGACATGGTACCGATGATACCGATACTGCCACGGTTCGATTACGTGAAGGCGAAGCTGGTCGCACTCTTCCGGAAGCATGGTGCCATTGAGGTGGTTACACCACTGCTGACGCCATACACGAAACAGCACGCGGCTCGGTCGAACACGGTCAAGCTGATGACACACTCCGGAAGTGTTGTCACGTTGCCAGATGATTTGAGGGTCCCGTTTCTGCGTCACATCGCGCTGAACGGCATTAAGCACATTCGCCGCTACTCGATTGGACGCGTGTATCGCGAGAAGAAGGTGTTCAACTTTCACCCGAAGCAGGTGTACGAGTGTGCGTTCGATATTGTAACACCCAGCAGGGGTGAGTAGTGTTATGGCGGGGAAGATTTAAACAATTTCCTATAAACTGTCTCTTCTCTCTCTCTCTCAGGACATCTCATTACCGATGCGGAGCTGCTAGCAATCGCGACAGACGTGATGAGGGAGCTTAATCTACTGCAAGGACGAAACGTGTTCTTCCGCCTCAATCACATCGGCCTGCTGCGAGCAATTCTCATGCACTGCAACGTACCGATGGACAAGTACCGCGAGCTGTTCGAGATGGTGGCCGAGTTTTTGGACGAAAAGATTTCGAAATTTCAGCTCTCTTCGCTGATCAACTCGCTGATCGGAGGAAGCGCGGCCAAGATCAACGTGAGCTTCCTGTGCGACGCGTTGCAGCTCGAACTGTCGTCAGTGGGATTGCTGGGGGGCAGTATACTGAAGAGCATCATCCGTGGCAAGGGCGAGGCGGCCAGCCTGGCAAAGGTCGCCGTCCGGGAGCTGGAAACGGTGGTCACGCTCGCCCAGAACATGGGCGTACAGTGTCCGTTGAATGTGTGTCCGGGACTGCCGGTGAATTATGAGCGCGCCAAGACGGGCGGCATTGTTTGGCAGCTGCTGGGTGAGCTGAAACCGAAGCGCAAAAATCCGCTCACAACGATCGCCGTCGGTGGACGCTACGACGGTAAACTGGCCGAGTTTCAGTGAGTGCTGATCGCTAGGAAGCTGTCTCCCGTTGCACAAAAAGTAAATATCTTAATTGTTTCTGTTGATTGCAGGAAATCGGGCATCAATAACGGCCTCCAGGTGCCAAAGGTGGATCTAAGCGGTGCCGGGTTTTCCTTTCTGCTCGATAAGCTGGTCAATGCCATTGCGCCGACGGCCGGCTACGAACCGATCGAGGTGATGATCTGTGTCACCGGCTCCCGGCCACAGCCAAAGGAGGTTGCCCAGACCTTGCGCCCGCTGTGGTCGAACAGCATCAAAACGTGCGTGGTGGAAACGAGCGCCGGAGCGGTAGACGATCTCGGCAAGGAGGCCGGTGCCACCGTTGTCGTGCTGCTGGGCGACGGTGGAGAGATGCGGGTGCGCTCGTGGAACCATGACCGCTTTCAGGAACTTCACGTCACCCGTCCCGAGCTGATGCCGTACATACTGCGCACGCTGCGCCGGTCCGATGTGTCGACGGGCGAACTTTCCCAGGCGCTACAAAGCACTTCGCTCGGTGGGGCATCCACGTCTGCCTCCTTTTCCTACTCGTCGTCCTTTACTGCCATTTCGTCCGCGGCATCCACGAGGCTCAGCTCGGCCTCGTCGGGTGCTGCTTGCCAGCAGCAATCTATCAATACCTCCCCACCGCTCGATCTTGTGTTTCTCACGAGCGAGAAGATAAACACCAGTAAAAAGCGCCGCTACGAGCATCAGGTTGAGCATAAGATGTCGCCCGTCCTGTCCAAATTCCATCGCAAGGAAAAGGTCACCCTCATTATGGTGGACGTACCGAGCGCACCGCTCCGTGGGCTGGTCGGACTGATTGATCCGCTCGAGTGTGGATCGCAGGAGGATGACGACGACATACCGTCCGGATCGACAACCGATCGCGTGGAGCTGCAGAGCCTTTGCGAGCGGTACCCCAAGTACAAACGGCAGCTGATGCAGATCTACAACGAGATTGTCGATCTGTTTGCCCAAAGCAAGGGAACGACCCCGATCGTTGGGCTGTACAGTGTCATCGACACATTCTGTCGGTTGATTCTGTGAACGAAGCAGACTGTAGCTATTCTACAGCCACTTGTAAAGGTGGGTTTTTATATGAGCGCTAGTGCGGTAAGAGACAATGTTGTATAGATGCAACATAGTCCCCTAAAGAGATATATTGTGTATTAAGATACAAAGAATTGTTGTTTTAAAAAAAGCACGATTTGTGTTTGTTTTACTGCAATCTGTTACTTACTACGCCAGTTAAGGGGGAGTTTATTTCTGCGCTTTCTACTTCTACTCTGCCATATCGTTCTCTTCCTTCTCCTCTACCTCCCGACGCAAGCTGCCAAACACCTTCGCTGGAATGCTTTGGCGCTCGATCGGAATCTTTTTGGCGATGTCCTCCCCATTCTCATCGCCCGCAGCTTCATCGTCGTCGTCCTCCTCCTCCTCCTCCTCATCGTCGATGTCAATTTCGTCGGGATTAACCACACGATCTTCCTTCGCCGCTCCTCCCTGCGTTTCGCCCCGCACAAACATAATGTTGCCGCCGGTCGCGCCGACCGCCGCTATCGCACGTGCCGTCGTTTCGGCCGCCTTCACCTCCAGCGCACGCATCGCATCCTTCGGTGGTTCGCCGGTCGTAACGGCTGCGTTGATCAGGGCCGCCGACATCATGTTGATCTGCGTGTTGTACGTCGCCTGGATCGAGCGCTTGATGCGCAGCATTTCCCTCATCGTGTCCTCGTTGCCGTGCCGGATTTCGAACTCTTTCCACGTCTGCCAGAAGTCGGCTGTTACGCGCGGATCGCACATTTGGCTGCAGTGTGCGTAGATGGCCCGTGCGCGATCGATTTCCCCCAGCTTCGTTTCCATCTCGGCGAACAGGACGCACATCTTGCGCGAGTCCGCCTCCGGCAGCACCTCGATAGCCTTCTCGTAGATCTGGCGCGTCCGGGGTATGCCGTAGATATCGGCCGCCTTCTTGATGTACAGATTAAACATGGCGTACATTTCCTCCTCCTTGACGGCGGTCGTGGCCCGCTCGTACACGGCCATCGCATGGCGGGCCAGCCCGTGCTGCTCCTCCAGCTTCGCGTACAGCAGGTACAGGTTCTTGGCCAGCTCGGGCGGGCAGCCGTCCAGACACTGCTCGAACAGATCGCGCGATCGCTCCAGCTTCTGGCCGCCGTACCGGGACAGGAACTTGGTCAGGTACGTGTTCCAGATGTCGTACACGTTGGGCCACTTGAACAGCGCGATGCCCTTCTCGTACGCCTTGAACGCCTCCTCGAAGTAGTTGTGCTCCTCGAGAAACATGCCATAGTTGATGATGATCTGGGGCGTGCAGATCTTCAGATCGATGATGCGATCGTACACCTGCTTGCACGTCTTGAACGTGCCGAAGCTTTCCTCCAGATCCGCGTACATCGACCACAGCTTGAGCGACTTGTACACGCGCATCTGCACCGTCTCGGTGTCGTCGTGGTAGGCCACCTTTCGCTTCGGCATCGCCGTCGCGCGCTGCATGATCCGCAGCGCCTCCTCGTACTGCTCCTGGCGAATTTCCATCTCGGCCCACTCGCACCACACGCTGGCCAGCTCGTCCACCTTCAGATAGTCCACCTGGACGGCCTTTTCGAACACGACGCGCGCGTCGGCCAGCTGCTTGTTGGTTTCGTAAAACTTGGCGAATGCCACCCACAGCGTGTACAGCTTGCCGACGGCCAGCTTCGGCTGCACCGTGTGGACCGCCTCCGTGTAGGTGTTGATGATTTCGTGCGGCTTGCCCTCGTACAGCTCCACCCGCTTGTGCCACTCGGCCACGTTGTGCGGGTTCTGGCGCAGCAGCACACTGTTCAGCAGCAGCAGCCGGCGCTCCATCAGATACTCGAACCGCGCCATTCGCAGCTCCACATCGATCTCCTGATCCTCGGTCGGGTTCGGGTTGCGCTCCAGCAGCTCCATCACCTTGCTCAGGCTCAGCTCCTCGAACTGCGCGTACGCATCGAACACCTGGCTAAAGTCGCGCACCGTCGTGACCGTTTGGATCGCTTCTTCGTAGATGTCGCGCGCGCGATCAAACAGCCCGCTGCGCACGTAATACCCGGCCAGCGAGTTCCACAGGTGGCCGAGCTGATCGGTGTACCGCCGCAGCCCACCGCGGATGATGCCGTCCACGTTGAGCGAGTGCACTTTGTCCGGGTTTTTGGAAATCAGCTCGCACAGCTCGTTCCACAGCTGGTGGTTCGATTTGCCATGCTTCGACACGAAGTGCTCGTTGTCCACGATGCTGGCCAGCTGCTGGGCCGCCTCGTCCAGATGGCCGATCGACTGCAGAAACTCCACGTACTCTTCCGCGTCCTCCGGGCAGAGCTTCAGGTAGCGGCGCCACACCCGGACCGCCGTCTCCGGGATGTCGAACCGCTTGAGGAAGTCCAAGTACAGCGGCCAGATGCGATGGTGCTGCGTAATCGGGAGCGCACGCAGCGCCCGATCAAACACCTGCCGCGTGCGCGTTATCTTGCACTGGGCCGTCATGAACGCGCAGTAGTCCATCCAGATGCGGGGCATCTTGTGCATGAAGACGAGCGCTCGCTCGAACGCATTGTTCACCTCCTCGTACTCCCCGTCCGTGATGCACTTTCCCTTCACCTGCTTGCGCAGGGTTTTGAGATAGTTGTACCACAGCTTGTACGAGCCGGGCAGCTCCTTCAGGGCCCGCTCGAACACGGTGTTGATGACGAACCGGGGCGCATTGCGCTTATGCTCCACGTACCGCATCCAGTGCTTAACCGAGTAGGCATTGCGAAGGATCTCCTCCTCGTACGGCAAGTCTTCCTCGTTCTGTGCGACAAGAGGGAAGATGTGGGGAAGGGAGCGGTGAGCGAAAACATACTGATTTTAGCTGCAATTGCTGCAGCGGCTGCGCATACTTACGAAGAACACTTCCGCCAGATTCACTTCCGATGAGATCGGCATACTTGAACGTTTCGAAACACCCAGCTTGGTGCGGTTTTTCACGGGTTTAACAACTAAAACCTGCCGGTACCGATTGTGTTTGCGTCCGCAAGCGCTTGGCCAAACACACCGGTAAACAATCAAAGTGACAGCTGGGAGCAGTGTTGCCAGAGATGCAGCGGTTGAGCCATTTGTAAATTATTGTTTACATCGTTTACAACACAGTTTTTATTCCCTTTTTTGTTGGCCAAAGATGTTTACCGATTGTTTAAAAATGTTACTTTCAAATCAATCGACTGGTTATAGCTATTAAAATGATTTATCGTCGTAGTCGGCAAACGATAAACAGTTTGCCTTTTCCTTCCCTGTTCTTGGTCCGTTAGCAGGCGGTGTTGCTTTTCCTCCCTCTTCCTCCCAAGAAGGGTTGGCTGGGGTTGTACACCCTTCGCACGTACCGCGCATGATTGTGGTTACTATGTTGCTATTTCAACACACCCTCCCACCCCACCGACAACATCTTTCTATTCCCAAACACCACACTGCTGCTCCATCTTCCGCTCGGTGCGGTTCTGTCAGGAAACCAGAAGCGGAAAAAGTGGCGTCGTGTGAGCTCAGGTGGAAAAATCGCCGTAGCTGTTGCGTGCTGCGTGATGTGTGCGTGTAAGTTAATTCCATTCGTTTGGCGTGTTTTAGTTGCGTAGAACCCCGTGCAGGCTGGATGCTTATGCGTTATCGTGAACGGTGCTGGTAGAGCATTTCCCCCCCAACCCCATTTGGTAGGAAATTTGTCAACAAATACCAAAAAAGGGTGAGAGCAGCTATAAATGTAGAATGCTGGGGAAGGAAAATCCCGTGTTTTGTGTTTGTGTATGTATTCTGAACCTCAAACGAATGCGCAAGGAAAGCGAAAGCATTTTTGCAATTTGTGCACTTTTTCTTATCGATCATTAGTTGCAGCAAATAAGAAGCGTCCAGTACTTTCGTTGGATTATATTTTTATGATCGGCCAATCAAAACCCCTTGATGCCGGGGGAGAGCGAGGAAGGCCGCCTGGTGGGGGTGGTTTTTGTTTTGATTCGGTTTTTGCAATGACGACTCGATGCACACCTGATGATAGTACCGGGAGCAATCGTAACAGCTGTTTTGTGTGGTGAATTTAAAAAAAGAAACGTTTTATGATTGTGCTCCGTGGGGTTTCTGATAACCCAGCATGAGCATTGTTGTGAAATCGGCAAACAGTAGCTGAAACGAAGCAAGGCGCAAAATGTTGGCGGGAACGCTACACTCACAGCGGACGACACCCCGTCGACACGTGCAACGCCTCGCTTCGGCCGCCCGCCCGGCGACAATGCGTTCAAGGCGCGCTTTCTCACAAAGGGTTTGTTTTATCATTCCAGATAAGCGATAGCACATCGGCGGACACGGACACATTGAAAATCAGCTGACCGACGTGGAGTTCGCTGCCGGTCGCGAGACAAGGTCTCTTCACCCTCATTTCGTCGCGGTTTGTCGGCCCGAGCAAGCTGCACTTGAGTTTCATCTAGTGGGCAGTGATTCCAGATCCTGGGCATTCCAGACCCCCCCCCCTCTGGATAGTGAGTGTGTGGTGCAGTGGTACACTTGATTATGTAAAGCCGAAACGTGTTTGACCACCAGAAGTGTGTGTGTGTGTTTGTGTCCACACATCGGTCGGTGCATCAGTGTGAACTATTAGCCGCTTAAACAATCACCGGCCGAGATTAACTCTTTCAAGGGCTGGGCGGAGAAGGCAAAAAGAGGTCACTGACGGCGGCGGCGGCGACGATGACACTTTTTTTTCGTAAGCCGAGGGCCGCGCGTGACAGTGGCAACATCAAATAATCCAAACCCAGTCTGTGGTTCCGCCTGTGCGTGCGTGTGATAATGCAATTGGGGCCAAAGTGCGCACGATTTAAGGGTTCGGGCGGAATCGGAAACGCGAACGTGCGACGAGTGTAGTGTTGGCTGGCAATGTGTGCTGTACTGTACGCACAAGCAAGGGAATTACAAACACTACAACTCCAGTGACCAGTGACGAAATCGGGAGGAAACGAATCATATTGGAAAACGAAACCGAAGGAAAAAATACGCAAACAAAATCTCCTCCATTGTAATATGCAGTGCCACGTGAGTTGCAGCGAGTTCGTGCACCGTCTAATCTACAGAGATTGCTGCTGCTGAATCAGCCATGGCGGATAGAAACGGAAACATGAAGGGATTCCAGCTACAGCAACAGCAGACTCAGCGTACCAAAGCACCCGACGGAGGCTGGGGATGGATGGTCGTATTTGCCTACGGGCTCGCCAACGTAAGTAGCAGCGCAAATGCGGCTTATCGCGAACGGATACGGAAGCTTTTGCGCGTGTCCGCTGAGCCGCGAGTCACGAGCAGGTGAATCCCTCGGATTTGCTTATCGAGTGACGGGCGGGTTTTTAATTTTACATTCGTGTCTTGTCTTGGTTACGCGCTAACACCACATGTCTGCTAACGCCTACTTAGTGACGCGCGTGCACTAAGCAAACAGCAAGCCCCCCGCCTGCGTGAAAGATATCCAAAATGTCACTGCAACTGTCTCACCTGGCTTTCCGTTTCGATCCGCACAACAGATTATGATCGTGCCGGTGCTGCAAAGTTTTGGGCTAATCTTCCGCGACACCTTCCGGGAGATCGACATTTCGGCCACGAAAGCGTCGATCATCATCAATTTGGCTTCCGCCGTCGGGATGGCGCTCGGTTTGTTCAACGGTCCGCTGCTACGACGGTACGGCTTCCGGAAGCTGGCCGTTGCCGGTGGGTTCCTGTTTTCCGCCGGCCTCATGCTCACCTCCTCGGCCGTACATTTCGCGCACTTCATCATTACGTACAGTATTATATCATGTGCGTATTACGATTTGCCATTTAAATATGCAAATGATGTCATCAACAGTCATCAACTTCACCTTTTTGCTCTTTGCAGCTCTTGGGATGGGATTCTGCAACTCGTCCTTCTCGCTCGCACTAAACACATACTTCGTGGTGCGCCGTAACAAGGCGGCCGGCATTGCGATGACCATCACCGGGCTCGGGCCGATACTTCTGCCCCAGTTGGTGTCCCTGCTGCTCACGCTGTACGGTGCCCGGTACTGTCTGCTGATTATCGGTGCACTGGCCACCCATATCATTGCTGGCGCGTTGCTCCTCCAGCCCGTTAAGTGGCACACCTTGCCCGCACCGTCGCCGCCACCAGCCGATCAGCAGGACGCAATGCTGCCCTGCCCTCCGCTTCCGGAGGTAAAAATCGTCCCAATCGAGTCCGGTGCCGATGACGGCGCCGACGAGGCGAAGGAAGAGGACGAGTTTCTCGAGAAGGGCAGCTACATCGATCACGATCTCGATGCACAAAGTGTTTACGGGTTCGAGCTGACCTCACAGATACGGCAGCGGGAATCGTTCTCTCAACCGCCGGGAGGTTTCATAACCGCTGCACCCAGAATTCAGCGAGCGAAAAGTGAAGGTAAGAGAGATTCGCCCTCGTGGATGTCAAATTCATTGTTTAATCGAGTTCCTTCTCGGCACAGTTCTTGCACCCGCTCAGCAGTGTGCGTTGGAGACGCGCTCGCTCAAGGTGGAATCATCCACCGCCCGCCCGTTACGCTGGTTCCAGTCGGGATCGGCAGAGAGTGTCCATCTCGGCAGCTCGCTCACCATGTGGGACGATCGTAACTCGTCGCTTACGCTGGCCGAGGAGACGCAATCGCAGCAGCAGCGACGTCCATCGCAGCGGCGCTTTTCGAGCTACATCAATGTGCGGTTTTCGCCGGTCCCGAAGCGTTGGTTCGAGGGATCGGCCGACACGGTCAATCTCGGCAGTTCGATGAAAATCTTCGACGAACGGTACGCCGGACCACGGCGCGGTTCCCTCGGTAGCGGCGTTGCACTGGGCGGTGGTGGTGGTAAGCTACCGGCACTCAGCGAAAACCAGGGCCTTACCGATGAGGCCACCCATCTGCCGACGATCGTGCGGCAGCTCGAAAATACCAAAGTTAACTCACCGCCAAACGATCCGCCTGCTGCTGGGGGCGGTAAGACGGACGGATTCTTTGCCAAATTGGTCCACCTGTTTGACCTGACGCTGCTGCAGGATAAAGTGTACCTGAACATGATGCTGGGCATGTCGATAGCGGTGTTTGCGGAGATTAACTTCTCCCTGCTGACGCCGTTCATCCTGGGCGATCTCGGGTACAGCACGGAGCAGATCGCCTCGATCATGTCGACGCTGGCGTTGGCCGATCTGCTGTTCCGCTTCATCAGCCCGTTCGTGGGCGACTACCTGAAGCTGACCCCGCGCATCATGTACATGATAGCGCTGGCGATGCTGATCGTGACGCGGTTTAGCATCCTGCTCGCCCGATCCTACGACGAGATGGTGCTCGTAGCGTTCGGGCTGGGCGTCGCCAAGGGCGTGCGATCGGTGTACATGAGCCTGGTCATACCGAGCTACATACCGCTCAAGCGGTTGCCGTCCGCCTCCAGCATACAGATGACCACCAACGGGATCGTGCTGATGACGATCGGGCCGTGCGTGGGGCTGCTGCGCGACTGGACCGGCAGCTACTCGAAGAGTATCATTCTCATCAACGGATTCACGATAGTGACGCTGCTCATGTGGAGCGCCGAGCTGATCTACGTGCATCGGTGTCAAAGCCGTGCCAAACAGAAAGTACCTCCCACCGACAAAGGACCGACGATTGTTGTTTCTTGATATTTGCAAGCTACATCGCGCCGAAAGTGTGTTCTCAACAGTGCTGTAACAATAAAACTAAAAAAAACCTCTACCTACCGCAGTCAATCCAAAACAAAGCTTTTAAAAATTACAGTCTTTATATTTTTTTCTTAACATTTTCTGTCCACTTCCGTTCCGTCCACAGGCGCGTAACGGGCAGCAATGAGAGCTGTACAGGATCGCTGCATCGCGGTTAGCGATATCGGATAACGAACGATATTGATTCGCACGCAAGCTTCCGTTACGCCACGTATTCGTTTAAATTTTAAAACCAAGCTGCTTAACCGACACAATTAATACACGTTATCAGCGGGTGGTGGGGGGATGAAATCTTGCGTTGCCTTTGAAATGTCCCCACCTCGTTACACACTCACATACTTTGTATTATTTTGCTATTTCGTGCGCGAACGATCATGACGGACGCGCACCACATTGCGCAAACATGGCGCAAAGACAAATTGTTTACTCGCGTACTACTATCTAAGGTTTGGTTTCCTCAGTGCGCTCGCTTTTAGATAACTTTTCGTGACGCAGGTGACGAATGATGATTGTTCGCTTTAGCATGTTTGCATTTTGCTTTTATTAAGCTAGTATCAAAATGCATGCTTTATGTTTTGCTTTCGCTAAGGGCCTCCTCCCCCCCCCCCACACCTATTCGTAACAGCCGAGTAGTAACAAAACAATCTCTATAGCGGCCTTAGTACACTACACTACAATTCGGTTACACCTTCCGTCTCTCACCATGTGTTAATGCATTTTTGCGTGTTTAGTTACGGCAAAAAGAAGTAAAACAAACACAATACCACAACAGCCATTTTTAGTTTAAAAAAATAATATAATCCTACTGATTTGTTCACTTTTTCCTCTCCTTTCTTCCTAGCGTATATGTATGCGGCTGCGGCACCTTTTTATCTATTAGCTAGCGCGCTGCCTCGTTTACTAAGCGTGCGTGCGTGCGTGTGTGTGTGTAATCGTGTAAAGCGAGAGATACGATTAAACAAAAACAATTAACTGTACAAACACACTCTCTTCCGGCTTGCCCGTCTCGCCAGTATCGTTGTATTATTATTTGTCGATCGATGCATATTATTGTGCAAACCAATTCACAACAACGGTTGCACATTTTTTCTTCTGACTCTCTCTCTCTCTTTTTGTCTATGGCGTTGCACATCGCACACAACATTCGGTTATTCGGTTGCACATGACGTTCGTTTTAATTAGCTTAACTATGTCTATTATTGTTAGTGTCTTGAGTGTTTTTTTTTCTCTGCTGCCTCAAGGATGGCGAATAATTCAAAATAAAGCTCTTCCGATGCCTCGTTTCTTACTTTCTGATGCTGGTGATAAGCTGTTAAAAAACTAAAATCAAGTGTCTGGCTCGAAAGCGGGAAAAAGAGGAAGAGAGAGCACATCGTTTCTCTTCTATCAGGCTTATTGTAAACGTTTCTACCCTGACCCTGTCTGCTTCGACACATTTTGCTTGCACCCTTGGGTGGTTGTCTTAGGAATTAAACTTAACCGTGGAACGTTAAATACAAAATCATTTCATTAAAGCTCGTGGTGATGCGATTTTCGTTTGAGTTTTGTGGCTTCTGCTATAGCCGTTTCAGTTGACGTTGAGGAAAAACTGGTTACTAAAACAATTAGTACCCTGTCCCCCTGTCTCCCAGGGACTGGTGTTGCGCTTTAGTAGCTAGCGTGCTGCGGTGGCATTCCTGCCTGCGCGACGGTTTTCAACGACGGTGTGTGTCGTTTTAAAATCGTCGCTTCAGCAGCTGCTACTATTTTGTTTTGCATCATAACAAATCGGCCGCGATCGTGTCCTCCTGGGGATGCTGCAGCAGACCCTTCTTCTCCTCCGGTGCCGTGGAGCTGGTGGTCAGCAGCGGATGTGCACTGTTGCCCGCGATCGTTGACGAGTCGCTGTGCACGTTCACGCTGCCGGCATACATCTGTTCGTACACCGGATTGCCAAAGTGAACCTGTGCCAAAAAGAAGGAACGAGCAACCGTTGAATCGATCCGTTTCGGACCCGGAAATTTACCGCCACCTACCTTATCGTCCTCGTGCACGAATGCGGGCCCTTCGTCGGCATCGCCTAGGTACATTGGGTTCGTTATTTCCACATTGTCTGTGAGGCGCGCGTGCAGGAACGGCTGTCCGGTGCGTCTTCTTCTGTGGCGAAACGAAAACGGTATTAGCACGGCTGGAACCATTTGGTTGTCGATTCGGAAACGTTACCTTAGCCCGTAGATGGTACCGCCGAAGCCGGCCGCCACGATCAGTATGACAAACAGCGCGATCGCAAGCACCGACAGGGTGTAGCTCGAATCGTTCGACTCCATACGCTCGAGCTCGCTGAGCGAAACCACCTGCTGGCAGGGATAGGGAACGGGGTTGTCGTCGCAGATGCACTCGTTAATCGAGCTGCCCTCGATGCAGGTACCGCACTCGCCGACACAGCGCGGCGGTAGGTCGCATTTCTTGCCCGTCCATTCGCCGATGCACACGCACGACGGGATGTAGGTAACGTTGGACGAGAAGAAGCCGAGATCCAGCTGGCAGATGCCATTGTTCATGCAGTACCGGTTGCAGGGGTTGAGGTACATGACGTAATTTTCGCAATGCTCGCCCGCGTACTGCATCGTGCAGTTGCAAATCGGTTTGCCGCGAACCTCCAAGCAGTGTCCGCCGTTGTTGCAGCTGTAGGAACCGCACGAACTGGACGGTGGATGTGCGGAAGGTTCCGTAGTCGGTCGTATGGTAGAACAGTCTAAAAAAGAGAATTATACAAAATTTTGTTTTGAAAAAAACCACAACCATCTCGATAGCAGCACAACACTTACAGCTTGGGCGTGTTCCCTCCGGCAGTTCGCACAGATCGTGCTCACAGTACGGGCCTTCGTATCCCTGCCGGCACTTGCAGTATGGCCGCTCGCCCGGCACACAGTCTCCACCGTTCCGGCACAGATCTGCACACTGGCGCAGCTGGCACCGCTCGCCGTACGTATTTTCCGGGCAGCTGCACTTTGCCGCACCCCGCTCGATCGTACACTCGCCACCGTTCTCGCAGAACTCCGTGCACACGTTCTTTTCGCAGTTCCGGCCCACGTACCCTTCCGCGCACAGGCACTGGCTGCGGTCCGTGGTCGTCTTGCGACACACGCCACCATTTTCGCACCGCAAATTCGAACAGTGCTCGCACTGCTCTCCCGTGTAGCCGACCGGGCAGCTGCAGCTAAGCGACCCTCCGTCGCGCTGCACGATCGTGCAGTTGCCTCCATTGTGGCAGTAGCGTTGGCATTTGTTCGTCGAGATGTCGCACCGCTTGCCCGTCCACTGCGGCAGACACGTGCACTGCGGCTCGCCGTTAACGAGCTCGCAGAAGCCCTTGTTCTTGCAGTAGCCGGAGCAGATGTAATGGTCGCAGTACTTGCCATCGAAGCTGGCCGAGCACTTGCACTTCTGCTGCCCGTCCGTGTCGATGAAACAGGTCCCATTGTTGCAGTGCAGCTTGCATTCTGGCGCTTGGGCCGGCAGTTCAAGACACTCCTTCACTTCACCCCGCTCGTCGAACACTATTCGGGGCCGGGCGTCCGGACAGACGCAGGCACGCTTCAGCCGACTTACCGTGGAAAGCAAGCAAACGGTCGAATTGTGGCACGGCGATATAATGCATGGATTGGGAACTGAAAGTAGAAAAGTGGAAATGAATATTGGCGATCGCGTAAATAATTTTGCGACTCTCTCGCACTCCCTCTCTCTCTTACCACTACGATCGTGTTTCAATGGATGAATGAAGTGCACGTCCGACGAACGATACCCGGCCAAACCACCGGCACTGCGGGCCTCCTCGTTCATGTACGTTCCATTGTCCCGGCCGTACTTGTTCAGCTTCAGAATGTTCTGGTTGTACAGTATCACGTACACGCTGTCCTCGAACACATCGAGCAGCTTCGGTTTGGAGTAATCGTGCAGCTCGGCGATCACGTGTCGATCGCCGCCGGTCAGCAGCAGGCACGTTTCGATGGTCGACTTCCTGTAATCGGCCCAGTACAACCGTTTCGTGGTCGTATCGATGGCCAACCCGGACGCCCACTCAACGTTCGTGTGCACCAGCTTCTGCTTGCCCCGTCCGTCCATTCCCGAGCTGATGATCGTTTCCATGATCGACCACACCATCATCCCGCTCACCGGATCGACGACCAGATCGATCGGATGCTTACCGGTGGCGGTCAGCGTCGTGTGGTTGGTGCCGTTGAAGCTCATCACGAAAATGTTGCTGCGCTTTTTGTTGATCACATACAGCCGCTCGGTCAGCCAGTCGCACGCGATCGCGATTGGATGGATTTCATCGTCCTTCAGCACCACCGACGAGTGTTTGCCGTCGAGCGTCTTAATCCGGTCGTACGACGGAGGAGCCGGTGCGGGCCCCAGACCCCGGCGAACGATCTTCCGCTTATCGACCGGCGGCGAGCGTGAGTAATCGCCCCCATCCTTGACCGTCGTGTCCATCAGTATCTTGTTGATGCTCGTGTCGTAGCTGTCGATCCAGAAGAGCGTGATGTTGTGGCGCGTGATGGCAAAATCGAACCGATCGATCTTGAGCGAGGATGTCTGCAGGTACCCCATAACCGGTGTGTCCGCGTAGAGGCTGCGGAAATCCGACTCCGACGCAACGAGCAGTATGCCCTGCTCGTCCACCGCAACGCAGGTCGCATTGCGGCCCGGGCCACCCTTCACGTAGCCCTCCGCACAGCGACAGGTGTAGTGTCCCTTCTTCTCAATACAGAGCTGACTGCACGCCCCGAACCCACAGCCCGTTTTGATGCAGCCGATCTCGTCCGACTCGTCCAGGCAGTGGGGCGTTTGGTCGCAGCGCAGTGCAATGTCGATGCACTTCGAGTCGCTGTTGCAGCGGAACGAGTTCGGTGGACACTTGTGGCAGAGGGCACTCTTTTCGTCGCTATTGTCGCCACAGTCGTCCTTGTTGTCGCACATCAAGCTCTTCCGTATGCAGTTACGGTTGGCACAGCGGAAGGCACGCTTGTTGCAGCCGTGCTCCTTGCAGTATTCGCCCATTTCGTCCGAATTGTCCAGACAGTCGTCGATGCCGTCGCAAACCCAGCTGCTCAGGATACACTTGCCGTTGTTGCACCGATACTCGCCCTCCTGGCATTCGCAGTCCTCCTCGTCCGACTCGTCGATGCAGTCGTTATCACCGTCGCATTTGAATTTGCTGCAAGTAAAATGAACGAGCGTGGGACAAGTTAAAAAGCATTGAATTGATTTTACAAACCGTCCCAACCATTACTTACTTGCTGATACAGGCCGGATGGCTCTTGCACTTGAACTGCTCCGCACTGCACGTCACGTTGCAGTTCTCCTCGTCACTGTGGTCGGCACAGTTGAACTCGTTGTCGCAGCGCCGAATGCCGCGTATGCAGTGCCCGTCGCGGCACCGGAACTCCGACTCGGAACAGTTGCGCAGCTCGCAGTTCAGCTCGTCCGAGTTATCGCCGCAATCATTCTCGAAATCGCACCGCCACCGTCCCGGGATGCACTTGGAATTGTTGCACCGGAAGCTCGTCGGTTCGCACGTGATCGCTTCCGGCTTTTGGCAGTTCTCCGTTTCATCCTCCCCGTTCGCACAGTCCTTCTCGTCGTCGCACAGCCACGACTGGGGAATGCAGCGGCCCTCGCTGCAGCGGAACTCGTGCTCGGGACAGGTGGTGGCCGGGCCACAGACCTGCTCGTCCGACCCGTCGTGACAGTCCGGTACGTTGTCGCACACCCACGTGCGGTCGATGCACCGGCCACCGTTGGCGCACCGGAACTGGGTGGCGGTACAGTTCTTCGGCTCACAGTTCTGCTCGTCCTCCCCGTTCGGGCAGTTGACCTCTTCGTCGCAGCGCCGGGCACCCTCGATACAGAAGCCGCTCGTGTTTTTCGCCGCCGACGGGCCACACTTAAAGTGCGAGCTGAAGCACTCGAACCGATCGCAGTCGCGCTCGTCCGACAGATCGCCGCACTGGTCGACGCCGTCACAGATTTGGCTCGGATTGATGCACCGCTTGTTGAGGCACTGGAACTGCCCGGCTTCGCAGGTGAACGTGGGGCAGTTCGGCGGTTCGTCGCTACCGTCGCCGCAGTCGTCCTGCTTGTCGCAGCGCCAGTAGAACGGAATGCACTTGAACGTGGTGCGGCACTGGAAGTGTGCGGCCGAGCAGTTGGCCGCACAACTTTTGCCGTCCGCCGTCAGGATGAAGTTGTCCGGGCACAGGCACCGATAGCCGGGCGGGTCGGGCGACAGCACGCACAACGTTTGGCAGCCGGCCGTATCGCACGGGTTCACCTCGGGCTGCAGCTGCCGGTAGTAATGGAAGACGCGAATGTCCATCGGCCGATGGATGGTGTTGATAAGCGTTCCGCACCCGTCGCCCCGGAACTTGTGGCAGTACTCGATCGACTTCGAGTCCAGATCCGACCAGTAGATGCGATCCTCCCACACGGCAATGGCAAACACGTGGTGCAGGTTCAGCGTCGGCTGGCGCGCACGCGACAGCAGGATGCGCACGTTCTGCCCATCCAGATCGCTGACGGCGATGTAGTCCTCCCGTGCGTCACCCCAAAACAGCTGGTTCGTTTCGAAGCTAATCGTGAGTGCGTTCGGCCAGCCGAGCTGCTCCTTGATCAGGATCGTCTGGTTGCTTCCATCCATACCCGCCCGTCCAATGTGCGGCTGGTCGCCCCAGTCCGTCCAGTACATGTACCGCCGGTACGGATCCAGCGCAATTGCGCGCGGTTTCTGCAGCTCCTTATTGATCAGCACCCGCCGGTAGCGTCCGTCCAGCTTGGACACCTCGATCGTATCGAGACCCTTATCGCACCAGTACAAATTGCGTCCCACCCAGTCGACCGCCAAGCCTTCCGGGTTTTTCAGATTCGTTCGATGGATCACCTCGACGGGGCGATTTTCCTCCCCCGATTCGCACATGCGCTTTACGGTCGTGACGGTGCGCGTCACATCCGACCAGTAGTAACACTCGTCCTTCCAGTCAAAGTCGAGCGTGATGGCGTTGGTCAGATTGTGGGCCAAGATCGTCATACCGCCGCTCAGATCCACCTCACGCAGGTAGTATCGGTTCGAGAAGATGAGCTTCGGTGGTAGGATGTGCCTGCCTTCGGCACGGCACGTATCGTTGTCACGCAGCACAAACCCGTCCAGACACGTGCAGTGGTACGATCCGTGCGTGTTGACGCACGTTTGGGTGCAGGGGCGCGGCTGCTGCTCCGTACACTCGTCCACATCCACGCACAGATGCTTGTCGTTCACGTTCACCCGGAAACCCTTCCGGCAGACGCACTCATACCCTACCGGACGATCTTCGCACTCATGCGCGCACAGATCCGGGATCATCTCGCACTCATTGACCTGGCACGACTTCTCGTCACTCCAATCGCCACAGTCGTTCGCACCGTCGCACAGCATGTTGCTTGTGATGCAGGCGCCGCTCTCACAGCGGAACAGATCCGGCCCGGCGCAGATCAGCGTCGTATTGCGGCACAACCGTATGTCCTCGTCCGACCCGTCCGCACAGTCATCGTTCACGTTGCAGGTGAGATTGCGCTCGATGCATCGGCCATTGTTGCAGCGGAAATGATCCGGCTCCACGCACAGATGGTCGTCCACACCGGCTCCCTCCTCTTCGTCGTACCCATCGTCGCCCTCCTTGCAGTACAGCGGCTCGTCCGAACCGTCCACACAGTCCTGCTCACCATCGCACACGTGCAGCAGACTGATGCACTCTCCGTTCTTGCACGTGAACGACGTCTTGTCGCACTCGTTCACCATCATCTCGTCACAGCCCATCTCATCGTCCTGCGTGGCGCCACAATCGACCTCGCCGTCGCAGACCCACTTCTGCGGAATGCACCGGTTCGTGGTCGGACACTGGAATTCCGTCTCCGGACAGTCGCGCCTCGAACAGTGATCCCCCTCGTCCGACCCATCGGCACAGTCCGGATGGCCGTCACACTGCCAGCTGTTTGAGATGCACTCGGACGTGTTGGTGCACTTGAACTGGTTTGGTTTGCAGTGCTTGACGCATGCCAGCTCGTCCGAGCTCAGACCGCCGCCGGTCGCATCGGTACAGTCGTCCTCGTCGTCGCAGCGCCACGACTGCGGTATGCAGCGCCCGTTTGCGCACAAAAACTTATCCTCCGGACAGGTCGGGATGGCCGTGGGACAGTCCTGCTCGTCCGAGTTGTCCCAGCAATCGTTTTCGCCGTCGCAGCGCCACGTCGGCATGTAGCAGCCGGTCGTGTTGGCGCAGTTGACGAACCCTTCCGTGCAGTTGCGCATCACCGGGCAGCCGATCTCGTCCGACACGTCCTTACAGTCGGGCTCGTAGTCACAGCGCATCGACTTCACGATGCACTGGCCGTCCGTACAGCGGAAGTGCGTTGCGTTATTGCAGCTGCATCCTACCTCGTCGCTTCCATCGCCGCAGTTCTGTATGTGGTTGCACTGCTGGTTCTTCGGAATGCAGCGCGCATTGTTGCAGCGGAAAAAGCCGTCCGGACAGGGCCGGTGAGCACAAAACGTCACCAGCTCATCCGACCCATCCAAACAGTTCTTGACACCGTCGCACGTCAGGTGAAACGGTATGCAGTTGCCATTGGTGCAGCTGAACTCGGACGACGAGCAGTTGCTCACCGACTTCGGAATGCACCGCTGCCCATCGGCCGCCAGCACACCCTGCGTGCAGTGACATTCCACCTTGCCAGCTGCATCGATTAGGCACACATCTTCGCAGAACCCGTTCATCACCTGGCACGGATCGGCTGAGCATTCCTTGTCGATTTGCTGCACCGCCACGATTCCCATCGGTTGGGCGATATCGCGGCGCAGCAGCACAATGTCGCTGCCGGAGTATTTGTTCGCTCGAATGACCGCGTGCACGGTTAGATCCGTCCAGAAGAGTAAATCCCCGAACACGGCTAGCGCAAATGGATGCTTGGGGGTGGAGTGAGCCAGCACCACCCGGTGCTTTCCGTCGTAATCGGTACGCTCGACCTTGTCCAGCAGCGCGTCGGCCCAGTAAAGCTTGCGCGCTTGGTAATCTAGCGTCAGCGCGTTCGGCATTTGGATGTCGCTCGTGATGATGCTTTCCAGCCCATAGCCGGACGGGTAGGCACGCTGTATGGAGGCGGCATGCTGGTTCCAGTTGGTCCAGTACACCATCGCCAGGCATGGCTCGACGGCAATCCCGCGCGGTTTGTCTGTCGCCCGTAGCTTTATCACATCCTGCACCAGCTCCGCATTGGCAGCTGGATCCGTGAGGGATGCGTTGTTCAGATCAAGCGATCGTATGGCAGCCTCGTTGTTCGACGTCCAAAACAGCACACGGGTAAGCACGTTAAATGCCAACCCTTCCACGGTTAGCTGCTTCGTCACGATGCGTCGATGGTTCGTGCCATTGAAAAACACGCAATTGATCGTGCTGTGATCGATGTCGGAGTAGAAAATGAGCTGCTGCTCGTAGTCGTAGCTCAATGCTATGGTGTTCTTCAAGTAGGACGAATTCTTGATCTCTGGAATGGGACCGTTAATGTTGTTTGCGTCCGTCATGTGTATGCTTTCGATGGCCGATTGGCGGGAAAAGATTAAAAAGTTTTCATACGGCTCACACGTCTTCAAATCGGCGGAAGAGATTTTGCCATGCGAGCAGGCACAAATGGGATGCGTACCGTTGAACAGGCATAGCTCTTGGCAGCCTCCGTTCGACACGCCGCACGCGTTCGTTTTACTTTGCTTGCGGCTGGAGAATACTTTGATGTCTTTCAGCGACGACACCTCTAGCGCTTCCACGACACTGCGGTAGTTGAAGATGTTGCTCAAGCCAGCCTCGTAGATGTTGCCGCGCGAATCTGCCCAGTAAATGCTGTCACCGAACAGGTCGAGCGATTTCGGATTGTGCGAGGTACCGTTCAGCAGCAAGCGTTTCAAGTTACCATCGTAGTCCACCTTCCAGATCGTGTCGGTGCTTGTTTCGCACCAATACACTACCTGATTATCGAGATCCAGTGCAAGATCGCTTATGGCGGAGGAGCGATTCACCAGGATAAAGTTACCCGAACCGTCCAAACCCATGCGACCGATCGTACCGCGGGTTACGTAGAACAGATACCCCTGAATCGGATCGATTGCCAACAGCTGCGGACTTTCCACGTCAGAGGCGACCACGTACCGTAACGTTCCGTTCAGGCGAGCCACCTCAATCAGGTTGCGCTTCTGATCGGTCCAGTAAATGTTCTCCGCTACCCAATCGATCGCAATTCCCCCCAGCCAGTCGAGTGTGCTGCCATCGACCACCTGCTCGAAGTTGCTGATGATTACCTCCCTTGCGCTGCCGTCACGCTTGATGCGCGTGATTGATCCGCGGTCGGTATCGGCAATGTACACGTAATCATGCGCCACATCGAAGTCAATGCTGGTTGCTAACGAAATTTGCTGCAGCGGACCAAGGGATTCACGATTGCGCAAGGAGCCGGTGCTTTCGTCCGACGAGGATAGCGCAATACCCTTCAGCTGATGGCCCACGGAGTACACCAAAATGTCATCCAATCCTATGCATCGCCACGCATTGCGTGGATCGCTCCTGTACCCAATCGCACAGCGACACACGTGGCTTTGCGCGGACACGGGAATGCACAAATGTTCGCAACCGGTTCCGGCCGATTTGTCGTTTCGCTTCTGGCACGAATTGGTGCCACTCTGCGCCCCGGGATGGTACATGCGGATTGCGTTCAGCCCGCTTGTGTTGTTTCGCACGGAGACAGGATTTTGGCATAGATTTTTGTTACACCGCATAATGCGACCATCGTGGTTGTCGTCGTAATAGATCGAATCGCGGTAAATCGTTATCGTGCTAATCGGATGATTATCTTCGTGCGGCGCAAGCACTTGAATGATCTGACGATGAAATAGAAACGACAGAGGTGAAATTGGTTTGATTTAGTTCAAAATAAGCGTTCCAGCAACACTTACCTTGCCACTTCCGATATCGTAGTAGTTGATTTCGCCCGCATTTGATGAAATGTAGTACAACCGATTGGTTTCGAAATCTAACGCTAAGCTATCGATCGGGTGGAAAGTTGAATTGCTGATCAGCTGTCGCTCGGAACCATCCATTCGGCTGGCATAAAGCTCGTAAAGTTTCGGCACTTCGCTCATCGTTGCAAAGTACATCATGCCTCTGGTGGAGATAGAACAGAAAACCCCCACATTTGTTCAGCCAATTGTGCTATCATTGTTAATATACTCTCCTTACCTTGTCGGATAGACAACGAGACTGTTCACCACGGACAAACCGTCTGCAATTTCCGTCACAAATTCGCCATTCAGATTGCTCACCATGATGCGGCTATGCGTTTCATTGCCGGTGGAAAAGTAGAGCAGCTTTGAGATCCAATCCACAGCAAAGCCGAGCGAGTTGGAAATATCCGTATCGAGAATGGTTTCGATCGGGCCCGTCGCCAATCCGGATGATTTTATTTCGTTGAGCTGTATGTCGTTCCAGTACAACCTCGCCGCACTGATATCGTAGTCCAGTACGGCCGGCTGCACAACCTGCGTCTGGTGGCTGATAGTCGGAATCGTATAGTGGGCTGGTTGTTGGAGATCGACGCCCCGAATTTCAGTCAGCACCACAAACAGCAGGATCTCCTCATTCGGCACACACTGCCTTCGGTCCTCGTGCAGGCGCATAACGTGCGGACAGGCGCACTCGTGACGCGATCCAACGCTAAGCAGGCACAGATGAGAGCAGCCTCCATTGTTATCGGCGCAGGGATTCGGCTGCGTGTTGGGTTGTCGGCTGGAGTGCAGAATTTGAATTCCAAACGGTTGGCTCTGCGTTTTCTGTATCACATTTACGTCCGTGCCGTTCCATTTGTTCGCCCGGATGACGGAGTACGTCCGCCAGTCCGTCCAGTAGACGTAGTTGTCGAACACGGTAATACTGAATGGGTGGGCCAGCACACCCTGATCCTTGATCACCAGATGGTGATCCTGGCCGTCGTAGGTAATGGTGTGGATTGAATCCGACCGTGCGTCAATCCAGTACACTCGCCTTGGAATGTAGTCCAGCGCGATTCCATTCGGCCAACCTCCGTCCGAACCGACGTACTTGATTACCGTGCGATTCTCGCCGGCCATTGTGCAGCGTTCCAGCCGGGGCGAACCCTCCTCCCAGTCCGTCCAGAAGAGGACACCTTCCATCGGATCAAGAGCGATCGCACGGGGGTTTACCATGTCCCCGGCGACAAGCGTTCTTCGGAAGCTTCCATTGGTTTTGGCCACCTCGATCTGATCGAGATTGGAATCGATCCAGTAGATGTTCATTCCAATCCAATCGACCGCAAGTCCTTCGGCCGTCGACAGGCCAGATTGAACTACCGCTTCGACATTGCTCAAAGTGTCGTTCCTCAGTGTGCCGCGATAGATCTTGTCATCCATCACGTCCGACCAGAAGATCTGGACGGATTCGTTGCGGTAAAGGAAGTCTAATGCAATCGTGTTGCGCAACGACGTGTAGAAGCTTCTCACTCCAAGTGTGTTCAGATCAACGCCGAGAATCTCCTGCCGATTGCTAAATATGACGTACGGCGAATCACCGTTGTTGCTGCGGCATGTAAACTTGTCGTACATCAGCGTGTAGCCTTCGACGCACCCACAGCGATAGTGCGTCCCTGCTTTCGTGCAAATCTGTGAGCAAGTGCCCCAATTATCACAGGCATGATCGTGACCACAGTCACGCCCATTCGGTTGCAGAAATAGATGGGCCGGACAGGAGCATATCAGACCCTCCGGAGCATTATGGCACGCGTGCGAACAGTCGTTGGGAGCATCGCACAGTTTCTCTGCACAGCGAAAGCCTTCGTCCGTGCCATCGGGACAGTCCGTGCGACCGTTGCACAGTTGTGTCACTTTTATGCACTGGTTTGTAACCCTGCACAGCCGATCAGGATGATGGCAGACCATCGTTTCGTTGAACGGTGCAAACTCCATGCGTTGGCATACACGGTTATAGTTTTCTTCGCACTGCTTATCCAAACCGCACACTATTCTAAGATCCTGCCTGCAAAGATCCTTCAGCTCTGGTTCCGAGCGAACCGGAACGCTGGATTTGGTGGTTCCGTTCGATCCAGCCTTATGCAGCTTGTCACACTCGTGGAATGCATTTAAACAGTTGAGTTTCGGGTCACACATTAGCGAACGGTCGATGCAACCATGCGGACTGCAGAAAAACTCATTTACACCACAGTCCACATCGCACTGTGATTCGTCGGATTTGTCACTAAAGTAAGGTAAAGAGAGAAAGCAGTGGAACATGTGAAAGGACATATGCTCTTGGATCAAAACGTCCGCCAACTTACCCACAGTTGTCAACTCCATCGCACAGAAACTCAAACGGCACACAGGCACTGTTCTTACACTCAAACTCTGGACATTTGTGGCAGTGCTCTGGCTCGTCCGAGCTGTCATTCGGCCCACAGTCGAGATGTCGATCGCACACCCACGTGTTCGGTATGCATCGATGGCTGACCTCACACTGAAAGAAGTGCTCGCTGCACGTTTTGTTCGGGCAGTTGATGTAATCTTCATCACTCTCGTCAATACAGTCCACCGAACCGTCGCAAACGTGCGACCGGCTAATGCATCGCTGCTCGTCGCACTTAAAGTTGCGCTCCAGATCGCAGTTGGGATCGCAGGGCCCGTCCGGTGTGGTTTCCTCATCACTGCCATCCTCGCAGTCGCGATCACCGTCACAGGTGTACTTAATCTCGATACAGTCAATCTTGTTGCGGCACAAGAAATGTGTGCTATTGTTACAGGATGCCAGCGAGTGCTGCAAATCGAACGGCACGCAAGCGACAGGCTTTCCTTCGCTAGACAGCGACAACACCTGCCCATCTTCACACTTACAGCTGGCAACGGCTACCGGAGTATTTAGACAGATTCCCGGACAATCGATCTCACATGCATTTCGTCCATTTCCACCGTACTGGGTGAGATTGTCGAAAATCTTTAGCCCCAGCACTTGAGGTTTCTCTATCGTAATTGTTTCCAGCAAATGGGGATCGCTTAAGTTTAGCTTTTCGATGTGTCCCTTTACATTGTCGGCGAAGTAAAGCAACTGACGGTGGACGGCTAGAGCGACGGGGAATTGATTCTGTGATCGTCCGTCGAAGAGCAGCACTCGATTGCTTCCGTCTAGGTTGATGCTTTCGATGAAACTAAGCCGTGCATCGCACCAGTACAGTCGCTTCTGGATCATGTCTATCGAAAGCCCCGTTGGCCATTCGATTGGACGTTCCTTGCTGCTCACCAACAGTTCCGGCTGAGTTCCATTCATCCAGGCACGATCGATACGTCCACTGGGAACTGACCACGACGACCAGTACATCCAGCCTTGCTTTGGATCCACCACAATAGACCTTTGAAACGAGAAGAGGAGATTATTAACGTTTTTTTGTGATTTTCGATTTGCATGACCAATAACTTACTTGGGTGCATAAAGCTGTCGCAGAACGGTGTAGCGCATTCGCTTTGGACCTAGCTTGATGACCGAGATGTGGTTTCTGTCCGAATCGGTCCAAAAGATGTTGTTTCCCAACCAGTCATAGGAAATGCCGTCACACGATCCAGGACTTTCAAGCAGCAGCTCTCGCTGCGTGCCGTCCAGCTTCTGTGCCTCGATGCGAAACGATGGCTTGTCTCTAGAAGGAGGCGTGGCGTAAGAAAAGCATACATTTTATTAATTTGCCATTCATGCTACACCGATGCCGTTACGTACATAACGCCGTGAGAGAAGAAGATGAGCTGATCCTCCACGTGGTAGTCGAAGGTGATGTGCGGGCCCAGATCTGTGATCGGAACGATCGCTTCCTGGGACTTGATGCCAACGGCAAACCCTCGGATCATGGCCGGATTTGATTTGGCGTACAGTAGAAACGTTGGCCGTTTGATCAGCACACATTGCGACTTTGTCTTTAACCGGTAGCCCGGCGAACACATGCACTGTGCAATCGCTACACCGATCTTCTTCCACACCGGTATGCACAGTTGATCACAGCCACCGTTCTGGATGCGGCACGGATGCGCCACTTCCGGCTGCTTTTGGCGATGGAACACGTGCAAATGCACGGCATGTGGTGCATTCGGGACGATCACTCTTGCCTCTCCCGTAGTACCATTCAGCGCGACAATGCTACCATTCTGCCAGGACGCGAGATAGATCGTTCGCTCGAACACATCGAGCGCGTACAGCATCTGGAAGTTGAACAGGAACTGGGTGCTTCGTTTAGGAAACCAACGGCCACTGCCATCGTAGTTCACACGCTGCACCGTATCGAGATGCGTGTCCACCCAGTACACGTGTTGCATCACCAGATCGAGGGCGATGTCTAGCGGGGTGATGATTTTGTTGAGCACGATCGAGGTTCGGTTCGTACCGTCGAGCAGCGATCGTTCGATGCTCACGTCGCCGCTGCCCCACTTGGAAAAGAACAGAAACCCTTTGGTGGGATCGAGAGCCATCCGGCGTGGCCGCAGCACCTCCGATAATGCCTCCACGATGATCGCACAGTGTACCATCTGGGGCGAACAGACGAAGATAATTTCGCGCTGCTGGTCCAGATAGTACCAATTGCCCGACACCCAGTCGAGCCGAATGTCGACGATGTCCTCGAGATTGGGAAACAGATCCGGGCGCGGCATAACCCAGCTGTGTGAGGTGTTGTCTACGCTGTAGCACTCCAGCAGCGATTTACCGTCGATACGCGCTAGACAAAACGTGCGATTTCGATGCACCATTTCCATCGCCCGGATGCGTGGGTTCGGTTGCTTGAGATATTCCTCCTCAACGGTTTCATCTGTGGGAAAGTTTCCAGCCAGCACACTGGTTCTGTTGCTAATGGACACTTTTTTTACCTTGTTGAAAGTGGTGAAGAACAGGGAAGCTGGCTCGTCCTTGGGCACTGTTGGATGGTTGAATTTTTATCTAAATTGCCTCATCGCTCTACACGATCGACTGAGAAAACAGTATCTATACTTACAGTTGACAGCGGTGCACGTGTTGCCCTGCCTCACATACCCGGTAGTACAGCTGCACTGGTACGCTCCGGGTTGATTTTTACACATCTGATCGCACAGACCCTCGATCTGGCACTCGTCAAAGTCTTCGCAAACGCTCCCATTCGGCTGACTATCCTTGGCACAGAAACATCTCGCTCCCTCGGACGTCAGCCGACAGTCGTAGGAACACTTGAGCGCATCGCACGCACTCGTCGGTGCGCTGGCCGTTGCCGTGTCGTTGCTGGAACAGTTCAGCTCGTCGTTGCTGCAATCCCACGCCCCATCACAAAACCGATCGATCTCCAGACACTTGCCATCGCTGCAAAGGGCCTGCGTCGGGAGACACTTTGTGTGCGCCCGGCACAGCTGGGGATCCTCGTCCGACACGTCCACCATGTCGTACTTCTCGACCAGCCCACAGTCGACGTCACCGTCGCACGTCCAATCGTGCGGAATGCACCGATTGGACACCGTGCAGTGAAACATACCTTCGTTGCACGCATGTGCTTTATCTGCGCGTTGTGCATGCGTGTGCGAGGAAAGATGAGAAACGTTTGTGGTTGGCCATTTGATCGCAGGCTGGTATTACAGGATATGGTACGTAAGCAAGCGCTACTTACCACAACCGACTTCATCCGAGCCGTCCGAACAGTCGGCGGACGTATCACAACGCCAGAGGGCCGGTATACATTTACCATCCATCACGCACGTGAATTGCGACTGCGAACAGGTGACTGGAAACAGAGAAACGAAAATGAAGATAAAAGATGACATCCTATTGTCATATTTGATTCTTTCCATCACTGGAGAATGGCTTTATGATACGAGTTTTCCCTCTCTGTATGATTATAAAGACAATGTGATCGCCCCGTTTGTCTCAGATGGTACACTAGCGCGTTCCAATTGTGGTGGCCTAATCGAGTATATGCATGTCTGATGAGTGTGAGTGATCGTGCTGGAAGGGCGCAAACGAACCACCAGGCGCATCCATCGCTCTTGCGATAAGCCAAAAAAATAACCATCAAGTGCTGTGCATGGGCGGCCGTGCCATGAAACAATAGAACGGAGTTGTACGTTCAAAGATTGTTTAGCGCACACGCACCACCGTACTATTTTGGCAATGGTTCAAAAAAGCAATCAATCAATAGGCACCGTTGCTACTCTGGCGGAACAATTACACGTAAAGCGCTCTATTCAACGTGATTCAATTTGCAAGCTCGTTTTCCACACTCTTTTTCAACTCGATGGAATGTCACCGGTCATTTGGAGCCTGTGTGTGTGTGTGCTTCCACGTTGAAGCATGCATGAGTCGGTTCTGCCACTGCACGGCCGAATTAAGCTGGAGGGCTTACTAATAAAAAAACCACCCTCAAGCGCGACTGATTGAATCAATCCCAATTGCATATCACTGCTTTATTTGCAATTTATATTTGATTCACTTTGATTGACGTTCGACCACTACCACGCGCCATTTCAGATCGAAACGCCATCCATTATCTCATCGCCCGCAGCCCACAGGTTCTGCGATACGTCGGTCGTCCTCAGGAAAACGGCCCAAGTCCACTGTTGTGCCACCATCCCGAAACACTACATTGTGTGCCGTGTCATCCTTCTCCCTCCGTGATTGGACTTTTTGTGTGCCGGCCGACCCCCCCCCCTCCCCCCAGCCATTAAAAGTGGACCAGTTTATTTTATTTCATTTCTTCGCCTCTTCAACCATCCGTTAACGATCTCTGGCCACTTTACGTGCTTTCTCCCTCTCTCTTCTCGTCTGCTCTGCCTCACTCAATAGGGGGAAAAATCCAAATTGATGACGCGGTTCGGGCTGTGTTTGAAGTACTAATTGTTTTGCATTTTTGAACTCATTTCTCCATGCGTCCACTCTTGTGGCACGTGAGTGTCTGTTAGTTTAGCTACTCTGTTTTTTTATTACTTTTTTGCCTGGAGCACTTTTATTTGAGTACGTTTAATTCATTTTCGTGCGAGAGTGCCTTCATATTATCGCGCTTTATTTGTGCTACATATATTTTCCATTTAGTGTACCGCCATCATCTCGTGTACGGCACGGCACTGTGATGGTTGCACTGTTTTGGGGCCGTTTGTTTTTTGCTGCTTGCTGCATGGCGGTCCATGTGTGTCTGTTGCTGACAGTGATTTATTTCTCTTTGGTAGAGGTCGATTATGCACAAGTGGAGGGAATTTTTAAGCGGGAGTATGAGTGTAGAAGAATCAGGAAGCATAATTTGACTTCGAAATGTTGTTGATTCTTATGACAAAGCCCATGACGCTTCAGAAAGCTTTATAAATCAAGCATGTTTTGAGTTTAAATAATGAAACGAACCATTATCGTCAGAATAAAGCGCAATTAGCCATATGCAAATCAATAATGCTAATGCAATCACTACAGATCCTGCCCATGCTGACTGGAGCAGTGTTAAGTGGTGGCACTTTTCTGAGCAATTCACCACAGTCATTTTGTGTGCTTTGGGCTTCATCTATAATTAATAGTAGACGACTACTTCGGAGCAGCATCGTTCTGAATCGGATATGATACCGAAGCTGTTTCTGCGTCTGCTGTTGATAGGTGTATTACGGAACGAAAGGTTTTGTGATCCAGCAGAAAACCAGAGCCAACGCTAACCCAGATGTTTATAGCCGGAAGAACACCGCACGAACGGGGGAAAGGTTCACAAGCTTCCTTAATTTCCTTAAGATCACACAACGTCTTCTTAGCAGCACCGTGGACGACGCTGTTCCCGAGACACAGGTCAATACTCCTCCCGGGCTCTCGTCGTGTCGGGCATGTTTGCACAGTGGTATGTTTTGTTGTGCGTGTATCGAGCAATTACAGTGGCACACTGACAAACGCTCCAGCCCGTGGCGCTCTAAACAGACCGCGGCTGTGTGTGTGTGTGTACAAAGCAATTAGTAAACGACCACGGCGGGACCGATGGACACAATCGGTACCGTCCATCTCCTATGCTTCAGTGTTCACCGTGTTCACCTATTGTTTACACAGCAAATTACTACCACTACGGGCGGGTGTTGACGCCAAGCTGGAGATACACTGGGAAGTAGTTTATCCACACAATTTATCCTCCCGGAGTAGAAATGATTCTTTCGCTGTGTGCCTCCCCGAGCGCGCAAGCAAATGCTCGTGGCAATTATTTTGCGGGTCAAGTATCATCATTCGCAGCCGCTCACTCGTAACAGGCTCGTTAAGGTTAAGTTACGGTAGGAAGATGAAGATGTTTGCAACAGCTCATTAGAACTGCGCGCTAAGTTGCTTCATAATTAGTGCGATGGTTCGATTATTAAGACATTTAAATTTGCATCCACTCGAACCGAATGCACTTGAGGAGTTTTAGGTCAGCCCACAATGTTGCGAACATTTCATTGCTTCCCATCGTAATGAGCAAGTTGGCGAACCGTATTGAATACAAAGTGCGTGCAAACAGCTGCTAGAATCGTACTATTATTGCTTCTATTTTGCGTAGCCGTACCGTTTGATTGGAACGACCGAGCCGAACGGCGCTGCGAATACTGTTGGGAGATCGTAATGATGAGCATGGCATCGCATCTTAAACGTCCGAAACGTCTAAATGACATTTGAAAATACCAGAAGCCTCAGGAGCGGGAGCCAACACGAGCCATCCGAAGACAGACGGGACGAATTAGACAGTCTGAGCACGTCGACATCGCCCCGCGTCGGAAGGACGACGACGACAACGACGACGACGGGACACTTTGAAGGAGCAAGAGCAACGAAACGTGCCGCTATAAAATGATCCGCTATCCTAAAGTGTAATCTACAGGGCCGGTGGCCGGGCACCCATTCCCCTAAAGAGACAAATCAATACCAAATAAATGTCCTCGATTGACCTTTTCTATTGAATTTTTCTCCATTTTTTCTGACACACGGAGACGACCCTTTTGGATTTGTGCAGTTTGGTTTGACAACCGTTACCGTTAGGGAAACCAATCAAATGCCTTGCCCCTGTTGAGCAGTGATTGCATTAACATGTACACGATCTTTTCGAAAGCTTACAGCGGCCACAATCAGTTTCACCCTAAAATGCATGTTGCTCGCAGTAGTGTGGAGTGGAAATTCGACACCACGCTTAGCACAAACACACCCCGGACCGTGGCGCAGTTGCAACAGACAGAATGTTTTCCGTTTTGCCTCGTTCCTCGAATTTACACAATCACATTGCACAGGTCCGTCCATCTTCCATTAGTCCACATGTAAATACACCGCTGACCGCCGCCGCCGCCGCTGTAAGGTTTCTTCGAAGAAAAGAGTTCCCGGGTTTTGCTCATAACCGCATTATGGCGACCACAATTGTTTAAACAGGAGCGCACACACACGTTGACCCCGTTTATGAGATTTGTGGGTTCTTTCGAGAACGGATTCCCTTTCCATCACTGGACATAGATTAGTATGTGCTGCTGCTGTATGGTGGAATTTATGAACAAAGAACTCGTCGTCCTCTGGCATTCTCTTTGACCGAATATGGTTCACTTTTTTACAAACCAAACGTGCAAATTTACAACGCAGCAAATATGTGCGCTCAAACAAACCATCACCGTAAACTGTAACACCCCCGGGGAGGTCATAAAATGGTGAACAAATTTGCATCCAATTACTTTTATGAAAGTCGACACTCCTGTTCGGACCAGGTCAACTTTTTGTTCTCCATTTTGATCTAGCTGTATTGTAAGTATGTAGAGTTAGTGTGTTAAATTAAGGAGTGCAGGAGGTTGGTTTTATGTTTCGCTCATGACCGGAGCGCTGATTCCGGCACAACCGGTCTCATTGTTTCTGCTACACATACACACACAGCGTATCACACCACTTGTGCGCGATTGTGTAATTTAAAAAAAACTCTCTTTACACTGCTGCGATGGCTGCAGGGCCACAACATCAGCTGCTTTTAATATAGCCTCAAATTAAAATTTAATGTTCTCGTTCCTCTGAAAGGTTGCAAATGTATGGTAATGGATGGTAGGTAGACAGCCAGCAATTGCCACTACACCGAGGGCAGCGATAACACCGGGTCGGATAGGATTTTCGGCTTTTACCTCATCTTGTCCGTCACGTGCCTGCACGCACTACTTCTTTGCTTCCTGTCAAGATATTCCTCAGTACGCGAAAGCTTTTGTAGCGTAGTGCGAGGACCGGAAGCAATTTTTATCTCGTCCCTTTGCCTGCCACCAAGCGGTTTAACGTAAGGGATTTTGCCCCCAAAAAGGTAGCGGCAAATCCCTGGACCATTTACACCGTACCAGGATTATATGATGATTGCAACATCAGCATCGGAGAGCAAAAAAAGGGACACCACCATCGACTTTATTATTCCAGTCGGTCGGTGGTGCCGATCCAGTTTTGGTATAGGGACGCGGGGTTTCGGAGTAATGCTTCTGTACGGAGTGGAGTTATATTATGCGTGGTGGAATTACACGCACTTAGGCTGCCGGAAAATGATCGCTTTCCAATATTTATCACTCAACCGCACCCGTCCCGGGAGGCATTGATTGGTAATACATAGAGAAAGAGGGAGAGAGAAAAAGAGAGAAAGGGAAAAAGGGAAGTTAATTCCCCATTTATTATTCAACGGATCGATTAAATCAAATCAAAACCAATGCACATCCGACAAACGGTAACACTGACACATGGATGGACCATGGAGATACTTCTCTGCACACTCGCTGAGCGGGCCGACTTCACCCAAAGTCTCCTGTTTTTTCTCTTTCTCTCTCTCTCTGCCTTCCTCTCTTTCTTCGTGACGACTGCAGCGGAAGCAATGATAGATAAGCGCTTAAGCCAACGAGGTGTAAACTGTACAGGAACGATACACAGCCGAGAAGCGCACGACTCATACGGATATCCGGCAGCGGAACGGCGTCCTGATAGCCCAAATCGCATGTAGGCTCACCGTGCTGCGACAGGCATGAAGCTCTGAACGAAAGCAATCCATTATTAATTGAAGCATTGGCTAGTGGCCAGTACGGTGCTTTGCTTTACCAAACCCTGGAGGCACGCTATGTAGCCGGGTGGTGAAGAGGCGTCCCGCTTTTGATACTATTTTCGCACAACAAAAGCTGTCCGTACATCGGTTGTTGAAGGCTCGAGCTTTTTTTATCCATTCCAGCATTTATTTATTCAGCTCGCACACACACGCACACAAACGGTCGCAGTTTGCGACAGTTCGTTGAAAATGGGATTAGGCCGGAAACAGGGAGACGATTTAATGCTTTAACCGGCTATAGATAACGTTCAGCGGGCAGCAAAAACACGCCGATCCCAGGCACGCTTGATGGCGATTGCATGTCACGACCACGAGTGGAAGAGGACAAACATAGGGAAACGGTGTTTGAAAAATTCAAAATAAATATTATTCATTCGCATTTGAAGCGTATCATTCGATTGAAGCGAATAATTAATTATCAATCGGTTGCTCAGTCGTAATCGATATCAGCAAGGGAGCCAACCGGGATGAGAGCGATGTGCACTCCATAATTCATTGCAAATGCTCACGTTTACTTCGATGCTTGCTAGGTCCCATCTGGGCGGAAAGCTGGCCGGATAACAATTTATTTCATTTGCCTCGACTGATAAATTCCGCCTTCGAATGCAATAATTCAAGACCTGTAGCTCCAAATCGCATAAATTTGTGTATGAATAAAGCCCGTCCCTGTAAGTCTACCCTGTCCTGCATTAGCATTAATAAATGAGCTAGAGAGAGGGAGAGCGAAAACAAAAACTAATCAGCCTGGAAAACCGGCAACTAGGGTCGCTGTCCCTGTGCAACACGGCACCACTGCAAACAGTGCACGGGGGAACGCACAACTGGTTTGCATAAATTAGTGCTGCTACTACCACTGCAAACCGCAAATCGCAAGCCGCTGTTTGACTAATGCGCCCGATCGTTCATCATTTTCGCTCCGCGAGCTCCGAAGGCGTCCAAAACAGTCCATAATCACGACCGATAATGAATGCTTTCGCTTCAAGTTTTGTCGCTGTTTGCGTTGGTTCTGTTTGCTCAGGTTAATGTAGCTACACGTTCGTCCAGTATCCCGTACATCCCTGGATTAAGTAAACAGTTGCTATTAAAGATAGTGGCCGATGCAGTTGCATTCTGTCCATGGTGCATGTGGCAGTGTGGGTGTGTGTGTGTGCGGGCTTAAGCATATTTGCGGATAATTTACTAGCCCATTTTATTGATCGTACGGATCGTTTACTACATTCTCCTCACTTGCCCACGATGGCTTCTTCTGCCCCAACCGGCACAAAAAGCAAGAAGCAAGTACACAGCGTACAGATGCAGCACACCATCGTCGCTGGTTGAAATAAAGACCGGTCGTCGTTGTTGCGCGGCTGAAAATGCGATACTCGACGGCCACGCTTCAGATGATTAATTGGTAATCAATACTCATTAAATTACCGAGCCTATCATTATTTCAAACTAAAAGCGGTTGCGGTCAGTTTGGATTCGAGCCGACGCGGACGGGCCCGGATGGCGAAGGTGGACAGACAAACAACGCGACGAGCGTACCGTTTGATACCGGTTTGTGGCTATTGATGTGCGCCAGGCAACCGAAACTAATATCTATTTCAGTGCGCTGCTGTTCTGGCGGACGCGCGAACAGCGGCCGAGTGGTGGTTGCCCGTGAAGGTGGTATGCTCGGCTGATGAGGGCGAAGGTGACGAAATTGTTGGAATGAAACTGATGCACAGTAGTGGGCTAACGCCAAAGCAACAGGTATCATGTCATCATCAAAGGCTGAAGGCTCTAATGTTGGTTGATAGTTTGTGGTGAAGCTTGGATATCAACAAAACGACTTCGGTGGTGGAATCAACACATTGTGTTCATAAAGAAATTGAGGAACCCCCAAAAGCATGAACCATAAAATATATTACTTAGTATGAAAGAACGTCATATATTACATTTTTTGTCGCTGCCATTGCTCGGGCAGAACAATAAAGGCACATTAGGGACACATTTTTGTCCGCCCCCCACCAGACAAAATGAATTCCATTATTTACATGACAAAAAGCAAGCAAAGCCGCAAAGCCGCGCTGTATGAAGTGCGGTGGCCAACCGAAAACGCCCTTGCTCTCGCCTCTGGCGGCGCTAATGGGCGCTAGTGGGCCAAAGTAAAAACTCCTCCCGGTCGGATCCGGTTTTTGTGTGTTGACATCTTCTGCTCATTACCATTTACGTATAATTATACAAAATGGTACCACTCTCACCACGGGGGGGCGGGAGTAGTAGAATGGAAACACAAAGTAGTGCTTCGTCCCTTGCAGCGGGACACACGCTGGTTGTGGTCAGTGGTAAAAATGATAATAACAGAACCAACAAAAAAAAAAAAACCAAAACCAACAAGCACAGGACAGAGAATACAACATGACATGGTCCGGGGGTGATGAGATGAGATGTAGTTTTTTTTCTTCTCTCTCGTCCACTGTTTTAGCGCATTCACGTTTACTTTTCGCTCGCGGTGTTTTAATAAAACTTTTTGATCCTTTTGCCCATTGTGTAGGGTTGGTGGCTGTATTTTATGTGCGAAAAGGATAAAAGCCGGATAGCGTGGACACAATGCCGCCGGCAGCATGGAAAGCGAAAAAAAAAAGTGGGACAAATTCTTCACTCTCCGACCGAAAAGTGCGGTATCTAATTACGGCAATGCCACCATGTCAACAGAAAAGCCTCTTGGCACAAACAATGCTCCGTCGTCGTCGTCGTCGTCGTCTCGGTCGACACGGTGGTTGACCGTGACAGAGCAAACTTCTCAAAAACGCAGAAAGGTGGCATTAAGCATTTCGGGTAGAAACACCAGCGGGTGGTGGATTTTGTTTGGCCTTTTTTTATGCTTTGGCAGCCTCCGTAGAAAGGGAATGCATTTCGCACCGGAGTGGAAGCTGAAGATTGAGCGAATAATTAAAATCTGTTAGCTAAATTCAAATGATCTCTTCAACCCCTTAAGTACTTTTGATGATTCCAACGGATTAAGGGGTCTATTTTTTGTTTTGTTTTCGGGGACGCTACGTTAAGACAAAGCGCGTTAGGTGCGGTTGTAGGTAAAAGTGGTTTTTTACTTGTCGGGCCCTTTCTGATCGTGTTGGTTGGGAAGATTTTCTGCAGTAGTCAGCTTTAGGATACGGTAACCCCATTTTCTGGTGGTTTTAGGTCATTCCGGTTGACTGTATCTTAACAGTTGATGGTCCCCCGTGTGTTCCCCTTTTTTACTTTTTACTTTTACTTTTCTCAACGTTCCGCTTTTTACGCCTACAGTGACAGAGTGCATCAGGAAAAAAAACAATCAGAAAAGCAAGAACTAAACAACAACTACAGGCACACACACACCATCTTGTCAAGCGGAGTCTTAGCCACAGCCAGCGCCGAGGAAGAGGAAGATAAAAAAGGTCCATTATTGTCCGTGTTTTTCCCTACTACCGGATAATTAAATGGACATGTCTGTCGTGCTTTGTGCAACTGACCGTTGGTGTTTTTCCAACTGCCGGCGGGTACCGGGTGCCGAGTCCATTTGGTAGCAAACCGCCAGCCCGCAGCCAGCCAGGCGTAAAACATTCGTGCAGGGTTGGGGTTATGCGGAAGATCCGTAGAAAAGTGACAAAGTAATTAAAAGAAAGGTAAAAGTTGATCAATTTCTTCTGCTTCGCTGCAGAGGACTCGGGACTGTCGCTGCCCTAATGAAATTCTCATTAGCCACCGAACCCAATGTGATTGATTACGTTTGACGACGGGCGTGGAGAGTTCGTTCTTCCACCGCGCCAGTATAATCCCGCTTTTTGTAAGGGCGAGTTTTAATACCCTTCTTTTTAAACAAAAACTTTATGTTCTATCGTCCACAGTTGATGGTACCGTTAGTCCAAAAATTAAATCGTACACAAAATGTGGGTTCTTTTGAGCATCTCGGGGTTTGTTTAATGCTTCGGGCGAATTTAGAAAATGACACTAGAGAAGGTTCAACCGAAGAAAAACTTGCTCACATGTACAGTTCATGGCATGGAGACGCTTGCTCGGCTTTGTCAGCAATGCGCCAGTAGCAATTTACAAACAACATTGCCCTACATTAAGCGAAATGCGAGATATTCTGTCCGCATTTGCACGATGCAACAACGTTACAATGACCTGCACCGATGCGAGTGGAATAAATGACTAAACAACGTTCTGCAACAGCACTAGAAACACCTGCCACAACACACCGAGCGGGGTTGTATTCAGGAAATTTCTAGCCGTAGTCATCACTATAGCCAGTCAAAAACGAAATGTTGACGCTGTGTGATAGTGTTTCCTAGGTTACACGAGCCTGTCAGCAGACATTATGTATGGCGCCCCGGTGATGATGTGTACAGAGAGGAGAACCATCTCCCACAGATATCCACCCGTAGGGTAGAAACATACAAATGATTTGCGCATTACTGCAGGGCTTCCGTGTGGTGCACGAAAGCACAAAACAGTTATTCGCGGAAAAGTTTTACATTTGTACTCGTCTCAGTTTAGGATGTTTGGACGGATTCAACCAGTTAGTATTAAATCCAACACTATTTCCCTTCATCACATGCGAAGTTATTTCATTATGAGTTTATGCGGAATTCGTCATTGTTTTTGCTGTTTGTTTGCATCGCAGAAGATTTATCCCGGGCCCAAACCAAATCAAAGGTAGCTTATTTCGCAATACATTTCAAAATCATTCACTCTCTTCTAAATCATTCATAAAATATAACGCGAACAATAAAACAAAATAAACCGTACAGCTAATCCATCTAGTCCAATCACAGCCCTTGCAGAAGTAATTGTTCATTTCGGGAATTTGGAACGCGCCATATCGCGCTCCACTGCAATCGCTGACGAAGCAACAATTTTATGACGAGCAGGATTACGAAGGACTTTACCGATTTGGTTCATCCATTGCATTTGCCTCACTTCCCAGCACGAACGAACGAAACCGGAACCAAGTAGCAGCCAGTTGAGCTTATAAGCGAATTCGAAAGCTGCTTACAACAAACGGTTGTCGTCCAGCCCCGACGGTCACGTTGTATTGCGGCTGTGTTGTGTGTTTGTGTGTCTTTCTCTTTTCGACAACGCAAGAGTGGACGGCACTTAATCAAAGGACGAGGCCAGTGGCCACGCGCTGTGTCTATACCCACGGCTATATGCCGCACGGGTTTCTCGGACAAACCTCTGGTCAGATTACAGGGCGGACTAATAACGATTAAGGCTGTTCGGTTTGATATCGACCGCTCCAACACCATGTATCAGATAACGAGCGAAAGACGGACAAGTAAAACAAAAAACGCGGCATAAAAAACGGTTTGTCGCCGCTTGAAAGCATGTACCGGTGCGGCAGATAAAACCATCGAAAAAACTCCTTTTCATTCTTGCAATGACAATGCTCGGAGTGCCGCGGAAGAGGTTGTCTTGGGGGGAGACGAAAATTCCTTCCCGGCCCTCGCTCTCACATTTTCCACGCTGGGTGCTGATGATGACTAACGTGCGTAATTTTCGCTCACTTCACTTTATCAGTCGGTCGTTTTCCCTTCCCGGTAGGACCTGATTTCTTTTTTTTCATCTTACAAAACGGTTGATCCGTTTTGGTTCGCGTTTACGCGACGTACGAAGTACCTGAGGCATTCACAGAATCGATTAAGATAGCAAAGTATGACACTTTAAAGAAGAGAAAAAGAGAAAATAAAAAGATTCGTTCTATCATCATCAGGATGGGAGGTTGAGCAAGCATCAACGTAACGCGGCCGAACGTGGTGATTGAAATCGTGAGCGATGTTAAAACCGTTTACTGCTGCTTTGCCTTTGAAGAAACGAGTTACCCACGTGCGCTACGGAGAGTGCTACAATGAACGTACGAACGGTGAAAACGTGAAGCACACGCAAACAAGTTTGCTAGGACGGCGAAGCTAACGTCACATTAATCGCGGCCTCGTGGCAGCACGGCGCTGCTTATTCCAGACGGGAGGAAAAGGGAAGAAACCGCCCAACCGGTGAACCACCCAGTGACAGAGGAGGGACATAATTTTACCCGGTACTTGTTGTAAATGAATGTTTAATGAACGACATCCGTTTCGTTGTCAGGCAGCTGGTGCCGGCTGTTGAAGAATTGATACGAACGGACAGGAAAAGGGCCGGATACATTCTCGGTTGAACGGCTGGAGCCATTTGTCTGGAAGTTCCTCGAGCTTCACAAGAGCGCAGAGAAGGCAAAGGACAGAGGAAACATGCTTTCGCGCAAGTATCAAACTCCATTTTAAAGCCCAAACACGGCATCCGATTGAGTAAAAGCGCGAACACATCGGAATAAAACTACTTCAAACAAAAAAGGATGAATCGGAGATTTATTATCATCGATTACGGGGGGGTCCAGAGGAGGAGGAGGAGGAAGAATGTGCAGTGTGCTGATTTATCGCATCGTCCGCCCCCATTTAGAGTCGCTTTAACAGTCTTCTAAAGAAAAGTTTCAAACCATTGAAACACTTTCGCATCCTTCTTGCGAGACACCATGACAAATGACTCTAATTAGTCGCACAATCAGTCAAAACACCCCTCCCGTGCGCCCGTCTGATGTGGCACAGGTGACAAAATAGGTATTGACTTTTTTGGAATTCCTTATCCATGCTCGATGGCGTGCTGCTCAGCTGTGTTTCTGGCCAACCGGCAAAGGCGGTTGAAATTTCCATTTTAATTTGATCGTCAGACGTCCCCGAAATTGGCACCCGTTGGCAAGCTAATGGTGAAATGGTTCTTCCCAAAGGCAAACCGAAGTTTGCTCAAAGTTGTTGCATTAGATGGAGAAATATAAACTTTCAAACCGGCTGCCGGTTGGTTGAATTAATGCGGCAGGAACTGCTGTTTGCGCCGCCACATTATCATAAACAAATTCGGCAGCTAGTTTTGATTAATTAAACGTTGCACACTAACGAGCGTTAAGCAACACAATTGAGAATGTGCCTATTGGGACCGTTTTCTTTCGCTCTTTGCTTATTTACCACTAATGTCCCAAGCCGCTTGAGATGATTCTTCATGGAACAATTGAGTTAAATGAAGGAACTGCAGAACACCGAAAAAAGCAAGATGGAGATTTTCTCTTCCGCAAAACGGACCGCGACCATACCGTTTCGCAAGTAAACGTCCATTCTCGGGCACATTGTTTCCATTTATTTTTGTTTGTATGGCTCTCCAGATATTAATTTCACGCTTTACTGAGCTATGGCGAGGAAATCATTAGCGGTGTTGAGGCGATTTCCCCATTGCAAGACATTTTATGAGGTGAATTGTTCGTAAATTGTGTTCCATCCATCCGGTCAAGGATTCATGATACACATTTCATTGTGCTGAGGCACATGTATTTTTTGCATTTGTTCTACTCAAGCCAGTCGAAGGAACGAGAGGATAACGGCATGAAAGGAGCTTTTTAATTGCACTAGTAACAATCAAACCGGAATCAGTGAGTGGCTAGGTGCATATCAAAGGAAGTGCTAATAAAAAGAAAAGCAACGTTTCAAATGTCCATGCAGAAGACACTGTAGTTTACGGTTCAGTTTTTCCATTTGCGCTTCTTCTCGAGAAAAAGAACCAGCAATGTATTGCACAGTAAAACATGATGGGTGCAATGAATTTTAAACGATACCAGCTACTGCTGTAAACATTGACAACCCGAAAATAGCAACCGACAGCCAGTGGTGGTCGGGGAGATGAGCCTGGGAAAAACTTTTCCACCCCGCCCTAGCACCTTCGCTTACTTTCGTTCAATGCAAAGAAAGCGGATGCTATCAAAGCTAGACGAAGTACGCAAAAAGTGCTTTTGCAGAGAAATTTGAATTCCACCCCCACTCCTCGGTATGCAGGAATATTAAGGCAACTTTTTCAACCTTCAAATACTTCACTTGCAAGTGAGGGGCTCGCGTTTTTTTCTCTGTTCGTCCGTCACAATCTTACCATTTGCAAGGTGGAGGTTCATGATCCGTCCGCAAATCCGCCTGCTTTCTGCCGCTTACCCAACTTTAAAGAAATTCATTTTGACTTGCCGTAAACTTTACAGAACGATTGTCTGTGACGTTTTAATTTGATTAGAAAACTTTCGCATTCCCCGTACACGGATTGGTTCCTTTCCCTGCGTTGTTCTGCTTGGTTGTACTGTGTACTGCACACTGTTCCTCCTCGTGCAACCTCCGGCCGGTTGCGGACTGTCAACGAATGGAGTTGGTGACTTTTTATCCGACATTGCGTAATTACTGCGCGAAAGTGTTTCAACACTGTTTCGTGTAATCGAGGGGCAAGAGTTTGCTCGAAATTAATTTAAAAACACGAGCTGCTTTTCGATAAGCACGTGAAACCTGTTAGCGGGGACCTTAATTAGTAAGATTAGGCGTGTAAAATTAACATCATGCTCTTTTAACACTTCATCCCGCCGAGAATTGTATGAAAAAAACGCAAGAAATACAGATCGAAACTGGTGTTCTTGAATAATCACGTAGCTAAAACACTGTTTGATTTCACTTCGTTTGCATACACCCATACACGTTGTATAGTCGCATGTATGTATGTATGTGTATGTACGCCAGATGCATCGGATCGGTTGTTTATTTAACCTTTTGATACTCCTGAATAGCACGGTTGCAGCGGTTTGCAGATTTTGATCTCTAGCAGACATACTAGTCATACCAGACATCATAAACACACGTACACAACGGCATAAAAGGCTCGGGAACCGGAATGGAAAATCGAGATAAAAATAATACGTTTCAGTCGTCAATAAATGTCATGTGCAGAGCAGCAGTAGCAGCAGCAGCAGCAGCAGCACCTAGAAACCCTTTGGCAACGCACATTCCCGGAATGTAAGGTATTCTCTCGGAGCGTTTTTTTCGGTACGATGAAGAAAGGTACGAAACAGAATGGAGCGGAATATATTTTTACACATCAATACCCGAGCGCGGTTGCGAAAGCTTGTCGTTCGGCGCGGAAAGCATGAGGGCGCAAACAAACGAAACCGTTCGAAAACAAAATAAACGAACGACTGAACGGAAAGCGTTTGTTGCGTCGTTTCGATTGAAAAACAGTTTAGCAGGTATTTTACGTAGGGTGCAGAGTTTTTTTTTGTCTGTTTTCAGTACTACTCTCCATTTCGAATCGAAACACATTCAAATGGGGGAGGCGTTTCCTGGTTTTACTCTTTCAAGTGCAACGCGAACCTCACAGCATGCCCTCTTTGAATGATCTTTGAACATAGTCGTACTGATGGAGAAGCCCATTCACTACAATATTGAATGAATGCAAACACACTACGAACAGTTATTTTTTCGAGAGTGTACTTGAATAACTAGAGCATGTTATTCCCATTTCCAGTTCAATTCCTACAAAGTGCAAGCAATTTTAGAAATGAACAGGAAATATATTACACAATCATGTTTGAATAACTTGTGAGAAAAGTAATTTCAAGTGGTTTCAGCGCAACGCAGTGCTACAATTAGGACATAAATTCTACGCGAAATGAGCACGCTGTTTATGAACCAAATCTTGCAGAGAAAGAACAGCATACGTCCAAAAGCAAACACACACACACACACACACACACACACGCCTAGATTCGTTTGAATCAACAGAAGAAAAAAAGTTCATACCTTTCCACTGCTTTTCTTGCTGAGTAGCTTATACAGAGACAGAAAGATAAATAATAGAAACGAGCATCGGTTTCGGTGCTGGGGTTTTCCGTTTCATGCACGAACGTTACCAGAATAAAATTGTGAAATGCTTCTGCCGAAAGTAAGACAGCGTCGACGACGGCGGTACAAAACGGTTGCGAAAATCGACGGGCAGGGAGAAAGAGTTTATCCAACGCTTCCGAAAAAGATCTACGAGTGAAAGTGTGATGCCGATCGCAAAGATAAACACAGCTGGAGTTTTTCCAGATCATATTTATTCAGGACGCGTTCCCGGCGATGACATCGGCCCAGCGGAGGGGAAAGCGGTACCGAGAGGAAGCAGTCGGATGCGATAGAGTGGGTGAACACAATGTGAGCGAGAGCAAAACAATAGCACATGTTCTTCAATCTGCAGAGGAGACCGTACCGTGCCAGTTAAGGGAGAACGTAGTGGAATTGAAACACCATGGAAATCTGAGCAATGTGTGTCATTGGAAAAACGGGGAGCATTATGCCCCACAATGTTTACGCTACTCGGACATTCTTATGGCGCTTCAATCCGTCAACGATGCAGGCTAGTTCACCATGAAAGAATCAGTCACATCGTTCGACCGTGCCATAAAACGATATTTATGGCCCGACACGCCAACCGTCAACGTCAGCGTTAAAGCGTCCAACGTGTTGTGGGGAAAATGGAATTTACCGCCTTATGACGGGTGGCAATAACGAGGTCCGAGATTTGTATTCTAATAAATGCGTGCTAATAAAGCACAAATCAGCTGGTAAAATGGCTGTTTTGAGAAAGTGAAGAAAAACCTTTCGCTCCCAAACCGCACCGAACGCGACGGGGGCTGATGGAAAAGCTTTTCTGTTTTTTTTTTCTTCTGTAGCGCGCCAGCTTGTACAGGCTTCAGCAAATGAAGGCAACCATCGATGTAAATGACTTCATATTCCGCGAATTAATGAGCAATCTATTTGCTGCTCCACTAAAGGCGAGGTGTACACACCAACCCGGAGCTTACGATTACCACCCGTCCGCCCTGGGTTGCAGAAAATCGGATTTGCATGCCATTAGGCGAAAGTCAATATTACACGCAAAAAGCAGCGCGCCCGTATGCTGGTGAGCCCACGAACCCACGAACGGGCGATGTACTGCTGCTGTGCCTCGTAGAATAATTGGAGCCAAAATTCAATTAGAACTTTCGCGGAAGCGAAGAAAAACTGTCAAAATAACGCTCCGTCTGCAGCCGGGCGGATTCTTTGATGGAATTAAAGGCTAAAGCGTGCCACCACGGCGGCTACCGTTGGCAAAAGTCGTCGAGATCTCGTTGCAGTAGCACGATTTAGGGCGGCCGATCGATTTGGAACCAAATTTAGAACAAGCGCTGGCACCACTGGTACGAGTGTAAGTGCTTGCCTAGCCGCCACGGAAGTGGAATAAATAATTTGCAAGCCCTCCCCTCAGGGACGCCGAGTTGCCATGCAATTGTAAACGACGTAAAGGTGGAGGGGCTGAAACTTTATTCGTTTCCCGTGCAAATGTTCAAAACATTAGTGCATGCCGAAGCCACTGCAATTACAGTGCAAAGAGAGAATGATAGTGAAGCAGTAATAATGGCGGCCATTAAGATGGGGTTAAACGTGCTTTAAAGTTTCCGACTATTCCATGAATAATGGAGCTGTCTGTCTTCGCTCATCGGTTTTCTCTCTGGCTTGCAGGCGTTGTTGCTGCTGCTGCTGCTGGTGCTCGTTGCGGGACGGAAGTGAAACAGGCAAAGTTTGCAAAGCGACCTGGAATCAATGATTCGCATGCAACTGTCTAGTCAATCACCTTACTTGCCGCAGGTGGGAGGAAAACTTAGGACAGCCCGACACAATTTAGTCGTCGAGCTGGTGCGGGCAAAACTTCATCCTGTTTGGAGCAGTAGCAGTTTAAATTGCTTCGATTTAGAACCATCCCCGAAATGGAACTGGGAGTGAGTCCCGACCTGGGCAAGGATTAAGTTTTTGCACCGAAACAGATTTCGAGTAGCTCGCCCACGGGAACCATCCCTAGTGGGTGACCGAATGCGGCGGAAGTTGGGCCGGGTTTTGCAGTTGCAGCGAACGAGAACGCCCTGCATAAAATATGCATGCGAAAGGCAAACTTTGGGCTGGGTGGGTGTGTAAGATGAAAAAGACAGAACAGGAGTCAAGTAACTGGACCGAGTGGGTTTCATGTCGATCGCTAGGCAGACGTCTTGAGGCAGACAACTCAACGACGAAGACATTTGCCTTTGCACTGCAAACGATCCCGTGAATGGTTGGGCAAACAGCCGGCGAACGAATGAACTGAAGACATTGTCGTTATGCCGGGTACGGGGAAAGGACATTTAAGGCATGAAATATACATATACATGGCTGTGTGAAGGTGACCTGCGGGGTCGTACTGCCATAGTATTGCTTGCATGGCTTGACTTAGCCGCGAGTCCAATACGCCCACTTCGCGAGCCCTCTTTCCTTGCCCACCCAATCTCTTTAATGGGTGGAAGTATCTTGTTCATGATGCACCAGTTTTCTTACCACGGTGCAGCAAAATTCTGCTGCATCGAGACCCACGGGGGTCGGCTGCTAAGAGCAAACAACAAGTTTAATTACGTTCAGTCGTTCTGTCAAAAATGAGTTCAACAACTCATTCTACAATGTGCGCACGAACGGGGACGAACCGGGGTGTCGGATGAGGCTGCATCCGTTCGTACAAGTGTGCTCTACACTGGTACGCCTGTTTGCATACGAACCGTGCGCTGTGCAGAAAGAGCGTTAAACGGGTGCAAAGCATACATCGCCACCATCGTCATCATATGGTGTGTTTCGCGCGCGCGCCAAAGCCAATGCATTTGCACCATTGCCGTGAGCGGGTAGTGGGTGTGCGCACACAGGGCTTCAGTATCTAGTAACTGCTTGCCGCGGAGAGCTTACACTGCAAATACTGCATAATAGCCCGGCTCCGTAGCGTTTGTGCCGGAACGGTGCGCTGCTAATATTCGCCACAATGAAACGCGCTCAGCAGAGGGTACGGGCAGATGCTTAACGAAGGATGCTCGCGTCGTAACAAATGACACGCTTGCGATCTTGTTCATTAGACACCGAGACAGTTACAAGGGTTCCACCCAGGAGAGGTTCCAAGGTTTAGGGAAAAGGGGAGTGGTAGGGAGGTTGTGATTTGTTTTCTAAATCCATTAAAAGGGAGATAACCATAATGCAACAAGGTTGTAGCGTTGCCGCCACGGTTCCCTTGACGAATGATCATTGTCTTGGCATGGTTATTAGTAGAATTTAAACCATTAGTACAACAGTGACAGCAGCAACAAACAGTGCACAGTCGTTTGGGGTTACTGGGTGGCGGGCGGTTGCCCATGCTTCCCAAATTACTAGTAACCAGGCGTCTCCATTATGCACCAGGCGTCCCCATCATGATTATTATGGTTATTTTTTTATGTCTTCGAGGGATGACACAGAGAGCAGTGGTATGATTGAAACAATATCTTCTTACTGTTCAAATGCTTTCCAGAGTTGGATAAGAACCATGTTTAAACATGGTTTTACCATGTGGTTTAACTCAGCCCGTAGCGTTCCCAGGATGTAGCGAGAGCAACAGTATTCACAGCTGTGTCAAGGGTAGGAAAAGAAAATCATGCATATTTATCCATAGGATCACATTATTTAAACCAAGAGCATGATGAATCCAAAGAAAATGCGACAGTGTGTGTGTGCGTTAGTTATGCATTACAGATTCCGTATAAATGTTTCTTGTCTCAATTTGTTTTCTATGTGATACCCTATACTAGTCAGACTTGAATTGTTACATATATTATACGCTGCAGTAGCTTCGTAAATAATGCAAAACTGGTATATCGTTCATTGGAACCATATGATTTTTCAACTGACACGTCTGGCATCTTGGTATTAAATGTCTCGAATCGTTTATAATGCTATGACTGAAATCACAAACGGATGAATATTATCTTGTGGATTACCATTGAAATACTATGAATTCTATTTCGCACAAACGTAGCCCAGATATTGCTTTGTTATCCCATGAATTACTTGCATTCTTGGAATCCATTTCTCATTAGTCTAGTACAAAATAAAGCCGCATAATGAATTTCCGAAGAAATATTGAAAGTTCGGCGAAAAGTAGAAAAAAAAAAACATTGACTAGGTGGATAATTCCCTCAAATAATAGCAAACTCTATTATTATACTTTAAAGATTATCTATGACGCACCTTCTAGTTTTTATTTTACCGTTCTTATGATCCAATATAAAGTACTTGCAAGGGATTCCCGTTCGATGCCCTCAAGGTGGGTCAGGATTTAGGTTTTGAAAAATAAATAACGAGCGGATAGGATCAATCAACGACAACGGAAGAAGGTCGCAAACTTATGTTTAGCGAGCTCGTTTCCAATTCGGGACGGATACGCCCGAAGCCACTTTAGAAGGAAATGAAGTTTTCCAGGGTGTTTTTTTTTTTGCTATACCTTGACCCACACAGATGCCCTCCGTTATTTATTCCTCCGATCGTTTTCATTACGCAAATGGAATCAGGAAAATGTTATTTATTTCTGCACATTATGGTTGCACACTGTTAATGCTCCTGTGGCTTCGACAGAGAACAGAGCGAAAGCACTGATGCTGGCTCTTCCTACCCTGGTGGCGGTATACGGCAGCACCATTCATTGTTTGCTGATGATGTCCTTGGCGGGCAGCAGGAGCAAACAAGTAGGATGTGACCTCTGGGAAAGTTTATCTGTGCCGTTGCTCCAGATAAGTCAATTCAAGTTGTACATCGCCACACCCACACGTAGAGTCCACTTTGCTACAGCGTTGATGTTCGAGTGCGCACGTCAACAGACATCAAACATGCAGTGGAAAATGAATCACAATCTCGCATCAGTAGCATTTCCCACTGAATGGGAACTGTTGCACAGGCAGCGGTGCTATGTTGCTCTACCGGTCGGTCACCATGGGCCTCATCGTCCGGGCTAGGCCGAACGGATGGATATATCATGTTTCTATTTGATGCATATGATAAGCCATCAAAACGATGAGCGAACTCATCTCGCTCCCGACACGTGTGCAGCATGTTCAAATAAAACATATATTTCTGAAGCAAAGTCTTCCTTGGCATGTGATGAGATAGATCCTCGGCAGGTAAAAATACGAATACGTGGAATGTCGTCATGTGGCATCCGAGTAAGTGCTGTGTGAGCGATATATGTATACAGTACCAATGCAATAATGTAATACTCAAAGATTTTCAGGGAATAAGGCTTAGGTAAGATGTAAGTACATGGCCATTGAATTGTAACGTATATATTCATTACACTCTAGAGTAAACCAAGTAGTACTTTTCTGAACCAGACTCTGATTTTCCAGAATGTATATTCAAAACCTTCATTTCCTTTAAAAAGCACTAAGAACTTGCCTCGGAAAATATGCTTATCTCTGTAGCAATACTTTACAACGGTTCTGCATTCGTGCTATTTTTCTTTACTTCCGGCCCCTTGTATCGTAATATAATTCCTATTGCCACGAAATTTATGACACCACCCCAATTTACATTTGCACACTTCTATCTAGATCCTTTCTACATGGTTAAATTAATTGCTCACATCCCTTCCCTCCCTAAAACATTCGAGTAAAACGGAGCCCAACCGTACTTGTGGTCTGCATGTTTGAATGCTAATTGAAATGGCATTGTTGTTCAACCGTAATTTATGTTTGAAGTAAACAAACCAAAATTTAACAGTTGAAAGCTGTTCCCACTCAAGCAGCAGCTGGAGCGCGAGCTGTTCAAAACCATCCAAACGGAGTGTTTGTGCCAATTCAAAAGCGTGCATCATTGTCACTTGTTTTGCATCATTGTGTCGCATGCTTTCAACGTTGGCAAATTTACTATTCATCCCTGACCACGGATCTTGGCCTGCAAAGAAGGGAAAAATGACAAGCAAAATATCAGACTGAAATTATAGGGAACTTTGTGCCGGTGTCTCGGAACGATAAACAGACAAACCGAAAATACACCAGCTGCCCTGGTACGGCATGGCACAGAAGAAAGGTACATTGCCAGTGTTCCAGAATGGCGACTGTAAAGTAAGCAGTAAAAAAGCCACCCGGAACGACATCCGAGGTGTACCATTTTTCATTTCGTTGGGTTTCATTCAGACACCGTCTTTGTATTGTCGCTGCACGATCGTTGATGAGCAAAAGGGAGCGAACATATGGCACCAGAACGTGTGTGGTGGTGGCAAAACGGACGCCTTTTGTATGCACGGGCACACAAGTGCATAACTGTTAAAGAAAGAGGAAGAAACCCCTTTGCCTACGGGAACGCCTTCAATGGAACACAACAATTTCCTTCACCAGACGTGTCTCTCCTTAGCATACACGACCGTGCATCAGTAACAACGTTGCTTCGAACGAGCGAGTTTTCATTCAATGGGTTTATTTGCACAGAGAGTGCGTCGAACCGGGATGGAAGAGATGGGAAGCAAACACAAAACATGATAAAAAGCTTAAGCATTTGACTGAAGCTCCAAGCGGTATAAACACAAGTACACATCGCCAAAGATCGCGTCCAGCAGGGCTAACAACAGCAACAACCACTACCACCATCATAAAACCATACTTTACTACACACAGAGTTTTCCGTGAGTGGATAAATATATTGAAAACTTGGCCCACCCATACGCGCGTGTATCTTTCGCAGATTGTTGTCTCGTAGTTCCCCCCCCCCCCCTTTTTACCATAGTGCTTTACAGAGGAAAACAAATACGTCCCAAACGAGCAAGAAAGATGAATAGGAACTGGCGTCAGGTTCAGCGAAACCTCGCGCCGGGATGAAGCGAAACAATAGAAATGACAAATGTCAGCTGAGTCACGCGATGGCATACCGGAGGGAAACAGCACAGCCGCGTGCGACGCGCTAGGCTGGTGGCTCTCGAGGCTTTAAGGGGCTTCCGCCATTCCAGTGCTGGATGCTTTTGCTGACTCATTGATTGTTGCTGACATCCTCCACACAAGGTTTCGTTCCACAACGAGCGCCACCGTGCGCTGGAAGCACAACACTCGGTGGAAATGGAAAACCTTTTATGTTGTGCAAGGGTGCTTTACGTTCCGAGGCGATCACGGCCGGCCGCAGCAGGAACGGATTCGCAAAACCAAACGACATTGTCGAGACCACTCACCAGTGTTACCAGCAGGTTAAAGCAACAAATCGAGAAAGAAAGGGAACACTTTACATCGAGAGGGTCAGAGTGAAGTGCTATAAAAGAAAGAAAACATATGACGGTATAAGGGGACCGCCCTTGCTTGAGTGCAGCACACGGAACCGTTATCATTCGGCACAGTGGAGACGAAGATGAAGATGATGATGGGTGGTGCATAAACATATTGAAACATTTTCCAACCCGAGAGAGAGAGCTTGAGTGGATGCCCGATTCCACTCGAAGACACTAATTGCCATCGATAGCGGACAAAAGAGCTTCTACAATGCATCGGCGGCAATGGTGTGTGTTTTTATCAACTGATCAAGTGGCATTAGCTGTAGTTAAATGTACCTTTGGCGATAGGCACTTCAGAGCAGGTGGAAATGCAAAAGTGAGCTGATTGATAAAGGAACGCAAATCACGACTACGCTTTGTGCATGGCAAGTGTACTTTACAGCGTGTGCAAGTCATCGTGAAACAAACACAATGTATTCATCCATCCGTCCAATGTGTTCATCAACAAACGAACACAAAATCAAGTTTCAAGACACTTCAGAGTCTTAGTGATGTTACAGCAAAGTCCTTGAAATAACAACAAAACACTTTAAATCTACACCCCTGCTGTAGCTGACAGAGACTTCGCCAGCTGTTGGGATGAGCTGATTGAAATACATTTGAATAAATGCCGTACAGTGCCATGCTAAGCGACATCATAATCAAACGGGGCCCGCGTTAAATCGGTACCCGTGTATCGTCTGCAGGGACAAAGCCACCTTGCAGAGGGTCGCGTTGCCACAGCTCGCAAACGTGACAGATCAACGGCTTCTCGACAGCGTAATGAACGAACCGGCGGCATTAATCTCGACACTGTCTAATCAATTCATTGCCGCGTTAATTTACAACCAAGTGAAAAGAGACATTAGTATGCGCGTGCGGTAGTGCCGGTAGATGTGTGGCAAGCCTTCCACGGTTCGCTATGTTCGCCCGAATCGGTGCCGGTAACGAATGCTTCACCTTTCGTCTGAAGCCGGCACACGCACACTTGCCCCAAACGGTCGCAACCTACGCGCGGTTGGGCGAGAAAAGGGGCCATGCTGAGCACCTCCGCTTGTATCGCATTTGTGTGGCACAGGTCGCTTGTACTATCACATGTTGTAATTTGTATAAGCGACCTTTTGTGACGTACGGAATCGAAAGCAACGAGGCGAATGCTTACGATTCGATGATCTTATCAACATCGCAATCACTGCCGGCAGGAGAAATGTTTCGCGTTCGTAGATTCTCGTTGTTGCTTCCATCTAATCTTAAGTATAATAGGATGTATCTGTGCTCCGAGCACCGAAAATGGATTCTACCTGCGCGTTGATTTTACATCTCAAGTCTACATCTATTGTGCTGAACAATGATGAGTTACCTGTAAACGAGAATGGAAAAAAGAAACAGTCAACACATAACATTCTGGATGGTTTATTCAGTAAAGAAAATGAATCAAATGTTAATTAGGTAGGTACACATAAGCAAAGTGACACTTCAGTTTCGCTTTGTTCCAACTTCGTCTTCCCGTTTGTTTCCCATTTAGCGATTAGCTACGACAAGACGCTGAAAATAATTTAATAGCAGGATGGTAACTGAATTAGGTGAAATAATAAGCGTAAAACTTCGCGTTTGTTCCAGAGTTGAAATACATCCAGCAAACACAAACATCTGAGAGCTTCTGAGTGTGGAAATAAAAGCGAACGCAGATTGATGGCCAATTTTAAAAGAGAATGTTTCATTCACCTGATCATACTCTACACACTCGATTTAGCTATAAACAGTAGTGCAATCGTACGGAACCATCCATCATCCGAAGTTACAATAAATTCTCCACCAAACGTTCTGCCTGTGTATCCACTTTTCCGACGATTTCCGCAGCTAAGAAGTTAATTGATCTCGCTCACCAGACTTGCGTTCCCTACAGGCACTACACACACACATTCCATAGTTCATAGTCCAACACTATCGAAGCGATCGAAGATGACCAGATTCTTGGCTCACCGAAAACCACTTGAGCTTATTGCAACGTATTTATGGCCGTCTGGAAACATAGCGAGAAGCAAAGTAAACATCATAAAGACGCACAAGACGCTCGGGCAAACGATGCTGGACCGTTCGGAGCGCCGTCGGTCAATCTGTTTACTGTCTACTCCGACCATCGCACGTTCAGCAGATCACATTGTTGAGCGTGGGTTGAACTATTTCATCCCCTGGGGTGTGTTTCCAAGATGGTAAGAAACGCGTAAGAATGATGTAATCCATGTCGTGCATGTGGTCGTTTGCAGCCGTCTGCCGCAAAACAGTAAAGCGAAAGAGCGAAACTTTTTTTTTCCAATTGCAATGAATGACGACACAAACGGTTCCGTTGTCTTCCAAAGTCCTCCCCCCCTCCATTCCGACGGGTGGCCGGAATCGAAACACAGCCAAAAATAAATAAATAAAACAAAACCATTCCGCATCATCACCAGTTCATCTTTTTGTCGGTCCCAGCTGGCACAACAACCACCGGACTAAGTCAATTAAATCACCAATAAAACCCGGCAACTTCTTGTTCAACCGGAACCGTGGCCGTGTAAGAAGCGAAAGCACGCACTGCAAGGCCCGTTGAAGACGGCAAAAAGGTCATACAACTTCCTGAGCAGTGCTGCCGCCAGCATCGCCAGTTCGCCAATCGTCATCGGCTTCGTGATGTGCTCGGAGAGGCGCTTTACTCGATTCCGGGCGGGGCACATAAGCTAATTAATGAATTGTAGCCCATCGCACACGCTCTTGTGGCCGTTTCCGTATGTGCCGGAATGTAGCCATATGACGGTGGTGGTGGTGTTGGCTTGTGGTTTTTGCGAACGTTTCGGAATTTCGTGAATGAGTTCGGAAAACAGCTGTTGTTAATAAGACACAGCTGTGTAATTCATCAAGCAGAGCGATAATCCGATATGATGGGATCAAATGGTTGGAAGATACAATTGTTTGAAGTCCCTTTATCTGCCATTGCTGCTTTCTTCTCCTTCAGAAAGGGACAATAGGTTTGTTGTGAAGTTATCTTCTCGAGATCGATTCGCCAATGTACGCAAAATATACTGTCAAACTGAATTATTTGTCTTTCATACATTACCTACTTCAACCATTCCTGCTTTGTCGTATAATAACTGTCAATAATCTGAAAAAAAAGTGCAAACGACTCTATGCAATCAAAAACACACACTCTTATTCTCTTTATCTCTCTCTTTGTCATGGTTAGAAGCATAAAAAGAACTCGAACAAAAGTACGAAACTCGAGCATAATAACTGCCGCCATTTCCGCAGACAGCATGCAGACAAACGCGATGACACTGCCCGACCCGGTACGCTGCCGGAAAGAATGCACGCACCAGTACACGCGCAGACAAACAGTTTGTTTACGTTCGCAAACCATCTGGGTACCACGATCGGTACACAGAGGTTTAACGACACGAAACCCACAACAACACCATGTCGACGGGGTGGGACGCAGTGGGCTGTAGCGTTAAAAGGAGAGCTCTTCTTGCGGCTAGATTGGATTTTTGTTTAACCCTTTTGCGATGATGTCATCATACACACAAGAGCCGATCCCCTTTCACACATTAGCCGCAGGCCACTGCCGACGAGCTCTCAGGGTAGTTGGGTTTGCCGCGCCACAATCATACAAGCGTGTGCGTACGGTTTGTCTTCCTCCCCCGTAAACTATGCCTAACATTATATTGACGTTTTAGTCCCCTGGCCCCACCCGACGGCTCGAGCGGTATCAGTGACCGTGCGCTGGCGTTTAAATTCTCCAAACGTTTTTGAATCGCTTCGAAATCATCCGCAATTGAATGGAAACGCGGCAGCCTTTGGGATACTGGCTGTGAATTGATCGAACCTACGCAGAACGGAACGCGGGTTTGATATTTGCTTCTCAACAGAAAGGCGCGTACAACAACCACCGTTCCGAGCGTATTCCGTTCGGTGCGAGGGTCATAAGAAACTCGGTTAAATTTATGCTCCGTACATGCGTGGGAAGCATAAACGAAGTGCGGTGTGTGTTTCTATTTTTTGGGCCTTTTTATGCTCTTCTTCCCCTTTCTTGAGACACGTACGTACACACGACGACAACGACGGTATACCGTTGTTTGAGGTGTGAAATAAAACTATTTTCTGTTTGCGGGTGGTATAGGAAGAGTATCCCATCCGCAAGGAAATCGTTTGATGTTGTCACGTCCGATAAAGTGAGTTGCAGTTTGCTCACTGCTAACCCATTACGAAGATTGTAGCCACCGCGTTTTACTGCCGGGCGGGATTGAATCGTAAAAGCAGCGCTTCCTAACCCGCGTTCGCTACATTACAGATCACACGGAGCTGCAAATATAGGTTAAAAAGCACTCACAGAAATTGGGAAAGGTAGAAATAACAAAGGGGAAATAAATATTGAGATAAGCAGTGGGCAACAAACAACAAACTGGGCCCACTGTCGTTGGCAGCACGAGAAAGAAACACATTCAGAGTCGACGGCATTCTTTGTTGGAATATTTAGTGCGCCAAAACAAACTCTCCAAAAAGGCAATACGACGGCGGGCACTGCCGTGACAATGTTCCATTAGTTAGCAGTATTTTACCGTTTGGCGAGGCCAGCCAGACTTAGGGGAGGTGGTTTTGCGAGACGTTTCAATGATAATGATCGAACGAAATAATAAAAGTTCTTACTCACATTTACAAACGACAGCGAAGGTAGTGGTCGCTTAGTAACGCACAGTAAACAAGGAAGCAAGAGAAGCTTACCATGTTGCTGTTACGTTAATATCCCCCCACTCACCCTTCGTTGAGGGGTGTGTTCGAGGAGGCCATTCTTATGCGCTACAGGAGGATGCTTTCTGTTCCTGGGAGCTCCACAGGGGCCCACGTGCTGCGTACGTATCGCAGCCAAGCACAATTGAAATGTTGCGAAATCTGGTCGACAAAGTTAATCCTTGCCTTATTGAATACACTTACCCACACCATTCGGTCTTGTAATGACATTTGCAAAGTCCGTTCCTGGGACCAATCCCCCTCGTACCCCAGGGTAGTGGCGGCGAGACGGTGTCCTCGTGTTTGCACTTGTACTTTGTTAGAAAGTCATAAAAACTTGTAAAACAGCCCGTTTAACCATTATCTCGTTGTTGGTCGGAAAGTTGCAGCGGCTTCGCTTGATCGGACCTTAATTTAATCAACTTTACTTGCCTCCTGCCTACTGTTTGTCCCCGTACTGTACCGATCCTGGCAGGCGCTACATCCTCCTTGCTAAGGGTTGTTACGCTCGGTTGGTTGGTTACGTTGCGTAAAAGGTTACTCTCCAAAGTGTGACGCCGGTTGGGCAAAGTTTCGGGCAAAGCTGTTGTACCGCGCGCCGCCGTGTCGGTATTCAAAACCCTTTTCCAGCAGCCGGAAGGGACAGCATTAGTGCCCGATATACGTCTAGCTAATAGTCGGAGAAGCTATGGCTATTTCGAGTAAGTTTTGAACCTTTACACTGGCCGTGCTATTTATGCAACCAGGAACACAACTAAGTGCACCACTGCTGGGTAGCTGGGAGCCATTTTAAACCACAATTCTCGCCTGATTTTGCCGTATTTTGTTTTCTTCATCAACGCCCAGCAAAGGGAAACAGACACCGAGAAGTGCTGAGCTAATTGCAAGAGTTCTCCTGTTTTCTCGGAAGGTGGACTGGAGTTTACAAGTACATAAGCTAAACTTTTCCATTTTCATATCGTAATCAGTGTTAATTATACCACACTTTACGTCTCGAGCACATCTAGCTGGCTGGTAATAAAGCGAGTAAACAGCATACTGCTTCATACCGTGTTTAGAGCACATGATAAGCAAAGAACTTTGAGATGGAAGAACTGTGGTGTGGTGTTCATATTCGTAGCTTCATCAATGGTTTCACTTTAAGGTACATCATAACGGGCAACCGGATGGATTTATTTCTGTTCTTGGGGTGCTTAAAAGCATGGATTCGAAATCGCAAATCATGATAGATAAACAAAGGTGTGAGTAAGAGAGAGAGAGAGAGAGAGAGAGTGAGAGAAAGAGAGAGAGAGTATCGGAATACCAAATACCAGAAGCAAAACCATCACACCCAGCACATTGTCGAGAGTGGAATTTTTATTCCGCACCCTGCAGGGAGAAGTTTGTTTTGCTGTAATGGCGAGAAAACGGGCAAAATTTGCATATCTTCCCAGTTTTTCAACTCGTTAAGCTGGAAAGTATGCGCCTTCCCCTCCGGCACGGCATCATGACCTACCGCTATCCAGTACCATTTGAGTTTAAAAACCAAGAAAAAAAGCCTCTCTCAACTCCTTTTCTCGGTGTGGAGTCTCTAGTAGCTTTGTTTATTTTAGCTGCATGCCTGGTATTGTTTCTTCGTCACTTCCACACCCCTTTTCAATGCTGTTTGTATCCAACTGTTACCAAAACGCCTGGTGGCACATTTCTTTTACACTTCATTTTTCACCCCAAAAGTTCGCCAAATGAAACAAGTCGCACAAAAAAAAAACACAGTTTGAAGCAAATTATACCCGCCAGAAATAGCGACTGAAGTAGGTGAGTGAGACAACCCAATGCGACGGACGGTGTGGATAGAAAGGAAGAGTCACTGGAAAAGTTGCAAAACCGTACACTGCTAGATATCCATCGTATGAATTCAAGACGTCTTAAGTTGGATCAGCGCGGGGACAGTTTCAAAAAGCCTTTTTTGTGTTGCCCTCGCATTTCCCCATTCAAACCGTTATAGAATAAAACAGATCACAAACACAGCACGGAAATATGATGGCAAAACGCAAGCAAGCGACGGGCCGAGTGGCATAATTAGAAAACTTTTTGTGCTTCTTTCATTTCGGTTTGTTGTTCTGGGGCGTAGGCGGCACAAGCCCTGCCAATTCGTTGGCAACCACAGACCTGAGGAAGTGTCAGAATGTTAGGACGCCACCGGAACAACAACATTGACGTTCACCCACCCGCCCAAAAGCAGGGACGATTCGCACTCGTTGGCACAAAGCCGATTCACCAAACCAACCCCATTACTCATCCTTCCGGTGATGTAGCTCCACAGTTCTCTGTGCTGTGGCACATTGCAAAGGTGACGGCAGTTGGAGGACGGAAGGGCACAGCATTCTGATTCGTTCTTCGTTAGTGTTTCTATCCTGACGCCGACGTGACGGAGGTAGAACCGCTTCCGCGAGATATACAACGGGCAGACAAACTGCATAACAACTGGTACGCCATGCCAGACCTACAGAAGCTTTAGGAAACTGTTTGAGGCTACGGCGAGTAATAAAAGCACAAACCGAAACACGTAAGCCGCCTCCTCTGTCGTGCCGTTCTTGTGTCGAGTTGGTCTGAAAACAGGACTTTATCATCGGTTAGTACGCCCGCTCGCCGATCAACGACGGTAGCAAAAATGCACCCCGTAAGCACGGGCAACGGGGGATGATCTTTAAATTTGATTATTTTATTACGCAGTTTCAGACAGTGTGAGTGGAAGAAGGAAACCTTTGGCAAAGGTTGTATTAACCCGGTGCCCACCATTCCCGTTCCGGTTCAGGCAAAATGAAGAGGTCTTCTTGGTGCCATGTTTTTGCTTCTTCGTTTTCATATTGCCCAACAAAAAAGGTCACCCACCAGCAGAGTGGCATGAAAAAAACAAACCTTATGCTCGAAAGGATCGTACCGAAAAAATAGGGCAGGTTGAGCAGGGATAAAAAGGATGTTAGGTTGTAAATTTGGCACTTTATCCACTCATGCGCGCGGCACTGGCAAACGGTACCACTGCGATGATGTCGGCAAGTCAGAAACGACGACGAAGAGGACGACGCACTGTACACGTCGGCGCCCATGTCTACCAGGGAGGAGGACCGGGACAAGCCCGGGAAGGGCGGAAAAGTTTCAAAATTAATCATTCAGTTAAATCGTGCCTGGTGTGCCGTGCGCTAGGTGCTAAAGATGGAACCCGCTTTTAGGGGATCAGGCAACAGGAGACAGGTAGAAAAAGAGAGCGCGTGTGACAGAGCACGGGGACATTAAGCGGCGGAAAATATACGGTCCCATTTCAGCCATCTGTCTTGCACTCGGGTGCGCACTCCACTCGGCGAACACACTACGGGCGTGCAAATGCGTGGCCGGGAAAGCGGCCGGAGCGATCTACCGGTGGAATATCCCACCGGGACGTTCGTGCACTGGGGCATAACAATAAAAGATCGACTGAAGTGGCACAGGTGGCTGTGGTGGCGTGATCTGGTGGTGCCGGGAGTATTTGGTGCGCTACCCCGGACAAAAGACGGAACGAACGAACACCTTCCACAACATCGTTTCACTGCATGAATACATGGAGTGCAGATAAGCACCGAGGAGCTTGGGCGAACATGTGCATGGCCATAAATATTGGATGAGCCCGTCGAATGGTGACAGGTTTCGAGCAACTGGCAAAAAGGGCTGCTGCCCTGGTGCGGCAGTAGAAGGAAAAGATAACACTTATTTCAAGGAATAATGCATTACGCCAAGCCAAAGGAGCTGTTTATATGCTAATATTTCACAAAGGAAAGGGGGACGATCAAACCAAAACTCGCTTTCGAATGTACAGAAAAGCACGAGGAAACAAATATTGTGCAAGCTCAGATGCAATCAAAGCTTCCAAACCACTTCAAAATGTTGTGTAGAACATCTGAACGGAACACACTCCACGCTCGGAGAACCATAAAACTGTTTATGACAATTTGATTCATCAAAAGAAAGGCACGCTTTCTTCGGGATCGAGATGCCATCCCAAACGACCGAAACGAGCCTGGGTGGTTATGCCGAGGATGACACACCGGCTGAGCCTTGTGAAATCGTTAACATTCATCAGCCGAACCTTGTCAGAAATCCTGCGTTGACAAACACTTTAAAGACACATCATCGCTTTTCAACCACCCGCCCATCCACCCAGGGCCTGAAACAAGGCCAACCAAATCCATCCTTCAATCATCCGTGCGAGACTTGGGGTTTTGGAGGCACCAGCACCAGTTGCCAGCGCCTACACAAGCAACCGCCGGTACGGCGGAACGCCTAAATCAACCATCCAACCGGAAGGAAAACACGATCCCATCCGCACGAACCGAACCGAGGCTCATCATTATTTTGATTGTCCATATACGTTCCGGATTGTTCCTCCGGCTCTAATCCACTCGCTTCCGCTCATCCTCCTCCACAGCTGCTGGCAGTGTATCTTTTTCGGTGTTCGCGGTAGCACCTTATCAGAAATCTCTCTCGACTGCGACTAAGACGGCCCGAGAAGATGGGTCGATCCCCGTTGGCAGCGCGCTGTAAAGCTCACCCGAGTGTGGAACGGGCCCTCGAAACTCCCGAAAGGGGAGAAGAATCAACATCACCCATTACACCCCATTGGCAAAATCTGTTCGATCCCTTTTTGCATGAAGAAATGGCCGGGTTTTCCATTTTCCGTTCCCAGCCGCGACGACAACGGGAGAATCTAAGCCCAGTCGTTAAGCTTATTTAAAAGCGCCTACCAAGGGATTCCACATCACGGCGCGTACCCGGTCGGCAAAGGGCGCCAATCCTTCGCAGAAATGAAGGTATATTTATTTGCAAGGCGCGCAGAAAAAAAGTCTCTTGCACCCAAACCATACGCCAAGAATTTTCTTTTTCTTCCTTTTTTGTTTCTTCCATGTGTATTTCTTCTCAAACAGTAGCTTTGAGCGCACACAGCAAGGACACCATTTCTTTCAAAAATGCTGTTCAGACTGCGTTGGCAAATGTTGAAGGAAAAAACACACTTCCATCGAAAGCCCAACTTCCAATGACGGGAAGGGCTGCGAAGATCGACAAAAGACGGAATCTATAATCCAAGGGCTCAATGGAAATCGGCTGCAGGATAGCTACAACAAAAGCTAGGAATGGTAAAAATCCCACCGATTTTATCTTTCTCACACTTTTCTTACTTCAGTTTTGCTCACGACCCAGCTCTAAACCAGATGGTAGGACCAGCGGTGTGTGAGATCGAAAAACAACAGTGGAAGATCATAGTGTTTTTAGTCGCCGTCGAAACGTGTGGTATTTTGATTGCAGTATGAAGAACGTGGGAAACTGCGGAAAAACTATCTTCATCTCGAAAGCATGCTCATGAAATAAAAGCACTTACTAATGTCATCTAAATAGCTGATCGGGATTTCCAAGACGCCACTAACATTCTATGTGCTGAAAAGAAATTCTTGCTCAAAGTTGCTATAAATCTTAGCTCTCACTGTTTGTGCACTCTAGAATGTTGCCCGTACCCGTACATTCACCGTGAACAGTGAATAGAGGACAACGAAATTGCTCTTTATTCGCAATATAAGCGAAAGATGGAAATTTCTTCATTTTTCAATTCTAAAACTCCAGATGTGTGTGCGTGTATGTGTGTACCGCTTTGTGGTCCAGCGAACTACATTCTGACACACTGTTGAAACGAAACTTGAAAAAAATATCAAAAATGTGCTTCCGTTTCACAATGTGGGGAGTTTTTTCTAGTGTGTGAGTGGATACTATTCGTTTAGGAGCGCGACATTCAAGAACAAATTTATGTTCCCAGACACGAGGCAAAGAAATGAGTACGGAAGCTGAGAATCTCCGCACGTGTTGACAGCAAGGATTTAGGTCCCAACTTTTCCTGGAAGATATTTTCGCACGCTCCTTGGACGTCTGCGTATGTGCAGAAACAGCATATACTGTTCGCACTGTAGGAATTGAGATTTTAGGAAACAAAAAAGGTTGATAAAAAATTCAATCCAACGAAATGTATGCTTTTTCATAGACACACAAAGTATTGCCATTAAACAGATTAGGAAAATAGATTTCTTCTAAAATACAAAAAACGAGATATTCTTAGTATGTCTAGTCGTTTTTAATGCCACTACGGAAACAAACAGAACAAGAGCAAACTAGAAACACGGGCATTAAGTCTCAGCTGGTCTGGTCTATATTGCATTCTATAAAATGAGAAATCCCTTACCGGGAAAACTCAACCACTCTACCAAATTCATCACCATCAGACTTCTGCTAGATAGACCTGGAGAGCTAGAGGCATCGTACAAGGGGAAAACGGCACCACAGCGATGCAATTTTGCTCGTGCAATGAAACTAACTCTTATTGCTTTTTTTGCTGTAGTTTCGTTGCCACTTCGTTGCATTTCTTCATCAATCTGCGAGCGTTGATAGATTACTGTCCCTCGGGGCATGTTTTGTCTGGTGCCAATTTCTCTACACCACTGGCACGGGCACGGGGAATGCAGCAGCCCGGTCGACAAGGTAGATCAGTGCGCGCACACCATCCGAAGCACAATGTCCTATAATCCCCTATGCGGTTGGATGCTCGGAAAAATTGCACAACGAATGACCACCGCAAAAGGAACCTCAATTCGTCATGGTGATGGTTTATGGATCGCGCAGAAAGTTGGGCATGAACGTTCCATGGTGCGTTAGGAGCGAAGGGATGGCCAGAGTGCAGCCCCACAAGCTCCGCAAGCACGACTAAGTTGGTGTTCGGTATTCGATTATAAGAGGATCCGCATCATCACGGAATGAAACGGATTCTCCGGAATGACAACCAACAGTTTGGTAGTGTGAAGGGAGTGCAGTAAGGGAAGCATCCGGTTGGTTAAATGACAAACAAGTGTGAAGGGATACATTTCACAGTCGGTATACCGCATTGCAGAACAAGCCGGCCCGCTTGTATGGTTGACCAGCCCAACACACAAAACACGCTGCTGTAGCTGTTACAAATCGTGAAAAATGTTCCTTTCTCCTGGCTGAGTAGCATTGAGCAAAAAAAAACCCAACATTTTAACACCGGTAATACGAGCACTCCTTTGCACTGGCGCATTCAGGTAACAACACACACTCATACAACTACACACGTAGGAGCTAGGTGCAACAATCGCTTGCAAAGCGTGCAGTAACCTCTATTGCAGCATGAGTAATTGGCGTCTATAGCTTTACACTCTTGCGGGAAAATTGGCACCATACCGGAACCAGCAGCAGCAGCAGACAGCGTCCCGCGAGAACAGCGAGCTTACGTGGGAAAATTGGTCATTTCTTGGCACCATTGCAATGCATTGTGGGCAGCAATCCGCGATGACGCGATGGTGGTGATAATGTGGTGCGACTGCAAATTAATTGGCACCCACAGGCTCTAATTGGCAGTTTACACAGCTGCACCGGATGTGAGAAAGTGTATCCCTATGACCAGCACGAAATTCGTACACAACAAACGCTACGAAGGAAATGACGCATCAAACGAGGGGAGGTTTCATCGTCCCTTTTATGTTATCGCTTATAGTAACGGGAGGAGCCAATTGAGCGTTAACGGTAAGATGTAATAGTATCTATTTAAAGTGTTCGGGCTACATAATTTTATGAATTTTAAATCATAAGCAATGATTTATGTTTAAATTTGTTAATCTGTTTTCTGTTAGATGACTTTAAATGTAAGCACTTGATATGTCTACATACACCTCGAAGATACTAGTGTAAATACATGTCCACGAGCTTGTGCTGTGGCGATACTAAAAATATGCTCACGTAATTAAGATTAATTTCATTCTCCATCGGAGATTGAGGCAGTCTCTTCACTTAACGCTAATGGATAAACTTGGAGGCATCGGTTAAAACACCGACAACAGAGCGAAGAGGAGGATGCAGCTAGCTGTAAGATTCTGACACCTGAGACAGCTCGACAGACGGGTCTCGACATAAGCATGCCCCCAGGTGTCAGTACCGAACCGTTAATCAGAACCAGCACTCCAACCCAACCGCCTTATGTTTATGGCCGGTGGTCACCGGAGAGTTCGTGGTTGGACCATTAACCTGTCACGTAATCGGAAGTTCTCTACTTAAACTAAAACCTTATCATGGGAGCAGGGGTAGCACAACTTGCTTACATGACAATAAACGGATACGACTTGATAAAATCCGACCTGCTTCAAACTCCCCAGGAGGATGGCCCTGAGGCACTCATATCCTTTAGCCCTTGCTCAGCGCATCAGCAGTATCATCGTTAAGCGCATCTTCTTAAAGCCGGAATCTATCTCAATGCTCATCACCGGCAAAAACAGGCCGTTCGTCGGCCGGACGGGGTTCTTCATGCGGCAAGAGTTTTTCGACTAACCGCTCACCTTTTAGCGCATCTCCATCCCTGTAGATAAACGCCCCACCGCACGGAAGCTTTGCTGTTAAGACATTTAGTGTCTTAATTATGGTCTCCAAAATACCAACACATACTACACACACACACACACCCTGGAACACTCATGTAGATTGAATCATCGCCATCCCGCCGTAGCGAGGATAGTTGCTGGAGTTTTTTAGCGGAAAGCCACAACCACACAGCGTTCCTCCCCATCCACGCAAGAAGGATGTAACGAAGGATCAGGGATGGCTGTACGTGGAGATAACGCCGGGGGTAGACATTAGCTATGGGCTGATGCACAGGACGGAGAAGTGATTTCATCCCTTCTTTGAAGTACCCGGTGGCTCGGTTTCCACAAAGATAATGATGATACCTTCGACGCCACGCACCTTCCTCCCTCCTGTGCTGGCTCGATCGAGAAGTAGAAGTACCGCGAAGAGAGCGAATTGCTCTCTCCTGCCGGCTGGCTGGTACTGTATTGGCCATAATTTTGCTTGCGCCCTCGCCGGTTTGACGTTCACTTCCCCACCCTCGTTAAAACCTTGCTAAATTCCCACCGGTGGTTACAAGCAATTGCCAGCGACATCAAACGCCGACTGCTCATGCCGGAGTACTGCTTAGTACCGCCGCCAGCCTCATCATCATCATCATTTTCGTGTCCGTTAAATGTAACAATTTATGAACTTATGAACTTTGCTGCGAGCGGCATCGTATCCTACTCGCATTTGCAGCATCGTCTTCGTCCCCCGAGATTCCCTTGTGTTTCATTTCACTTTCATCCCAATTCTTTGTTCACCTTTCGCCTAACTTTCTTGCTGTGGAATTTGTCCCAGAAGAACGTAGCATAGGCATGGGCTCGTGAATGTGTATCATCATTATAATCGTGAGGGTAAAGGTAGGCTCGTCGTGGAAGCGATTTATGTGAAAGCTCAAATGCCGCGGTGCATGTCGCCTTGGTTGCCGTTATTAGTATTGATGTGCAGGCGAGACAATAGTCACTAAAGCGGATTAAATAAGAACCTGCACGGAACATGGCTGGAACTGTGTCACAAACGGGCGATATAAATCTACACTGCAAACAACTGTGAACCCTGCAGCGTTTGAGGGAATGAGTGGTCATGAGTGTTGTTTATGAAATATGCTTTGAAAGGTATTAAACTTGGCATCCATTGCCTTTGAAAGTTGCTAAATAATAACAATCATATGATGGTTCTTTACGATCTCGCTTTTCGTTAAGTCTGAGCTGAGCCAGAATGTTTTCGCTTTCATTCACTCTATCACACGACATGTTTATGATATAGAAGAGAGTATCAGTGCATTTCTGGCCCTCTGATTCAAACGCGTCGGATAAGAAAAAGTCGATAAAATAAACTTTTCCAATAACTTTGCCAGTTTATTTCGTGTAATTTGCCGAGCAGATAAGAACGTTTCGCTAGGTCTCATGTTGAGCTTCCTGCACGGTCTGTTTATTCGCTATCAGACAAGCAAAGTGAATGAAACAGTAGTAAAGTAAAGTAACTTTGGCCATTGCCAGAGCATAAGGGCACACTACAACAGCAGCAGCAACAACAACAGGCACCATTGTCGTGAGTCCAATTCTATGTCCCCATCCAAAAATTCATTGTCCCGCTACCAATACATTAAAAAAACCACCAGACAGTAGGCATATTTTCTTTCCCACAAAGTGATGATACGCTAACGCAATCGAACCTCACCGAAAAAGGCCCTTAGCATATTTATCCTCCCTTGCGTCTTCTCCATGTTTTCACCGTTACCACCCTTACCATACCATCCTCACTCGCTGCGTTATCATACGAATTTTACGGCACCAGCCCAAAAGCAACCGGTGGTAATAGGGATCGGGGCCTCCGTTCTCAGTCGTCCATAAAATCAAACTCAACTTTTACGCTGCGCAATTTAGATCGGCAATTTGATCAAGGTGCCGAACAAGAGGAAACAGCGGGCTCGATGACGCAGGCCGAGCAATGGTTTGAATCACAAGCTGCTTCGTGTTTGTCACTTCAGGCCGAAGATTTGGGGCGAGAAGGTATTTAAGCTATGCGGTGAAGGTGTCGGGAAAAATGTGCCAACCACACCGCATCACCACTGCCGATCCGGTGTACCCCGAGCTCAACCTTAGATCGCGTCGTGTGGCATCTTCAATGAACGGAAGACTCAACGGTCGGTTTTCTGGGTGTTTCATTGAGGCGCTTTTGGAAGCAATTAAGATGATGGTTGGCGGTATTTAAATCGCCCAGTACCGCTCGAATGGAGGCCAACATTTTAAACGAAATTCAATACGAGTGGCTGCCGGTAACGAACTCATTTAAATCCCCAATTACTTTTGGTTAAAAATAAAACGGAATCCAATCCATCGTTGGATGAAAGTCGAATCGATAGGAATGACAGTGTCGTCGCAAATACCTCTCGCAACACGCAAACATTATCCCAATTACGGGAAAGAAGCGTTCGTTTACTGATCTCTGTCTGCCGAGATTGGTAGTAAATTGACCGTCTTTTATTCCCAGAAGAAGGTGACACGAGTCAGTGAAAGATTCAATATTCTAGCCCCAACGCGTAGCAATGACTGCGCCAGTATTCAAAGTACCACGAGCAAATGAGTATCATCGGCACTGTCATCCTCCCCCTGTTCTAATGCTAAACTTCCAAGCTAGTGGGCACAGATTATCTGAAGGATTATCGTGCACGCTGGCTAACCAACGCCAAGAGCAGCAGTACCAACAACGAGGCGACCGAAAGAACCTACCCCTCCGAGAAGATGGAATTGCAGTCAGCAAGGAACGGTTTCGCCGGAAACGAGCTGGAAGGAGTGGAAAAATGTGAGTTGGTTTATTTGGTGGCTAACCAACACCATCATCACACTACGCCAGAGTGTACCACTGTCGCAACGACTTATCCGTGCAATGACCATGAGCATTTCACCCCAGAACGGTATACCGGAATAGTTTCATCCCCAAGCCGATGGACGGACACGGTGACACGCCAGCGTAAGCGGATATTTCTCGGTTCCTGTTCGGATTCGTAATCGAGGTGATCTTAATTTTATCACCAAGATACCTCCCAAGCCAGTGTGTCTCCATTAAACCTGCTGCTGTCGTACAGCCCGTCCCCGAAGATTGTGTACCAGACCAGGCTCTCCGCACGTTCTTTTCACTTCCTTCGGTTCACTTGCTCGGTTGATTGCAATTTTGCGTCGATACAGACGTAATAAAATTCAATTCCATTTCCTTATCTAGTAAAAGGCGAAGGCGAGAATACGTGAACGAAGGCGGAAGGAAAGCGTACAGGGTTGAGGTGCATGCGGTGTACAAACAAGAACTGGGAGGGAAAAATAGCTCCTGGCAAAGTATCTTGCTGAACTTATGCTCGAAGCAAAGTAGAGTAAAAATTATTTAATCAATTTCTCTCAATACTGTACCACTTCAGGCTACTTTGCTGAGTTGGAAAGTGCCTCAAAAACATTTTTCAATATCCGGAAGTGAAGGTAAGGTAAACGGTTCCTCTGTAGTTTTGAGCCATATTATTTGATGCTACATTGATTTTAAAGCGACCAGTTTATCGTATTAACTAATCTGTGTGACGAATGTGGCAGCTAACTGTACGATTAGCTCAGAGCAGCGGCTATGCGTAAGGCCCTTTAATAGAAATAAAATACCCTTAAGGTTAGTCACCAGTCCACATACCCTAGCCTAGCATGTCTTCTTGATTGATGGACTTAATTGAAATTTGTGAAGACCGCTTCTTCCGAGCCGTGTCAGACGAGTTTTTCACTTCCTGAAGCTCTCTGGCTTTCTCATCTGCTTCCATTTGCGTGTGTCCAACATGACTGTAGGATTTGCCCTGTTTTGTATGCTTGAAATTTCCTTAAAGCTATACCTGACAGCATTCAGCAGCTCTTATCACCATATATCAGAGACCGGAGCGACATATTTTGCCGATGTCATTCCGACTATTCGACCTCTCGTCATGCATTGTAGATTGTAGTCACTTCCTTCACCGTCACCGATGGGGGGTTTATTTGAATTCTGGCAGCGGCCGGGGAGAGAAAGCGACGTGACATCAGAAAATGTGCCCACAGCCATCGCTCTAGAGACGTCGTCCGGGAAACATCCGACCCAGCGTATATACCAGTGTCGAGTCACGGCAGGGATGACTTTCGAAACCGTCCTTGTCGAAACCGGAAACGTGGAAACGCGACCATCCTTCCTTTCCGATTATTTCAATCCCAGATGCGAATTCTGCCTTCGTCATAATTTAATTTAAGTTAATATTGTCATCCGAGAGGACTTCTCATGACACGACGTGCGAAAGTGTGTGTGTGTGTGACGGCAGCTGTAAAGCGAACCATATATTTCATATCCTCCTAGTGTACCATTAATCTTCTATCGTTTTATCATCTACCTTTGCACAGTCAAATCTTAGACATCCCTTGAATATAGAGAAAAGTAGCGAGCGAGGGCTGAAAACTCGCAAAAAGCATCATCCAACACGGACCGGAGTAAACACGGGACCATCTGCCAAGCAAAGCAGTGAACGATAATCTCATTACTTTCTCCGATTTGTTCTACGCAATGAACGCAGCGAAGAATCTAATACCAATTTTATTCAATTTCTAACTCCACCAGAACTGCCGGCATCGCTATCACGTTTCGGTACATCTGGATTTGTTCGTTCGGGTATGGAATATTGTACCGCTACCGTCACTCGATGTACACAATTTTCCACCCAACTTCACAAGCCGAGATAATATTGCATCGACAGTCCCGCTGGCATACACAGTGGCGCTCTGGTCTATGCCGCATGCTGTGGACCGCGCAAAGGCTTCGTTCCCTTATCGAAATGTAAATTCCATCATCGACATCATCGTTCGACGTACAGGACAAATCCCAGCCCACGGCATGCGCTATACAGTATGGTAAATATAGCTTTTGGAAACATATGATTTGAGCGATTCTTTCGTAACGATTCATTCGACGTATGTTTGTTCGACAAAGAATGAACCTTCAATTCTGCCTTCAATTGCTATAAGTTTTGCACAATTTTGTCCTAGAACAAACTGAAGGTCTGTTCAATAAGTTTCTAGGAAAAAAAAGTATCCGATCGTCCATCGTTTACTCTAATAGCCTTCACTCTTTCAACCAAACACAAGCGAAACTTAACATCATGTTGTGTAACCCATTTTGTTCTAATGAAGCGAGAGTAATTTGAGCAAGCAGCAATGTTGATCCTTGCCCGATTCAAGACGTAAAAAGCACACATATACTCTGTTTTATAAATTCATCCAACACTGCTGCTAGCTGGTCGCAAAGAGCTTAGCACAAGTCGCCGAAATCCAACAGAAAGTTTTAAGTGATTTCTCAAACTCCGCCACCCTCATAGCTGGCAAACGATGGGATTGAACAACTTTATCCTTTTCTCGCAATACAACTTACTCCGCATAGGAACTTGTCTCAACGTGTGTCTGTGTGTAGCTGTGTGTAGGCAAAACTAAACAAAACTTGTTTGCCCATCTCGGACCGAGCCAGCTGGCCAGTGGACAGGCACCATCATACGCCATGAAGTTGCATTTCAAGAGGCATCTTTTCTTCTTTATCCTCCCTCAACAGCAGCAGCGTCAGCGCCATCACCATCGTTCGTGGGGATGTTCGTCAAACGAAGGCAACTTTGCGTCACGAATCCCTCTATAAAAAAAAAACTTTTTCCTTGCTGTCCTCGTCCACTGTGTCCAGGACCGAGCTAGTGGAAAAGTTACCAACTAGGACTTGTACCGGGCAGGATGATCGCAAGTAATTTTTGAACAATTAGTTACGTACACCAACGATTATATGTAGCTTACTGATATCATTTTACCGTTCGAAACACACTTGGGAAATGCAACACATCCTCCTCCTGTGGCAACTCTTTCCAAGAATTCGCTATGGTCGTTCAAGAAACGTTTATGGTACGTCAATTAATTATTCAAATTTTATGCAATGCCAATAAAGTGCTATTTTTCTTGCACCGACCAAGATGCACGATGCACCACCGTTAAAGCTTTATAAAAAAGAATAACTATTTTTGCATCCAGCGCGGTTCATTGATCGACGGCAAGTGAGAAGGACAGTGAGAAAGACAGTGTGTGAGAGAGAGAGAGAGAGAGAGAGAAAGAGAGAGAGAACGAGAGAGAGAGCAAATAAAAAACCATCAACACATTCCAACCTTATCAGCCCATCTTTGGGTCAACCTTTCCGCTGATGTTCGAAGCCGTCGGAAAACGGTGCCATTTGGCAGGAAATGGAATGTAATGGACACTTCAATCCCGAAACGATGCTCGTTCGCTGATGACTTCAAACGGAGCGGTGCCAGCAACAGCAGCAGTCACTAGCATTGCTGCTTCGTTCTTGTGGCCTTTCCCTCATTTGGCGTCAAACGAGCGTGCCAGCGAAGGCGCCGCAAAAGGCAGCGCGATATTGGCGCACGGGTGCCACCGTAAAGCATCCAGCGAAACGTGAAACTAGCGACACCACCATGGCATAGTTTCCAATATCTTCCACCAAACACAGTTGCCGACCGGAAGGGCAAAAAGCTCGCCCGGCTGTATCCCGAACCTACGGCAACAGCGCGTACAGAACCGAAACAGCAAGGACAACAACAAAAAAACACGATGAAGATGAAGCTAAAATGAACATTCGTGCCAACTGAGCTGTAGCTAGCAGTTCGCCAATATTTGCTCCACTTCCGGGGTGGGAAGCAGCTAGCAAAAACCAGGCCATTGGGTGAAATGAATGCAACCATTCGATTTGCTCGAAACCGGCCGGGTGCAAAAGTACGAACCAACGGCGTCAGACAGTCCTGTTTCCGTTTTCCCCGCAAAGCGCTACAGCTGTCGTTCGTTGTCGGCGTTCGCTAAACGCTAAATCGTCGCGACAAGCGGAACTGGCGAAACCCTCGAAATGGGCTAACAAAAACGACATATCACAAGCTGGAAGCCCTCGCTTGCCAAGAATTGAATCGTCGATGCCGTCAAGAATTCGGTCATCTGTCGGCACGGCAACGAGCCACCACGTGTGTTCTACTGAAGATTCCACCAAAGGCACCGCGTAACATAACGTCCTCCCTCTTCCTCACTACCCACTGAAGGAGCATTAATCTGAGGGGGAGAGCACATAAAAGTGAATGCCACTCCGTGTGCGCTAGCGTTCCGGTCGCATAACTTTATCAATTTGGCACATAATATTTCATAGTTCCTCTTCCATGGAAAAACTTTGGTACATTACCTACGACTCGCTCTCCCACCGTTGCGGAGGAGAAGACGTTCGCGAGCATGTTACCATGGGCACCAACCTAATACACAAAAAAAAGTATCTCCCACCAGTTTCGTCTACCCCGGCATGATTGAATAGGCGCCTCGACAGACGTGTGACGAAATTCGCTCACAAAGCAGAATCCTTCACTGTAACACCGGCTTCCTCGCGCTTTTGGCGTACGAACGAAATGTCAAGTCGAGCTCGTCCTAAAACCTCTCTGGTGCACGACCGCCGGTACTGCTACTTCCGCCACGTGCGTAAGCTGATGAAGGAGTTAGCACCACGGCAATCACAATACGTTACGTCGGGTTGCCGCTTCAAGTGCCTGAAGAGCGGGGCGGTTGGTGGGACCGGTGCAAACAGCGAACTCTGAAGTTGTACAAGAATTTTCATTATTTGCTCCTTCTCGCGCAAGCTTCGCGCAATTTGTATGGAACGCAAGGGCACCTAAAGCTATTGCTACTGCATCCTTCCCTCCCTCCTCTCCCCCTGTAGAGTCCTTGGTAAATGCGAGAAAATAGAGACGGAATGGAGGAAGCAAATATGATAAAATTAAATGCTAGCGCACAAGCTCGGTTACGAGGAATTTGTTGAAATGTTTTCCATTGCACCAACGGCAGTCGCAAAAAAAAAACAATACTAACACAAACGACAAAGTTGGTGAAGATGAAGCGAATCATCAAGACGATGATGAAGATGTGCAAGATGGGGTAAAGCCATTATGTTTCATTTCCTGGAAGCGTTATTATGTTGAGACTGCTGCGAGCAGGGAAAGGAATTATTGGCATGGTGATACTTTCTCCGAAGCGCCATTACGGGATATGCTAGTTCTAATTGATACAAAAACAATTCGCTCGTGAACATCTGAATCATTGGTACAAGTTTGTTTGGGATGTTCTATATGTGAAATGAAATTGAAACTCGTTTTTAGTTTGTGTTTGCTGCCGTATATTTTTTTAATTATGAATGTTTTCCATTTTAATAACGCTTGCCAGGCGAATGTCATTGGGTACCCATCATACTACCCAACGTTGCAATCTACGTCCATACATCTGACATGTAATTATTTTACATTAAACATCATTGATACCTGATGCAGATATACCTGATATTTCAATAAAAAATCGTTGCTGCCTCTTCCATTTGACGGGCGCAATACAAAAAACGTGCCAACCACAGCACGTCCGTTCAACACGTCCTGTTACACAACATGTCAATAATCACAATCCTCGCATGCACGAACTTTTCTGCCGATGTTAATATTGGATAAGTATGTTCTTTTTCTACTTTACTCCTGCAAACGTTGCGTACCACAAACACGTGTCACACGATGAAGTAACCTGATCGACGATTCAATATAGGGGATGAAGCTCCAAACTCCAAATACCAGCGGTCGCCAGCTTTCCAGCGGGCAGCCGTGAAATTCATTACCGACATCATCAAATGCATTAACAACCGCGGCTCGGCATTTCACATGTTGCTGACACTCACCCTCGCTCTCTTCCGGGGTGGTCGATAACGCATGATTACCCTGCGGCAGGCCTCCCCCCTTCGGCGTTGACTGCAATTGAAATTTTATTGCTCACGCTGTCATGAAGTCATAATTTTCCAACAATAACCGAGGTTCCGATTTTTCAACCTCTCAAAGTCACCAAAGCGATGGGCCGGCGGTTATCAACACGTGCCACCAAGCCTGTACTGTATTGCATGTTCTACTATCACCCTCCCGCCCAGTCCTTCCCCCCCCCCCCCATCGTTCGGTGTACATAAACATAGGCGTCAAAGTAAATACTTTTCAACAACTCTGTGTCTAAGGACTAGGGGGCAACATTATTCCTACACAAAATTGCTGATGGATCGATGTGTTGACACGTTCGCATCGCAAACAAAACAACGATAATGGGAGCTGGAGTTAATAATTTGCATATTTAGATTAGATTTACGATTAGCTGGGATGCGATGCGGAAGCCCCTTAGAAATGTAGCTGCAAATCACAAACCTATACGCTGGCGTTTGTTTTTTGTGCTGCATGATGCACTTTCCTTACAGAACCACACCAACAATGGTTCTTAATTATGCGTCTACTGATACTGGGTTTGATTATTCATATTTTGCCCTATTCGTCCAACAGACAAAAGGAGTGTATCTTGCTAATGCAAACAAAAATCATTATTCACGTTCTCCGGCGTTCCCTTACGCTTGCCAAGTCCTGCCCAATTGTGAATCCTTGCAAGCATTTTAATTTGAAATTCTTGCTGCGTTCGTCGTTGTCATCTCGCTCCCTTGGTACACAAGCTGTTACCTGCTATTCAATATTGCTCAGGCGCACACACACACACAAATGAGCGAGGTGTACAATGACTGCATATACGACGTGTAGCGAGCATCCTGAAAACCAGATCAGCCTACCAGGATCGTCACCACAGGCACAGGTTTCTATTGGGGTAAGGCGCAGCAGCTCTGCCCAGTGCGGCTGCCAGGGCCAAAAACGAACAGCCTGCAAGCTGTGCTCATTTGCCTAACCTCATACGCTGGATGCTGCCGCTAAGCCGGGCTGCAGTTAGACGAACTCATCCTTCTGCCCATTCCGAGTTTCGTGCTAGTTACTGGTTCGTGTGCACCGTAGAAACATGCTTTTCTATTTACATTCTCATTAAAGTCTCTGTCGCCGCAAGCAACGAATGTAGAGCAAGATCCAACCACAATAAGGGTCCAGCGCTCCCCGTGGTCTCCCGTAGATGGGTTCCGTTTGCTGCATTTTTCCGATAACCTCCCCTTCTGCGTGCAGCAAGAAAAAGACATGAGCAACGGTCGCTCCACCACCTACTGCGGGTCGAGGTCCACTGGTGTAATCCACTGCCACTCTTGCTAACCCCTAAGCCCCCATTTTCTGCTGTTTTCCGCCTTCATCATCATGCACCAAACGTTTTGCTGATGAGTTGGGCTTGTCTTTGCTGACGGGCAGAGTGTGCCGGGGTGAACCCACCAGAACCAGAAAGCCACCATAACCAGGAAGTGCACTCATGCTCTCGGTGCGGTCGGACAAAACCATTCAAAACTTCATGCTACACCCGCCGCCTGCCTCCCCATCTCCCAAGAAGGAAATTGAAAAAGTTTTCTTCTGACAGATTTCGCCACCTAACCTATGTTCGCTCTTGTGTGTTCTTTTTTTTATTGTTGCTGTTGTCAGTGAGTGTGTTGTTTTTGCCGTACTACTTCGTTCCTTCTGGGCGACATTATACAGCACATAGCGAGTGGGGATGGGAGCAGTCGCGCCCCCAGGCTTCGGGCAACCAAACCGAAAGGCTTCAACTTTCAGTGGGTTTCCTTCCGGGCCCCGGATGCGGCAACCGCACCGACACTGGTAGCGGCAGTATAGTAAACTCTTCGTGCTCTTTTACTTTGGCAGGTTAACGAGATTATAACAAGCTCGAAATTCAATCAGTCCGATCAGATTTTCCAACCCTCGGGTGGAACTGGAATGCGAGGGGGAAAGCAGTATGGTACGGGCCGGCAAAGAAGAGGTCAGCTCCGTTTAGCCACTCGTTTAGCCGAGCCAGAGGAGAGTTCATCATTCATTCTGTGGTTTTTGAGGTCGAGTCAAGGAAATGGAAAAGGTGACTGGGGCTCACATTTTCTATTATTTCTCAATCCTTTCCTAGCGCAACGGCAGCAGTAGAAGAACGCCTTCCTTTGCACGACAAGACCTGGCATTCCCGCCCATTGAATGCCAATGTACATCGAGACGAATATGAAAATGAGTCGTCTACTGCCTGTCGACGCACTCAGACTCTTGCCTTCACGGTGCAGGGGAAATGAAGAGTCTTGTTTTACGGAATCTCAATCTCCCTGTGTATCCACCTGTTTGCAGCCAAAACAAAGAGAGCAGAGGTGCGCTATTGTGTTTACGAATTTGTTTGTCTATCTCGCCAGCATGACTTTTCGCCGGTGGCTTTTCATGCCTGCGGTAAGCAAACTGTGTTGCCGAGCTGAAGAAACACAATTGTGTCTCATTTCAAAAGGAATTTTCACAAACCTAGTAGCGTTTGTGTGAATACCGGTGTATTTCGCAGAAAAATATTCTCTTTTATTTGATACTGTGAACAAAAGGATTGACACAACGATAACAGCATACTTTACGTCCTTCATACAATAAAATTGAAAATGAGCATCAAACCGGCGTAATTCATAATAATTCACAGGATAAGAAAAATCGATTTCAATCCCGCAATCTCATTCTATTCTCATCATTAACAATCGCTGGTTGACCTTAATTCTCTCAATTATTGTGGCATCTTTTTCCCCATGCATTTGTTCAGCTTGTGCAGATAGTTGATCACGTTGGTTTGATTGCCGGACGGCGACTAAAATGACCACAAGTTTGTCCATACACCAACCACTCCCTTTTCCTGGGTTGCTGCTTGTGTCAAGTGCTGTCCTCGCCGGCACCCGACACTCGATAAGATAAACGATGCCAAACGACGTCCTTAATCTTATTTTAAATGCCTGTCACTTCTTCCAGCAGCAACGAAAATAAAGGCACACGTAAAAGCAAGAGAATAAGCGATAGAGGGTGGGAGAGATAGAGATAGAAAGAAAGGAAGCTACTGCTCAACCGTTCGGTTTTGTGGCGTTTGTTGAGTGGTTGCCAAAATTCGGAAATTGTAGGCTAACGTCAGCAAACAAACCGGTGTCACTTTGCTGATACCAACATGCATTTGCACACGTGCCTAACACCTATCGAAAACAGAGCCTCCAAGAACGTACAGTTGCAACACTGCGAAAGGATGCCATAAGTCGGCTTGAAAAGTGCACAGAGTTCTCAGTGTGCGTCATCCCTTCTATTCCCGGTACATGCCTATCGCTGTACGAGGCTGACCACAACATTGGCTGACGCATCCAGGAGGCCGTCTGGATAGTCATTCGCATTCGTCGCTCGTCTGCACTGTTATTATTAATCATCCAAAGGGAACACCATAATTTCGTGGTGCATCTCAGCGTCGTTGTCGTAGAGAAGCGGTTTGTACGTACAAGGAGTCGGTTGCTTCGTTCGGTTGGCAGCATTCTTCCCAAGGACCAAGGTGTAGACGATTATGGAAATTGTTCACCAAACAGCAGGACACTTGGCAGCAACAAATCCGTATCTTCGGCCGCCACGGCTAACAAAGGCACTGGAAGGATTTAGTGCACGAGCTTAACTAATGGAGGGGTTTGGGTTTTTTGGATCAGATTTGGATTTTCTGTGCGCTTCAACCGTAAAGTGTGCACACAAGTGCACTGCAATCATTTACAGTTGCTTGACTCAAGGCCAGTTCAAATGTTGGCAAGGTTTGTGCATAATTATTCAAAATGCATTAAGTATTCATTACTTCAGGGGCTAGTATAGCAAAACGAGTTCAGTGAGTGTAGCACAAATGTTTCCTAAAACAGATTTTACTCTGAATAATCTCTTTGCTAAAGCACGATTGCAAATGGCAATTCCATTGTGTGCACTGGGCCATAAACAGTCGTTTGGTCAACCATCTTTCCGCCGTGTACCACAGCACGCACTGCAACGGATGCAACAAAAATACGGAACAAAGACGGTCCACTTGGCAAAGTTAACGTGCTCAGGTCGTGCAAGTGCCACAAAGAGAGTAAAAGTTCACCAGCATGCCATAACTGGGTCATTGATGCTCCAATACTTTGGCACTTTTGGCTCTACCGAACGAAACACGGCTTGCACGGTGCAGAACGGTGGCAGCACGGAAAGCGCTTCCACAGCTTCCAAGTGGACCTATGTGTTGTCTGTGGCATAGTTGCGCCCTGTTGAGGGCATGGGTCGTGCGCCGTAATGAATATTGACTGGAGAAGAGCGTATACCGTGTCGACCCAAGAATATCCCAAGCACTAGAGATTTATGGACAAAGTTTACATCCCTCTCCCGTGGGGAGGCTGCTGCTCGTTTTGTGGAGGAGTGAGTCTGCATTTACGTAAACGATTTTTCACTTCCGCATACGCACACAATTTCGGATGGTAGAAGCAGTAGAAGTTGAAAGGTAACATGCTGTAGCTAACGGGTGAACTGGAAGTAGTATCTGGGTTGGAAATAATAATAAAGAAATCGTTGTACAATACACCCTCTCCCGCTCGATAGACGTCGTCAGTGATAACACAATCTGCACCAGCCATAAAATGAATTACTTAATTAAAGGCTCCCCTCAAAAAAGGGGAGTCTATGCCTTTATCAGAAACCTACACGGGCTTTATTTTGAACATCTTTCTCGCCACCGGTTTCTGGTTGCTGGCGTGGTCGAGGTTACAAGCAATAAAAATCATGTTAAACGCCCTATCCGGCTCAGATCCTTAAGATCTGAGGCTGAGGGTGATGGGTAACGATAATAACGATGATAACATCGTTACAGAGAGAGCCATTCTTCGCAGATCATCCGGCACGGCACGAGCTCCAAAGGAAGCAACGCTGGCCCCATCATCGGTGAGAAGCTTTGCACTCTCATTTTTATCGCTCGCTTTACATGAGGTAGGCACCCCATGGTAGATAAGAATCAATATCTCGCCAGATTTACGTGTCTCTATATTTTAACGCCTCTTCGCCACCGGACGACGACGAGTGGTAGTCGTAAATTTACTCTAAGGGCGTTACATAATTATCACTTACTACCAATGATGAGTGATAAAGGTCGTACGCAATCAGTGGATCGGTTAGCTAATAGACCATCATACATCGTAAAAAGCGTTTGAAGTAAAAACAAGGGAGAAGAAAACCTTACGTTACCACGAAGAAAAACGTTAAATGGAACGACATCAAACGAAAACGTTTCAATTCAGTGTTTCGGTCCTTCATGAGCCGTTTCCTCCGGAGAATCTCGCTTGATTTCGTCGAACCTTTTCATTTCCGACAAGAATGTAGACAAAAGCAAGCCCAAGTGGGTGAAAACGGCTCTATAGACAATGGATCCCCGTGCATGAAATCTGGCACAAAAATTGGTAAAGGAAGTGCGACCCGACATACCGTGCGACAGAAGCAATAAAAGGACGAGAAGGTGTTATAGATCGCTGCCGAACAGCGATAAGCCCATCACCTGACTTCATCCTCTTCCTGAGCAGAACGTCAAACTAACGAGCACTACCGGATATGGTGTAAGGCGGAGCGGCAGTAGCGAAAGAGAAAGCGATAACAGGAGATCAAGTGAAAAAGTGAACACTAAACGAATCAACTTCACCAAACGACACACACGCCCGCGCGACGAGGTGAGCGAGCCCCGTCCCAAGACGCTATCGACATCTCAAACGATGCGCACTGATGTTGAATGTTATTGTTATTAGCATCATTATTTCCCACCGGCGGTGAGCGAGTGACGGTATACCCATCCGGGCCTGGCTGTAGTGACGATCGCAGCCACATAATCGTGGCGATAAAGCGACTGATAATAATGATGAAACAGTTGATGTCGTTGCTGTTGGTACGCCCGTTCTTGCCAGCGTGAAAGACGATGCGGTGATGATGATGATGATGATGGCGATATTGATGGCGATGGTGATGAGTGGCGACGATTTATGATGTGTCGCGAGGATTAGACTATAACCCATCCGTGAAACCGGTTTAATGGCAAAGATTAATTGCTTCACACCCGGATGCGGAGGGATAGAGGGGCTCTTCACGATGTCTTGATATCGTACTAAGAAGGCTGTCGATACAGGTAATGTTATAATAAGTTGCTTCTACACACCAAACGCGTCGCGTGTCTTGTTGAATGAAAATTTAATTATCATACCCTCAATGGACGGTACAAGCACACACATAGTGTGAGAAGGATTAAGATAACATAATTTTCTCAAATCAATTTATGCTAACAATTCTCTTGTCTCTGTACCCGGCGCAAGACGAGTTGTGCTCGTGTTTAGTTAGTCTGACGAGAGGTTTTATACAGATTAAACAAGTACCAGAATTCCTTGCTTCACAATACACACGTTCATTCTGCACCTCGTTTTCACTTATCAACTTTCCCCCACCGCTACCAAAGCTAACATGTTTTCGGGAGGGTTCGTTTCTAAATTAGCTCACGAAGGCAACCACCGTCAAGAAAAGGTAAACATTGGTGATATCTAGAGCCCACCGCTCGCACGGTACATTAGAGTACTCGGGGTCTACCAGTGCCCCGTACACCACCTGCAGGTAAGCAGCCGGATGGAAAGTGTCACTCAGACGCAAAGGATAAAGTTTGGAAATCGCTCGGGAAGCGGAGCTCGCCGTCCCAAACGTACCTATCAGTTACAGCATAAGCAGTAGCGGCGCCACACCGCAACAAGATGCCAACAGCAAGTTATTTACCGACCAGGGGGGGGGAGTCAAACCGACACAACCCGGAAACTGGCAGCCGTTCTGCTTCTACCTCCAATCTCGGCGCGCAAGTAGATTGCGCAAAAACACAGCGTGATAGAAGCACGACCCGCTTCCCAGGCGGTAAGTTCGTCACAGTCTACCGACGGTGCGTCACAATAGTCGAGCGTCAAAATTTGTCCAGCATTCAGGTTGACCCCGGTGGTTCAGCATCGTTGCTCGGGCGGGTGAGTAAGACACGCGGTCGACCAAAAAAGGCGTACTGTGCGCGGCGGATGTTTAGGAAGGTTGTGTTCTAAACCCCAGCCAAGTAACAGAGTTACGGCTACGATGCTCATGACCCACGGAGGTGCGTGATAAGAGCTTGGGCAAACTGTACTGTTTCACTTCTGGCATCAACCACCACCACCATGATTCTCAATGAGTGACTTTAGCTGCCACTCGCTACATTTTGGTCGTACTGGCGTAACCGGCATTAATTAAAAATTCTTCAAATCCTCTCGACCGAGAAGCAGCGCTCGGAGCGTCACATTACGCCGGCACGAAAAAATAGCAACTGAAAGCAAACATTCTTATAAACTTGCCGGTGCTACTGTTTATGGTGCTATTTCGCTTTTGTTTTGTTTAATAGTTTATGTGGCTAAAATGTACATTATTTCCTCTATGGAAAGCGGTACAAAGTCTTGCTTAAAAGGATTGCGGTGAGAAACATTTCACTTGAATTTTATTACCAGCCCAGCCCGAAATGAGTCAAGGCTGTAGTCACTATCGCGTAGGTTAGGTTAGGCTGCTTCCATGCCATCGCAGCCAGGACACACTTTGGAGCAGTTTTGTGTCTGCCTGGGAGGTCGTTATCAACGATCGATGCCCGGACGCATTTGTCTTCGCAAGTCAGGGAAGCTACTGATAAGAAACCGTAAGCTTGCTGCTTGTTGTTGCATATTGGATTTTTTTGTTGCTTGTACTACAGAGCAAAACTGCCCAAGAAGAACATAGACGTTAGAAATTGCTCAAACAAAAGACGTACTTGTGTACATCATAGGCGAAACCCTTCCGAACCGTATCTGCGCATTTGATTCTTCGGCAAAGTATCGTCTTGGTTACTTTGCTCCTGCTGCTACTCCAGCGGCAATTCTCTCACGACCTCCTCCGGACTTATGCGACTTAAATCAATTGAATCCAATTGAAAATGCTACCAAGCAAGAGCTCGCGACCCGCTCAAACTTTGACAAAGAAAAACGCGACTGCACCAACGCAAGCAGCGCCCGAGCACGTGTGACGGTGGAGGATTGGATGTACCGAACAAGTGGAATAGTTACTTGGACCGATACTTACAGCTGATAGAATAATTGCCTACTTGAATCTCACTCAACTTCTCGGCGAATGCTTCCATTTCTTTGTGACACATATTTACAACTACTTGTACAGATTCCATTCTCAGTGCGGGTAAAACGTAATACATCTTGAGAGTTGAAGTTGTTGTAGCTGAATTGATTACCTTTCTTCTCGCTGCGCACGCCGAGCTAGTATTTGACTTTAGTTGTGTAATACGCAACGGAATAAAAGAGAACCGCCACTCCGGAAACAGTCATACAGTTTTTCACTTCTTTCCCTCACTACTATTACATGGGCAGATATACACACCGAACACCATTTGTCAACGCTGGCGCCACTCATGCCACACGAAGCTTTCGAGGGCGCACCGACGCCGATTTTGAAGCGCACAATGGTTCGGTTTGTGAATATTTAAATGGATCCATTTTGCTCCGTCAAAGGCCATTCCAATTTCACTCGACAAAAGCATCGCTCACAAACGCGCCCAGCCTCGCAGCCACGAGTGCCGAGGCGGGAACGAAAGGGAAAAAAATGTGTATTTGTCCTGACCACAAAAGGACAAAAGGATGGAAGTTCTCCGCATCCAATTACAGCTTCCCTCAGCCCCCCCCCCCTCCTCAAGCGACCTCCCTTCTCTATGTGCCATGTGTTTAGCTAACTATGCTTCCCTCACACATGCCCTGTTAGCGGGGAAGGAAGCTATCAGAGTGCGGTTGATGGTGGAGGGCCTGTGAAATGCATGAGTGTGAGCGAGCGAGGTGGCTTTGTAAGCATTCGGATCAGAATTTATGTGATCATAGAAGAGCTTACGACAATACAAAACCACCACGCACGCCGAGAACGCCACTGTGCCGAACGTCGGTGGCCTACCGACACTAAACATTTTCCACCAAACGCACGTCCCTTTTCTTTTCCTTCTTAAAAGGGGAAAGGCACAACAACACACACAAGCACACTCAACGTGTGGGTCTTGAATTGAAGGATGTGCTATAACATGCTTCGACGGGTGTGGACGGTGCTGCCTGGAGAATGCTCGGAGCAGTTAACAACCCTTTTAGCATCACACAATAGGTGTCAAGAATTGGGCAAACTTTTCGGGCTATGCGCTTATAAATACACAGGGGAGCATCAGAGGAAAGTGGTGGGTGGTGAAAAGTTAGACGATAGTTTTTTTTTCAATACCGTACATGTCGACCGTGCGATCATACACGTTGCAATGAATGGCGCTTGCTTCAGTCGGCAACCAAACGGCGAATAGATCCGTTATGCAATTATTTGTGTGATGGATGTAGAATCCGATATCGAGCTTGATTCATACCAAACATTGCACAACGTGTGTCCACCATATATGTGTGTGGACAGCTTGGTGCGTCTTGGTTTAATTACTCACCGACCAAACAAGGACTGGCCAGTGATGTGGTAAGAGTTCTACCCATTCGGTAAGCACGTCGCTGCATATCATTTGCGGCGGCTTAGTTTGGGATTTCTACGCTACGGTCCCCACGGGCAGGCAGCTGACTAATGGATGGACACGAACGGATGCGTCATCATGCATTCGATTTTATTACTTTCGCCTTCCGCTGCTGCTTCTGCTTTTTGGTTCAGGCAGAACAGCTGATAAATCAAACTCCCTACACTTTACTAACGTGTGTGTATGCGTGCTGTCGTACTTCTTGTGTGCTTTCCGATTGACGAACTCGATTTAAGCATGATTCGGTTTGTTTCTGATTCACACTCAGCAGACCGTGATGATGAGTGTATGAAAGATATAATCCACTGCTACCACACTGTAGCTCTTCTAGCAGCAGGCTAAAAGTTGTTGTGGTTAATAAAATAGTGTACCATTCAAAGTGGAATCCATCCAGTACCAAACATAAAAGACACCACACCCGGCTGGACATTACTGCTGGCAGCCTAATGGTGTCACGTTCAGTGCCAGTGAGCTGCAACCGGACAACAGAAGCCAACCTCCTCTCGTCCATCGAACCAATCCCCAGTGTGCGCCGCCCCACACCGATGGAGATTAAATTTCACCCGAGCAAGTCCGTGACACAACCGAGCCGTCAATCGGCGATGGTGTCACATTCATCACCCAGAGCGGCCCGAGTTTATTGCATTCGCTTGTAATTATGGATGCATGATGTATGGGCAGACGCGTTCGTGCTCGTGCAGAGCGGTCTGTGTATTATCGGTGACTTCACTCTTGCTGAACACTCGCTACGCTACGAGGTGTATGGTTCAATTCTACTAATTAACTGATGCATTCTCTGTCGCTTCTCATTCGCCACAGTCGTCGTCGGACGCTTGCCAGAACAAACGGAATAAAAATGTACATCGTCTGTTAGATGCTGGGATGTGTTGGAAGTATTCGATGGATGGTTTCAATTGATTGAGACATATTTTGTTTTTGAAAAATAAAACAGTATTGCCCTTCAAAGCCGACGTCATCTAAACATAGCTCTTAATAACCGATACAAAGTCGAGTGGAGGCTGCCTTGATTCTGTAAAGCCATATCTCAAGTAGCTTCAAGGGCCGGACGTTTCTGGCTTAAAAAAAACCATCAAAATTAAAAGAACGAAGTGCAGCAGACGAAATCCAACATGGTTGTGGTTTGGGGGTTGAACAATACAAACCATTCCATTCCCTTTTCAGTACACTTTTTCTGTGCTATTCAATCGACAGAGAGAAAGTTATGTTCGCTAATCAAATGATGCCTCAAAAGTGTACGCACCGCCACCACCAACGGAAATAGATTTTCGTCCCAAAGCAAACCATGTGCACAAGAATGGGAAAATTCTTTTGAACCGTCTTTTGGACCACCATTTACTTGAACAGTTCTTCATCGCGTTGGGGTTTTCTGTAGCACACAAAGGACTGGGTATCCGATGTAACTCATTTCATACCTCACATACGTCACACACACACCGGATGTTAGGGTTGGTGTACAGTCACACACGCTACTGGATGAGCATATTTTGTGGTAGAGTTGAAGCGAAATCCCTCCAACATTTCCACGGGACGTGCAACATACTCTGCGAAGGGATGTGAGAACCATCGACCATACACACACACACACCCACACATCCATCCGATTGTTGTCCATTGTCCTGGTTGCGATGGAAAAAGGCATGAAATCCGTACCAATGTGGGTGACGAGCGATCCACCAAAACCACCAAAACCCTATTCGCACGCTGACACTAACACGTCGTGTGCTACTGATGGTGATGATGATGATGTTGGTCATGTGATGTGGTGGAAAATTGATACAAATTTGATGTCCGCTTTTTGTCTACCAAAATGTATCTCCGACTCCGTCGCCATCACCGCCCATTCCCCGCCCTATATTCTTTGCTTTGGGCGAACAATAAAAGGTCCAGGACTTTCATTCGCTTCTTCTGTGCTGCAAACGGCACACACAGCACGACACCGGTGAGTGCAGATGATGGGCGATAGTTGTCTGAATCGGACTGGGCTAGAGTGTGCATTAGTGAGGGGTGAAGACGATGAGGACGAGTGCCATACCGAATGGAGTGGACTGGAGCAGGCGGAAAACCCCGTGCGGTGATGGGAGATATTCCAACTGATTGGGCTTTTGTTGGGAGCGACCGAATTTGAATAGATCCATCACTTGCGGCGCTGAAGTAACGTTCAGCTCGGTGTTGGCAACCCTCTGACACATGGATCTCGTCCATCCGTCCGTCCGTCCGTCTTCGCCTTCGGTTCGGGGGCATCGGTCCGTTCAGCAAGGTAATCAAGGACTCCCGAGGGAATGGCAGGGAGAGGGACGGCTGGGTCGGACGTTGATACCGGGAAGAGGCACCACCGATGTGCCAGTTTTCCATTGACAGTGAAATTGTAAAGAAATGGGAATGCTCGAGCTTGATTTGCTGGAAGCAATTTAACCTTCATTGGTTGTGCCGGCGGCTTTGCCTTTCGTTGGGGCGCCATTTTGCCAGCAAGGCAGAACCGCACCTACCACAATAAGGTTTGCTAGGACGATCGAGCCGGAAAACCTTCCATTTGGTTTGATCGCTGTTGCAGAAGTAGTGTTGGTTGAGGTTGACTTCATGTTGCAACATCTGCGAACGGTTGTAGCCGCAGCCAGGCGGCGGCCAGGTATGTTGGCGTACAATTGCTGATCAATCATCAAGCTGTCATATTGTCTTTCGGTTCCCTTACGCCCTTATGTACCACCACAAATTCCCAACCCGAGCGTGGAGCACGTGTGTGTGTGTATGTGTAGGGAGTACAATTTTCCGCCTTTATGACCCATTCTGCAGTCGCCGTCTAATGTGAAAAGCAATCAATGTTCAATTATTATGATGATCACCACGGGGCGACGATTGGAAGGGGCGTTTCATTTCATTAATTAATTCTGCCTTTCGCCCAAACACAACGACAGCGAGCAGCGCCACGGCAGGACAAATTGTGATGCTTCCAGCTGCTAATTACGATGGATGATGGTACTTGTATAAGCATTAATCATCATACGATAAGCAGTTGCTGGGGTAAACATCGAACGCAGAGAATACCCATTTTCCATTTACAATTTGTCTTCGCTGCCAGACAATCTCGCCCTCACCCTCGGTGATGTTAATTCACGATGAAAGCGCATCAAGAGTGAAAATTGATAGCACCCAGCAGTACGAAAATGCGTCTTTGTAGTACCGAATCAATAAAAAAAATCGGAATCAATTGTTCGCAATCATCAAGCCCTCTTCCAATGCGACTCTACTCGAACAACATCTGACTCAATTGCTGCAATAAAGCCACCGCTGCCCTCGACTTACTTTGATTTTGTCTGACACCTTTTTTGGATTACGGCATCGTCGATCGGAGGGGAGAAAAACAACGCCTCGTCGACCGGGAAACTCGCCGATATCCGTCCCTTTGCCGGATGAATTCGTTTTATTTAATGGAGATAATGTACCTCATTGCTCGGCTAGTGAGCCGACCGGCAGCGCAGTTTACACGTGTCATCGAGGCGCAATATCATCCTAGTCAACACATCACCATCACCCGCCACCATCCGTGGCAGAGAGCACATGTAACATGTAATCCAAGAGGGAACGAAGCCTGACTCGTGGCGCCAGTTCCTAAATGGATTCGGCAAAGTGGGGTGCAAAAAATAAAAGACAAGCATCCCACCGGGCGGCGCACACACACTCAAGACACACGTAGGGCGCCACCATGGGCACTCCCTCCCCGGCAGTCCCACAGCCGGGGTCTTTCTCGTTCGAACAGTTTTCTTTTTTTTTTCCTTTTCTTCCGAATCCACTTTCACCTGCTCCCGCTGGGGAGGGATCTCCACAGGAAAGCGCCAGGCCCGGGGAACGACAAACCATGGCCCTCCCGCGTAAGCATGGTTGAAATTTCCTTCATTTTCATCGTTGAACAAGCGCGGCATCCGAGCGTAAAAGACGTATTAGGAACGGAAGGAAGTGGAAAAAGACTCCATGATTTGCGGGCGAACAATCTACGAAAATTGATTTCGCTTCCGTTTTCGACCGTCGCCGCTGCCGCCGCCCAGTCCTTCCTTTCGTCCCATGGTCGCCGCACCGAGACGTGCGCGTGAATGAGGAATGCGTATGTGTTGTGGCGTAGCATGTCGCGGAACAGGGGGGCAAAAAGGAAGGAAAAGCGAAACGGGAAGGAGTAAAAAAAACAACAACACTGATTTGCCGTCCCCGCACACAGCACACACCAGACGGGCGCCATGCCAAACGGGACGAACACACACACACACATTTACCCCTCAGCATTCCCGATTGGCGCTCCGGCCTGTAATGAGGTACACGTATCTGTTCATTCTTTCTTCCCCTCGTTCGGGGGGAGGCTGCGCCTTGTGGGAAAACGAGGAACCCACTTACACTGGTGGCCACGGTCGTCGCCGGGGACACGCGCGATATTTGTTGTTGTTGTTGTTGCTTCTTCATCACCGGGCGAGCACGAATGGCGGTAAATCCGATTGGGAAGAAAATTATTGAGCCGTGTAGGGAACATCATTTACGGTAAAGGCAGCTTTACCGCCATTTCCCGGTGGTGCAATTTGCGGAGGATATTTCGTCCGGGGTATCCGGAAGGGGGGGGGGTCGTTTTGCACACATCATCTATTTATCATTTAGCGTTCCCAGTTTTGCGTATCCGAACGCGGGGAACATTTTCGCAAGTTATTACAATTGGTATGTTGAACACACTACAGCGAAGGCCAGTTCAGTTAGGAGCATAACATGTTTCTTGGACTTTTTTTTTGGGTCGCCCCTTCCCTAGACGCGCAGAACAATAAAACACACCCAGACAGATTACACACTGTAGATTACCACGTTTACCCTCAGGTGTGCAAACAGACAGACCCCTCGAGAAGCATTATAAGGTCACGGGGACCATTTGCACGGAGGACAACGTGAGGGGATTGTTCCCGTCTACCAGAAGAGGGGAGAGAGAGTGTGGGAAGCGATATAATCTGTGAGCACAGATGTGTATGTGGTGCCCGTCAGCAGAGGGGCATATGCACGGTCTTATCGTAGTGTCCCCTCGCGTTCCCAGGACCCTCCGTTTCGCTCACCGTGAACTCAGTGCGCTGAAACATGGACACAAAAACCTTCCAAAAGTGCAGACACTCTGTGCAAACAAATGATTCCAACCGACGCAGCCGTTTCCAAATTGCATGGGGCGCGGGCTGGTCCGTCCACCAAACAAAACATATCTATGATAGTGGAAGTTTTTCACTGGCAAAGCGCGGTATTGAAATATATTCATCCGGCTTCCATTTAGCACACATCATGGTACACATTTCCTCCATCGATCAACACTGGCACTGCCGCTTGGCCACGGATAGAACTGGCAGATTCAATAGACTTTGCCCCAGCAGACAGCCACCATCATCATCATCCTCATCAGCAGCAGCAGCAGCGTCAGAAACCGGCACACAAAATGGATTCATTTTATTCCGCTGCCATTGCATCAGCAAAAATTCCACACATTCATCCCCCGACCCCCGACAATTACGCGGCATCCAAATAGGATTATGAAGCGCTCCTGCTGCGCATCCTCACGTTCCACCTGTTACGCGCAACCACTAAGCGTTGCACGGTGCTGCAAACTATTCGTGCGATAAAATTTCGACAAACGGCCGTGGTACTATCTACCATTTTCACCGACTGGTTCAATACAGCCTTTTAAATACGCACAGAACCACCACCCATTACACATTGATGCAAACGGGGGTAGTAAATCACTTTGCGAAAATCACATAATCGTAATCGGCTTGTCTGGCAATAGCAGTGCTGCGGTGTGTGTGGTGTTGGTGGTCGGCAACCTATTTGACCATGGAAAATAGCATCAAAATTTGTGATATGAAATCACATTTTGTGCGGCGATGTTCGTGACAAACAACAACTATGTAAAGGGTTTGTCGTTTGCGCTGTACCGGGGAGTGGGCTTCATTTGGTTGCTGTAACCCCACGCGGTCTGTAGGTAAAAATGTGCGCGCAAATCCAATTACACAGCGTTCGGCAACGTGGAAAATGGAATTTTCAATTCGGTTACTGCTTTTAAACGATCACGGTTGGAGCAATGAGCTGCAGAGTGCATAAATTCTTCGCAGAGGAGAAAATAACTTTCAGCCATTTTTTGGGGGCACGTTTCTTAGAACCATCATCAAAAGCAGCAGCCACCATTATCCCAAGTGACATACGGGACGGGATTCGATGTGAAATTTGAATAACAAATTCAAAAAAGGGGGCAAAAACTTACAGATCGATTCCACTACTTCGAAGTCGCCCGTCCTCCCGAGAAGTTCGTAGCATTAATCTACCCTTTTTTTACACAGCCGAAATCACACACACCAAACCGTACATCATATCGTTCTCGAGCGTGAGCGTTCGCTTTCGTATTAAGATTATGGGCACGTTTCCTCGAAATAGAAAAGCGCAACCCCCTTTTTTCGCGTACTACTTCCCACATCCAAGAACGGAAACCGAACCCAACTCAAACCCGAGCGAAGGTGAATGAATTCTGCCGAAAATTGGAATACATGCATGCATTACACATGATTGCCTTGGCGCATGGCGTGCCCGCGATCCGCCGCTCGCGGTAAGGTGTCAAAGTTCGTTTACCGGCAGCAGGAAAGGGAAAACGTAACTTTTGTTGTACGTAAGATTGCGATTTGTTTGGGGTGTTTGGCGCTTATCTCGCGGCAATGCACACGACACGTTTCCCCCCTCGGCTCACTGGATGATCCTCATCGCAGCGCGATCAATGGTCCGACCGCTTGGGAATCGATGTGACGGATGGTTGTGATTAGAACGATTGATTGATTCCTCGTGCGCCCTATCATGCCGTCAGTGTGTGGGCTGGTGTGTGTGTGTGTGGCGTATGCCCTGGTGAACTACATCGCTCGTATACACCGGCCCCAGGAGGGTTTGATTGCGAACGCGCCCCGGTACCGATGGTCGGAGGCGCTCGCTTGCTCTCGCGGGAAATATGCTGATAAGACTGGATGTTCTCGGCTTCCGTTTGCGAGCTGTCCCATCGCCGGTCGATTTCGGGACGAAGAATGTGTTTGTAAATTTTGTTCCTGCTGCCAGCGCTGACTGACACAGCAACAACGTTATATCATAATTCTGGGATGATTGAACTCAGAGGACACAAACAAGAGGGCAAAGAGTATCGGTCTGACGGTCTTCTCGCAAGGGCTTTCTTTTTTTTTTTTCTTGCGTCCATCGTGCCATGAGCAAAGTCTTATGCCGAGCCAATTTGTATCGCCAGTGACAAATAACTTAATCTAGTTAGAAAGAGTTTGGCGAACCAGCCCGACAGGACCTCCTCCCTCTCACAACTCGCCGCAATGGGGATACATTTGCACCAATAGTCTTTTTGTTTTACTTTGCCAAGCACATCGTCTACTCCGCGAAGAGTGACAAAGAATGGTTCAATCCGGTTCTCGAGGCCAGAACTCGGGGGAAACAAAAAAAGGAATTGAACAAAGAAAAACAAACCGCAATATAAACATCGCGCAAACATTTTGCGTAAAGCATCGAAACGAAAAAATAGAAGAAGAAGAAGAAGAAGAAGAATAAGAGTACGCGCTACTCCGTAAAGAATTTGCGCACAGAAGTTGAACTCAAATTTCAAGCCTTATTAAGAACGTTCGCGGGGCAACGCGCAACACACTCGCGCGCGTTGTTGTTTTTCGCTGCTGCCGTATCTCGAGGGGCATTTTTACTGGTAAACACGCACACCACACGGCCAGCAAAAAAGCCTGGCCCATCTCAGCCGGCAGGGGCCACTTCCAACCGAGACATTAAGGTTTTTTCGGTTTTTGATGGAAGATTTGTTTTCGTGTGTGCTAAGAGCGAAAGCGAGCTCAAGGCAGAGCTCTGGCGTAAGAGAGGGAGAGAGAGAGAGAGGAACGGGTGCGCGTATGTAACAAGCGGCGTTCCATCCAGGTGATCTCATTGCGTGTCTTTCTGAAGGAGGGAAGGCATTGGATTATTGCTTTTCAAGCAGCAAATCTGTTTGTACGCTAACAAGCTGCTTCCTAATTCCAGCTCGGTGTACTTAGCCGCGTTTTTTTTTCACTCTCTCGCTTTCGTTGCTTGTCTTCGTGCATCTTTGGGGTTTTTTTTTTCTTAAGAAAAAGGGGCCTCCTCTCCAGCCACGCTCGATCGAAATGCTAAAATATTTGTACGTTTTTAAATTGCTGCCCCATTACAAGTTGGCTGAACATAAATATTTTTTTCTTAGCTCAAAAAAAAAACACACACACACACTGAACCTACCTTGTGCTTCCTCGGGCGATGCTAAGGACGTTTGTTTCGGTCCCGGTTTCTGCAGCGAACGGAGCACACGTCGATGATCGGAACCGGTTTCGGTGGCCTTCGTCCATCGGGTCGATGCTGCACTTGCACCTGAAATTTGCACACTGGCAGTGTCGGGCCCGGTCAATGACACACCCCCCACCGCCATCACCGACGTGGCCGCCAACAGTGCCAGCGTGCCAACGGCAGCCAGCAGTCGCGCGTTGGCGTGCGCCCGACCACCGATCCCCGACGCACGGACGCAACCATCTCGCTGGCCTTGTCGTTGGCGTTGCCGCTGTTGTTGTGGTTGTTGTGGCAATGGTTGTTGCTGTGGTTGTTGTTTTTGCAGATGATATTCTGCGGCCTGCTCTCCCTCCCAGCCGGCGACAGAACGAACGCCAGGACGGGAACGATCACTTCGCCCGCTGGCGTACATCATGCTGGCGCCTTTTTTTGCTCGTCACGTCGCGCGTCCCGACGCCGGACGCACCAACACCACCGCCCACCGGCCCTCCCCCGTCTCCACCACCTCCCCTTGCTTCCGCACGACAGCAACACCACCTTTGCGCGATCGCTTTTCTTTGGCGAACTCGGGCCGCCGCCCGTTGTTTTACGGCCTGCTTCCCGAAACTGCCCTTGGCACAGGCGCACCGCGGCACTCGCGCACGGAACCGATATCGGCGTCGAACGGTGGCAGAACAAATACACGCACGCTACCCGCTCACATGCATACACGACAGCACCATCCACCGCGATTGCACACCTTGCAATTTTATTTTGTGTGCTCACTTTTTTGCGTACCTTCACGCTACGCAGCACTCTGAGCCAGCAGGCTGGCAGCAATCATTACACAACTGGCTGAAACACACATTAGAAACAAGAATTTATTAACAGCACACACACAGACACACGCACACACATACGAAAAAAAACACGTTCATGAGACTTTGACAATCGTATTTTTGGGAATGCTGAAGCCACAACAATTTTGGTCACAATTTGTTCACGCTTCGTTCACTCGTTGCTACCCTTGAATTGTTTCGTTGTTGTTACTGGGCAAGTACGACCACGATTAGGGAGAGTTTCAGACATACGCTTGTCGAAAAAACACCCAAACGGCATCTAAAGCTTCGGCGCACACAGAGATTGAACTGATCGAAAACACGCAAATCGCGCAAAAGAACGGAAAGCGGATTTGCTCTCCTTCTTCGCGCGCGTGCTGTGTTCCTACTCTTCGCGGCACGGCCGTTCGCACCCCTATCCCATTCGCGTGCAGCCGTCTCCTTCGCGTGCGGATGCTGCTGAGATGATGCGCGAACGGTGATGCTGCTGCTGCTGCCAGAATGAAAACTCACACTCATACATAAACAGAGAGAACGAGAGAGCCAGAATGAGAAAGACAGGGAGAGAGCGCGCGCGGTTGTTAAGGAAACGATCAACGGCTACACAGAGAGGCAGGACCGCCGCGGCGGTGCGGTTCTTCTGATGATGGTTCACACAGCACCACGGACCAACACAAGCAAGCATAACCGCGCACGGGTACACCCATCGATTGATGAATGGCTGTGGCTATGTTGCTGTTGCTATGTTTGATGCCTGCTGAGGGCAAGCTGGGCAAAATTTTAATTGACGCCGTTCACGAACCCTCTCGGAACTGGGCAGCGGGACGGAAGAGACAGGTAAGTGTGAGTTTTTTTTTCTTTCTAAGGTACGCCAATTTTCGTGGCCTTGGTGCCACAGACAGGAACTGTGCGGTAAAAAAGAGCAACAGCAGACGGTTAAGCCGGTGTTTATGGGTGTTCCTGGTCTACGTGCATTTTTTTTTAATTGCTCACCGTCCATGTAGGACTCTTAACTTGTTGGCTGCACACTCCTGTTTTCCCCGGCACTTTACATCCAATTTTCCGTTGAAAGTGTACCGAAACGGCAGCAGAAGCTCAGCATCGCAACATCGAATCAGAGATTTATGGTTCGCACAGTCACACACACGGGCGCGTTCGACTTCTTCCTCTTCTGTCTCGCACACGAGCAAGCAGCAAAGGTAAACAAAGGTGTCAACAAACCGCACCTGCCCCGTTTGGCTACCCCTAACGGCACAGCACACACACGGAAAGGTTCACTCGATTTCCCAAATTCACGAAACACAAGCGAAATCAGTTTTACAATGTTTGGTACACTTTTGCGTAGAAGAAATGCTAGTTGGCGGAGAAGAAATAGTTGCGCGGCGGTTTCTTCACCAGCACTCCTCGACGGACAGCAGCGGAATATGCTTGCTTCGATTCGGAAAATACAGCCATGCCGCCGTGAGTCCAAATTGAACTGTGTCGTTGTAGTGGTGCTGCGTAGCGTACGTATCCGAAGGCGGCCGAACCAGGCTCCGCTCGCTGTAGGTCTGTCTACACGAGGTACGTAAATAATTCCTGGCTCGTATTTCTATCTCAACGCTGCGTAAACACGTTTTCTTTCGCCTGAAGTAAATGTTACTCTCTTGAAGAGTTTTTGTTATCATTTTTTCTTTTATAGATTAAGTTTATTGAAGAAAAGGTAATAAAATCGATATATCTTGTTGCTAAATGATTCATACTGTGTTTCAACTACAGTGTCCAAACTAACTCATCTCTATTTGTAAGAGTATTTTTTCCATGATGCCTATCCAAAAAACGCAAAAATAATTATATCTCACAATCTTTCAAAGTAAGAAGCTGCTATAGCACGGCTAGGCTTAACATACACCGATAGTTAAGGCCCATGAAATGTATTTTGTCGCCTGGGTGGAAACCAAGATGTATAGAAGATATCGCTCATCGCTGTCAACGCATTTTGCCGGTAATTTCGGGCTAGCACGAACATACAACATCTGACAGCAAGGGAAAGAGCGTCATTCGGTGCGTGATTATTTGTTGATAGTGGAATTTGTGCATTTTCAACACGCCCGAAACACAAAACCTTCGCCCCCAGGAACCGTTGAAGCGGACATCCCTCCGGCACAATGTTTGGCACGCAAGCGCTCGGTGCCAACCCTGGTTTCGGCAGTCCGACGGCCACAACCACCACCAATCCGATGAAGGACTTCGAAGTAACCTCGCCGCCGGAAGATACGGTGTCGGCGATGGAGTTCAGCCCGGCAACGTTGCAGCAAAACTTTCTCATCGCCGGCAGCTGGGACTGCAGCGTGCGTTGCTGGGAGGTGGAACAGTCCGGCAAGACGGTGCCGAAATCCATCAAAACCATGGGCGGTCCGGTACTGGATGTGTGCTGGGCGGACGACGGCAGCAAAGTGTTCATCGCCTCGACCGACAAGCAGGTGAAGTGTTGGGATCTGGCCTCGGATCAGGTGGCGCAGGTGGCACAGCACGATGCGGCGATCAAAACGTGCCACTGGATCAAGGGCACCAACTACACGTGTCTGATGACGGGTTCGTGGGACAAGACGCTCAAATTCTGGGACACCCGAACACCGCAGCCCATGATGTCGATTCAGCTGCCGGAGCGCTGCTACTGTGCGGATGTGGACTACCCGATGGCAGTCGTGGGCACGGCAGGGCGACATGTGTTGATTTACTCGCTGGAAAACAAACCGACGCAGTTCAAGCAGCAGGAAAGCCCGCTCAAGTACCAGCACCGGACGGTGTCGGTGTTTCGCGACAAGAAGAAAGCACCGACCGGCTACGCGCTGGGCAGTATCGAGGGCCGTGTGGCCATTCAGTACGTGAGTCCGCTGAACCCGAAGGATAACTTCACGTTCAAGTGCCATCGTTCGAACGGATCGAGCGGCTACCAGGACATCTACGCGGTGAATGACATCGCGTTCCATCCGGTGCACGGCACGCTGGCGACGGTCGGGTCGGACGGAACGTTCAGCTTCTGGGACAAAGACGCACGCACGAAGCTGAAATCGTCCGAAACGCTGGACCAATCGATTACCAAGTGTTGCTTCAACAGCAATGGACAGATCTTCGCGTATGCCGTCGGGTACGACTGGTCCAAGGGACACGAATACTACAACCCGCAGAAGAAAACGTACATCTTCCTTCGCTCGTGCTACGATGAGCTGAAACCACGGGCCTCGAGCTAAAGCGCATTCGGTGTCAGCACATTTTTTCCTGTAAGGTTACTTCGTACATTCGAACGGCTCCACACGCTGGTTTGATTGTTTCTGCTACACCATAAGTTCGTTTATTCTTTGCGGCAGAATTTTGGAAATAAAATCTAATGCACGATAGCAACAAAGAACACCACCCGGATGGAGATGGGGGCCGTCTAACTCGTCAAATCTCTCGCACTAGTGATGACCGCTTCCATGTCCCTTCTCATCCCCATGACCATGGCCACCATGCGCGTGGTAGTCCACTCCGAGCGCATACTCGACGCCGATCGTCGCAACGAAGGCAGCAAATCCGAGCGGGAATCCCTTGAACAGGAACGTGATGAGCCGCGAACGGTGGGTCGAAAACTGCTTCACATTGTAGCGCCACACTTCATTTCGTAGCCACGGGTCCTTCAGGCCCCGGCGGGCCAGAGCGCGTTCCACTTCGACCAGTTCGGGCGCGTCGGCCACTTTGTAGATGGATGCATCCGGCACCTTGTACGGCGGTCCGTGTCCGTGACCGTGGCCCATCGTTTGTTCCTGGCAGGCGATTTGTATACACAACCCCCGTTTGACGTTCCAGTCGGAACCAGCATTACATAATTTAGATTCGGCGTTGTGGAAGAAAAACATTGATTTAGTTTCTACGGGCAATGAGGTGTGCCAACTCGGCCGTGCATTTTTGGGACGTTTGCACTTACCAGATAGATCCGGAATCGGCAGGAAAGCAATCAGTTGGACAAAGTTTGTTCAGAGATGTGAAGAGTTTTGCGATGTTCACCGGAGCCGCGACGGAATATTTTCCTCAGCAGGCCAGCTGTCAAAACAACCTGTCAAACCTGACAGCTTCGGCGGGAGGTGAAACATTTCAATCGTTCTATGAAATGTTGCACTCTGCTGAAACGAAGGACGAAAAAGGACGCAGGACATGCAGGATCATTTCGGCATCGCTTGTCGCAACATTGAGACTGTTCTGATCAACTGGTTATATTATTTACGTGCTGTATACAATTAAAAAAATGCGTTATCAACGTAATCGAGATTGATTTGTCTACAAGACGGTCCTTACACGTAATTGGTCTAACGAGCTATCTCCACCGCTAATTCAGTTCAGTGCGCACACACGCTTCGTTTGAGTCGGTTTCCGTTTTCCATTGCATTAAAATCATTAACTAAATATTGCGAAATACACAATTGAGCTATCAAATTAAGAATTTTGCTAGAGTTTTGTTGGCCGAAACGTTTTTTGCTTTTTGATTTCGTTCCCTAACGTAATGAGTCTTATGGCGATTAGTGACCACGTTACAGTCTTAAAGGAGAGGAACAATTGTTGGTATAGCTATTGACCCTGGGACCGGTGCCGGTTTTGTCTTGCCTCTTTCTTCCTGGAGTGTTCGAGAAATCCTCCGAAAGCATCGACACATCGGAAAGTTCATTCGCGTAGTCGTTACTTTGACTTTCCTCATTGAAACCACTATCAGTGCGATAGAAGTTTACGCAAGGCACTACATTTTCCGACAAGCCAGCGATTTCTTTTATCGGTGACAATGCTTTCATTGGAGTGGTGCGAGTATGACGCACCTCGCACGCACTATCGGTGGAATGGTTCTCTTCGTTACGATCCTTGTCCGAGATTTGAAGAAAAGATTGCGACAAATTCTTACGATTAGTGCGGCGTTTTTCCTTTCTCCGGAAACCCCGCAACGGCGTGGTGGAGTGCTGCGTCTGCTGAGAGGAGTCAGAGGATTGCGATGATAAGGCAAGGCTCCTTTCGCCGTCGGCCGACAGGTTTGCTTCCGCAAGTTCGTTTGTTAATTCAGTATGTTTTATCGAACCTGGAAGAAAATCGTGCAAAAGCAATCAAATAGTTTGATCTTATACCCGCAAGGCAATTGCTTACCACTCATGTAGTGACGGCTACCGCAAAGTTCCGGTGACATGTTGTCACTATGGAAAATGCCGGAAGGTTCCGGCGTACTGCGGTAAATAGCATCCGCGTCCGAATGGTGCAATTCGAAGGCTTCCGTTGGTGAAGGACTGGCCATGCTTTTCGAGATGGGCGACAGTGCACCGAACGAACTGTCCGCATCACTTTCGGGAATGTGATTGAGCATTTCCTGCGAGCCGTAGTACCGCGATCGCTTCAGATCCTGCTCACTCGCCAGCTCTCCCACCACCAGCACCTCGGGCGACTCCGGAGCAGGGCTCAAGGCTCTGAGATCGAAATCATCGATCGAGTTGGCGTAACGGCTCGCACCTCCAGCATCACTGTCGTCCGCATCGTCGTTCAGGGCGGATGTGTTGAACAGTTTTCGCCGCAAAGAAGCATCCCGTGCATCGTGATCGATGCTACTGGCCGAGGATTCATCCAGTGCGGTATCATGTTTCTGTTGCTGGTCCTGTAAGAGAAATCGTTTGTTTTTAATATAAACATCACCTTTTGTTAAAGCACCGCGCGACATACCTCGTTGTAGGTAAGATACTTTTGCAACACATCCTCTATCTCTTTTGGAAGATGCGGTGGGAAGGACAGAACCGTTTGGCTTATTCCATCGCGAACCTTTCGCTTGCTGGAAACAGCGCCACCACTGCTGGAGTTCGTGGAGGTGCTAGAGTCCTTCGACAGCACGATCTTCTGATTTCTTAAAGGACAGTCGATGGGGCTGGGCACTATGCTGTGCTCCTTAAAGTAGGTACTGATAGCGGCCTGCACCCTAGCCTCCGCGACCGGGTCGGGCGTTTCGATGAACTGCGTCTCGTGCGGTTCCACGTTCACCGGTCCCAGCGAGGACACCTCGTCGATCGTCCACTCGAACTGTGTGATGCTGCTGTTCTGCGGTGTGCTGGGTCGGTGGAAGAGCGAAGGGCTCCCGATCATCGGCAGATGCAACCGTTCGACCAGATGCGGTTCGAAGGGATTCACGATGCGGCCTTTAAATATGCGCGAAGGAGGAGTTTGTAGCACGGGTAGTAAATTGAATCGATTGCTGGTTGCGGTGTTGTTACAGCTGCTAGTGCTGTTCCGTGACAGCGAGGTCGGCGTCCTCACGGCCATTAGCGATGGCGAGGAGGCCATCGACGTTCGCGATGAGGTTCGTGCAAGAGCGCTTTGGAATAGCTTGCGCGGTGTTAAAAAGGCTTCCGACTCCATTGCTTTCCCGGGATAGAGGCGTACAAACTTCCAAATAAAGGCAGCCCACACAAAGCGGGGTAAAGGATTAGGGTTAGCACGGTACACTGTTAACAAATAAGCACCGATGGAAATAATGTGAGTTGGTGTGTGATGCGGAGGTGTAAGTAAACTGGTTAGAAAGGGTAAGCCACGCGTTTATAAACACATTTCGTACAATATTTAACTATATATCACAGTTACGACACGTATTGATCGCTGCGCCACAGCCGCTGGCCCGGCCGGTCGTATGGAATTGTTCGTTTGATTTTGAAAACGGAAAACCGTCAACAGATTTTCCCTCTGAAAATAGCACCGTTGACAGCTCACGTCGCACAGTGTGCTGCGATCATGCGAACGTGTTTGTCAGCGGACGATAAAAAAAGATCGAAAAGCTCTAGTTTTCGTTTAATGATACAAAATTAGAACGAAATAATTAAAATAAGTTGAAAACAAATGTGCAAAACAATATCCCGTAGAAATTTCTCGACAAAATGTTGTTAATATTGCAGACAAAAACTTCCGCCGACCATGGTGCAGGCGTCGACGTCAAAGACTGACAGTGTGGTTTGTTTATTTCCCACGGTTCCATAAAACCGACGCGCTTTTACACCAGTTTACAAAAATCCAAACATTTTAGTGATGCTCGCGATTCAAACGCCTAATTCCGGTGGCATTCCAGACAAACTATGGCAGCCGCATTTTGTCGCCTTTGAGACCACGTGAGTAGCTTGGCGGGGTGGGATTTCATTGTGTATTTTCGTCAACTGTTCAATGCTGTGTTGCTTTCGTCGTAGGATGGGAGAATTAACGATCGAACTGTATTGGAAACATGCCCCAAACACTTGCCGCAACTTTGCCGAACTAGCACGAAGAGGCTACTACAATGGGACGCAGTTTCATAGGATCATACGAGATTTCATGGTGCAAGGAGGCGACCCAACGGGAACCGGTCGGGGTGGTCAGTCAATCTACGGTGCCACGTTTGCGGACGAAATACATAGCGATTTGAAGCACACCGGTGCGGGCATTGTTTCGATGGCAAACTCTGGCCCGGACACGAACGGGTCGCAGTTCTTCATCACCCTCGGTCCGACGCAGTGGCTGGACGGAAAGCACACCATCTTTGGGCGCATTCACACCGGCATGCAGGTCGTCAAAAGAATAGGGCTGGTGGAGACGGATAAGAACGATCGGCCGGTAGAGCCAGTTAAAATTGTAAAGGGAAAGGTTGAAAAATACTAAAATAAATACGATCTTATCGAACTGTACCACGGTGTGTAATGGTGCTTCCGTTAAAACAATCGATTGATGCGGTGTTAGATGCTGCCGCCTGCGCTCCGAACTGGCTGCGTACTTGAGTGGTGTTTACAAACAATGCTGTCGAGAAGGGACGCTGAACAGCTGACTGGAAATGTCAAAAGGGTCAGGCAGTAGCATATTTTTTGCATAGAAATCATTTATCTGTAGGTGTGTACAGCTGTAAATTTCGTCTCGTGCACGCTCGAGCTGCTGATAAGAGTGGGTTCATCAAACGATTGGTCTATCCCGCGCATCGAGCATGCTGTTTTACCATGTGAAAGAGGTGTTGTTAAAATTTTATCAAGATGATATTGCTCGTGTTATTGCTGCAGCCGTGTTAACTGTTGCCCTCGTCTGTACGCTTTATGTGAGGTAAGGAACGGGGCTCTGGTCTGGTAGCTTCCGTATCTTCTAAACTTCCTACTGTCTATAGCTACATCATCGGTCTGACGATCCTGCTGTTCTTCATCCATGGCTGTGCGGCGGCAGTGTTTGTACTTAATCACAAGGAAACCTTCGGACGATACATCCAACGAGCGAAGGATTTCATCGGATTCAAGGATTATGTAGGTCGCTCTTGATGACTGTGCAAAATAATTGGTCCGCTAATCTGACCGCCCTTGCTTCCAGGATGCATCCAATCGTCACGAATGCGACGTCTGCGGCAACGATCGATGCCCACGGCATAACCGGAACGTGCTGGTGCCGAAACCGTCGGCAGGCTTTTACATCGAGCAACCGCTAGACGACGCAATAGATAGATTCTTCACACACATACTGGACAGCTTCATCCGGAGCTGGTACAATCAGGTAACGCCAGACGAAGAGTTTCTGTACCATTTGAAGTCCACCCTGCGCGATGCGCTCTGCCGTTTGGTGCTGCGAGCCAAGGAAATAGATGCACCGGGAGTGATAATGAACCGCTTGCTGCCGACCGTATTCATACACTACGAAATCATTGCAAAAATGTTGCTCGTAGACCGCGTTCCCATGGACAAGCTGGCAAAAACGTTCGTTATCGACGAGTATCCCATCCATCCGGCGGTACTGAACCGTGGAGCCGAGATCAACTATTTGCGCGGCGTAGCGAAGGTGCTGATTCCGAGGCTTTTCACCGCAGAAAATACGAGCTGCAAGATTTTCTTCAACCTTATCAAGGAACTGTTGACATTCTGGGTGCTGTTACCCATCATGGACGTTATCGCGGATCCGAATCTGATCAATCTGCTTATCATAATTGCCACAGATAAGCGTGCGAAAGATGGCACTCGTAAGGTGGGCGATGCGGCGAAAGTACCGCATTGCGAGAAGGTAAAAATTTTGGATGATTTCGTTGGTCGCAGTTTGCGAAAGCTAGAATGTGGTGTGCCGCGAGATGTAATGGTTCCGCAGGAAATTCTGTGGGAAGATAAGGACAAACTGTACTACTTTATGCAGTTTCTCATCAAGGAAGGTTCTGTTGAATTGTTGCAATTTTATCTGGATGTAGGTAAGGCAAATCGAACGAACAGGTGATATGTGAATAGTCAGTCTGGAAACACATTTTGTTGAACAATTTGTTTATTTTTCATTACAGATAACTTGAATAAAGAATTGGAAGATCCTCACATCACTACCGACCCAACGAAGCTATCCTCGTTGCACCAGCAATCGGAGAAACTGCTTCAAAAGTACCAATCGATGGTAAAGGCAGTCGACAGTCAGTTTGATGGTGAAGACACCACGCCAGTCGGTACGCTGACGGAAGCACACGAGCGAGTACGGCTAAAGCTGGAGGAAAAGTGGTTCAAACAGTTTAGCAAAACGTCGGAATATTTCAGCCTCGTTTACGGAGGTCGTGAAATAAGGGAACCACACGATAAAAGGTACATGTAGGAGAAATTGAACGTTAGAGCGCTTTACAAGCGGTTTGTGTGTTTTGTAGGGGAAGCGATGGCACGAGTGGCTCGGGAACGAAACTAAGCACCAAATTCAAGGAAGTTATCCGGGGAGCCGTTGATGGTGCACCGATAGAAGCCACCGAGTCGCCCACGGTATGGGACGCACTGAACGATGTCCATCCAAGCAACAACATTTACAACTCCGTCACACAGAAGCTGCGCAAGGAGAAAGGCCAAAGCTTGGATGTTTTTATGAGCACTTTTATGCATTCCATTGAGCAAAGGTAAGGCGGTTTGATGGGTTTTGGGGCGCAAAATGAAATAACATCGCATTACTTATTCCAGTCCCGACATTGGAGAGGATGTTGTGCAGGAGAAGGAACCGGTTAAGAAGAAAACCAAAATCCCTGGCCAGAGCGTTGTGTTTGGGGATCTGTTCGAGCTGAAGAAGGCATCAAAAAATACTCACACTACAACACTGCTGTCGCACAGTGTCCGCGGACCGTCGCAATGTTTCGTTTACATTCGTACGTACACAGTTGGGTGCATTTCTCAACAGAACATAAGCTTTAAGATTATATTTGTATTGCAATTCTCCACAGTGGTGAAGGTACTCAATGCGCCCTTCCTAATCGTGCGGCTGGCGCTGGCGTTTTGTTGCGTTTCGCGCAAATCCGTCGACACGCTGATCAACTCCCTCACGGCGAAGCTGATTCGGGCTGGCCTGAAAGAAAGCCGTCTAGCGTTTCTCATCAATCTGCTACGGGAGCACGTATTTCTGCGGAAGCAACCGGAACCCACACCGGCAATGCTGCTGAAACGGCAGCAAGAGGCACGAAAGCGCCTGGAGGACCTGCGGGGAGGGCTGGGCAATCTGGCCGATGTGCTGCAGTCGCCGGTGCTGAACAAACATCTAATGTATTGCCTGTTTGATATTCTGCTGGCGGAGATGTACCCGGAGTTTGACGAATCTCCGAGCGGCAAAGATTAGATGTACTTGTCCCTGTTTGAGGCTCTCTTGCACTACTGAATAAAAGTATGTGTTACGCTAAAATATTGTGCGCTTTCTTTCATTTCGGATCGTTGCCGGATGCTTCCCAACCGAGGCGTCTTTTTCTGATTGCTGTCGAAGGATATCGAATGCTACCGGCAGTAAGCAGGAAAAGACAAATCGGTCGAAAGACGGATGTGGTGATTACAACTAATCAAATCAGTACTTTGTAAGCAGCTCTAACTGTGTTTGCATTCCGTTGGGCGTTCGCTCAGTTGTGGCTCATTGACGTGTCATCCCCACAAGGCCATTAATTAACTCCTTCCACGTGCCGTCGATCACGCCTTGTTTTTACATTTGCAGCATGGTGTAGATCGTTTGCCTGCTTGTGGACTTCATTGCGTGTGCCATGTTTAAACCCTTCAATACAGTCCGGTCTATGTTCGGGGGCCGATCCTGCAAAGAGAGGAGCAGAATGCGAGAAATTCCTATAAAACTGTCACTCTGTGGAATCTTGAAGGAATGTGGTCAGCCCCGCTGTTAGTCAGCCAGTAGGGTTTGTGGGTGATAGAGCGCGTCATCTCTAGGGGACTGCTCGCTTCTAGAGCAGTCAGCAGTCGTCTCGCGGGATGGGCTGTTACTTTTACATTTACGACCATCGGTACACCCACAACAGCATAGGATTCCTTTAAATGTTATTGTTATGTCTAACGGGCGCACATAAACCACGGGCGGGGGTTGGGTATCGGGAGTCTGAAAGAGATGGGAAAATGGAGAAAGTTGGAAATTAGTTTGGGTGCACGAAGACTCCCCAAGAAGCGTGCATAGAAAAATGCATCTTAACGCTACTGGGAATGGTTCGAGATAATTTACGACCGCTTTTTACAGCACGGGCGGGACATCTACTAAACAGGTTACATTCTCGTGAGTGGGGATATCGTAGTTGTTCGGTTGAATGATGAATGGTTGCAATAATCGAGAGTTGGTGTCATTTTGGGAGACTCCCAGATGTAGCATTATACATTGTATATGGAGCACTTTAAACAATTTCCTTCTCTTGCACTAACTAAACATCAAACCATTCCAGAACGGTTCTTTGTAGTTTAACATATTGGAAAGATTTTAATTTACACCACCTCAAAATGATGGATCGTGCCATGGGATGTTTGAAGCAGGGTGCATGGCAAGACGTACCCTGGTTGGCAGAAAAGCCATAAAAGCTAGATCTCAACCTGTGCTGATGGTTTTATGTATATTTAATGTACTTCAGCCTGCCTTTGGATATGTGGCGCTCGTGTAAGGGGAAGGCCCTAAAGCGGCACAAGTAATGGTTCGTTGAATGACACCCAAATGGCCAAAAAAGGTTGGGTTCGGAAGGCGTCGTTCCTTGCGCAGGGCTACGTCTAATCTCTAGCCCCGACTTTGGGGAGAACGGACGGCAGGAGCTGATCTATTTCCTGCCCAGCCTTCCCACAGCCCGGCCGAAGGGAATGTGTAAGCGATTATTGAATTTGATGATGATTGCTGTGGTGTTATGTGAGATAAATGAAGTCATTCGGTATTCGACCAACCCACCCCACCCAGTGAGCAGTGGGGATCACTTCCATTTGGTGGGGGAATCTGTGCTCGGTGTTACGTTGCTGGTGGGTAATGGAACGCGATGAAAGGTGAGAACCAGCGAAAGGAAAGACACCGATTATAGACGTCCATCGTCACGCCGCTTGTGCCCGGCTTGCTTTGTGCGTTACCTTCGGAGGGTCCTCCATCGCCCAGAGGGAGAACACAACCGTACCCGGTTCTGTTTTATGTGTTGCCATGAAAAAGTATGTTTACACTGTGTTTTAATTTTAGGCAAACGCTGTGAGAAAATGGCTGCCTCAAGAGGGGCTGTGGCGGGCAGATCAACAAGTACGAAAAGGAGAATTTGAATTTTCGGACCTGCCTTTGATTTGATCGGTTCGAACACGATTCGATTTTGAGCTTCGATCCATTTATATCCATTTGAGCGGGATCTGAGAAAGAAGCAATAGAACTCTGAATGCGTTTCGGCATTGCAAACCGTCATCGTTTGGTCGGGTGCCTAATTGTAGTTTACCGAAAGGTAAGCAGAACTCTGCAGCGAATTTTCCCATCAAGCCAACCCCGGTATCGGGATCAGTGAAATCTTCCTCTCCATGGTATCGCTCCTTTTTCTATCAATCACAAACTAATTCCGAGCTGTCAAATATAGTCGATCCCATCATGCGGAGGAATTGAACGCAGCCGACCGCCCGTCCGTCACAGTAGGCCCACGATGCCATGGATACTGGGTGAGCCGAATAGCCGAAATACCTTGACCAATAAACCTTCGTTTCTAGCGAACAGTGTGTCTTTGATTTCCGCCGAAAGATCAATCAACCGCACACAGCCGCTCGTTGAAGCGGCAGCGGTGGCGGCGGCGTCGGTGCATTTTATGTGTGTTTTCTGTTCTGTATTTGCCCGAGTGAACGGATTTTACGAGAGCTGTGTAACGAAGTCCCGGGCACTGGCTTTATACTGTCTAAGTCTCAGCAGTAGCGGAAGGTAAGCTTCGAATTTGATACCGAAAAACAATAAATTTATTATGACAAGTATTTGGATTGGTTTCGTAAAAAAAAAACGAGCAAATAAATGTCCAACGCTAAACAGTCTCTCCCACTTGGAAGGTGAAGGGCCTTAAAAACGCAATTTCGTTTGCAATTGAGCAGAAAGGATTCCCGTTTGGCAGAGTCAAAAAAAAAAAAACACCAGCCCAAGCCAACTGAGCAAGATGAAGAAGTTTCGCTATCACTTTCGATTTCACCCCAAAAACACCCAGTGACTTCCAATTTTGTTCAGTGCTTTCTTGGATCTTACCGTGGTGGGTCGTGGAATTGAAGGCCGGTGCAAACGGCGAGAACAGCGAGTGAAGTAATTTATCATTTTTCACACATTGTGGTGCCGCGCTGCCTTCTCGCGGTTAGTGCGCGGCGGCCGTGCGATGAAATTGTGTGTTGATGGTGTTACTTTTGCGCCATTCGTCCGTCCCGTCCCTAGCAGGTTTTGGGGTGGGAAGAGAAAGTGACTGGAGCTGGATGATTCTAACCTATCCTCCCTTCCAACCACAGACAGGATTTCGGCGAATTTGGGTTTTGGATTTGGACGGGTTTTGACTGTTTTCATGTTTTCGTCTTTGCCCGGGCCTTTGGATCGGTTGGACTGTATTTTTCCCGCAACCCACAAATAAAAAATAAAAAGAACCGGCCAAAATCGTCGATCATCTTCGAAATGATTCGGCGTGCTTGGCTGAAACCACGGGGGTGATGGGAACAGCATGGTTGAATTTGAAAAATTATTCCATTTAATTTATCAACCACATCGGTAGGTGGATGGAGGAAGGAGAATGGGAGTTCTCTTTTGGCCCTCTTCTGCGATTTCCCCCCTCCCCACTTTACTCGCTGTGGTGTTTTTCGGTCTTTTTATTTATGCTGAGATTTATTTGTCAGAGATTTGTGCCAAAAATGAGTGCGGGATGTTTTTTACATATGATTCGGCAGAATTCGCGTCTGTTTCATCATTGCCGGTTGTTGGTTCGGGAAATGAAACACCCGAACGTCTAAGATGAAAAACGGTACAGAAACGTTGCGTGAGGCTAGGAGGAGAAAAAGTAATACTATTCTGTTCTTTTCTTTTGCATTTTATTTATCTAGGGAACCCCAAGGAACTAGGAAGAATGTGAGAATATGCGAAAAGCGTGCCATTTTCCATCTCTCCCCTCTATCCTCCCTGTGCGCTTATGCGTGAGATCATTTTTCATGGCAACAGTCAGCCAGTCAGCCAGTGCGGTTACGTGATGGGGAAGGAATTTTCCGATCTGGCACATGGAATCAAATAACAATCGACAAGAGAGGGTGCAGATGGTTCGCAGATTTGTTAATATAGCTTGCGGATTCCCTTTCGGATTGCTTATTGCAAACACACTCGCGGAACGCTCCTTTTGCCTCCGATGTCTTGAAATATTGCATGTTAATGACTATGGCGACTGATTGTTTCGACTGAATATGTGAACAGCATTCGGCCGAACGACGGTCTCCGGCCGTGCTTCGCCGTGCTTCCCATTACAACATTGTATGGCATTATGGTATGCTGTAATTGAATTGTAAGGCGCTCGCCTTTTCTACAATGCAAATTATTTAAGCGTTAATTTTTAATGATCTCCTTGTTCCATGCAAGGCCAAACAATTTCAAGCCGCCCACCTTGGTAGTGTGTTGCGTGTAGTGGGAAAACACTTCCTGATTCTAGCACTTCCTGCCGAGGGCCAATTGCAAGATTTGCTCTGCCCTGCCCGCCCTGTGCACCTCACATGCACCCGGGCCTATGGTGTGGTATTAAAATTATGGCATCTAATTATAAATCCTCACATCCGGCCGGCTTGCTGACACTGTCACCGTTGTTGCGCTGTGCAGAAGACGGGGATGAAATCGGGCAGATTTCTTTTTACCCTTTCAGCTGTAGTGCATAAGGGGAAAATTATTTTCATCATCACCTCGCACGGTGGAAAGTGAAGCTGCTGCGGCTTGCTTCTGCCTCACACATCTCGCTCGATCTCTTTCCATCAACGATTCTCCACTCCCCAGGCAGAGAAGTGTTCGTAATGGGTTGGTGGAATTTAGATCCACTCGTTGCGGTGCGTATTTATACGCGCATTCGTGTCACATGCGTCCCGGTGCGTTGCGGTGTTACGCAAACGCGCAGCGTATGCGTTGCTGGTCGTCGTTTCTGCCAGCGTTTTGATACTACGCGCCAGAGCGCCGTACGCCGCGGTGATCAGAATCGCGTTCCTTCCCCTTCCCGCAAGCGCGATGGCTCGCGACTCCCCCTCATCTTAATGAATGAAGTCCGGAGGTTTTGCAAATAGCGAAAGCATTGAGACTGCTTTTATTTTTATGAATGAAGTTTGTACATCGCTTCCCGTGAATGGTTAGAGGAAAAGTGTGAACCCATTCGAGGTCGTGCGCAGAGCCAGCACGAGAGTGCTCTCGAGTGCAGCAGATTAATTGAAGGAAACATAATTAGAACCGATCGGGCACCGGGGTGCCGCTGCAATGGAGGCAAAGTCGGTGTCAAACGTCGACACCTGTCGGAAGCGCACTGCCGACACTTTGTAGAAAAGGTATTGACGGTGATCGGCTGCGGTACCGCATTTTTTTTTTCCAGGAAGTATAGAATTCAGAGTAATAGAAAGGGGGAAAACTCAACGCATTACAAACACCCACGAGACATTCTCGTCATTTCTTTTCGCCCGGCATTGCCCTTTGCTGACCGGTGGCAATTTACTTTCCCGATCAGCTTTACCGGATCAGTCCATTCATCGATTTTCCAGTGACCTTTGCCATCCCTCGTTTGTGGGTAGGGTTGTTTGTGTGTGTGTGTTTTTTTTTGCATCCGTACCTGGTGTGACTACAATGTACGGTGATCGGTGCGTGTGTTTCTATAGGTACTGGTCTCACCCCCCGTTAGACGTTTTAATTACATCATGTACGATGGTTTATCGGCTTTTGTGGGACTGGCCCGAGTATAGAGGACACATGACTCCACGTGACACTTTTAACGCGTTTCCGCTGGTAGACCGCGATCAATCGGTTCGTTTAAGCGGAGTAGTTCCGTTATGTGCATCCGGAAGAGGGATTGAAGTTTGACGTGGCATGTGTAGAATGGAAAATGAATTACTGTATTCTGCGTCCTACGTCCTAATGTTTTTTTTTCTATACCAAGCCCAATTTTACTGTAGCTGCATTTGGGATAAAATTGTTCATGTGGGCGGGTACATTGGATCATCGGAATCTTTTGTAAGGGGAACTGCACCCATTTCTCGCACACACACACACACACGCCTCTGTCCGTAACACGTGGCACTAAAGCGCTCATCAGCTGCAGTCGATTATCGGCTGGAGTTCGCCTTGCATCCCACGGGTCAGAAACTCAATTTCATCGAGCGCTTTGAAGCTCGTTTTTAATTAAACACAAATAGCGTCCCGTCGGGGGTGCATGGTGCGAGGATATGAAAATGATTGCCACGTGCTCGCACGGCCCCTGCGGGAGAGGGTACATGCTCACGGAAGCAAGAACACTACATTGTACTACTATCGGTGAAGCGATAAACGTTTTTTGCAATGCAAAAAAAGAAAGAAAGATGAAAAATGCACAAATGCACAGTCGAGAAAGGCAAATAAAAGCGTGCGTGGACAAAATAATTGCCGCAAAAGCTGAGGCGTAACAAAGAGAAACTTGAAATGATTTTCATCAGCAGTTTTCAAGCCGCTCGTTTTTGTCTGTCTGTTGTTTGTTGGCCCAACAGACGGATACGTCGCATCGCCGTTTCATTTTTCCTGCCAATGAGGGCGTTGCTGTTTTCGACACGAGTGATTGCATTCCCTTTCTGCTCGCAAAACTTAAAAATTGATTGTCCTTGAAAAGAGCGACGAAAAATGAATGACAGTGAAAGAGCGCGAGAGTGATGGGGAGAGAGATGGGGCGAGAGAGTGCGAGAGAGGGTGAGTGGAACATATGTCCCCGTGCTTTTTCCCGAAATCGCTGCCTGGGAAACATGAAGCGTGGTAATTTCGTGGAAAATGCAATTTAATCAAAATTAGTATTGTATTCATTTCATGCGACGTCCGGATCGTGTTCGTTTCGGGTTGATGGGATCACTTTTATGCGTTCGAGCTCTCGAACATCATCATCATCATCATCAGCAGCAGCATGGTTGGAGAAGTTTGCGCGTAGTGGGTTTTACATTCAACGGGGGACAAACGGAAACAAACGAGAAAAGTGCAGGTTCCAGGTAGCGGTATCTCACACAAAATGAGTAATATGTGTGTACATGTCCGTTTCCGTTTATGACAGCCGGTGTATACCTTCTGTTGACTGCTTTCTTCACCATAAAAGTGACACCATTTTGTGGTTAAATGGTGCGGTTAAAATTTGTGCTCTCCATACTACCGGTGTCGTTACGCCTGTGTGTGTGTGTGTGTTCCAGAGGGAGTTGCAAAAATACGTATATAAAACATGCTTTGCCAAGGCGAAAGATGGGCCGGTTATGTCGAAAGCATTGAACCGGCTGGCATAGGGTGCTGCCGACCGTAAATTTACAGTTCAAATGTTTGCGACCTTTTTAATAAGAATATTATTCATGACACAGATGTGAGTCAGTCCGCTGTCAACGGCAGGAAGCGGCTCTCATCACCTACGAGCGCTGGCTTTACCCGTCTGACAGGAGATTTGGGTGCGATGAGAACCTATCCTTCCGAATTCCTCTACATCAATGGTAATGGCATTGAAATACGTATCTGATTTATTCTATGTTGGGTGATAATTATTATACTGTGAGAACGTATGAGCAATCATGACGCAAATACCATTTTATGAAGCAAACATGAAAAGTAAGCTTTTCCATCCAATGGAAGCAAAAATCTTCATATACGCTCTTAAATTGGTTACGCTTTGGAGCACATTTATTTCATTTCTTCATTACACTATCATGTGACTTTTGCCGGTACGCCAGTCCATTGCAAAAACATGTGATGCTTATTATTCACCCTTCTGATGGCAAAAGTTTAGCAGTAAGTAAAGTGAGCTAACATGAGCTTCGCAGCGCAAGGAAGCAAACCGGGGACAATTTCTTCATCCTTACTCCTGTTTCCACAACAACAGCACGCGGGAATGGGACATGGCGTGGAATGGCGTGGAAATGTTTGCCGGGAAGGTTTAATAAAACTTACACACTTTATCGCAGTGTCGAGCTTGCGTCGAGTGACATGATCGGAGTTCTCATTCTTCTGCTGTGACTTCCGCTTCGTTCGCAGTGGCAGAAGCAGCAGCAGCAGCAGCAGCGTATAGGAAACTGGTGCACAATCGTGACGAGAATTTTGCTGTCGTATTCGAGCCAAGTACACCAAAGCGGGAAAGTGGAAGTCTGTAGGCTGAGCGTACACTTTTCTGGTGCCCTGGAAAACAGAACGACAAAAGCAGACAAAACAAATCAGTTGGAAAATTAACATCATTTTTCGCATTTCCCTCTGGTAGTGGTGGTAAAGAGGGAAGAGGTTGGGTGTAAAACTTGCACGGTTGGAGTGCTGTACAAGCATCATACGTACGTAGTCGGATCTCGCGAAAAAACAACTTCAAACTGTAAAAGTCAAGTAGAAGCAAACTAACACCAGTGTGGGAGTGGGTGTGTGTGTGTGTCAAAGCACAACGTAGCAATGCCGATTACAATGCAATGCCGAACTTGTGCTGCTGATGTGCCGCTCCGCGCGGTAGTTCACTGTAGCAAGGGCTGGGAAAACTATCAACATTTTTGCTCTCAGATAGCTTTATGATGATCACAGTGTGGCAAAGTTTCTTAATCACTTGAGCGGGAAGGCTGGGAGGAAAATTGCAGTGTTGCAGTGCACCCGAGCGTAAAGCTTCCAAACCTCTCAAGTGTGTTTGTGTGCAATTCTGGTGCTTAGCAGTCTCTTAAAGCAACGTTGTATACAGCTCGAGTTTCAGTGTGGCAGTAAACCATCGCCTGCGTAAAAGATTCAGCACCGTCTTTCGATTCCTTTCGCTTGTATTTCGACGAATCAAAACTAATTACCACGCTGGCACGCCGTCCACGAACGGCGAGCAATCATAAAACAACATAACGCCTAATGGTCCCATCGCGGTATTACACACACACACACACACTGGGTCTTGGCTAAACGACACTTTGGCTGCATCCCCAAACACACCATTTTAAACTAATCTCCAGCACTTCGTCCGACGTCCGAGTCTATTAATTCATGGAATTAGTAGCGTGCGCTAATTTAGCATTTTCCCAAAGTTGGCGGATGCGAATGTCCGGTTACATGGGCGATTAGATGAGGGAATTAAGAAGAAAAAGAAGCGGAAAGGAGAAGGAAGTTTAGGAAAACGATCCACCGACCGCTCGGTGGTCCACCTGTTGAACATTTGTCACCAACGAGAAGGAAGAAGCACATGCCGGTAGCCGGTATAGGGGCAGCGCGAACATTTTGGAATCCTTCGTTGGCCCACGCGCTCGCGCTCTTCCTCTCTCTTTCTCGCTCTCTCTGTCTATCTCCTTCCCTCTGCGTCTACTGTCCGTGGCCAAATTCCTAAACGTTCTCCAACAGCTCGTACGTACTAATGTTTATCAAAATAAATTAGCATGTTATGAATAGCTTGGACATGTCATTTCTCGTGTACCGCTCCGGATGTGCTCTCCGTATCATCCGGGTGCGCGCGTTTTGTATGTATACTGTTGTGTTGCTGTTGCGTTGTGTGCTTCCCGACTTTTTTTGCAACATCCCACCAGGGGTTTGGTCGAGCTGCTCTCCTCGGCACTCCAGATGGTTCCCCGAGCCGTGTGGAGAGCGGAGCTAGGGCAGCGGAAGCTAGCCGGGCGTTTGATTGTATGTTGAAACGTTTCATCTCACAACAACACATTGGGAACGATTTTATGGTAGATTGGTACATTCATCCATGCTCCGTGGTTACCCGAGGGGATCGGCGAGGCAATCATTTAAAAGTGTACAGAAACGGAGAGAAAATGAAAAAAGCAAAGCAAAGCTTTCTCAAAATTCAACAATGGACCAAAAATAACGCTCATAATTATTAATCTTTTCGCGGAATGGATTCGGCTACCCGGTACGCTTGTCGTGTGCTGCTCGGGGTGGTGTGCGTTGTTTAAATAATTGTTTTCTCTCAAATTTCCTCCAAACATTGTACCGGTTTGCGGACCAACACCCAAACGACCATCCTCAGCGGGTCGGCACTTGATGGATCATAACGCTTGCTGAAGCACACTGGTGTGGTCGTTTCCTTTTGTCTCGTGGAAGCGAAACCACTGTAGCCATGAACGATTCTGACACGGTTCTGGCAAGATGGAAACCAGCCAATTCTTCAAAAAAGAAAAACAAACCCGTAAAAACCAGGTGCACACAGACCTCTGCGCCACTTTGCTGCTGGCCATCGCTCAACTTGGACTAAAACAATAAACAATCCTATTGTTCGCACTTAATTTCATCGAATTCGACCGCACGGGACTGGCCAAGGGGGTCGGGATGGTCGGTGTCCGCAATGGAGACGCATGGTTGTTTGTTTTTTAATTAATCCAACCGTTCCGGGGGGCAATTAATTAGCACACTATCCACACACACACACACACCCGGACGCATGGGGACTTCCAAGTGAGCAAACTCGAGGCTAGTGGGGTGCGCAATATGGTAGATTTCATTGCCACAAACACACGCACGTACACGCACGACCCAACCCAGGACGGTTGTCGTAAGTGAATTCCTTGTACGGTTAACGACGGTCACGTAAGTATGTGGGAAGAAGTTTCGTGTGGTTTTGCGAGGTTGCAAGTGACAATGTGGGGTAGAGACAGAGAGAAAGAGAGCTGCTAACTTTCTGTATTAAGGCGTGGAAGGTTGGTGTTGGTTCTGGGGCTAATTAATGTATCTCTGCCGCTGTTTGGGGTCGGCTGCTTAGTAGAGAACGGACGCTCAGTCAGTCCAGCAAAGTCGTATCATCTAGTGAAGTAGATACTGATTCAATGGGAACGGATTTTATCCCGATGAAGTTCCTCTAAATATGTCCGTAGCAAATCAATAGTACAACCACAATCATTGGACGATGAATTCCAGGAAGAAAGCAGCTAGCGGAGGTAGAGTTGGTCACGTCGAGTTCAAGAATCAACGAGAGTACGGTCATCTGCTCGATAGTCATTGACCGTGCTCGGCTTGGAAGGATCGTATCGAAGGCCACATTGACGAAGATGAAGGTGGTGATGGGCCACTTGGGACACTTAACTCATTGCAAGAAGTGGTCAAATGCATTCTTCCAGAGCTGCTCCGATTATTCTGCTCACAGCATAGCGGAGTGTCTCAATTGCACCGTTAGTCGATGCAAGTATTGGCCGTGTTGGCATAAAACGGAAGACGGAAAAACGGTTACCATTACATTCGTCTTTCCGGGTGGAGCATGGGTGGATTTTCATGGAGACAATCGTGAAGACAGTAACATCACGTAGCAAGTCATGCCTGGAGTGGGGTTGGGAGGGGTTCGATTCTCATGTGAATCTTTGTTGGCAGCATGCCATGAGCGACGCAACGAGTGGCTTGAGCTGGTTGTACGACATTGATTTTCAACCCGAGTCGATGTGGCTGAACGATACTTGTTAACAAACCTATGTATGAAGTTGTCACGCTTAATACAATTAATGTGATCCTATCTTGGTGTAGGGAATTGATTCTTAAAGGCGACAAGCCGTTGCATAGATCCAGCCCATTCTCTCGCTCGGCTCAGGAAAAATGTCTCCGTTTCCCGAAAAATCCGCATTGCAGTAGACGTTCTAGAATGAAGGCAATGTCGCAACGTGAAGATGCTCGCTATTGAAGTATTTCACGGCGCTCCATTACAACAACGGCGCGTGGAAAAGCGTCGCTAGTCGATCGATCTAATTAGGTTTCATTTTGGAAAACGTTTAGCATACAAATGAAGTGAACCGTTTTTCATAGCGCCAGGATGGAGGGTTGTTTTTTAAAGCATCCCTTGTTGCCGCTCGTGGAACCCCCTAATGACAGCGCAAAACATCAAAGCCAAACACACTCGCACCGCGTAACAGGTTCCGTGCCGATGAAGTTGGAAGTTGTGATTTGGAAAGTTTTCAATTGCATATTTTAAAACCGCTTTTTCGACGCAAATGTGAGGAACCGGGGAAAGAAATTTAAGGATCTCGTGCATATTAAAATGCTATGCTGTGTGTGTGTGTGTGGGGTGTGAAAAATATGACTAAAGTTTTGTAGAATATGAGAGAAACGAATATTTAAAAGCCTGTTGAAGGCACACAAAAAGCCGTACGAACAAATTAAATTTATTACAACACCAAACGCTTGCAGGAGAGTGCAACATTCCATTTTCAGTAAAGCACGCGCCGGGCTGGCTAGTACGCTGCCAACAACAACGGAATCTTTAAACGAACGTCAGGTTTGGCGATGGAAAGCAGATTGCTTTATTGAGCGGAATAAAAAAAAAAGCCGACCTCCATACCACCGAATGCCCATCACCCCCCGATCCGGGGGCTGACGATGTGTAAATGACGTGATAATGCTGCCCAAGCTTTTCCAACCCCGAGAACGATGGACGGACGGGCTAATTTTTCAGTGTCATGCCCTGGTCAGTCAATAAATTGCTCTCTCTCTCCTGTCCCGGGTTCAACCGCTGCGCTTGTCCCGAGCTACCTGGGAAAATGAGCATGCATAGGATCATGCACGTGTGTGAGTGTGTGACTGTGCTTGTGGATTTTCCAGCTTAATTAACGCTCAACAGCAGACAAATCTTGCCCTGAAGTGGTGGCCTGTGTGCGCGTGTGCACGTTCGTGCAGCTCACCGCCGTACCAGATGGGTAGCCACATTTTCGACGCGCGGCGAAAAGGAAACCACCGAGCCACTGGCACGATCTTTGTGGGGCAATGTGGGCGGCTTTTCGTTTGGCCCCGCGTGAACCTTTTGCGGAGTGTGTGCGTCACTTTCCCGTTGCTCATTTCGGGACATGGGACAAAAAAAGGCAACACGGAAACTTTGATGCTCCATGGGAAAACATTTGCGGCCAGCAGCACCAGCAGCAGCAGCAGCAGCAGCACAGTGACGAATTCCGCTGGTACGCTATTAATTATCACACCTAGCAGGGTAAGCGTAGGGACAGAAATGTTCCCTCCGGGTTTGTGGAACTGCGGCATACCGACAAGGAACAAGTATGAACGTCGGAGCGAGTGTTCTGATTGTTTGTGGTATAAATAGCTGGCTGGTAGTTCGCATCGCTCTCGAAGACCGAGGGTGGGAGACCAAACTGGTCGGAAGATCAACCGCGAACGCTAGTGAGATGAGCCTTCTTTGGGGTTCATCGGCATGATAACCGCCCGCCTCCTATAGGAAGTAGCACTTCCGTAGCATTTGCTGTCCTGCCAGTGGGCCCACTCATCAATGCCACAGCAACGATGTCACAAGGTGGTGGGAGTAAGGCCCACGGAGGGGACGCAAGGGAGGAAAAAATAAACCATCCGATAGGGGCAATCTCTCACTGCTTGCGTTCGGGCAAATCTCCGCTTTGGATGGTGATGTGTTGCTGCTGTAGATAATTTATGATACCACACATATATCTTACGTCGAGTGTGTCCGCGCTCAATGATTTTTTCCCCCATCCCGCACGTTGGCAGCGGTGGATTGCTTCGGGAGGAGAGGTAAACTGGTTGAAAAATAAAGCGTTTACACGCGGACTGCTGGTCCCGTCGGTGCGGTCAGAGATGATTCCACACCTGTTTTATGAACAGTTTTCATTTCCATTCCCTCTTCATGTTCCCGATTTTCATGGCTGTATTGCGTTGAAGCTGACGCACCGTGTATCGTAATCGTGCTTGTTCTTGTTGTTTTGCTTTAGTTCAACATTCAGCTTAAAGTGTATTTAATAAAAAAAATCGAACAACATGAAAACCCTTTCTGATCCAACCGAAAACAGCTCCCTCATCTTTCGAAACCTCACCTCCGGGCAGGCTGTTGGCTGCTTCTTCCCCGCACAGCGCATCAACGCATCTCCCGGAAGAGTGCGTGTGCGTGCGTGAACGTCATAAACAAAATTTATCACACCGAGTCTCATCCTCGCTTTCCACTCGGCAGCTGCACTTTCCAGACCCAATTTCCCAATGACATAGGGGCGCGTGCCACTGGGCGTCGGGTGCCTGAGTCGCCGGAAGGTGCATTGCCTAGCCCGCCGAAAACGGGGCTGTTTTTTTCATTTTCCATTTCGGCAGTCAATGTTTGTCCCGTATGCTTTTCTCGCCTCGCGCGCTAGGGTTTGTTGCTCTCAGTCGGGGAAATTGAAGAGTTATGGTGTTAATTCTTTCCGCTCGTCAAATTCAAATCACTATAAATCTAATCTGGATCTTTTCCATATATTTTCTCCCGCCGCCGCCACCGTGGCATGTGGAAGATGAAGGGATAAAGTTTTTTGGTTTATATCTATGTGAGTGCTTTCCAACACAAGGTTTTCCCACAGCACAGCACAGGGGGAGCAGAGTGTCCGGTACGGCCAATCTTGTGCGCCCGATCCGTGTCGTATGTGTCGTTGACATCCTGCGAGCAGAGTGTGCGGTAAAAGAGTTAGGACGGTACGGCTCAGTTTTACGAGGTGCCTACAGTGATTTCATTTTTGTTTCTCCGGATTGCCTGGCTAGCGGTGAGTGTGTGTATGTGTGTGTGTGTGGTATGTGTGTTTATGAAAGTTCATTCAAAATAACATCCCCAGAGCGTCAGTTGTGGTTTACGGAATGGTTGAACGATTGCGCTACGGGTTGCTCAGAAAAGCATTCCGAAATCAAATTTAGATTGTATCACGATAGTAAAGATGAAGAGTTTATTGCTCCACTAAATGGCTGCTCGCGGCAAACGTTGCCGTCTGCAGCATTACGTAGTCGTATGAATGTGAGAGTGGGCTTGCCGACTGTTGATTATGATTTTAGATCCAAACTGCTTAACTACTCATTCGCCAATTCATTCCTTCACAGTTCGCTATGCTCTCTATAAAGCACTGCTTGTGCTGCTTGTTGAGCAACCTATACTGGTGCAAATTTCCTACGCAAACTTTCGTTTCGGTACTGTGGGGGGTGAATTTTCCCTCCAAAGGCATTTAGCGTGCGAACTAGGGCAAAGTCGCACTAAATGCCGAAGCAAACAAAAAAAATGGACTCCCCATAAAACCAACGCCAGCAAACAGGGGAGTCAGAAAAGATGAGGAAAAATCTCGCAATTTCGGGTCGGATGCTGGAGTGCTCTTAAACTTTTTTTTATATGTTTAGCTCAAGCACGACAGTAAAACGATGCTCATTTTTGGCGCGCTGTCAGTTATTGCTTTACACATTCGTACATGATTTATATGGCGATGAATTCATCGGGCAAACGATACCCAAACACGGGAACAACTTCATGGCCAATAATAATGCAAACGATCATCGTAAGGCGAGCTTAAACATTTACGAATGATAGCAGAAATTATGGCAGGCATTTAAAACAAGTTGTATAATGATTGATGGCATGTCTTTTTTTACTCAAATTGACCTATGCTAGTAAAACATTTAAAATTTGGTGAAAGGTGAAGACACTTGAAATGTTTATCAGTCCAATTTCTAGATTTTTTTAGACTTCCTGAATCTTCCTGTAAGTGAACATATGCTCATCACGCTCCTTTGTAATATCCGCCCCAATCAAAGTTACAACAATTCATCTCCCGCCAGATCATAAACAAGTCTGCAACGAGTTCTTTGTCTCTGATTGCTCACAATAAATAAGAAACAGTACACACTTTGTACTCGTGTCACTATTTTCGATTCAAACTCACTCCCACCTGATGTGACCCGGTGCCGTATGTCACATTCAAAAATAATGTCGGTAAAATATGTCTTTCTAAGTACCTCACACGCATGGTTGTGGTTGAACATGAAAACGAAGGAAAAGAGAAAAAAAAGAAAACCCATTCCTTTGGATCATAAATTTCGACCCTCCTTCTCTTTCATTGTCGTACGCGGGCCTCAACATGCGAGAGCGGATAATCTTTCACTTAGAGAATTAATCTCAATTGTTGCGTGGCAGCACACCCTTTTCGTCATAAATTTCGTTGAATTTCGCATAAATCTAATTCAACTGTGCCGCGATCGGGAGGGAAATGAAAGCAAGCAGAACAAGAGAACAAGAGCTGAGGGCAGGAGATAGAAAGAACATTCATTCCCATCCCGCCGACTCCCAAGCTAGTGATCAGCGGAGATGATCGTTCAAGAGGCCGCCCGGCACAAGTGGCTTCTGCTCGTCGAGCTAGAATTCGATTCAAATATCTTTTCCACCGCACACTGCACAGGCCTAGCCCGAGCACGTTGTACGGTAACAGTTTAAGGCTTGGCCACAGAAAACTGCTTCCCTTTGAAAAGGGGGATTAGGAATGTGTGGTGTAAGTTAGCGCCACACAAGGGAGGAAGCGGATGGCAAGCGAACGGTACACGGTACGGCGTGTATCTTGTGCTTCAGTAAAAATAGCCCCGGCAAACAAACACCCCGCCCCGAAGACGTCGTACCGGACGAGCGAGCGCGCGCTCGCGGCTTGGTGTAGGGATCGCGCATACTGAAAACATTAAGACGCGTAAAATTATCGTAAGGAAAACAAAGGAAAATCTCCCACAACAGAGGGAATCTTCAGCGTGTGTTCGGGTGGCTGTCGAATGCTGACGGTGCGCGTTCCGCGTCGTCTCACCAACACAGCAGCAGCGGCACCGGCGTACGCGTTGATCAACACCGAACGGCAAGCAGGGCAACCGTCCATTGATCTCTCGGATCGTTCACGGATCGGGGAGGAGAGCCCGGGGTGGGCAAGGTGTCGGTGTCGAGTACTATTAATATTTTGTGTAATGCTAAAAATAATAACATACATTTATATCTCGCTTTCTTGTTGCTTTCTATCGTAGCCGGGTTCGCTTTTGTTTTTTTCCCCTGCGATCGCGGTGGCGATCGCGAGAAAACCATATTTATGTTGGGCATGCCGTGCGTGCGTATGATGCGATGGCGTCCATTGGTTCTTGGGGCAGCGCAAAGAAATTGAATGTTTACCAACCATTGCTCGTTGGGGTTTCCCCCCTGTGTGTCGATGTAAATTGGTAAGGCTGGTTTAAAGATTGCAATCCGTAGCTGATCGCTGGTACACTCTTTCGCGGGTTTATTTTTTGTTTCTTCTGCGTTTGTCTTTGATTCCTGTTCGACTTGTCTAGGTCACTTTAGCTTCGGTATGACCTGATTTGCGGGTGGTCGTGCTGTCGTGATTGCGTGATGTAAAATGCGTAAAACGATGGAAGCGGGAATTGTTCTGTTGCTTGCTGCTGTTGGTTTTTCTCACAAGCACGCACGGATGCTATTTATTATCGAAGCAGCATTCGTCCAACACCACTGCAGTGGTGGGTAACGCACGCAAGACAGATAGTAAATTTTAATTATTTGTAAAGAATTTAAATTGCTACGGAAGCATCCGAAAAATGTGCCCGTCTTGGTGAGCGCGCGCGCGCTCGCGCCGGCAGATTCAAAGTATTTTTCATCCATACCGTGCTGTCATGTTTGGGCATTTAATGGCGACTGGGCTTCTGGCGGGGAATCGGACGGGCTAGCGGGAACTAGCTCTCCACGGGGACGGTACATAACCAAGACAAATGATTTCGCTTCTCGAATTTCAATCTAGCGGTACAGTGCGCCGTGTACTGGTCCAACGACACAGCAGCACACACGCGTGTATTCCTGCTTTATGTAAATGGACCACCCCCCGAGGTGGAGCTGCACGCGGTGGATCATTAAACATAGCGAAAGACTAAGCGAAGATCCCGAATTGCCGCTGTCACATTCATTTGCGCGAGTGAGGGCGTATGCTGACGAGGGAACGGCGTTTGATGGATCCACCTTCGCTCGACCGCGGCGGTTGCGGTTGCGGAAGAGTACGAACGATCGGCGGGAGGGGAAGGATGACGACTATGGGAATCGTAAATTTGTCAGACAGGCCGTCCGGTGTCACAACACGGGACCGCCCTGCTGAGACCAAGCCGAACGTAAGGCAATGGGACGGAAGCACATTATCAATTGAAATTAATGAACTTGTACCCGGGCAGGCGCTGCCATGCCGGTACAGTCTTCGATGGATTCCGATGCTAAATGATGTATGCGCTCGAAGATGACTCCATTACATTGCGGTCTATCCATCCGGATGGGCGGCAACTGCATACACCCACCGGAATCTGCAGTGACGTTTTTTGGCCTGATTTCCCATAAGCATTGGAGTCGCGCGCGTTCCGTGCTTTTTTATGCGCTACGTGCAGAAATTATGTTTGCCTTGACGATGTCATCGGAATTGAAACGAATGGACGCAATTACCGGACGTGATTCACTTTGCCGGCGGTGGAAAACTGCCAAATCGGCGAACAAATTAGATTGTTTTCGTGCAATCCATCCAACTCTCCGGCTCGGCCCGAAAAAAAAGGCTGATTATGTTCGGTGAAAGTGGGTCGTGAAACGATGTTAATGACGTTATAAAGAAAGCCGTGCTGGAAGATCTTCCCACTGGCGTGACGAAGGAGGGACGTTTTCCATCATGGGACAACCGGAAGCGTCGCTCGAAGTCAAAGCTCGCTAAAAGAAACGGGGTCAGTAAACCGATCGGGCGAAGAAGGACATCCACCTCGGCAAACTGTGCTGAACCGTGAATTGTGTCATCGGATACGACGGTTCGAAACGGTGCACTGCTCCTGCTACGCGCTCGATTTACGGCTTGTTGGTGGAGGGATGCGATGGATTGTCGTAAATTTCCTTCCTGATCGTGCCGCAGACGAGCAGAGGGCAGAGAGCGGAGAGAAGTGTTTCAGAGAGTATTTTCACTCCATTACTCGCGGTAAGCTGTGCAGTGTACGTTTGTTTTTCCGGTGTTTTGATCAACTCTGGCAGCGACGGTGTTTAATGGACTTTCAATATCGATGCTCTGCATTCCCGGGCAAATCACTTCCTGACAGCAAGTGCGAGTGCGATGCATTTGATGGGAAAGTGCCGGAGAAGGGGGAAAAATCACAACACAAATAGAAGGATAAATTTAATGACCCATTTGTCATCGGGACAGCGGGCGCAGGAGGGCGTCAATCGTATCGACTGAATCAGGCACTAGGCTATTAATGGAAAATAAAACTCCTCGGTGAGATGAGCGCATCTTGTTTTCCTTCATCGACTGCCAGGCTTCCGGCGCTGCCTAAAAAGCGTGCGAATTAGCTACGAATCGGTAAACAAGTAATTCCCCCTGGGAAGCTTTTAGGGACATCAGTTTTATGACGCAAACGGCAGACTCTCGCGACAACCATCGAATAAGCTGTCAGAGGTAATAGAATTAAAGCATAGCGCGACATGGCGATGGTAGAGGAAGAGTGCTACATTTTTATCAACCGTTGATAGACAGTAGAATATGCTTTCATAAAACATTGGCTCCAAACACACATAGTCATAATGTACTCATTTGGGGCTGCACTTATACTCCTGCCTTTTTTCTACGATCTCCAGTAAAAGATCTTTTCAAGCGATCCTCTTACGGTCGCATCATACGGCATTTCTGTGCGGCGTATGCCAGACATTGCCATCGACATATTTGACTTATGTGCCGGGCGAGCGCCACTCACTTTTATGAGACACTGCGATATGTTTCGTCTTCCACATACACACATGCATGGCTTCCGAACAAAGAATCTGGTTCGTGTTTGGAGAGAACACGTGCCCTCCAGACGCATTCATTACATTCAACGAACATTCGACTGAGTGCCGAATATGATTGCACATGTTCCTTTGTTTGTTGGTGGTGTTGGGATGCTTTTCCATTTCTGGGTGAAGCACTAAACTCTTGGGAAACTTTATACTATAGTTGTGCTTGACTGTGCTTCTACTTCTACTTTCTGAGCTTATTTTTCACTTGTTTGCTTGTTGAGTCTTCCTCATTTCGGTTTTGAAAATTTGATGGCAACAAATTTGCATCAAAACTGTTTTAAACCCCCGAGTACTCGTGTCGTGTGTTATTAGATAGTTTTTCGTACCACCGAACACTTTAACCTTTAATCTGTAAGCGTGACGCACGCTGGGGTATGAATAAATTACTAAACGTAATCAACGTAAAAAAGTCCGGCTTCGATCAGAGCGAAGATAAAAGCTAACCAGATTTACCATAATTTACGCCTATGAAAAAGGCAAACCAAAAACGATAAAACATTCTTTCAGCTGTGTTTAGTTCGGCAGGAATTGAAACGCGTGAAGCGTAAATGCTGCAGCATCGCTTTTTCACTGTATATTTCAAGAGGGTAATAAATTAGATTGGATAATTTTGCCACCCAGAAAAAGAAACCCCGGTACTGCCTTGTTGGAGAAATAAAAAATCTACTCTTTCGCGACCATAGTAAGTTATTCCCCGAGGCAAGTGTGTGAACAAAAACAGTGTGTTTGTGTGTATGTGTGTCGGATCACGACGCTCCACCGAACGGCAAATAGATAGAATGAAACGGCTCCACTTCCTTGTCACTTTTAGGATATGAGTCGGAACATGTTTGATGCCACATGGGCGTGCTCAATGAGGCGAGAGAAGCATAATATATGCGGAAGGAGAAAAAAGGAATCAGAAATGTCTGGACATGCCCGTCTGCCCGTCTGTTTAGTGTTTGGTACAAAAATTTATAGCAATTCTTTTCAACTTTTGTGCTAGCGCTGCTGGTTGAAATTTGGAGCATGCAACGCTTAAAAGCAAACCAACCACAGTGAACGTTGGTAGTTTGAATGGGCCACTGTTCTAGAAGCTGACATTATTTGCGTCTTCCTGTTTTGTGATGGAATTTTACGAGTATTGCCAGAGCTTATCCCAACCCCGGGGAAATAGTAATGCATTAAAGGCAGCCAAGATTTCAGACTAGCCGAAGCCAGCCGTGTTGAAAGTAAATCCCGAACGTTCGTAAAGCAATGCTCTGATTGGATGAAGGGCATAACTTTATCTGTGACCCCAAAGTTTTTGCTTTTAATGAGTAGGGCTCCATTAGACCTCCATAATTTGGCATGTCCTTTGAGATCTCCCACAAGCCCACGTTTGCGTGGGGTGATTGTTTGGTTTTAGTTTAGGATATGCAAAGGTTCACGTAGCCAAAATGAACGCAATACATGAAAAAAGGAAGTAAAACAAACGGATTCAAGCCCATCAATCCTGCACCCACACACACTCACACATATCTTCACAGACACTTTGATTGAAGGTAAAGGCATAAACTTCCAGCAACCCTGCTCAGACTGACGTAGTAGAGGTTTCGATAAAGAGTGAGGGTCTAGCACCTCGGACTACGATTCGTTTATCTGTGCAATTGCCAGCTCTGTGTTTAGGGAGGAAGGAGGGAGGGAGAGTGATGTTCTCTTCCCTTTCGAGCTGGTGTGGTTTTGTATGAAGTGCGTAAAAATGTTTTAACCTTGTTTTCAAACAAAAAAATCTCTGCTATAAAAGCAGGAACAAAAGCTATCCTTTTAGGTGCGGTAGAACGGGTCTGGGGGAGTGTTGTAGAGTCGGTTAAAGGATATCTTAGTCCATTCATTGTTCGAACCGGTGAAGCCTAAGGGTGCTGTTTCCGAGTTGCTACTACTGTGTGCTTTTTTCTCCTTTTCCAACTACTCAGAGCAGAGGTCATTGTCTCAAGTATGAGGAGCAAGCGTACCTCAGTACACGGTCTCAGCGCTGTCGAACATAGAAGACAGTCCGGAGAGAAGGGAAAAGTCATCGAAATTTACAAGCTTCAGCCTTCTTCAAACCCACGCCCAGTCCCAACGGTGACTATTGAGCCAAGCAGATAAGACAAACGTCGAGCGAGCGATAGTTCAGTGGGGACAGTAAAAATAAAGTGTACTCCTCCTCACAAGGGGCGTCGCCCCAATCCTCCGCTACAGAAGGTTTGCTCGAAAGGGATAGGCCCGAGACCCCCCTCGGGGATGGGCACTTGCGTGCGATGACGTGCTTCCGGATCGGGTTGTCGTCGGTAGAGCCGCTGGCCACCCCTCCGCTCCCGTGCCCCAACGCTCGAGGAGTAAAGCAAGGCATATAACAATAAATTTTAAGTGTTGTTCAGGAGCAGCTGCTGATGTGTTTTGTTTTGCCTCTCCGTTGCTGTTGCTTCACTATCGTACTGCTTCACCATCAGTTGTACAGTATCGCGACTACAGCAAGCGTACGCAATATTTTGTTTTCCTCATTCGACTGGTGGTGTGGATGTTTTTTTTTTCTATCCACTGTTGCCCTTGTACCACGATGCCTCATATTTTCTTTCGCCCACCACGAACGCTCGCCACCCGTCGCTCGTCCTCTGGAGACAATCGCGAGCATGTATCCCGCCGCGTTCCGATGCTCTGTTGCCGTACAAAGTTGCAGCTGTTTGGAGGTAAAATTTTCAGCACTTTGCAACACCACCACCGTGCAGTGAGGTGGAGCGTAAGAAGGTAATAAAAACGTGCTCAATGTCATTCGAACGTCAGATGGAAGGCGAAGGCAAAGCGGTGGGAGTGAAATCCTGCACTTGTCTTTGGTGTTACGCCTCAAATCTTAGCGACATTGAAAACCGGAATGGCGAGGGATGGAAAGGAGGAAAAGAAAACACAAAGCGTAAAATAAAGTTTTAGGGGGTAATATTTCTTAACCCTTTCAAAATTCGGCATCAACATGTAAGCTCCCATGTTGCTAAACTGCCTTAAAAGCTCTCAGTTGGTGGTCGATTTATTTAGATTAGCCGAGTTGGGTCCACCTGTTGGGATGGTATCAAGTGGCGTACAAGGTGAACAAGCAGACTCTTTTGTGGTTAAGTGCTTCAATAGCTTCTTGGGTTAAGTATGTGAAGCATAGCAGACATTTCAAAGGAATTAAGAGACTGTATTGCAAGCATAATTGATTATTATCTCCTTAGAACATGACTGACAACAAGTTTGCGATATCTTTGGACCTTAGCAATTAAAATCAGAGTGAGCTATTGAATGATTCTTTGTGTCTAACATACGTGCTTGATGAAGAGTACATAGATCAGTTCTTAATTGAATCTTGTCTTGAACATGAGTTTGCTTTCATACTGAGTCTTGAACATGAGCGCTCTTGTCTTTCATACTGCTACCAACTATCAGCACCCGTGGATGTAGATGTCCACAGACCAAACCGCATCAATTATGGCTTGACATAATGATGGATAATTGAGTACTCCCCCACCTGGATGAGGATGCACCGGATTTCCCGGATGCTCGGACCAAATCCCTTGACAAACCACACCCCAACACCAGTGACATCATTGATCGGATTTTCCCAAACGCCATTAGAGTAAATAAGAATGAATTTATTTAATTCCACGTCACATCACTGTGGGCCCTCGCAGGGAAAACATAGGAGGAGCACTCTGTCCCACCACATACTGCTTAAAAGAGAAAGTGGAAACTATCGACCGCAACAAGAAGGCAGAAGCATGTCGAGGGATGTTTTAATTTTAATTTATTGAACAGCTCTCCCGTTGTGATCGACGAGGCAGGAAGCGCGTTTGTATTGTCATGCTGCTGCACCATTGCAAACGAGGGGCGGATTTTCCGAACAAGTCTCTTGCCACGTTTCCGTTCACAGTCGTTCATTCGGTGCGATATACCATGTGAGTGGATAATTTATGATGATGCGGTGTAGAATACCAGCCGTCATCATTTCGACATCAATTGTTTTCAACCGCCCCGAAAGACGCGTGCATTACTAGCTGAGGATGGACGTGTTCGTGGCAACTGTTCCCGGTGGCCACCGGAATATGGTGTATTCAATTTCAAACGAGTCGTCGCTGGCCGTAGGCACGCGTGCGAGTGGAATCTCGGAAATTAAAACATCACCTACAAGGAGGGTGTGGGACACTTTTCGTGTCTCGGGTTTTATGGTGCTGTGGTTCCGTCCGTTGTTTCCTTCGCCGAAAAGACTCCACCAACAGCGACGACCCTCGGCCCTGTCTCGGGTGATATAAAAGACAAACAGAATCACTGCAGTCGTCCGTGACGAAGCATGGCCGGGGAGACCGGCGAAGCAAGCTGTTCGGCCACACGAAGGAATTCGTCTGCCAGTGTGTCGAGACTTCGGGTTGTTGGCGGTCGAGTTTGCGGTGTAAATTTATGGCAGTTGGTTTTAATTTTGATTAGCACGCTCAAATGATTTTTAATAATCGTAATTAATGTTGGGACTCGCGTTTCATTGTTCTGTTGGCTGGCTGCACGGTGCGTACACAATAGTGACAACTGTATCACGTATCGCAGCTGCCGCCACCCTCCACCACTACGAGCATCGTGTACGAAAATCTGACGGCTCATTAGAGAACGATCTTGCTTCACCGACGACACACTGCTTGTATGGCAGCAGCAGCCGATGGTGTCACATTTAATGATACGGTTCTTTCCTGTAATCTCGAACTGCTGTGAGCGGTTGTCGCTCGTAGTGCCGGCTGGTGTGTTTAATGTTTTGTACATGCATAGATAATTAGGGCCAGTTCTATGGGGGAAACGCATGGCAAGAAATGGTTGTAACTGTTGTCGTTTTACGTGCCATAAATATCGCTTCAATTTGTCACAATCATACTACTGATGAGTTTTACCTTCTAGACGTACGGTGTACAGATTTGAATTTTGTTTGAAAATAGTAAATTTTCGGTATGCAAAAAGCTCTTACCAATTGTTGTCTGATAGTATTTTGTTCCATGAAGTGATTCTGAAATAATAGAGAGATAGAGAGAGAGAAAAAATTAAACAAATTTTACTACATTTGAAATACTAACAAAGGATAAAGGGTTTTAATTTAACCAATATATTTTTTTACTTAACACAGCGACCATCGTACAACGTAAGCCCAGTTTACCGGTAATGGGTTTGGCTGTGTTACGAAGGTTTTCTGCTGATTGTTTTAAAAACGCAAAACACTCGAAACGCTCTCCCTTTAAGCCGATTATGTACCATCGGTCTCGAACGTGGGCCGAACGGCGATAGAAGCTGTCATCGTTTCGCCTGCTCTATGAAGGTCGAGCCAAACCGACAACCAGCTCAATTGGAACGTAAATTGGACCAGATGACATTGGTTTCCATTTCTTTCGAAGAGAAAAAGCTCCAAATTTGGTCTGTTCAACAAGCGAAGCAAAAACAAAGATAAAGTTGGAATTGTTGGAATTTGTCGTACAGCAAAATTTCACCAACCACCGTGAGCGGTACGAGACGCGAGCAACCAGTGGCAAAGCCCTGATCGGACCCTGCAACACTTGCGTACATACACACACATACACACATTCATAGCATACGCACACGTTAGCCCGTCCGCTCGTCACCATTAATCGTGGCTGTGTAACGTAAAATGTACAAAAACTCTGACAGCCAAGCAAAACATAAATGCAAACTCTGGTGGAATAGGGGTTGGAAACGGGAAAAGAGAAGAAATACTGAAATTACGAAAAAGAAAAGGCGATCGAGTCGACCTAGTGGGCTGGTTGCTGGCTTGGGCGGAAAGCGTATCAACGATCGTTTTGGCAAATAAAAATTTGTTCTGTCATGTACTTGAAACAACCGGTGGAAAATGATGTGTGTGTGTCTGTGTGTGTGATTCAAAGAGACAGAGAGAGATAGAGAGAGAAAGACGTAGAGAGAGAGAACGAGACTCGCCAAAACCTAGCGGCAATTGTGAGCAGACTTTTCCGAGTAAGAAAGACGACTTATGAAAAGCGACAGGCAAAAGCGATGGAGGAAGGAGAGTTTTGAAGAATCAGCACTGTGGCAGTGGCGAATAAAAATAGCTCCTCAAGCCAACCAGGATGCGTGTGCACAGGGGCAAGTGTAGTGCTGTCCGAAAGGGGTGGTTAAGGCTGGTGAGACACGGTATTTTATGGAAAATGGTTGGTAGCGGGAGCGGCAAGCCGGCGCAAGGGCAGGGCAGGGTTAAAGTGAATGTCGAAGAAATATGATGCCGCATCACTATTCCTTCTGTGCGCTGCTCAACAGTGGCGAACGGTTTTAAACTTGAGTTTTTTGCCTTCGCAAACTGCTAGATCGGGATTTGCGCCATCAGATGTCAGATCGAAATGGACACAAATCGGTGCGTCGTATGATAGCGCAAGCTGGCTGAACTGCTTTGCTGGTGCGTTTGTTGCGGTGGCAGCACTTGGCCTCGATCGGCCTGGGCGTGCGAAGGCACGATCCGTGCCTTGTGGTCTTGTGGTTAGCAGTGTGTCGCCCGAACCTGTTCTTTCCGTCGCGCTGAAACGCACACCGAAGGTGGTGAAAAGTTGCCCGGAAATTAATGAGTCAATTAGGATGAGTGAAAGGATTCCGTGTCTAATGATTCATGGCATGGAGTGGTTTCAGCAACCACCCGGGGGTGGTTCCCGCTGCAATACGCGCGCCCGGTCAGGCTCCGGTGCGATTATAGCTTATTTATGAAGGAAGCGAGCAATGCCTTCTCGTTAGAGCGGGAAACCCTGAACGGGAGTGGGCCACGCTTCGAGGCGAGATTTGTGTCTATTGCTGTACGTTCTGTCGTGATGGATAGGTTCCTTTCTGCATGCTGCTGCTGCTGCTGCTGCTGGGTGATCGTGTTTGTAGAGGGGTGTTTTTTTACTTCAGTGTGAGCCTTTACACATATGGCAAGCCTTTACAGTCTCTGCTGCTGCTGGTGGTGGTTTTAGTAAAGAACCAGGCCGAAGGAAAACGATGTAAGCGCGTCGGTTCGCTGTTTATAAAACGGCAATCGCTCATTTTCCAAACCATCGACGTAACGCGCCCAATCGTTTGTCACTTCGTTAGGAATTCAGCAGAAGGCAGAGAAAGCATCTTACCGAAACCTTCTACTGGGAAATCATTAAATTGGAGTCGGAATGTAAAAAAATACATTTGAACTGGCATTGGTGAACGCCTTATATAAATTCATACCTGTGAATCTATAATTTATCTTTACATTATTTAAAATTTTCAAAAATGAGATTCAACACCTAAATGTCTTGAAATTTCTAATACAAGGAATCCTTTTAAGCAAACCATTTGAAGGACAAACAAGGAGTAAGGGAATAGTACACGAGTTGCCGGAGTAATTCAATTTTATTGCTTCCTAAAACCGATAAACGATTGAAAGCAATTTAATCTTCCATCGATAAACACATGCAAAACATCTCTGTTGGTAAATTGAAGAAAGTGGCAAAAAGCAAGGATGGTGAAGAAATTCCATCAAGAAGCAGTCGATGGAGATTTATTGATAGGAGCGTTGGTGGTAACGTTGGGTTTTTTTACCACGCACGTGTGTGTGTGTGTGTGTGTGTGTGACCCAGTTACTGAACTGGATTAGCTGCCATTGGCTCGCCCGGTAGTGTGATACTCGCGATTTAATTCCCTGACTCTGCCTCACCAGCAAAAACATCGAAAGCAAGGCTTTTTATCGCGATGAGCCACTTAGCGAATGTAGATGACGTTTCCCGGACCGAATCGGGCCCGCGTCCTGGAGCCGTAATCGTTTGTCTTATTTATTACGCGACGGAAGTTCGACGCAGAAGAGTTTCCTTGCTTTTGTATTCTTGGAAGCGTAAGCAAAGTCATTGAAGGATGCGAAATATGATGGTGGGATTAATGTGAAACTTGTGACGGGGGACGCGATCGTTTCGGTGTTTGTGCGGGAAGGTCTCGCCGGGAAAGTGTCTGGTCGTGCTTGATTGGGATGGATCGTTAATCCATTAAAAGGAATAAGCGGTGGAAGATAAATCGATTACATTGCACTTAATAGCAGTCGGCAATCGTACCCGATTGGTGTCAGCTGATGGACGGCAATTATATTCCCTGTATGATTGCGTATTGTTTTTGTAAGTGTGCTGAGAAGCAAAGATAAGTAAAAGCAAACGGAAATGTGGAGTATGAAAGAGTTTTGGCACTAATTGGAAGCAGATATAAAAACACTTTGCTCGAATCTGTTAGGATGACGGCGGGCGGAAGAGGTATTATTTTCCGTTCCTAATGAAATAAATTATCAGAAAAATCTACTTTGCTTTCCTTTGCGTGTGCCCTTTCATACGCCGTTCGGGATCGTTGGCACGGTGTTTGCCACAATAATATTTTGTTTGCTATCATTGCTTCGGCAAATGTTTGATCTTTGGTGAGAAAATACCTCCATCGTAGTAGTTTTCGTCGTCGTCGTCGGCATCGTCGTTTCCATCTTGGCTGACGTTGGGGCAATCGTCTGCCATTTGACACAAAGGCAAACTGCATCAAAGGAAACCGAAACACCAGGGAAAATGCTACTCAAACCACTGCCCAACCGGTAAGCTTCCGACGTATGTGGTTGTGCGGTGGTTTTGGTGTGATTCACACGTACGCCTCCACTAACACCATCACTACCGCTACCGACATTAGGTCACTGCCGGTCCATTAAACGGTGCCAATAGGGAAGTGTTGGTATCGTGTGACCGAACCAACCGGCGTCGTTCGTCAATTGGTAAGGTAATAGAGCGACGCCACCTCTCCGCACGGCTCGGAACCGCACGTTATTGGCAATTTCCCACCTTTCCACCGTTCGATGTGCGGTGCCCCGGCAGCGCTGCTGGAAACGATCGCTGCAAATGGGTTGGCTGTCATAAGTTTTGAAACGCGATCTCGCCTCCGCTGCGTCTCAGGCAACCGACAGGGCAATGGGTATGGCTGGCTTTGCACCCGGACAGCGAATGTGTGTAAGGCGATGAAAGACTGTGGAAAATACTCTTCTCCTTCGTATCAATCGAATGAAGCAGCAGGCGAAATTTATTGATGCGTGATTGTTGTGCATTCGAATGGATTGAACAGAGACAACCAAAGGCTTGCACGGTGCCAAACGGTAGTTGCACGGTCACGTGGAAAGTTGTTAACAGAGGCATCATTGCATGGAGTGATAAGCAGAAGAATGTCGCTTTCCGTAGTAGAGCAAGCTGAGGGATTTTCGTTTATTCTCTAGTTGAGCTCGAACGAATTTTTCAAAAAACGAGGCAAAGATGGCAAGGCAAACGTTTGGATGCTTGAGCTGAAGAGTCTTTCAGCGATGCCTTCGTCAAGATGGCTTTTGCTGGCTGGGTAGGGGAATCTGTACACAGTGCAAACAGACCTGCTCCTTGCTGACAGTGTACATTTCCGCATCGGAAAAGCGCTTGAAATTAACCGCCGATCAGGAAAACATTGAATCATGTCTACGCAATTTCACTTCTCAACTCTGTGTCACGTGGTGTTGGTTGTGTACGCACTTGATGCACTAATGCAACCGATGCGATTGCATTTAGTGGGGTGAGGGGATCCGTGATGGTACAACAGATCGCAAACAGAGTGAACATTTTCCGCTCCATTTACATTTCAGATTGATTTTGCTGTTTACCATCCATCGAAAGGATTTGTTGTTGGTTTTCTTCCTCCGCCTCTGATAGTCAGTCAATCTCTGGCTTTCCGTTGATGCCACTTTTGAACGTGGAAGCTATGCCCGTTCACGATGCGTAGTGTTTTGCCTCCTACCAGCTATGACCAGCCAGCCAATCAGGGAATTCTTAAGCTCTCTTAATACTCTCTTTCTAGGGCATACAGTAACGAGCACTTGCATTACCTCTGGCGAGTGACCGTGTGCACCGTCGAACGAACTGCAATCAAATTGGATTATTCCTGTATCCGTGGGACGGCCAACGAGTTTGCTACATTTTATTCACCCGCATTTAACAGTCGTCCAATTTTAAAGCGTATGCTTGTTGGTGGTATTTCTTTCCTCTTCGCGTTTTCTTTCTTTCTCTCTATCTCTTTCTCGTTCTTCGAGGTTATTTGGCGTTTGATGAAAAACGCGAACAACAGACATCGGATTTGCTTGAGGAATGTTGATGGTTTATCTGGCGTGGCGTACATTTCCCGTGTATTATTTTTGTCCACGATGTTTCGGGGTGTAAAGATAACTGCCTCTTTCATTTTTTGCTTGCAGGATGGATTGGAAGTTGTTTGGTTTTTTGCACCGGTTTTTGTTTTAGTCTCCGTTTTTGCAACGTGCAAAAAATGGTCTTCCATTAAGCGAAAATTTATGGCCAAGCTTCGTGCGAATGGGTGTTGCAGCTCTTATTGTCCATCTTCCGTTAGGAAAGTATTTGAGAGTTGTTTTTGTTTGTTTGCAGAAAGAGAAATGTAAATGGAAAGTGGCTGACCATTTGCGATGGCCCGGTTATCTCAACCATCCTCAGGCCGGTACGAATTGTGGCAGACTGTTTTTAAGATTTATATTTTATAGGAATAACTGCTATAGGAATAATTGCTCCTCGCTTCAGTGTACTCCCATTGAAAGTATAATTTTAAAGTATAATAAATTCAAGTGTGCAATTTAAGCAAAGAAAATAGTTGCACAACAAAGATTGATATGAAAGCAGAGAAACCAATTTTAAATATATTTATCACCTGCATTCGCCTCAGCATGATTCACCTAAACTATGACAATAAATGTGAATTACACTGGACTACCTATGAGCGCACGAAGCAACTATTAAACATCGTCCAGCGTGCTGAGCTACAACAGCTCAGAATGCGCGACATGCACTGTTGCTTCGGTGGTGATATGCCAAAAGAGCTCCGAAAATTGCTACCGCATCACCAACGACCATTGTAAGAAAATACAATATGAATCATCATAATTCATGTTTACGATTTGACGTCGCTTTATGATGTCGTTGCGTGGCGATAAACCGTGGTTTCCTGCTTCAAGCGCTCCTTCTTGGCCCGGAAGAGAACGTCCGGAAGGTACCGTACGGCTGCGATAAGCTTCACACTGCCGGTAATTGTGTGAAGATTAGGAAATTCGCATCGCCTCGTTGAGTCACGTGTCCCCGAAGGGTGAATTGTCGATAAGATACGAGCTACGAGCTGTACGGTATGACAGCTGTCATAAAAACTTCCGACAAAGTTCGGCAGAAATTGGTCGGGACTGATAGAAGGAATTGGTGGCGAAATTTACCATTTGCTGCAGGATATCGAGGACAAATCCCGAGACACCTAACGTAAACCTATAGTATTTCGATGCATGCTTTGTTTCAGGTTGTCAGGATATGGGAACAATACAATGAGCGAATACATTGGTCAAGCGGCTGGTAAGAGTGCTCTTCTCGTGTGTTTCAATTAGTTTTGTGAAGTAGACATACTACAGTAAGAAAACATGATTCGTGGAATATAGAAGGATAGTAGAATATTGTATTTGATATATTTTTTTTATCACATTGAGTGTCAGGAATAGAGTTCAATGACTGAAGGTGAAACGCCATCGTGCTGATCAAATTATTAGCCAGACGTTTACACCCAGCAATGGTTGTCATATGGGTGAAAGTTGTCACACAAACGGAGAGCTTACCATAAAATTATTGGAAAACACAGAACGCTGCCATTCATTGTGCTCAAACCACAACCTACATTTATGCGAGTGGGAAGCCTGTCTTTTTCTAGCTTGTTTTTGTCACACTGCCAACCCTTCCAACAAAAAGCGTCTTGCTGCGGTGACGGCAGCTGTGAGCGTGAAGAATTTGAGAAGAATGGTAACATCAGCCACCGGCAGCAGCAAATCATCCGTAATTCATTCATACGAACAGTTCCCATTCCCATGTGCCATTTCGTCGTCGTCGTTGTGCAAATGGGATGCTGGTTGGTGGAGGCGCCTGGTACCACGATGGAGACCGCCTGGTCGTTGACGGTTCATTCACAATGGAGCTGTGCTTACCGGGCGGGTGAACAGAAACGGATGCAAGAGAGAAGGGAACAGTTCTCTGATTAAAGTAACCCCGAGAAGAATTGTCATCTTAACACGACAAATTTCGAGTACGCGCGTATCATGTGTCGTTCTTGGAAGCGAATTTCATTTGCCTTAGTGTAGTGGAGTATAATGTTAGTGACTGTGTGTGTGGTTCCACGTACATGCACGAACAGCATGTTGACCTCGTAATGGAATGAAACAAACACACGCCCTGCATCATTCGGTCACAAAGTCGCCAAATGCAGCGACGGCAACTGCAGCAACATTCATCGTCACCTCGAAGCAGCTGACAATTTAATTTGATTTAAACCCACCACCGGTAGCCGATGCCGGTGCCGGATCCGGACCGCGTACGAGTGGCGCCGGTAAACACACGTCATGTGCGCTTCCTCGGTGAGTCAAAAGTGCGTGGGGTGGCGTTAATCTCACAGAGGCTGGCTTTATGAATAAGCGGCGAGAAATATTCGGTGACCTAAAAGAAAGTGCAACCTGGAGCTGTTCTTGTTAAAATGCAACACGTCGCTGTCGCCATCGTCTTGGCGAGGATGGTATGCTTCCACTGTTACCAGCTTGTGTATAATGTATAGGGACTTCACATTCCGGCGCTTGGTGTGTGAGAAGCGAGAAGAGTGTGTAAGAAAATATGTTCAGCTGTCCATGACAGCCGAAATGGAGTAGATTAGGGGATGCTTCCGATGGGAACCGCGAGTTTCCGAGAAGTTATGGTACAATGCAGTATTGCTTACATGGTGCTAATTTCGCCTCGATCCTGTGGCCTGTGTGTGACATCTACATTGACTACTTCAACAGTCAGTTGAAAGATGGCAGCAAAACTCCAAAAAATAATTCCCTTTTTCAATGCGGAACTTTTGCAACATTACATACCCTTATAAACTGTGCTCAAAATGCAAAATTCCACTCCAAAAGAGAACAAAGCGGATACATGAAAAAAGTGCTTCATTTGTTGAATACTTGTTCAAGTTTGTTGATGCAAAAAACTTCATTATATAAATATGTGCAATTTGAACCGTTCGCTAAGCTTTCTTACGATTCTATCTCCAAACACTACACACAGTAAGTGCCACCAGCATTGTTCGGCTTCACCACTTGAGCATTGTTTTGGGTAGCCATAAAGCGCATGAAAGTAACAGGCGTAGGAAAAATAAACACTTTGCACAATCAACGGAAGATAGTACTGGTTGTTTTTCGAATTGGGAAGCAGCAAACGTGCTAGAGTGTGAGCAAAATATCAATGAAAGCAACATTCGCGCTGAGCGATAGGCGAAAGACTAATTAACATTTCATCAACGTCAGCGGACGACGTTTGCTGTATAAGGAAAAGTCAAACATGGCAGAAGTTAAGAGCTAATTGAGGAACAAATGGAAATGCTTTGCGAGAGGTTTGCTTCTGCTCGATGGAAGCTGAAAACAGCGTCCGGATAAAAGCATTTGCATTTATATCATGAGTGTAGGGACAACAAAAAAATACATTCAGCAAAATTTGTACAAAGTTGAGGTAAACGAATAGCGGATGTTTATGCTTGCTTGAATGGGGTAAGTAAAAATAGCTTTTCGGGAATGCAAAATCGGGACAGAGCTTCTTTTACACCGATATGCATTATTGTTCGCATGACTGATCGCTTGGGTGATATTGTTTATGCCAAAAATGAGCGCATTTCACACACAAGCCCACTCAGCTCCTTCTTTTTGAACGTTGAAAAACATATGCCAAAACCCCATTAACTATCGAATGCACTGGAATGCAGTGTGTGTGTGTGTGGTGCTTCGACGTGCGCGCACTGTGCCGGAATGCACAAACAATCTCCATTCTCTTGCTGCGACCGTTTACTGAACCCTGCCGGGCACTGCATGAATGCGTCGAGCCATTTCCTTGAAGCGGTTCAATTTCTGGCACTCGTTTTGGCTCAGCGGCCAAGCGGCTCAGTAGCGGATGCTGTCAGGGGTGGAGTGTGCGAGCGTCATGATGGGGTGTAAGATTTCTAGCGAATGGTAAATCTTCCGTTAAGCGCTAATGAATTACTTCAACAAGTACACGGAGGGCACGTGCTAGCGGGCACGCATTTACGCGGTACAGCCGCTGGTAGCTTCAATGTAGCCACTTTCTTTCCACGTTTCATGGAAAGGTGTCATCGCGACTGCCCACGGGTCATTTTAGCGCCTTCGACAAGCGGTTGATGAAGCAACCAGTCCCTGCAGCACAGAAAATAAGACCCACGGGTCGGCTTGTCGTCGTATTACAGGGGTGTTAATGGGATGGGTTTTTGGTTTTTAATTAAGCTAACGACGAGCTTCTAAATCCTGGCGACCCAAACGCAAACATCAGTACGCGCGCGCCGGCTTCGTTGAAGTGGAGGGAAATGTGCCGTTGCATATTTTAGATACACTGTTTAGTGTTTCTTCGAATCGAGCTCGTTCAGCTTCAAAGAAAGGTCGAGAAAAAGGCTTTGAAATGAGAGTGGAAACTCCTTAATCGAAACACATTTCGCCATATTGCGGTAGTGTTATGGTGCAATTGTTATCTATTTTATCTGAAGCTATTATACCGCAAGTCGATTGAACAACACAATTGGTTTGTGGTTGGAACGTTTGTAAACGACGCCATTTTACTAAAACCCTTTTTTCCTGTATAGATTGCATACAGCATGTAATCGGTTGAAGCATTCTTTGAAAACGGTATTGCTGGTGAGCTACCAATACCGGTTCAATGTCTTTTTTTATGGTTTTGTAAATAGTTAAATGATATTTTCCAATCCATTCCAATGGAGGAAGCGGTACGGTTGTACTGTTTAAATCTTTCCCCGCTCCGTTCTTCCCCAATTCCCGTCCGTCACATTACAAAAAAGATTCTAAATCGATTCGAGGGCCCAGCAGACATGACCCTAGTGCAGTGTTTAGGTGTATGTGTTTACATTGGAAGCGGACCGGGCGTGAAACGAAATTCAATCGCCAGCCACTCACTCACTTTGGAGCACTTTCTGTGTAAGCAAACGTACTCGTTTGTCGGGAGGTGGGGCACTGGCAAGCGTCTGGTTTTCTGAATTATCAAACAAAAGTGAAAGATCCCGCGCCCGGATCCCGAAATAGCGCTGTGGTTCGATTTTATCGATGATCGTCTATTTTTGAGATGATGATCTCAAGGAACGCTGCTGGCGATTTGAGCCCCGATCGAATGGAGGATGGAGCATCGAACCGGCACTTTTCGAACAGAGTGATCGAAGTGTACGATCTGTTTTCATGAAAAACTACACTTACCAACTTATCGCGAAAAGTTCTGTTAGGGAGAACCTTCTTCAATTGACAATTTGTCTCCTTGGAGTGTGGCATTGGAAAAATTTGCAAAGTTCTCGACGGGTTTCTCTTATTCCACTTTTTTTACTCATCACATGGGACATGGTTCGATCCGTGTTGTGGCATGATTTGATCATTTCCAAGGGAATTGGTCCTTTTTTTTGCTACTTCGTGCAGTGTTAACTCTCCGATACCCCGGAAAAATGTTTTACGAACAAACTTTCTAGGTTCTAGCTTTAGTTGGCTCGTGTCGACCATGTATCTGTCACTTTCGCAACATATTCTATGAAAGAAAACTTTGCACTGAACGCAACGTTTATCGACTAGCCATGGTCAAGCTGAGGCCGAGCGTTGCGGAAAGGGTTCTAATCGATGTGGCGTGTATTGTGTAACTTGGTAACCTTTATCAAAAGTTTGCACTGAACCGAACGCTGCTGTCAATGCGATGCGAAAAGAAAACGGGCCCTTTTGAATATTTAATCACACGCAAAAAATACGAGTTGCTCAACATCTTTTCACAAGTACACCCACACAAACACATGAATACGCACACAATTTCCACGCGGGTCGGTAAAGATCGCGAATACGTGGCAACATTTACCGGAAACTAGATCCGGTCCCGGTACCAAGAGCGACTACATCTCACGGTGACGCTACGCAAAGAACTGAACACACTCGACAGCGATGGAAAGACAAGGAAAATGTTTCTTCCGATTTTTCCAATCGAACGTCTTTTCTCCAACAAGCGTCGACTCCATTGCCATAAGGCGATGCAGGTGTCTTTTGCCTGCGGGAGTAGGAAGGAGGGTCTTCTTAGCATGCGTGTATGTGTGTGTGTATGCGTGTACGTGCGCGATGAATGTGCGCGCAGGGAACGATGGCCACAATGTACCTTTCGCTGAGCGAGTCGCGTGCGCGCGCGCGTTCGTTCGCCCGTTTTTGCTCCGTCGTATTAATTATAAACCATCGACACACTAACACTTGTCTTCACCCACGATTCCACGAGGCGTATCGGGGCATCTGCCGTATGGGGACTCCGCGTGCCGGCTTCTACTGCTTGGAGCGAGTGCGACGCCCTCACATGCGGCTGCCACGCGGCAGAAGCTAACTGCCGCGGAGCAAGACAGACAGATGTTGAGCCACTCCGTAGATCAGTCGATGGCCGGAGAGAATGCGTACAGGGAGGTGTGAGAAATCCGTGAAAATACCTTGGCAGGCAACTATTGGAAAACAATCAAGTGTCTGATGGAGATGGGTTGCTTTTGAACTCAGTATGAATGCATTTCTATGCGTGAAAACTGGCAAAAAGGGGCCAACCATTCCACGCCGGAATTAGGTGTATGCAACGAGTGCAACGAGATGCTCTATTGTTTGATGGTACATTATAAACAGCTAGAGAAGTAAATTTTATTACATTAACATCCTGTAGAAGCGTTTTTTTTTGAGGAGTAGTCTGCATCAGGTCTTTGATCTTTTTTTACGATAACATTGCTCTGATAAACATTGCACACGGTCCACTAGGCCTTTGGTCTGCATGACATCCTTATTTTGTCAGTGCCCTTTTCCTGTTTATGTTTTACCAACATCAAAGTGGCTCAGGTTCCAACATGCTTTTTCCACGAACGAAGTACCACTCGGTAGCATTTTAATTGGAAGAAAAATAACATTTTTCTACACGTCTGTAATGCGACGATGAACAGCAGAGTTATTCTTCTCCCTAACGAAGGTGCACTTGAACGAGGGCAATCATTGTACCTGCAATCTGTCAACACATCATTTCAAACGGACGGTTGTAGTTTTAATCCCCCCTCCCTCTCGCACCGTCACGCTCAGCCGTCCTTTTCTTCTATCACGCTGATCATAATTTGTATGATGCTGACGCCCGTCTGCTGATCCTATCGCATGGAGGGGGAGCATTTATGACATGGCGAAAGACACGAAATGGTCATATATATATCTACTTCTACGATGTGGTCCAAGGTTTGGGCCACCCTGCAGCATGTTGTCTTCACTGGCATCCCGACACCACCACACCCAGGCGACCTCTTCTGGTTTGCCGAATTGTGTCAGCCAGTTCAATAAATTGTCCACCATTTTCGTACGAATAATTCCCGTCCCCTTTCCCCTTTCCTTTCTGTCATTCATTCAGTGCCCAGGTGCATGGAACAGGAGGACCTCTAAAAACAGCTAAGTAATCTTCCATCCCGGTGTGGGTGTGGGCGCGAACGCAACGTTACGGCCTGTGTGGCGATCTGTTGACAGATGATTCTCGAACGTTTCATGCCCGGTGACAGTTTTGAGCGAAGCAAAGAAAATGTAAGAAAAAACGAACCAAACCGTCCCGCCTACCCTCACGCTCTCGAACAAAGAAAGTGGTTTGCAAAGAAAGTGGTTGAGAATTAAACGTAAAAGAAAAAAGAAACACCTACCGCAAAACGACGACCACACCTGGGTGCTACCGGGTCACCATTTCCCGCGGGAAACTGGAATGTTGTGCGTTTGCTGATTCATGTCACGTTCGTGCGGCATTGATCGTTCTGCTCCTGCTGGATGCCACTTGTTGTTCGGCAAAACGACCTGGAGCGTGCGTGAAACTGCTTTTTTTCGAATTGTCAACCAATCAGATTTACCGGGTGCAGGGTTGAACAGTGACAGTTTGGAGAGTCGCAGATTATTCATCCTACAGTGACACACGGTAAGCTTCGCCAACATAATCTTTCACTTTAACTCACTCATCGACACAAAATCGCACCGCTGACGCAATGACCGGTTGTGCTGCTGGGTGGTCAACCGGTGTCGGGGTGTGGCCGTACGATCCCGAAAATGTTTCGATATAAAAGTGAATAATTTATCGTCTAATTTCAGTTTAGGCATGTTTAAATTTAAACATACTCAACTCGATCGACCCGTTTATAGCTCGGGTGTGTGTTAGTTTTGGTTTCTTGTTTGCCACTTGGCTGTCGGAGGTGTGAGGTATGTGTGTGTTTGTCCTGCCCCTTTTACTCGGATGGAAACACGGATCAACCCGATCAGATGTGCTGACGTCAAGAGGGGAAGCAGCACATCAGGAAATGGGTATGGCCAAAAATTTATCGTCTTTTTTCCTTGCAGTTCACAAGTATTTGTCATGCTCGGCGAATGTACTAAGCGTAAGAGGTCGGTCGCATTCGTAGGTCGGACTGATTCACTGCTGACGTACTTCCTGTTCGTGCCAGGGGGCAAAAGGGATAGTGATTGGCAACAATTACAGGCAACGGTGTTGGATCACATTCCTAGGCATTGAATAGACTACACAATTCAGCTACGATTACTTCATCGGGAAGGAATTTGGTGGAAAATCAACAACGAAACAAATCATAAAACGTTTATCCGTTCAAATAGCAACCATGCTGGGAGAGGATCCAAGGGAGCAGGAATTAAAAACGATCGAAAAACAATTTACGACGACCGAAAACATGACATATCGTGTCGTTCAATCGGTGCCTGAAATCGTACGTTTATGCATAAATATTTTATTGACCCGGCGGCTGCGACGGCATGTTGATGTTTGTTTGCTACTGCAGCGCTTACACACGGCTGCTCCAGCGGCTGTATTTATGAACCTGTTTTGGGATCGACACCCACTCACTTGGGCCCAATCATGGGGTGTCGTAAAATTTGGGTTTAAAATTATTTTCCGCAATTATTACCGGGGCGCTTTTGGGATGATCTTTACGCCCGTAAGCCAATCCCATAAACACTTCATTACTGTTTTCACTAACTAACCGATCAACAGAAATCGGACTTGCGTGTGCGTGTGCTGGTGGTCGATATTCCATGGCCCGCAGGAGGACGCGTGGCCTGCACAGGCGAAACCTCTTTGCAATGGGAGTGCGGGTTTATGAGTCCAGAGAGCACATCGCTTCGCTTTTCTAAAGAAAGGGGAACGCATACGCCTTTCATAAGCGGTTGTTGAGGTTTGTTTTTCTTATCGATTTTCAGCGCACTCAATGGTCAATAAAATCAACAATTTCATTGCTTCTGAACGGGCGCACAGGGAGCGATTGGAGGAGGGGAGGGGGGGGGGAATACCCTTATTGAAGTTTGGAAAACCCAGTAAGCCGGAAAATGTGTACAGGATTGTGCTTCCAAAAACCCTCCCGGTGGTCGTAAAACTTTGGCAAACGAATCCGCTGGTTGGCTGGCGGGCGAGCCGGTTTCTTGATTTCGATCGTAAGGGCAAATATTATTAAAAGTTTCCTTTTGGTCTACCTTTTGTCCGCGCTTGTGGGGATAGTTTCGTGAAGAGGATAACAATGCAGCCAGTGTAGCAGATTAGGATACTTGGGTGCCTTTAATTAGTGCAAACAATGGCCACACTTTAAAAAATGCTTTCATTCGCATTTAACTGGCATATAGCTTGCAGGAGAAAAATTGATGATCTAAGCAGGGAATAAACACAAACACAAAGTTCCACTGCCTGCCAACGATCTGGGTTGTTTGAATATCTATAAATTTGTTGATTAATGGCACGCCAATCGAACGTCGCTCGTAACCCGAGCACCAACGTCTGTTATGTTTGTGTATTTCTCCGTCCATTCCAGGGTTTGGAGTTTTCACTCGCCGAGCGCGTGTGTCGTATTTAAAGACGGTCGTGTAACCAATTTTCAGTCCATAACAATCCGAACGAATCGGACGGTTCGAACACGTTTCGCCTGAAGCGTCTCAACGCGTCCCATTTCGCTTACATCATGGACCGCGTCTCAATTGCAATCTCAAACGGGGCAGCTCGAGCACACTCTGTTTATACAACAATTGAGTGAAATCTTTGCAGATGATGATGTTGCCCTGAACTGGACACGCTGGTTGGTTGGCTGGAAGCGGTCGGACGCGATCCCATCGAACCGCACCGCTAATTGTCTGCCCGAGAGCTTCGAGGATCGCTTTGAGGCGTGCGAAGGATTCTTCCACCACGACACAGTAGCAGAAGAATGTTGCGATTGTAATTTCGGTCGATTATTTATGTGAATTGTATTATTCGGAACGATTTGTTTACATCGTTGGCAGCCGTATGGAAGTTTCGTTGTTCTCGTTCTCTTCTGGACGATTGTCTGTGTTGTTGTCTTTTTTTTTGACTTTTTCCGGGTCGACCGTGCACGGGTTTTGTGTTACAGAGAACGCGCGCTCGTTATGATTCTCACCTTATCCTTCCGTCCCGATGGCGGTGCGATCGGGCGGCGGTGTTTATTTGTTTACAAAACCATTCCATCGCCAGATCGCTGGCCGGGCCTGATGGCCTGGGCACGATTTCCATTCGCTTCAGCGTGGTGCTCGCTGTCTCTGGTTTTTCGGAGTAGCTGTGCAGTGAGCCACAGGACTGTTATTATTTTCCGTTCCGTTCGCAGATCAACCGTTGCCGCTTACTTTAAATTTCAACACCCATCAAAATACCGCATAGGCACACCGGTTTGTTGAAAGATTGGAAACGAATGCCCGCAGGTCGATCGATTTCGATTTGGATCGGACCAGGGTTGAGAGCGCGTTGGCAACAGGCGATTGGTTTACATCGCGGATGGTATTATTAGAATGAGTTTGTCACTGATCGGTGCTCGTAGCTCGGTATGAACAGGGAATGGATTTTCGCATGTTAAACTTGTGCAATAAAGACCGGCTGTTGCAGGAGGAGACAATGCAATATCATTATTAGCAGCAAAGATATTCATTGTCTCGATTCGTGTTAATTTATTCTGCTTTCGCTATGATTTCAAACATTCCTTTTCTTTCCTCAATACTACAATTAATCCACCTGTTAGAAGTGATGGTAATTTTTCTCTAATGTTTTGTGATTTTCACAGCGCTTTTCAACAACCCGTCGACGAAACACGACCAAGCGCACTGAGGCTTGGAATGTAAATTTGGCGATAATTATGACGGCAAGGTTGCCATAAACGTAGGAGCGACGTGAGTGTGGGTGACGGTTTTTTCCTCTTTATTTCTGTGCGAAATGAGAATGTGCGTGAAAATGCACCTCGAGTGCGCTGATGGCCAGACGCACAAGCGGACACTGACACTTTCCACGACGTCCCCCGACGGCCTTCCTAAAAGCGGAACCATCCATACCGCAGTGTCCGCACTGCGCACCTTTCCGTGAATCAATCCTCTCGAGAGAAATTATGACGGTAAATCTCATATTGCGCAATGGGTACGGTGCGATCGAAAACGCAGGCCGGAAAAGGAGGGAGAGGCAGGTTGATGGCCGTTTTTCATAAATCCATAAACCGAGGCAAAAGCGGCCGACCGCCCCAGGAGTCCCGGACGCGCTTCTCGGACGAGAGGGAAAGCGATCAAGCGAATAACAGCGGCCCCAGCCCCGCGTTTGGTTTGCGTCCCTCGGAGAGTGCGGGAAAAGCTGAACGCATCCGATCCACGAGAAGAGCAGAGCGAGAGCGTAGCGCAGAGAGTGAGAGAAATGCACGATCAAATGGAAGATCGTACCGAATCCGATCCTCCACTTTCCCTTCTGGTCTTTCTGGCAAGCTGGCCGCGGCTAGCGCTAGGGCAGGCTTCTCTGGGCACGTCCGACTAGTCGCGATCCCGATGGCGGATACGTCATAATATAAATATAAGGTTCTATTTTAAGAAAGCGATTTAATAAAACGAAATTTAACAGCCAGTTGCTATGTGTGCAGCTCCATACATACAGACACGCCCGTACACTGCTGCTGTTTCGGCGGGTGGTTTTGTAGCATGTTTGCCGTTTATTTGCCAGCAACGGACCGAGCCTGTTTGAATTTGAGCTATGCTGGATTATGGGTATCATAGAGTTTGATTTGTGAAATCAATAAGTAAAAAGCACATGTATAAATGACAATATGAAGAGCGATGGAAATGACATCAAAGCATTGTCATGTACGGGACCTTTTAGAACTTCGATTTGAAATCGGTTGACCAGACCAAACTTACCTTAACTTGTGTTAACGTTTGTAATGTACACAAGTGTTTCGCAATAATATTACTTTTTTTTCATTCAATCTTCTCACTGTGCGGTTGGAGGAAAAATTTCTCAATTTTCCATTCAGGAAGAAACTGCTTTGATTGTTATGTGCATGAAAGACGAGATGGAAAAAGGTCAAATATCCCGCGAATGTTGAACCATGTAGAATAGCTTTTTCGCTATATTCCCAGAGAAAGTCAGGCTTTAGATAACAACAGCAAGAGCAAGTATGAGGGATAAAAAATCAATTTGTCCCACCTGGCGCGGAGCATATTTGTACAAATGTGAACACAAAGAGAGGAAGGTGAACTGGCTTTATTGAAGCTCGAAGTCGAAGTTCACCAGCAAGAGTTAGCACGCTCATCAAAACCAGTGTAGTGTTGTGGATAGGAAATGTTATTTAGTAGTAGCGGTATTGCAGTACTTTCTGTTAACTGTTGGTGCTCATTCGTGTGGGTCAATCCAGTGGATGGGGAGAAAATATGATGTGGAAAAAGGAAAAAAAAACTTTTAACTAGCTCGTTTGAAAGTTGGTTGAATCGTTGGTTGAATCGGGGGACTGTTTTTTTCATTCACATTTCTTTCTTTACGCAGCGACCGGGGGAGAATGTATGCGAGTTGTCGCCTTACTCTCGCGGTTTGTCGGTTAGTTTTGAAGTCAGTTCATGCTGTGATACATTTGCTTTGAGCGTTATGATGTACATTTTTGATGCTCGTTCCGTTTAGTGCTTTCCTCCTGCAAATAAAGTGAGTTTTGAGCACACACAAACACAATGCGCGAGTTTGTTCGCACGGATAGCACCGTGTGGTTTGTGGCATCGCACGAGTTTACTCTAGCGGTACAAACATGCACCACCCGCAAGAGGGCATAGAATGCAAACGCTACCGACGATGCAATCGCTTACCCCGGCAAACCAGAAAGTACATGCAATCGACATGTTCTGCGCGTGGTTAAAGAAAGGTTTGGTTTGCCTGAAATAACACTCAGTTAGGTAAATATAAATATTTCCTCTTACTATAAATATGCAAACATTATGCTGGTACACGTGCGCTCCGCCGCAGCGGGGGAAGCTTCACGAGTATTGTGGAAAACCTTTCCATGTTTCTGGCATCGATTATGCGTCGCAAATGTGTACGAGTGTATTAATGGGAATCGTCCCTTGGCTGTAGACTCGTGGCAAGACTACCCTCCGTGTCGCGTTCCTCGTACCGTCGCACCCGGGAAGGTTTACTTCCTTTCGATCGTGCAGCACCGGAGTGAGTGGTGCTTCCTTTCCTCGCGACCCCATTTCGTTGCTTCATTTTCGGAAATATTGGTTACTTCCTGACGCGACTCGCTCCCTCTTTTCGTGAGATCAGCGGAAAGAATAAATAAATAATCTTCATCTTCGGAAAGTTTTCATCATCTCAGAAATAGAAATTATTTCTCAACGAAAAACATTCCAGGGGGAAAGACATCAGGAGACAACCGTTGGGAATCGATGGAGAAAATCACACACTAGCACCGAAACACTGGCCACTTAATCATGAGCCAGTAAGATTTTTACTCTCATCAGTAATGGAAAGTGAATTTAAATGATATAATGTTCAGGCACGTACTCTTTCGGTAAAGGAAGAGGGCAAGGGAAATGTCATGGGCATCCCGCACCGTATAAGGGGCATCTTTCTTGACGCATCTTTAATGCATCCGTCAACGCGTGCATTAATCGGATTACGCAGGTAGCCCGAGTCAATCAGGGATGTATGTCTTCATTCAATCCATTCCCTATGCTGCCATGATCTTTACGTACGGGCGGATACGGTTCGCAACATTTCGGCGACAGGTTCTGAAAGATGTATCCCGTTTTGCGTACAACAGGAACCAGCTTCCGTGTCGACCCGTTCGTCGACAGTCCGCCGGGACGCGCCGGATGCCAAATTGCCGCCAGTTCTGTATTCGACTAAGAAGGCAGCTCGTTTGTTTACGTCTCCTGCTTCTACTCACTACGAATTAACACGTTTTTGGAGAAGGCATGGCTTTAAGATGGGATGCGTTAGTTGCGATTGGCATGTTGGTTGTACTCAGTTATAAATACGAGTGTGGTTGGTTGGTCGATTAGGGTCGATTGATGGATTGTTTTCCACTCTTTTGCGAACGTAAACAATGTTCTAAAAGGAGCGAAAAAAGGATACAATTAACGCAACTGATGACATGATCGAGCAGAGAATGTTTTGTAACACGGTTGAATTGAAACCATCGAATCAAGGTAGTGTAAAATACATTTTCAACACACGGTGAGTTGTTTGGTGGTAGGGATAATCAGTGATTCACTCTTGTCTTTGTGTAGGGATTCGTGAACCATTTATAGAAATGTAGTGTCTATACCCAGGATAGCTTCTTATAACCTAATAGTTGTTACTTATTTCTGTCAATTTGTACGATTTACGAAGATTCCAATGAAATGGGTGCCATTATAAAGCCACATGGGAAAAATTAGCCTGGACCTCCCAGAGAGCGTTAATTGATTGTTCAATATAGCTGTGAAATTTATAGAGTGAACGTGTTACTCATAGCCAATAACTTCAGCATAACTGCTTGTAGACTGTAGACCAGAATCGTTGGTTTTAATTTATAAAACACCATCGATGCGAATGTCGCAAAGCATCTGTAATTTCATTTGCAACCGAAACGATGAGAATGAACGTTGCAGCGTGGCAAAACGATTGTATGGGTAAATGCTGCTCGTACCATTAGAGTGCAACTGCAAACAGTGTGTCCGTCGTCACACTTCCCATCTACAAAGTGGAACATCTGGTTCGCATGCAACGCGGTGCATCCGCTGGTCCAATGCAGCAAGAGTTCCACTTATTGACACCCACTCTACGTGTAGTGTGTATGTTCCATGCCAGGACATGCATGTATCGATTGTCATCCTGCAATGCGAAGCCCGTCAGGCGTCTGACAAATTGGCCAATATTTTACATTCCACGCTGTGATGGCCGCGGACGACCAAGGAGTATTTTTCGCGAACTAGACAGAATATAGAAAATCAATCAACATGTATCGCACAAGATGCCACTTTTAGACGGATAGTCACTCTTGAGTGTGCGAGTGTAGGAAATTGAATGGTAAATCGATTTAAAATGTCACTTTTTCGGTCCAAAATCATTCCATATGTTATGAATGCAAGAGTTCAACGCAAGATCAAAGCTCCCTTACGCTCGTATAACTTCGAATATGAAAAAGATTTGCATAACTAACGCAACTGCCCTGGATCTAAACAGTTTTGATCAAGTTGCTCGTTTAATTTAAGACGGTAATAGTGGTACATATTGTCCTTTTCCCCTTCTGTGCAGAATATTTACAATAGCTTGACTCCATCCCTTTGTGCCAGGTGAGCCTTGGAAATAGAGCCACGCAAACCGAAAGGTAAAATTCCTACGAAATTAAATCTTCCACTCGTTTATCCCACTTAGTACATGGCACCTGGCCCGTCTCTTTTGCTAGAGCCAGGTGCGTTATCCAGCCAGTGTCATCGTTCGAAAACAATGTCCTTTCCTTTTTCCTTCACTAGCAACAAAACTTTTGTTTTCATTTCAATTCCTGCCCGTCCACAACTTTATCAATTTTCATCGTCTTTCTTCAGCTGCGCCATAGAGTCGACCCACTCGCTCGTGCATTTGCCTGTGACAGTAGAACCTTTCAGCAAACGCTTATAGTTGTTGCTGACCCTTTGTTGGGATTCCCAAATGGAAAACATACACACAAATCCTGGGAAACCAAATGGCAGGCGGTACCAGTAAGATGAGAAAAAGGAGAATGTATCTCTTATCGTAGGAACGATCCTAGCTAGGGTTAGTTTTGTTATTGCTGTTAATATTTTTTACTATGTATTTCTGTACCCGCGCCTGCCTGGGCTTGAGTAGGTAAATAACACTCGTTGTATGATGACGGGGAAAGGTTCGTTTCATGGAATAATAGAGTAATAGGGTAAATTGAGGTAGTATTGCTATTGGAATAAACCAACAAATTGGATCAATTTGACTTTGTTGTGGCTTTGTAACCGACTGTTAGTAGGCGAAGGATAACATAAAGAATTCATTTAACACAGCCTTAATTCTGCATAACAAAGTAGGACAATAAATGCGCAGAATGTTTGAATTCGAATTAGCTGTCGGTTAGCAATCTTTCCGCAAGAGTGCGCTCCATGCGGTGTGTTGCATACGCGCAGGCGTTTAATTCAAATTACCCATTCGCGAAAGAAAAACCAACGATATACATTTAATTTGAAACGTTGTTAAACGTAGTGTTTCTATAGGTTTTACTCATGCTACATGGTATATGGAAAGAAGAAATCCTATACTTCACCATGGCCATAGAACAATTTACGTCGCAAGGTCAACGAGCCGTGTCTGGAAAATCTAGTTCCACTGGCTCAAAAGCAACGGCAAGGACCAGCACATTGCTCGTGAAACTAGGTTGATCCCACAACTAATGGTCACACTCCCAATTATGGCAGGCCAACAGGTTAAAGTGGATGAATGAGGCGAAAGCGCTGCAGGGAATAGGACAGACACGAGGATAAGCAATCATTAGCATTAATTACAGGAACGAAAGCAGTTGGACATTTGCTGTACGAGTGCTTCGACCATCGGGCAGTTAATGAGCTCTCAGCAAGGGTAAACCAAGCGCCAATTGCCCTTAACGTTCGCCACACTCGAGGACACGAGCAATCACCGGCCGTTTTACCTCTCATTCTTCAGCTCTCAAGCCTTCCATTCGGTGTTGTGATGTCCATATCCGCTGCACATGACGTTCGCCGGCCAGGTCGCATGGGTGATAATCGAATAATTTATGCTAATGTGCTGTGTTTCCATTACCGGAGGCGTTTACAACGCAAAACAGTGGATTAATATCAATTAACTCTCCGGAGACGATGGGATAAAACGGTACACGGTGCATTTGGGTGAAGCACTTACCCCTCTTGCTGGTGGATGGATTGTGGATTGTGCCCTCAACGTGTGGCACTGGTGTTTGTGGGAAAGTGAGCAGATTATCTCATTGCTGTAAAATGTAAAATCCTCGTTGAACAGACAACACGAACCAACCAAAAGAAAAAGAAGCATGATGATGACGAGGGGTAATGTACAGAGCATTAACGATTCTGTTTGTATTTTGTTATATTTATTTTATATTTTTATTTGCTGGTGTGTGTAGCTTTGCAAACCATTTGTGAGGCTTCTACAAATGTTTGCTCGTTTTACATTGTTTTTGTTTTTGTTTTTGCTGCGGTGCACTTGTTCGCACATTGTTATTCTGTAATGAAAACAAGCAATTGTCTGTAATCGTACGGTTGAAGAACCTCGTGCCTAAAATGTCTATCTTCCCTTTAGCTCATTGGAGAGTATCATGTCAAATGTTGCATCGTGCTATTTACCTCTAAAAAATGGCTCATTTTTAGTAGGTCCTTTCAGTGTCTTTCCCCGCGTCCAACTTTCAGTCGTATCGAAGGTTAGTTAATTTGTAAATTGTTAGTGAATGTGATTTCAATTAGTTATTACATATAAACGAACTATTGCCTAACACGTTCTGCTAGTAAAATTGTATTTCATTAGCTCAACAAGTATCGCTAGCGCCGCCTGTCTTACCTTTCTAAGCTCTCACTTTAGCTTTCGTTTTCTTTGTATGTGTCTGTATGTTTGTTAGTTTACTCATCATCTAAATGTCTATATCAGCTTCACACTAATAGGTTTAGAACTATGAATTTGCTTAATATCTTTCAACCAGTGTCGTTGGTAAAAATGCATTTTTAAAATACTTTACACAGTTTTCTATCAAGATAGTATTTAGGGTTCTACTGCTTTGTGGAGTACGTATTCGTATTGGTAGCTGGGACGTTCTCAGCTACAAGTTTATTAAAACTATGAAATGGCTTAGAAAACAAACAATGTAAATTATAGAACAGTCTTGATAAAAAAGAATACTAGCTCGTTTCTTTACCAAAGCATTGCATAAAGAAATTCCACTAGTGCTAGTGCTGGCGATGATGATAATTTTATTTGCAATCAATCCTAGTATTACTGCTAGCACATTGTTCATCATCTTTCTTTACATCACAATACCTTGTCATTTTTACAGCGATTTTAACACTATACTTGAGACTAAGTGCTAAAGGTTTGCTATAAACTAGTGCAGGACTCCGTAAAAAATGTTCAACCTCTTCTCTTGCACTCGAAATGCCACACACAATCAATCTCCAACATACACATTTAATTGTTTTTGAATCACACCCGGGTTGCTGCTGACAAACATCCACTGCGTAAATCAATTTAATAACCCAATATTGCACCACCTTAAATAAACGCCCCGCACTCACAAATGCTACACTCGCGTCCCACGCAAGGGTATCGATTTGAATCAAATTTGGTGTAAACTAACAACTGATTGCGGCTGACAGCAATTGAATAGGGTCGTTTGCAGAAATGACTGGGAATAGGATAATTTGGTGGGATCCCACGCTGCTGGAATTGTATCCTCGTTTAGATAATGATAATTGCATCGGAAGTGTCGTCATTCGAACGCGTCTGGCTTCGGTGGAAAATGTTGCTTTGCACGCGTAATAGGGGCCATACGGTGCGTTACCATTGCTATTGTGCCAGAGAGTCGTTGAAATCCTTGCCTTCAGTGCAATAATTCCGTGACGCTGCAAAACACACCAACCTACCACCGATTTGGCCACTCGCGAATTGACTACTTCGGCGTATTTGCTGCGTAAGATAATAATGTACAAATGTTTGGCAGGCGTGTGGGTGCGCTGCGTCTGTGGCATCCACCGCGTATAGCGTGTATCCATGGCAATAAAAGGCAAATAATACGCCTACCTCGGGATTGATGTTGTTTTCATATAAAATTCATGCGAATTGTTTAGCAACACTTCACGCTTTGCTGTTAGCACAAACAGCACCGTTTCGGGCGAACAATTTCGTTCGCTGGTGGTGAGGACAAACGGGCGTTCCGGGTTACTAGAACAGCAGAAATCAGTCACAAATGTCACCACCCACCACCCGTTGAAAGTAGGCATATTATTTATTTTTATTGCCCGTCCCACCGGTGTAAATGCGGGGGATTTCATTTGCATGCCGCAGGGGTTTCGAAATTTTCCCACGGCCACGCATCTTCAATCGTGCGCATCGTTTAACGTGCTGCGTATGTAAATATGAGTAAAATCAATCTCGCTCACCTCACCCTTTCCCCGTCCGTACGTACGGTCCATGCAAGAAGGAGCTGCTTATGAATAAAACACCTTTCGTATATCATTTTCCATTCCTCCGTAACAGACACCGAGCATAACGACGACAACGACGCCGACGCCGATGACAACAAACGTCCTCGACATTGTCCTGCACAAAATGTGTCCCTTTTTGCAAACATTGCAGAGGGCGCGTGTGTATGTGCACACGTACGGAAGAGTCATAAACCAAGGCCGATGCCGAGGTCGTGCGTTTTATGTACCGTTTCAGTTCACCCTCGGCACACACTACCGCGTGTTAGTAGCCGGAGTTATGAAGAAAGTTAACTTTTTTTGTTGTTCCTGCTGTAGTGATTTTCATTTTAGCCGTAGACTTGCCGAGATCACCATGTAGAGGACATGCCTTAACGTTGTACGTTGCGATCCAACAACACAATGCTGGAACCTTTTTGGTGCCCGAGCTTTCAGGAATGATCCTTCACGCGAGGGGTGTCAAACGCATGTGCGTCGCAAACTTTGATTGTCGGTATGAGAATGATGGCTGACTTTCATACAACACAAATTCATTGAAAAGTGAAAAAAGCTTTTTAACGATATCCACATACAATAATAGGAAGTGGCGAAAAATCACGTGCGTGGTCAATGTAAGAATGTTTTTCATTCCAACTTTTTCCTGAACATGCGAGTATGCGTTTGACATGCCTGTGCTGAGCTCGAAACATGCAGCTATCGAGTATCGATTTCTGTCACTTTGATCAACGCCTACCAACAAGGACTGACGGCTTTATTTCTTTCTTTTATCCCCTTCCATTTTCTACCACCTCCTGACCTAACGTGATTGTCCGTGACTGCGGCGGTACAAAAGTTAATATGCCACTGAATCGAACCGAGCAGGTAGAGCACGCTTCCGAGTTCAGCGTATAGCCATCAAATCTGGCCCAGGCAGCGTTTCGTGCTGCGTTAGCATAAAAAATAGAGCCGATAAAAAACGGCACCTCTTCAAACACCTAGAAACGGCAAAAATAGACATCAAAGTGTATGCTACTGCAATTTTCTTTTGGCCTTTCCATGCAGCTCCAGTATCTGCGCTGCTCAACAACACGTTGATTAAATTTACCAACATTTGGCTTCGGTGGCACTTTCCCTCACTAACGAAACCAAAGCAACGACACAAAATGGTCTACCTTTTCGCAAAAATACCAAGAATAGTACTATGCTGAGCACATTGCTGGCCAGACCAGATCTAAATAACACAGTTTTCGGTAAATGTCTCAAGCAACGGGCGCTGGAATTTACTATCGTCTGTAAAACAAATCACTCCTTCCTGGCCTCCGTCGGGCAGTTTAGATTGGAGTTTCTTTTTGCTGGTGAGTAGCGGTCACATGAATCGGTATTTTTCTTTTCCGTTTGCTCTATTTTACTATACCGTTATGCAACCTATCTATGATGCTCATCAGCTTTTCAAAGTGTGTTAGCTCGTTTCTTCGTTAGCTTCGGCGCCCGATTCAAATAAAATAACTACACAACGAGTGATAGTCTAGCACGGGACGAGATGATTCACCCGACAATATAAAAAAAACCAGTGGGGCAGTTTCCTGTTACAGCGTTTACACGTCTTCTCTGTGCTGCTCAACTTTTCCTTGTCGATCCGTGTCCTCAGATGGTGATAATAAATTCAGCCACTTTTTCTCCGCTAGTTGTACAGGGTTTCATGTTAAAAGCTCACTCGCGCAACAAACTTCACCCTGCTGCATTGCTGCTGATAATGGACTTTATTCTTTTGCGTCTGCAACGTAGCACGAACGACAGCGACCTACGGAACTCTACCAGTGCAAAGGAGAAAGAAACTGTGGAGTTATGTCCCTAGTATCGCAACATTCCGGAAGCAGTAAAGTTGCTGCTTGCACTTGAGGCAATTATAAATAAAAAGTGGTAGGAATATCATCATCTGGCAAAAAAAAACTAAAGTGCTCCTGTTGCTCTTTCCGCCTGCAGTTTGTGTGCTTGTAGTCAACTGCACGGAAGCTTAAACACACGAAATGGCGTGAAATGTAAAGGCTAAATATGCAGTGGATGCTTGATTCGCGAGTTTTGTTCCTCTGGTGCTTTCTCTCTCTCTCTCTCATCCATACACACACACATATATACAATCACACACAGGATCGACTAATGGCATTTGCTTTCCTCTCGACCGTTTCGCAATCGTTTTCTTCTAGTTTCCTTATTTTCCCGCCAGCGGAGAAAAAAAACAACATTAGTACGAGACAAACTACAACAACAACAGCGAAAGATACACATTAACAGCACGACGGACAGCAGCAACTAGCAGCACACTAGAATCAACACAGTTGAGTACGCTTTCCTCGAGGCACTGTGAATCAGAATTGGAAGTGTATTGCCCGTTTGTTTTCTTTTTGGTTTCATCTTTTCTGTTTCCGTTGTACATTTTTTATGCGTTCTAGAGAAAATTTTCCTTCCTTATACCCACGCTCGCAGGTTTCCTTGGTGAATTTAGTGTTTTCCCTTGATTGTGAGTTTAAACCACCACTGTGGCTTTGTTTAAAGATATTTCGCAGGTTTGACGTGTCAAGTGGGGCGTTCGGTTTTTGTTTTTGGAGAAAACAGCAAAATAATTATCAGTGAGTGAAGTCAGTTGAATCGGAAAAGATAAAAAAGAAATCTTGAAAGCTCGTCAAAACGATCACAAAAAAAAAAATAATGTAAAAAATAAGAGAAAGCAACACAGCCGATAGCACCGTTACCTCCATCTGGAAGCTAAAACGGAAACTAAAGACAAAGTGAAACGATTCACCGCGGATGAGTACCGTTTTGTTCGCTGGTAACCTTTTTCGTGGCTACCGTATCCCGAGGGAACCGATATTATCATGGTTAGTGATTGTGTTTCCTTGCCATTTACAATTCCCGGGAGTGAGATATTTTTCTTCTTTTTGTTTGTAACAAAAACTGATGGAAAACTGGCTTAACATTTTGTCCGTCGTCCGACTTTGCCCGCCAGCGAGGACGTTCTATTTGACTGTGTTGCCTTACTGTACTGTAAGCTGATTTACGAGTGTGAACGCAAGATTTAATTTTTCGGCCGATTAATTGATTCGAAGCGATGGGGCTTGGCTAGGTCAAGGAGGCGTCATTTTTCACGCTGTCACCATGACAGTGGCGTGGTCAGTGTGGGGAAAAAGTTACATCAAAAGCTTTCGGCTAGCCCGCGGGGCGTGGGTTTATAAGGATATTTATAGGTCTCTTCGGGCGTTTGCTACTCTTTTGGGCCATTTTTCTAGGTACGGTATTTTACCAGCTCAAGTTGAACGGCGCTCTCACTGTATATTGACCGTTGACCATTTGAGGGTGGATGTAATATGAGAGGTCCTTTTGTTGCCATATCAATAGGATGACGGTAGAAAAGGTCACAAAAATATTCAATATCCATCACTCTCTAACGTAAGCAATCAGCTTTGTCTTGCTAAAAATATTTTCTAGATTGAAATAGTATTTGAAACTATTCATCTGGGCTATTAAAAACATGAATGAAATTGAGAAAAATCCTCAATATCAAAAGGTTTACGGCTGTTCAAATCATCCATCGTATTCTAACGTGTCGTGTTTTGTCAACATTTCCACTCAACTCGTTTGCTAAAACCACTTCACGTATGTGCCGGTAATTAACTTTGATTGCCGCCCACTAGAGTCGGAGCAGAGATGAATTAAGAGGCATTCCTTATTTTTGCTATACCGATTTCCCCATTCGTAAGCCGAAGAAACTTACCAAACATCTTCACAATCGTGATGCTGAATGGGTAGAGAAACAATGTTGGGACAACCGACAGGGACATTTGTATCCAATCAAAAAACTTCTCTTTTGATCTGTAGCGTTGAATTCTTTCACAACTCTTTGTTCAAATTAAATCATTATTCTCTTTGACAAAGCTCAGAGCCGAATGATAGTATGAAAACCCGGACCATAAACCTTTTTTCCAGACGCGTAAACTGGTCGATTTATTTCCAAAATGTGCCGGTCGGGTAGAATGGTCGGTTAGAAGTGATCTGAAATGTTATTTTTCCGCCCATTGAAACCCGGTCAGGCCACTCAGACACGAGTGTACAAACAATCACGCCAAAATAATACGAACGCCAAGCGTATCGAACTGCCTTTCCTGTGGTAAACTCGTCGATAGCCGTACCCTCCTATCGAGCCGAGTGGGTGATGAAAATTTTCTCCGAACGGAATGTAAGCCACGAAACCAACAACAAAACACTGGAAAGAAAATCTCCCGCGTGTAACATAAGAGGCAAGCAAAGGAAAAACAGGGCACATTCGTACACTTCCTAGAATTTCGGGGCTCAATCACGTACAGCTCGAGGAAAGTGAGTCAAATGTGGATGTCTGTCGGAGCTGTGCTGCCTGCGAACAGTATCGATGCTGTCGTAGTGCTGTTTCCTCTCCTCTCTCTTCGTTCCATTCCGTGGCGAGGGTTTCAGTGGTCAGTGTGGGGTCGGGTCCGTTTCACACGGAGTCTGGACCAATCGTGTGGAATTTTCGCTTTCCCGCACAATCGTGGCTAGAGTTCAATCAAAAGTAAATTGAAAATCGTTTCAAATTAATAAAATGAAAAACGAATTCACACGACGGTCGAATGCAAGAGTTCGTCTAAAAAAGATAAAAAAAACTTACTGATCGAGTGTTTGTTTGAATTCCAGCATAGCAAGTGGCTGATCGGTTAGTTTGTAATCTAACAGATTACAAAACCCAAACGCAAGCTCCGTTTTCCGACTACTTCTCCAAAGACTAAGACAACTTCGGTTGCGAGCTTGAGCTAGGGTCATTTGGTCACGAGGTTCATGATGGATCACGGTCCCTGATTTCCCAGGAGGATTCAGAATACCGATAGAACGGACCAAGCTACTGCTGACAGTGGATAATAATATAGGAATGGACCGAAAATCCTTCAAACGTTTGAATCAGGTCGAACTAAAAATGGCAAGAAAAGGAAGAATGCAGCAAGAAACGATGACAAGTGGTCTGTTAAATTTAATTTACATTCAGATTCGTTGAAGCTTTGCTCGGTCGTTCAAATGACAAAGCGCTTATCAAACGTTTGTCATTGGATATGCCATGCTCAAATGATGTTTTTTTTTACACTAATGGAGTTTTATGAGTCTACCCCAATGAGGTGAAAAGGTGAAATTGTTTATGAAGAATTTTTTTTTACGTTTAGAACCATCCAAAACGTCTTGGAGATTTCTCTGTCGAGAGGACAATTAAATCAAGACTGTTGAGTTCAATAAAGCGTCCACAAAGATAAGGGAAAACGAACTTGAGAACGAAATCGGATAAATCTGCAACTAAGAATTGTCAATTTCTATGTTTGATTGAAATTAATGTACTTTATAAGGAATCTGACCCCTGATCATCGCCTCAGACACAGCATCGTTTGGGTGTAAAAGGCATTAACGCAGATTAAAGGACAAACGGGCTCAAAAGCTCGTGGTCATGCAATATAAGAACGAAAATCGAAAAAATTAACTAACAAATATGTTGACTCAAAATAGAAGACACAGCTCCTAAGCTAAGCTTCTTCTAAGAAGTTACCCAAAGGGAAATACGAAACCATGGACTGGACGAAAGCACGGGAGCATGACACGCCATGGCGTCTATTGCACATGTGAAGGAATGTTTGCGTTCTTAAGGCTGACGTAGATAACTGACGGGTCCGACGGTCAGGGACCTTCCGCTGGACCGAACAACACTCCATATTCATACACATTTCCTCACACATACCTCACTCCTAGACGTCGGGATCATACTCCCAATACTCCCAATTGAAAATGTGCTGATACAAACATCGAACAACGGAAGCACCGAAAAAGCGTATAAGAAAATCGCTATCTGTCGCGACCACTTCTTCTTACTTTCTAGCATCCATATACAATGATTTTGTTTTTATACAACACGCCAGTACTGCCAGCATCTCGTCTGGCATCTTCAGCACGAAAACATTACATCTTCTCGGGTGAATTGTGGCCACCGTTACTGCCCTACGTTACGTACCCTGTACACTGTAGGTGTCGGGCTGTCTGGCGCTGTGGCTTTAGATTTAATAATTTCACTATTATTATATCGTGTTGCAGAATGGTACCGGTCTAGAAACTGATTATCCGGCTTCCTTGTGGCTTGGTTTATCAAGTTTGTTTGTTTGTTTGCTTTTTACACTACTACTGCACCGACCCCCGTACCATCGCACTCAGAACGAATGATGTCGATGTTTACTGCACTAGTTTTAAACCCTCGTGCTCTACTCTCAAACAGCTCCCGGCCAAAGAGGTGTCTCGCTAAAACGATCAAATAAAGTTTTCTATCACCTTTGACTTTTTGCATCTTCATGTCGGTAAAGTCGATCATTTTGACGACTCGTTGCTCGGTTGTTTACTTCGTTTGTTGGTTTGTTCGTTTCGTTCGGTCGTTTGCGGGCTAGGTGGAAGAGAAATTAAAAAAAAAAACAACGCAAGAACGTGCGATGCAGTCACGTGCACTATGGCAAGCGATGGCGTCCGTTGCACCTTGGCAATCTCGTTAAGCATAGCTTCTGCAAAACTTTGCGTCTCCTGGCCATATCCTGGTAACGAGACACTTTCATCGCGACGCCTCCCGGAACCAAGGGAAGTGGAAACAGTTTTCCACACAGCTTCATCGCCCCTCGTCTCATGGTTCGTTCTTAGTCGAACGGTTACAGGCCACGTCACAACATGCCCTTTGGCACAACCAGTGCGCACATGTCGTCTCGTTTATGTCACATCATTTAATCCACCCTATGCGTGTGTTAGAGCGTATGTGTGAGTTTGTGTCTTTTTTCTTTTATTTTCGATGAAACCGCTAAAATTCCATTTCGTTTCACACCTCGCGGGTGCAGTGGGGAAGGACACGGTCGGAACGCACGTCGTGGTACCCAGTTGCGCTGAATGCTGGGGCCGATGGTCTCATGACTGTCTGTGATGTTCCATAAATTTGTCAACTCATTCAGACTTATCGTATCATCCTGGGGTACATCACTGTTGCTCTGCTGGCCTTGGGAAGTGAGATGACAGAATTTAATTTTCTGTAGGATTGATTTTGCCAGCGGGTCTGAAATGAAACCAAAAACACAAGTGATGAGCATCAAGCAACGTTACAATCAGTATTGGGAGACAATTCGATTCAGTGGATTAATGGGGCATGGGAATCAAAATATGTACGAATAGTCTTTGCGCTACTAGAAGGTTGTAAGTGTGAGGAGGAGAATATTTCTACTTTGTAGATGATTTCTATAATATTTGAAGATGACGGTAAAGTTCAACGGAAACGATATTTCCTTGACAATCAGCTAACATTTCTTCACCATCCAAAACCGCTCAGCTAAATTTCCAATAAGAACTTATGTAGGAATAACTTTTCAGCAGTAAACTTTACCACCCTTGTAAAAGGCCATCGTTAGGTTGAGTTTCGTGTTTCCCGAACGGGTATGTTATGATTACTTGTGACATGCGATGCCAACCCACCTGCAGCACCGTGCTAACGTGTGAAATAGGTAGCCAATCAGCCGCTACGACAAGCATACCCTTGCAAGCCTCCGTGGCTCTTCGAGAAAAGTCAAAAGATGCTCAAAAGTGCACCTTCGCAAGTTGTTCACAACAAAGTAACCACGTTATTGAGGCAATATCCATCACCGAGGCAACCCACGGACGAACTTTTATCCACTTTTCCACCCTGCTTATGGGTTTTGCGGTGGTTTGGCAAAATTGATTACGACTCCCATCGTCCAGCAATGCGTGCGAGGACTTATTAGTGTAGAAAGTTTGCTAAAATTATCAGACACTTGTCAGAACGGTGAAGGAAAGCTTTCGAAGATTTTGAGTAAACAGTAACAGAGCGTTGGATGAGTGTTTGGAGTAAGTTTTCATGTGAAAGTTTTCCGTGTTTCTAAAAAAGCTCGCTATTTGTAGAGAAAAGTTGTGCGTTAAACACACAGCTCAAGTTCTTTTACGGCTTCTGGTAGATAAACAGTTTAAAACATCGTCACGGTAGCGGTTTGATGTTGATAATTGATTTTAGAAAAAGTTGCTCATTCTAAACATGTTTCAATATTTTTCATTGAAACCTGTTGCGATAACTGAATAGAACAAACTGAAACTAATTCGCATTGATTTTTGTTCCTGCGGTATTTTTGTCGTATCCGATCCGACATCAATGAAATTGTATTATAATCTACTCGTATTTCGAATGGAAATTATTCAGCCCACCATATTCTTCATAGTGCCGGCACCCATTTCTCACCATTGATTCTGATACTAAAATAACTGTACAACCGTTTCAAGCTGTCTACAAATGAGCTTCCCGACAGGTCACGTAGTTGTGCGATGCAAATTACATTGTTCACATTTGCATGATACTTCCACGGTACGCGCCCTGACCAAACTGAAATACCATCTCCTTGATTGTGTCATTTTGGAGACGTCACGGATAACCACAGTGAGGGTTCCATAGTTGCGTATCGTTCACCGTAAAACGACTGCAAGCTTTAATGCAATGTAAGCTGATGCGCACTGAAGGCCCCAAAAAAGGAGCGAACCGAGCCTGGTCGGGGAAGATCATCATTTGCATCAACCGTCGAACCGAAAGGACGACGTCAACGTCGCGCATGCATTAATAATTAATGCTTCAAGCTCGTTGAATATGTGATGAGCAACGTCCTCCGATCGGTCTCGCAGGCTATCCAGCGCAAATCTACCGAAGCATTTTCATTGTCGATTACCCTTTTTGTGTACTTTTCTTTTGCCAAACTGAGTAGCGAACATATTTTACTAGAATGAGACGATCTTGGGGAGGCGAGTTAGTTAGTTTGCATTCGAAGTTTGTGGGTTCACTTCTGCAGCTTCACTTTAATCGTGGCATGGTGTGTGTTCATCTTTAAGATACACAAACAATAGCAAACTCTATTTAAATGTAATTACATTTGTGTGATATGCCATGAACCATGATGCTTGTTGAAGGGAAATGCAAAGGGATGGTGGTTGACAACGTGTCGAGAGAGAACATTGTTGTCAAACGTTATTATCGCTTTTACCTCGACCATCTGCTAGATACCATGAATTTCCATTTGCCAAGCGGATGTAACGGGGAATACATCTTTTGGTACAAAAAGAGAAGAGTAAAACAACTCTTCTCCTCCCCTGGTGTAGCAGTCAGTCTAAAAGCGTTTGCTGCAAAACAGTATTTTATATTCATGAACTGCCGAAATGGCAAACCATCCATCGAGCATTTCCGTTCGTTTGATGCTCACGTTTCTGCGATGCTTTCCAGCTGGACGACCAGCTTCTCGGACATCCAAACCCGAGCAGCACCGAGCGGGAGCCAAAAATTGTACGTGATATTCGCTGTCCATTTTGAGTCGGACGGCCAAATTGAATGGATTGGAATGAGAAAGCGAAGGAACTCCACTATATTGCACGCTTACTGTGCTGAACGCTATGACAGCTGGCAGATCGATCGAAACCGACCCGCTTCCGGTGGGACGTTTCTACAATCTGCTAAAAAAAAGCATAATAGATGGACGGATTGATTATTTCATTCGCATTTCCGCCACAAAATTAATGTTGAAGAGACTTCATTACGAATATTAATGAGATTAGCAGAAGTAGGTCAGGTGACAGGTGAATGAGAAGTTTGAATAACAGTGAAGAGTGTCTTTTCGTTGTCAAATTTTAAGACTGACGTCGCTGTAGCCTTGGAGCCATGATTATTTGCCCTTTTAAATTATATTATTGTTTCAAGCCATGAGCTTTTTCTATAATTTTTGATACAAAAGAACGCAACAGTAGCAGGTCGTTCAAAATGAAAAGCTCAAAAAGTGTGGCTGCTGCATTGCCCGGTTGGATGCATAATGAGTATTTGACGTAGCTGCTAATAGTAAACCAATTTCGGAAACAAACTAATATCCTAGGATCCGTCAACTTCAACAGGTCCGGATAAAGTGTTCGGGTGATGTTTTGCGAGCTACATGTAAAACTTCACCAGCCATATGCCGTGCTTTGAAGGAAGCATCAACAGAACCATGGGTCCATGTAAATGAGTGTTACTCTAATACAATTTACCACAGTGTAAATTCCATTTTCTAACCAACGAAAACACCCAACCAAGCAGTCTTGAATGCAGACATTAGACTACCCAGGTTTGAGGGTTCCCCATTACGGGAATGGGTTATTCGCTCGTCGTTCGCCGTTAGGAACTCTCGAGGGAGGGGAAGGTTTGTGCATTGTGTTCCCGACTCCCGGAAGTGCTGCGAGTGGTAATGTAAGAGGCGAAGAGCAGACTATAGAGCCAAGAGCACGACAGCATTCACGTCCGGCATGTGCCTTTGCTTCAAAATTAACTCTTCGTCACGGTTGCAGCGCGGTTGAAGCGCTGCGCTCTATGCAAACAAATGCATCCCGCTGTGACTGGGACAAGCAAAAACGATGAGGATGACGACAACGCCGACCACGGTGCTGATGGAATGGCGACAAATTACGTAACGAGGCCGTTGCTTTTGGAGAGCTGCAATTTGTTTCTTGCAGTTCGCTGAAAAGACTTCATTTCTTTCGGAACAGAGCGCAACGGAACGAAGGTTGCATCTTTTGTGGTTCCATCTCTTTATTCCGCGTAGAATGACTGTGACGGTTCGCGCACTTCTTCTGCGCACTGGCAAACGGTAATACTCGGTAGTTGCTCAATTCCTTCCTAATTATTGCCGTACCGTTAGTATGCATTATGTGCGCGGTTTGCGGTGGTATGGCAAAGACACTTCATCTGCAGCGTGCTCGAAAGTGACGGCAATTTTGAGTGGCCGACGGACAAAATAGCAATCAGCGTTGCCAACTCAGGGCTATTACAACTGGAACAGTTGTTGGAGCCATTTTTTGTGATACTATTAATTTCTAAAGTAAACATCATACATGAATGCTGTTAAGCTGTTGAGTGAAAGATCACACAATTTTCCATTGATTCAATTACCATCGTCTATGCTGTATGGTTAGCATTTACATTGGGTTAGTAATTAGATAAAATAATGTATCTGCATTAATGACCTCTCACCCTTCACGGTGAAGGGGGCTTGTTCACCTAACAGCTTTGGCAAGTGTGCTCATAATTATGCAGCTACTGTGTATACACTTTAATTGATTATGCGGTTGTGTCATTTTGCATACAATAGAGTGGACTACATGGTGAGCAGACAATATAGGTACTGCATGTACTAATCATGATCCCTGATACACGATTCAACTTTCATGTCAAACATCAACACAACAATAATCGAGGAGTCAAAATTAATAAAACTCATCGCTCAGAGTGAGTGATCTGGCGCCGATTTGGTATGCTGAAAGCTCAAACCATCATAATTACAATCAACACCAACAAAATGGATCGAATTTTAAAGCATTTCATCGGTGCCTCTTTAAATTTATGTGCGGCGGCTTCATGTAGATGAACATGGATGGCTTTACAACTTGGTTAGTAATAGATGAAAATAATTTCATCCATTTAAACAATCTGCGCGCGGTCACGGTGGTGCAGCGGGTGCGGCATATGGCAGGACTAGTCGGAAAAGCAGAGCACAAAGGATAATTAATGCACGACTAGGCCACGAGTGTGTCACTGCCGAGCGTGCCCCCGATTGAGACTTACAAATTCCACCCATACACATACACACACACACTTACAGCCACATAAGCAAAGAATGCATGGTTGCACGAAGCGGGGAAAGGTTACTTTGTCCGATGGAACGACGGGCTGCAGCGGGCTGAAGCGACAGGAAGTGGCAGGCGGGCAATATAATCAAGTTTCGTGGAGGAAAACTTTTACGGTCGAGTGAATTAATTTTAAATTGGTTGAAAATCTCTATAACGATGTGTCTGCGATGATCGGTAGTCCTCGCAGTCCATAATAGAGTGGAATGAAGTACCGCCGTTTCGGTGCTGAGAGTGAGAAGATGGGCATGGTCGCATGCTACTCGAGCTGGTACTGGGAGAGTGGATCAGTTTCACCATCAGCGAGCCGTATCGCGTTCAAGTACGAAGGTGCTCGTTAGGATTGGATTTTCTTTTCTCGCGACTGTTCGTTCGCTACGCCATCCCACGCTTTAGCGGCGCTGCCCTGCTGCACCGGGTTTTATAGCACTGACTGCCTCAGAACTAGCAGATTTCTGATGATGTAATCGATACGTTCGATGAAAAGCTACTCCCGCTGAAGCTTTCGCTGGAAAATTTCATCACTTGGGCTTTGACCGGTCCCCGTGATTATCACAGCCACATTTTCTGTTCTTTTTTTAAATCTCCACCTGGAGTTAACATTCGGCGTTTCCAGAAAAGAGCTTTAATCAGCTCCAATGAATTGCAGGTGCAAATACGGAATTGGTTGGAAACCGGTGCAATCGGTGCGAGACAGCATTACGGAAGCATCCATTATTTCCAAAGATCCAAAGTAAGGACATATGAATCACAAACAAACAAATGCTTACTGCCAATCAGTAGAGAAAAAAAGAAGCATTGAAAAAGCTATTAACAGATCTGAGAATTTGTTGTTCAGCCACATTTTCAGCTTTAAGGTATGAGGCGATATATCAAACCAATCATCGTAAGCTCAGTTCGGTGGAAAGGCAACGTCATCTTGGCGTTATTTTTCCGTCGGTGTTTACTTGCTTTCGAATGTTCGTTGCCAGATAACCCTGGAATGTCCATGGCAACCGGTTGCGCAGCAACTGCTACCGTTCAGCCAATAATGGAAAGCGATGATAAGATTGTAAAGAGAATAAGAGGGAGAGAGAATAAAAACATTGCTTCTCCCATGAAACTGTGTCGGAAACTCATCAGCATAAAGTGAGATTTGATGAAAGAGCTGCAAAAAGTCTGTCCCACCGCTTTCAATGTAACCTTTTTGCAAGGACCACCCAACCATGAATGCAAATTGGGAAGCCGGGTCGCTTTTGCCACAACGACAGGACTTTTCACGCTCGACGAAGAAAACAACCATCCGCTGGCATGTCCAAAACGGGTTCGGCTGCAGATAATCTGACCAGAGCTTAAAGGCGACAACTCCGACCGACAATTCACCACTCAATCTCCAACACCCACACGACTACCCATGCAAGCGATACAGAGCGAGGCGCAACGATTGGAAGTTTAGGTTAGCCCTTTTTTGGTTGCCATGTACTCTGCAAAACAGAATGTACGAAATATGTTGCTTTTTTACGACTTTTGGGGACGTTTCTTTGGAAAGGCACTCACACTGCATTACACTGTGCCTGTTTCAGATTGTGTTAAAGTTGTCAGGCATGTCGGAAGAGTACGTCGTCTGGACGTACGTAAACCGTATTCCAGGTTGCCAGCTTTCGGCTATGGCGACTAATGACTTAATCGCATCCCTCGTGGCCACTTTCCACAATCAAGAAGCAAGATGGATGCTCTTTCTTGCTCACATGGCAGGTGTCAGAAAGCTCTTCGTGGCGGTTCTCTACACACTTGCACCAGCTTAATGGGCAGCCTTGATTTGGAGTCTCACTTCCAGCTCCTGAAATATGCAACGCGGAATGCAGTCGTAGCGTCATGCTGCTCGACACGCTGAACTTTGTTCATCGAAAATTAAACCCCGTTTGTTGCTTGCAAATTCGCTCGACCATGAAAGCACTCTCAGGGGTGGTCTGGAGATAAAATCGTCCGAACGCCAGCGTAGCGCACGGTGCAGCAGAAATCATTCTTCTGTGCACAAAGCTTCTCTGACCTTTTCGGTGCGTAAATGCAATCTGGCTGCTGTTCGAGGTGCATGATGGTGTAGATGAAGTTGCCGGCATAGTAATTATGGCCACTAGTTGCGCTACAACGATTATGAGATCACGTTCCACTGTAGCAGGAAACAGCTGTACGGAAATAGTCTTCTGTTAAGCGGCATGACTATATTTTCGGTAGCTTTCAACTTGGGTTTCTTGTTGAATGTGAGAGGGTTTATAATTCTGAAAATTTCATGAGAAAACAGGATTAAAACCCACATGTGAGAGAGTATATAATTCTGAAATTTTCACGAGAAAACAGGATTAAACCATCCCAGAATAGAAACTATGTTCAAAAAAATTCTTAAACTTTTACGTTCTACACACATCAAAGATAAGAAAGAGTTGTGAGGTTCATAGTGAACTGAACTCTACTGCATCAGGTATTGATTTACTAATATTCCATAATAGTCACTGTGCTTGGTATTCAATTTCATGATCATCGGTTATAAATGACCATACGCATATATGCATCTTGTATTGCAAACGTAATATCTGCACAAGCAATATCTTACATTTATAGATAGTGGTATTTATAGCTTTCCTTTGAAGCAAATTCAAATCGCTGAGTTGCTTTATCATATTAATTTTATACTCTCCTAGGCACATTGATTTTGATTGTGTAGAAATTCATCTTGATATCCGGTCAACTACAGAAATCCTCATATAGTCTGTGAGCTGAATGTTCTGAATGTTCTAATTGCTTTGATCATCGTGCTATTGTTGCGTGGTAGGCGTGATTGGGGTCAGCTCGCGTTCTTCGCAAGGTATCGCGAGGATAAGATTAATGGCATCTGCTTAATGAGACGCTCGTTGTTTCCTGGCAACCCATTCCGGCAAACGCCCTGGATGCCTAAACCACCAACGTTATTATCATTATTATCGCTGTCAGTAAAGCAGCACGATTCTAATCAATTGACTTGCTAATGGGTTATGGTTAGGAAGCTCTCTCGCTGGGGTGGATTATGTTTCAGCCAACCGAATACGCTAGTGTAATGGATGTACTTTTCTGTGCTCTGTTAGAAGACGATATCCAGTTCGTCTTTAAGTGATAGCATCAATACGGTTTACTGGTTCTTTGAAACGAAAGCGCTCGTTTCGCTTATGATCCAACGACAGATTCCAAGCCCAAGTGGCATCGAGGTGCAATGAAGTTTAAATTGAATGCAACCCATACGGTACGCGTCTCAGCAGGAATACGAAATCGAACCTGCCGAGAATACATTGCCAAAATGCATAGACGCCCGCTCGTTCGACGGTTCGTGCGAGTGGCGAAAAGTCAAATAGTCAACCGGCACAACTTCGGTGTAAAGTTTGACATTGTTCTCCATTTCTATCAAGGGACCGTGGTGGAACGACAATGAACTGGGGCGGAAATGTTACAAATAAGCGAGAGGGGAGTTGTCTTCGATAGCTACACCCGAAAACCGAGATAACGCCCTGCCAATGTCAATAGCTTTTTCGAAGGAGCGAGTAAACGATCCCCGAAGGCGTTACGATGGGAAACAGATTTTGTGAAAATGGTGCACTGTTTCTTGGATGGAAGTGGGTCTGTTTAGGGAGGGAGTCTGCCGAAAGCAGTGCTACTTGAACCGTTTTACGAGCACTACGTTTTACCCCGAGCAGTGCAATTGAACATTCTACAGAAGGATTGAACATTCGTTCAATTCCTCACAATATGCTCTCAGGACCGGCACTACAGACACAGGAAACTGTCATAAGAGCAACTCAGGAGCCACCCGAGATTGCCTGTTGCATTGTCCTTTCGTTAAGATGGTGGATAAGATCTGCGAAAGTATCCCGGAAACAAGCAGTGAACGCACATCAAAACATTCCATAGCAATGCAATTCCAGCAGTTCCCGGGACGAGGAAATTGGATCCGCCCTTTGGATGGGAATGGAATGGTGGCTACAATATATCTAGATTTAGTTTCCACACAATGATCAACCTATTCTACAAAATGTGTAAATGCAATCGAATAAAACTAAATCCCATTTAAAAAAGGAAAAAGAAACCGTCTACCTGTCTAGAGGGAAGAAAAAAACTAGTTCCGTTTGAATTTTTCACCCTTTCAGCGAGGTCACACGGAAAGCTGGATATTATTTCTAAATCGTTCTCATTTATTACCCATTGCAGACCTTTGCGGGCAACTTCAATATTTTGTCCCCGCTGTGGTGCATTTATGATCGTTCTATGGTTCGGCGCACAGCAACGATGGTTTCTCAATAGTGGCCAAGTTGCTCTGGCGTCAGGAACAGGAATTATACTCAGCCGAATGAAATCGTATAAATTGACAGTAAACGGTATTTATGGTAGCACTTTTCCGGGCGGAGAAATATAAATCTTTCGTGAGCTATTCCACAAGTCATTGACTCAATGGAAGGTTCCAACGGGAACGGGATATTGGCATGCAACCGAATAGGGGTACAATGCACGATTCAAAAATTGCTTTACGTTCATAATGCTGGTGTGCGCGTCGTTTTTCTCCTCGGGCTTACGATCAACGCCCATTTATTGAACGATTATTGAATGAACTTTAACTTGGGCGAAAGAGTTTACGCACCTACCATTAGAGGTACCCCCAAAAAAACAAAAACATGGTACATGAATACGGATGATGAAGGTTATGTGTTTTTATAAATAAATAGCACCCAGCTCGCCGGTGATAACAGTAATAAAATATCCCACAGGAGCCTTTTTTTATTGGTTCTATCCATACGAGGCTGGTACGTTCGAGATGAAAAATAGGACTACTTTTCGGGCTGTTTGGATTCGCCATTTGCTTTTGGTTTCTGAGTGAGTGTGTTTTTTTATGGTGAGATAGGTGGTGGTTCATTTTATGACAACGGTTAGGTAGATAGCTAGATGGAGCAACTTTAGACCACAGCTGGAAAGTTTTCTCTATGCTAGCTCTAACTCGCTCACGTTCTCAGTACTTGGTGTAAATATTGATTTTCTGTAGAATCATCTCAAAGACTTACAACGCGGCGGTTAAAGTTGCCCCAAAACATGCCAACACAAACAACAAGGCAAAGCGTGGGCCTTTTGTGCCAAAAAAAAAGACATTCATTCTCATTGCTGAATATTGCTTCGCTGGAATGCTTTTGCCAACAGAAATTCTCTGGATGTCCCAAGAAGCATCTCATTATTCGTCTCGAAGCTATCGTCCGTTGTGGTGGATGGTGTGTTTTTCGGCACAATATAATGGACTTTCGCTCACAATAAAAGCGATATGCAGAATGAATGTCTGCTGTGGTGCGTTGAGAAAGTGAAAACCGTGCCGTGGCAACGATGCCAATAGGCATATTTTCCTGTCCAACTACTGCCGTGCGAACCAATGTCGGTAACAATGGAAAATGAATTAATTTATTGAACGTAAATTTCATCACCTCTTGGCCTTCTTTCGGGTGTACGGGGAACGGTATTCGGTGTCACAATCAGAGTTGAATCTACACCTCCTCACAAAACGGACGTTCCACGGTGACTCCATTACCGGTACCCCATTAATACTGATTTAGACTACGCTCTGGACAGTGGTATGCAATGACTTTCCACCTGAGACAAGCGATGAGTCATGTTTGGAGGTTGTTTATCTACCTTTGTTAGTGTCCTGTACAAACGGAGCACATAGTTTTGCTAATCCTTACGCTTAGTCACCTTTCATTTGGTTTGTTCAACAGGAAGTTATGTTCACACCGTGCGTTCAATGAATCGCCTCACAATCCCGACCAGCTTCAATTGAAATCGAATAGCGGATAATCTTATTTTACGCGTGCAGCTTAGCCCACCGGTAGCTCGGTTATACCAATCGGTCTAATCCTTTGCTATCCGACGGCAACACAACCACATTCCGGCTCGATTCGAATGGTTTGGATCGGTTGTTTGGAAAGCGATTAAAATTGTCGTTCAGCAATGGGTTCAAATAGGGGTACAGTGTCCTTTTCCTTCTACCACCCGAACGAAACGGTTATACGTTCGATTATTTCCGTAATTGACAATAAACTTAATGCAATACCCGTGTGAACTGTCCCACACGAACGAACGAAGATGCGTTGGAATGTTTCAAACCAACGGTGACCGAATGACCGCTTTTTTCGTAGGATTAACAGTTTTTTTCTCGCTCCCCTATCCGTCCCGCATGATTGTTAAACATTTTGTCAGTCGGCCAATTTCACTCACGTCCACTCAAAGAAAGGAACAGTAGCAGCAGCAGTAGCCATGTGGCTCGCCGGTTTTATTGCTCGGGTCCAAAATGTTGATTCACAAAACCAACCCTCCATTGCAAAATAATGTTCCTCCCTGGAGCAAACATTTCGGTTCTTATCAACTTTTAATACCGTGCATTATGAGTTTTTCCGTCTCGGTAATCCGGTGGCCAGCAGCATTAGTGGTAAAATTCCAGCGAGCAACGATACGACAAAAAAATATTCCGTTTTTTATTGTTCACCCCTCCTTCCCTCCATTGACACAAACCGGATATGCTACCGCACGCGCAAACAATTCCATGGTGGTAAATGAAAAGCAATTTACTTTAATTACAGGACTTATGGCTGAGCTCAGGCACGAATACCGGTGGAAAATATAATGTTCCCGCGTGGTACATTTGAATGAGATATCTCCATTTCGGTAATTTACGCTGGAATTAACGCACTCTTGCTTGGTTTGGGTTCTCCAACGGTTGCATCTTTACTGTAGTGTATGGTGCATCTTCGGCATGGGTAATGATTAAAAGAAAAAAAATAAGTACAGTACATTCAGTTAGTGCAAAAAAGCTTTATTTGGCGTAAATTTCCAGCTCTCTTGAAGTGATCTTTGCAATTTGCGATTCACCACTCGTGCTGGCGGATTGACCTTTAATGCGTCCTTAAAATACAGCACCAACTGGAACCGGCTTGATTCTCGGAAGTACTATTGCTGCTTATTCCAAGTGTTCCAAATCACGGCTACAAAAAGCAAATAATTTGCTCATCCCCTTAAGATAAACGCAAACGGTCAGAGCGTAAGTTTCGTCTTTGCGTGCTCAAGAAGCAGCAGCGGGTAGTCCTAGCACGAACAACAATCGGCACAGAGATTTGCAAAACGTTTTCCCAAGAAAAGCAAAACTACCACCACGACGGCACAAAAGCATTTGAATACATTTCCATATCACCCGAGAAGCACCACGAATATACGGAAGAAAGTGCAACGATTAAGGCGTTAGCACACTGCTCTGTATTCTAGAATTTCCATAAAGCGAGATAAGTCCGAATCATAAAACTGTCCGAGTGGGAAAAAAGGAAGGAAGAATTTTTCAATTATCTAATTATTATACTGGCAAAGTGAAATGGAGTTGCGTCAGGGCAGAGGAATATGCCTTGAGTGTGGTTTGATTATTTGAAAAAGTTATTGTATGAAGTCTGCTTTAAGCTTTAGTAGAATAGTTTAGGACACTGTGAATAGTATTCTGCGCGATCTAGATTTCGGTGCTACCCAACTATGTTTAGCTTACCTATTATGTGGCGGTTGAATGTCCTTCACAAGCTCAGATGATTATAGAATGGCGGGCACTTTCGAGTCAGCCGTAGTACCATCATTTATGAGAATAAGTGACGAAAGTTTGGGGTTCGTGCACGCATGGTTCAACCCATTTCGGACACCCGCGGACGGGGTAAGGTTCGTCGCATCGGACGTTCCATTGCTGATTGGCGCACCTACGCTCGGGATAAGTTGTACGTCGAACGGAGTTTCCAGTACGCCCGATGGAAGAATGACTGTTTCCGCACTCTGCACACTCGGCAGCATGGCCCCGGTGAGGGGCGGTGGAAGTGAGAGCGGCGGCACAACCTCCGAGAGCAGGATCGAATCAACCGTCGGCTGGTTCCCTTGTCCCTGGCTTGACGATGAGCTCAACTGTTGCGGTTGCTGGTGTGGTTGCGAGCTGCGACTGCTGGGCAGAACTTGAGAGCTCGGTATGAGCGTTTCCTGCACGGTGTCATTGTTACCGTTGCAGGTTCGTTCCGAGCGCCAACCGCCACCGGCCCCCCGGTTGCCGCCAACAGTTCCCGCTCTACCACGGGACGGATCAAAGCAGGGCAGCACCTGCTTGAACTCCTTGCGGAAGTTGTCATTAAGCCAGGCGTACAGGAACGGATTGTAGCACGTGGACGACATGGCTGTCAGGTGAGCGATGAAGAAAATCAGATTGTAGAACCGCCAGCTGTTGATGTCCGAATTGAAGTCGTTGCACATGTTGACGACGTTCAGCGGCAGCCAGGAAATACCAAAGATGGCCACCATCGAGATCAACATGCGGTTGGTGCGCTTCTTGCGATCTCGATCCGCCTCTTCTCGGCGCGACGTCTTGCTGCCCGGTTTGGTGCGAGCACGATCGTTTAGGCGTATGGACACGCAGATATAACAGAACGCCATGATTATAAACGGCAGCACAAACTGGAGTATCGATGTGACGATGGAGAATGTTTTGCGCATTTCCTCCGATGGCCAGAGCTCCTCACAGTACATAGCACTGGAAAGCGGCCCCGTAGCATTGTCCGTCCCATTCAAGGCGACGCCGTGCAACTTCATGTACAGCCCGTACGGCATGGTCACCATTATCGCAAAGGACCATATCAGCACGATGATGGTGATGCAGGTGGATAGCTTCATGCGCGGATGGAATGGATAGATTATCACGAAGAAGCGATCGATCGCGATCGAAGTCAGCGTTAGTGTCGATATGTACACACTGCAGCCCTGCGCCAACGGTACCGTGTGGCACAGCAGCTTCCCGAACACCCAGCGCCGCATGAACGTGTAGGACGGCGTGAACGGCACGGCCAGCACGCACAGCAGTATGTCGGAGAGGGCCAGATTCGTGATGAACAGGTTCGTTACCGTCTGCATGGCTTTGTTGCGGAACACGACGTAGCACACGAGCACGTTGCCAAACACGCCCAGCACGAAGATACTAGAGTACAGCACACAGAACACGATCTGGACGAGTTTGTTCGAGAAGATAATATCGTTGTCTCCGTTCGGCGGTGCCACGGTGGAGCTGTTCGGACGTAGCAGCTCCTCGAGCGTCAGGGTGAGATTCGTTGCGTTCGATGGCAAAAGTACTCGGGCCGGCATTAGCGCGGCGGGCGGGATTGTTCCCGCCAGCGGAAGCTCGGTATGATCCAGCACCAGCGACGCCATCGCGGCTGGGGACGTCGACGTGGCAGTAGCCACCGTCACAGCGCCCACAAAGCTAACCAGCCCGGACACTGGCGTCAGCATTCTGGGGCGTCTTTGGAGCGAAGAGCGCGCTGCCTAGCGCGATAGTAAAATATTTACGATCACACACGTCCCTAGCGCCTGTCAAGCTGTCTTTGTTCGACTCGAGCAACCCAACCGGGATAAGTGTCACTGGCAGACCACCGCGCCCACACGCCTAGTGCACCCACTGCACGTGCTGGAGCTGGTCTACGTATGGTATTGCGTGTTTATCTTCGAGCATCTTTCACACACTCGTGCTGCCTCCGTTACCAAGACACACTCTCGAACCAGCGCGCTGTAATCCCGGAACGATTACCCACGATGACGAATGTCCACGGGATGTTACGGCATCCGAAAACGAGGGCCGGCTTCGGCGAGTGGGAGTGTTTTTTTGCGCTTTGTCCAATGCCCGTGCCTGTGGCGTTGATGCCAATCCTTCAAATGCACACTTGCGTAGTTTTATCGCTCTCTTCTACGTTCGATTTTCGTCGAATCGTCGATCGTTGCGTTTTTCGCTGCCATTGATGTGCTCGGGGTGCTCCTGATTGAAGGAAAGCGGGAAAAAGAAAAAAAAAAAACAAGTTGAAAAAAGGCAGAGTTTGCATTAATATTTCGATTTATGCAGAAAGCAGACGCTTAGAAATCTAACATCGCCCGGACGGCGTGGCGACAAATCACATTTCCCTAGATCGGTACACACTCGGCAAGGATGCGGTATGTTCCGAACGGCAAAGGGTTCCGTGCCGCTGGTGCCATTACGAAACGGCAGCGGGTTTGTGTTGGATGCCACCGATACGGGAGCGGATTATTGAATTTTGATGCCGAATTGATTAGCAGCACTTTAGTCGGTATGCGTGAGCCTGCTGGCGACACGATGTCGTACAACATGACAGTGGTGTTACTTAATCTACGATAATATCTAAACTGTCAATCACGCCGTGTGGGTGGCGTTGGTAGTGTCGGCAGTCGGAACAGCACAAGCCGCTGTATATCTAGGGACGCACAGACTGACAGCGTAAACCTATAAACTGGTGTGATGTAATCGAAAACTATTGACACTAAGTTGTCGAAGTGTTTATTGTGCCATGTGGATAATTTAGTGTTATGGTCGTAGGATAATAGCGTGACTATCTTCATACAGTTTTGATACAGGGCTGTAGATAGTAAAAATCATTCCAGCAACATGTTATGAAAATATAAAATGTGTTGAATATAAGCAGTAAAAAATCCAATTTTTCGATTTTCTAACGACGAGCATTTGAATGGTCTAAAGTAAACCATCAAAGGCTATGGTCGTATCACCACCCATTCGAGCTTAGTCCATGGTGGCTCGTTGTTAATTAGTGCAGGCTATTGCTAATGATCCTTTTATTTTCCATCCTCCGCAAGATACGTTTTCCGATGACACATTCATCATTGGCCCATGTCGACAGGGTTTAGAGTCATTTGCAATATTGTGTGCGCTGCGGATCGTTCTTCAAAAGGATCGTCACGTGTATGCAACATTCGTTTCATGCTTTATCCCCTCCCATTCCGCATCACTAATCCGATTGATTACATTCACCCGTCCCTGCCACATATTACATTTCGTGTTTCGAAACATTTCTGGTTTACCGTTTGGTTTTACGATTTGCGACTACCGTGCTGGGTCAGGTATCGAGTTTGATGCCTAACGAATTCGTTACACAGTAATTGAGTTTACTTGCCATCATCAGTAACATTGAACTATCGGTTCAGCTCTTACTGGGCGCAGGTAAGTGCTTACGAAGTGCTGTTTTCTTGAACAAGACGTTGAAATGGAGCCCCGAATGAAAAATTCATTTTGAAGGTTCAAGTTCGTTGTTCCGCTCAATGCAAGAGGACGCAAACCCATATGTAGAATGCATGATTCTTAAAATCATTTTTCTTTATTTGGATTGAAGTTTGAAGCATCGATCTTACGGAGTGGATAGTTAATTTTGATGTTGTTAAGTACTTTTCCCAGAACAGACCATGTACAATGGTGGTATAGATCACAATATCGGTGATATGGTGTGTTATCAAAGACGTTATGAGCCAAATTAGCTCTACAAATATCAGTTTTTGCCTTAGTTCAAATAAAGACGCTGAGATCTGCCTTGTACCGATAACGCCATTATTTGACTAGAAACGCGCCCTTCATCCCGTTTTTTACTGCTAAATGGTAATGGATCTCTATTTGACTATGAAAAAGGAATAGAAAGGCAAATGTGTAGAACATGTTTGCATTACAACGTCGCTTATACCGATGCATTGGCGGGGCGAGTTGCTGCAGATTTTAATTGAATTTCTTCATGAGCGATAAAGGACCGACGTTGTCCACAAATTCAATGGAAAAACAAGCGTTGTATTCCGGACGAGTTTCGTTGCTCGCTGTACCGTAAAACGAACACGTCATTCATTTCGCCAGGCACGATGTGGACCTTCCCGGGCTGGTAAGATTTACGTAACATCTGTGTGCTGCCTGCAATACACGTACATTTTACTCATCAGTGAACAATGGGCTTTAGAACAAGGGGGAAACTTCTATTTGCATTGTGGACAATCAATCGTGGCTTGAAATAATGCTGATAGAGTTTGATAAAGCCACACTGCATTCGCCATCAGTAGTGGGATTACGTGGTATGATTGTGACATTTTCCGTATAGCGCGCTTTCAAATTTCCCTAATCAGCTTCTCATACAGTGCCGTGCAAAAAAAGTCCATTGTTCCTTTCATTTGACGCAACAACTGTAGTCAGCCAAAGCATGACTAAGACTTATGAGCAAAGCTCTCTGTAACTGAACTGTGTACCCATGGCAGAATTGTAAATCCGTGTGAGTATTAGCTAGTCCCATACATTTTATGAAATGGTATTTTTTGTTGAAGTGTTATGTAGCTTCGTTTTATGAGCTAGGGCCAAAGATATCATACCGTATGGTACGTGCATACGTAGCTTCTCTTGTTCTATCGGCACGCTATCATTTCTACAAAATGGTCTGACATTAAAACAATGGAGCTAACATTGAACCGTGAACGTGTTCGACAACGACAACGGAGCGGGTGGCTCCGAAACTTGTCAGACTGGTCCGATGAATATTTCATGCACTGGGCACGTCTCGAATTCAACCCCGGAACTCAACCTGACACTAACGTCCCCAATCTTCTCTCATTCGGCGTGGTGGAATACAATAAAATATATTTTTGACGTCCATGTGTACTGAACCTCGAACCAGCAGTATTCAGCTGGACGGAGAAATCCATTGGTCTATGTTCGCGATTATGGTGCGCCGTATACGTGTCAATTATGAACAATGGATGAATTGATGACAGAAATAGTAGAAGGACGGTACCAATATATTTATTTTTTTTTTTGTAAATCATAGAGTAAATCAACTCACATCTAACAATATGAAATTAGCATCGTGCTTCCTCCAGAGCTATCAATGGAAAGTATGTATTTTCTTGCAAAATACCAGCACGAGCAGATAACAAGAGCAAAGATATACTTTATGCAACCAGCCAAACAAGTAGGACCCAGCGTACGACAATGTTTTACAAAACCTACATCTCTGGGGTTTAATACTAAATTGAGAATAAGAATAGCTTGGTTAAAATCTAGCTTGCTATATCCAAGCTTATAAATTGAGAATAGCTTGGTTAAAATCCGTCTGATTTTTTTCGCAAATAATCTGTTCAAATATTTGAAATCCGAATTTACCCAACGATGGGTGTTTTGAATTGTACTTCTACTCGAAGATTAGCTCATCGTTTTCTCAAGCCAGTGAGCTGTATGATTGAAATACTAGGGAGAATGTAATTTAAACTTACAAACTGAAAAAAGACTTCGTTTGTCCCTTGGCTTTGCTCACGCTTCAAGGCAACCAGATAAACATCCACTCTATCGCAAGAAAGCAACTATTTCGCATTGTTGTTGTATTTGTTGTCGTAAGTAAGCCTCGTTTAGCTCGCCAAAATGTCGCCAATCGTACTGTTTGCCGTTTTCCTTTTTCACCCCGTTTTGTGGAGGAGCTATCCCTTGCTGCGGTTTGTTAAACATCACCATCGGATGGCTGATAGGATTTCTGCTGCTCACTCTCGAACCCATTCCATACTTTTCGCTTAAGTGGAAAGTTTTCAGCGTCCCGGCACCGAAGCCCCAGTACGATTAATGACTCCCGAGCAAAGGAAAGTCTTTCGAAGACCCGAGGGAATCGTAAATAATTTCTTCTTTCTACCGACGAAGCGACGAAAAAGATCGTTCCATTCCCGAGGACATCAGCTATCAAACACCATCAACACGTGCATAACCCCTGCTCGAGTTTCTCATGCTCCGTTGAGTAAGCTCCCTTCGGGACACGGAGCTTAGAAAATAGAAACCCCCTGGGAAGCAAAACAACCAGTCGCAAGGTGGCGTTTCGTTGTGTATTTTCGCAGAACGCGCATTGTCTTCTGGGCGGAGGCTCATTAAGGAAAAGTTTCTTTTTCTCCACTTTTCTGGCTCGCTTATCTATCACGCTGTGATCGCTCGTTGGTGCGTTACAAAACAATTTTCCTTCACGCCACAGCGAAGCATCGCGACGCGTTACCATGGTGACAAAGTTGTACTCCCGATGGCCGTCTCCACCGGGCTGAGCAGTGTCGACTTAATTAGTTTTGGAAAAGGTTAAACAACGCGATGAGATAACGGAAACCATGGCGAGGTGGGTCGGTTTTTATCGAGTGTTTTTGTAAATAAATCTTACAAGCAGGTTGTAGATTTATTGTGCATTTTTTTTCTCCCTTGAGCTCAAATGTAGCACAAAGATTGAATAAAACTTGCTGCGAGGGGAAACACTACAGGTACTAGCAACTAGTATAGATTAATTAAGGCGGGGTTATTGTGCTTCCAGTTTGAAACATTATACCATGCCAAACCACTAAAGAAAAAGAAAATCAGCCAGCGGCACACTTTTTGTGTTGTTAACATGGGATACATGTTGAATCCGTCAAAAGCAACGTCTTTTACAATTTTATGTTGGATTGTCAGCCACATGAGCTGACTGAAACGCCTTTCACTCAAACAACATCAGGGCAGGAGTGAATAATCGTTGCGAATGATGCAAACATTTACTTCAATAAATGTATCACGGTAATACTATGACATTTTTTGTTCTCAGGGTAGGGATTGACCACAGGTGGGTAGTAATGGATGGTGGAGCACTCTTGATGAAAGCACTCTCCATCCCACAGTTGGCACCATTAGCTCGGGCTCAAGAAAGCACACTTGTACAGTGACTTCTAGATTGGCTTTTGCCGGATCACTAGCTCATCGCGCCCGGGATTATGTTAATGTTTCGAATACTAATGAACCGTAGGGACCGAATGTTGGGCGTTGATGAGTTTCCCATCATCCCAGGCCAGGCAAGGCCGGTCGTCGGTTTTGCGGTCTTACCGAATTCTGGCCACGATGAAATTACATGCAAACGATAAAGCTGGGCCAACTTGACACCCTAACACATCACGTTTCATCTCTACACCTACACACTGGATGGAAAGATGGAGTACCCTTGTTAAGATATGATCGGGGCTATCTCGGATAAAGTGCTGAATCGAGTCTGGGAAATTTCGAAATTACCATGCGGAAAATGTGCGTCCGAATCAGCCTGGGCATTATCGACAAAAGCCTGTTCGATTGACCGAAATAGCGACTGCCCGGGGGAATAGTTGCTCCCAGATAAGACCGTTCCACTTTCCAATAACCATTAGCAAACTAAATAATCCCACAAAAGTAGTATTTAAGCGTTTCGATAAAGTTGTAGCCGAAGATAAATTCTAAAACGCATTAAACTAATTGAGAGACAGAGGAAACTATTTTGCATGGCCTTTCGATACACCCGGGAAGGCATCACGCTTTTAAAATGGCAAGATAAGCTCGTAATGAATTGCTTTAATTACTCTCCGTTACGAAGGAATGATGCCACTTGCAGAATGGCTATTGTGTTTAGGGGCCTTTCTTTATGCTGGATTGGAAGATTCGATTCTGCTCGGGACAGCTTTTGTGCGGAACAAAAATGTACAATTCAAAGGAAAAACGTTCGCCTCAAACCTTTAATATCACTTCATTTGTTCGTTAATCATCCCGTCAAGTACAAGGATACTGTCGTTGAAATCTGGGTGTTGTTGAGGCATTCCGTACTCGATGAGCATAACCAAATCATAAGATGCCTTACATTCCGATCAAACGGAAATGAGAAACTACGTGCTGTACTCGCAACGCTCGAAGGTCAAAGTTTATGGCCGCAGGGGATAAGCCAAAGTCGGTAGTAAAATATTCAATTTTCATCGCAACACTCCGCAATTTCCTTATGTACCCCCTCCCCGTGGAGTGGTCCCATCTACGAGCTTCGCTTCCGTCGTTTAGGTTCATAAATCAATCAACCGCATCGCGCATCCCGCATCGCAGCGGGGCATCAATTAAATTTCGCTTCCATCGAAAACTGTTCCGCTTAGGCAAGCAGGCACCATGGGTGCGACAAATGGCTAGGCAGCTTTAATGGCGGTGGTACGCTTTGCTGTCCACCATTAATTTAAACGCCGTATTTAATGAGCGACGCTAGAACAAACAAATAGAAATAAAACAAATACCACACCGACGGGTCGAGCAATTTGGAGGGGAAAATTCGTTGAAAACTATTTATTAAATTACTGAAAATGTCGTTTAAACCAAACAGAAAAACAACGGCTCATAAAGCACGCAAAGGACGTTCGAAAAGGGATGGAAAGAATAAGTAATGATACCATCATTACCTAACTGACCATCGTAATGCGACGGAGCATCGCTGGCAGTCCAGCCAAGGTCCGTAATCAATTTGTAATCTGTCCTTTTGCCTAATAGTCCTTTTCTTCTCCTTACTCTTCGTCTCCTCCTCCTCCTTTTTCTCCTCTCTGTAGTGGTAACATGTAGAGCGTAAGAAAGAAGTTGAAAATCATGTGAATTCCTGGAACTCCATCACGTACCGAATCGGATTCAATCTTGCCGACGTTTCAATCGTTTTTCTTGCAACCATTACAGTCCGATTCTTAGCGCAGGAAGGACTATAATTACCACCCCGATGGTCATCATGACTGTTCGAATCTGTTTGCCAAAAAAGTAAAAAAAGGATAAAAAAAGAAAGATGAAGAAGAGAAATCCCTGCGGTCACAAACACTCACGCTTTCATAACGAGCGGTTTGTCGGCTGACACTACGGGGCGCCGGAAAGGCTTCCGAATCAAATTCCTTGTGGGGCTAATCTTCACCATCACCATTTATCACCATGTCACGCACTTTTCGACGCACCTTCCAACGCTCATACAACACGCCCAAAGTGAGAGGGCGCAAAAAATTCTCACTCCCAAAAAAACACACGCCCACGCAAAGGTGAGGAGGACAAAACTTTCCTAACCATAAACGGACAGAATGTTTCCGCTCGCCCGTTCCTTGCGCGTGGAACGGAAATGAACGTTCAACCGTGCACGAGACACGAATGCAGGAAAAGTTTCTACCCGCAGGTTATCGACAACCTTCGGCCGTTAATCCATTAAGCCCGCTCGGATCGACACGATTCCGTTTGGGTGGTGGTTTTTTTTTTTGTGCTGTGCCCTTCGCATAGATCTCTGGCTGGTCGTCATCGTTCCCAGAAATCGATACCATTCTGCGTAATGAATCTTGGTTCCCTTCATTGGCCACATTAATCATTTGCTGATCGCCCCCGGCCCTCGAGCCCAAGCGACCTGTCAATTGGCAGCGAGCCGGCTTGGCAGGGCCACCCTTGCCCGGGTCAATGTCAGCTTGCTGTACGATGAAAAATTGCGATGGTCAAGGAACGTCGGTGGGTCACGCTCGCGACAAGTTGACTTTCAATAAACCGGAGGTTGAGCCGGTGCTTAGAAAAGTTCAGCCGGGGTGGGTTAATCTAATGTTAAGCTATTTTGTAAATGTTCCGCCTCAAGTCAAGGCCAATTAAATGATCTTTGTTTTGCATTTTATTGCCCGTGATTAATGATAACAACGACACATTCAGAACTGGAGAGAGCAAGCTGTTTTTACGGAAGCTAGGGAGACGTTTAATATAATTACAACCACGGCACGGTTGATCAAACAATTTGCAAATTATGATTAGCTTTACACATGCAGCAAGCTCTGTGAATCTCATTATGCAGGTCAAACGCCATCTTGGGGCAGCGTTCGGGTATCGGGGAGGGATTTATTAAAATGATCCAAATTTATGGACACACTGGATTAGAGATTTTAATTAGACGAAGCACGACAAATTCCTCAAAAGCTTTCCGGAAGCTAGCCCATGGGGCAAAGCCGACGGGGATTCGTAGAAGTCATCATCGTCGTATACGTGTTCCCTGGGACAAAGGCAGGACGGTTCGTATGGAAACATTTGATCTTTTTTTTTGCTGTTCTGCTTTTTCTTTCCAGAACAGAGCCGGGATCTCGGCAGGCTCCTATATTATTCACCAACACCTGGGCAGGCGTGTTCCGGAGCACAAACACGATATTCATTTCCCCTTCCCAATATTTATCCAACAGTCTCTTGGTCCCGGTCGCTCTGACCCGTAGGAAGCCTGTCCGGGAGGCTTAGGAAACCGGTAGCGTTTCTAAAGTGGAAAATAAATTATCATCTGCCGGGTGGCTCGTCCTGCCTGCCTGTGTCTTGCCACTGCGCGAATGCGTGTCGGGAATGCCAGCCTACCGATCCTTCGAGAGAGTTTTTTTTGCTTTGCTTGAAATGGAAAACAGAAAAAAAAACAATCCTCCATTCGAGGTACACTTTTCAATCAACGAAACGAAAATTGCTTTCCCTTGCGAATTTCTCAAATTCTCCATTATCCACTCAGCTCCTGAAAAGCCACGACCATGTCCAACATTACTCTCACAGCCGCACACCGAGCCTCACAGGAACGCGTACACTCCACCTTTCTACAATTCATTTTCCGATCATCGATGGTGAAAAAATTGGACCAGCTCAGTCCATCTTCTCCCTGCCGTTCTTCCTTCCTCTAATCAACTGTGCTGTATCGCGCCTGGGGAGTTGTTTTTTCGTACGTTTTTTTTTTTTGGTGAAAACACTTTTTCCGCGCTCGTTTACGTTAGGGAGGAAATCTTCTTAAAATGGCTTCTTACCTTCGTTTATCACGTTTCCCTTTTCGTTGCATCTGAAAATCTGAGGCCAAGCAACCTCACCAAAATAGTCCGCAAAAGGCTGCACTCAAGACGGGAAGATGGCATCTTGGGAGTGCCACTGAATGGACCGATGAAATAAATTCCTCGTTGGTGTTATTTTTTCCACCAATACACCAATTCCGTAGCGCTTTGTTTTGCGTGGTTGAGAATTTTTTTGTGACGAGCGTTGGCAATCGTGTCTCGTAGTGAGGGTGGGCCGCGTGGAAGACGTGCGGATGCTTGGTCATGGGTAAATAAATACGCGTCGTCGCTCATTCGAAGTCACCCGTACCAAGTCATTTCCCTGGCGACTAAGTATAGCACTAAGTACGGCCTCGATTGCGGCTCCTTCGGGAGCTGATGGTGATAAGCAAGCGAACGCAAAAAAAAGCTAGCTCGCAAACTACCAAGAAGGAACATTGTGAAGAAGCGAGAAAACACAGCAGCTATCAAGAGGTTTGTGAAATTTATTCGCTCGTCAACTGAGACGCTTTCTCGTGCGGCAGCAAACCACCTGTGTAGAATGGACCGTCGGGAAAGGTTGTTTCACCTTATCTTCTTGAAACGGTCATCATTCATCAGAAAGCAGGTGAAGCATGCCAAATGCCCACCCTTCCGCATCATCGGTCGTATTAAGAGCCGTTTAATGTGATTTTTATAGACCCCTTTCGGTTGGTTTTCCTTCGCTCTTTGACTTGCTTCGTGGGACAAGATGAATGGAAACTGATGTTTTGCTATAACGCCGAGTGCGCGGATGGCGAAGGAAATGAGTAATGGTCGCAATGGGTAAGGGTATTAGTGGGATTTTTTTTTCTGCCAGCAAAATGGAACGCAGCACAGTTTTTGTTTTGTACGCGACGCAAAGCACAAGTGGCGAAAAAGTATATTCAAATAAAAGCATCCCAAACATTGCTCCGAAGCATTCCCTAAGGTGCAATTTATTAGGGATTTCGAAAGATACGCTCAAGAAATAAAGCCTCGTAGGTCGTAAATTGCGTTTTTTTAGTGAACATTGTTCCCTGATAACGGGTCGAACGATCGGTAAAATAAATCAATCACTACAAAATAGAATACTCGTTGCCCGTTCCGTTAGATGGGTAGCACAAAATAGACAAGTCTTCGATGCGGCATCCATCCATCGGCTCTCTCGACTCGTTGGTTCGGCCATCGAGATAATTTCGCCACCATCTTTGCTTTCGATGAAGCATGCAAAGGGCTTCTCTGCGCTATCGCTTTCTGAGCGAACGTTTTGTCTTGCGTGACACGAAATGAGTAAGAAATTAATTAATTAATTACATTTTGTTTCTTCTGCTTCATCGAGCTGATCGAAGACGATTGTCACAAACATCCCGGGGTCTTGCGCTGTCCTCTGAAGCACCTGGTCCGTGTCACGGGAGAATTTATTTCTGTCGCGGTGAACGTTTTTGCGGCGTTGTTAGCACCGAGACAAACTGGCCACCATCACCACCAGCTAAGTGATCTATTTTGTGTTACCGTGAATGTTCGATGCGAACATTGTCCCACGTAAAGAACAACAGGAACAGTTACCGTACGGTACGTACAACGCTCTCCGATGTATATTGAATCAAATAGCATCAAACCCAGAAGGCAATTTATGCAAAAAAAAGTTAATCTGATTTGTTTTGCTGTTTTGCTCACTCCTTCTGAAATAATAAAGCGCATCCAACCGTGATTCACCGTGTGTAACGATGCTAATGGTCAAACTTGCAACAACATTCCTCCATACCAACGTTGAGCTAACTTTACTTTTCACGTGACAAAACATCAATTTGCTTATCGATTCGATCGATTGCCGTTTGACTGTTTGTCCGACCCAAGCCATTAATCGGAAGCCATTCAGTTTGATGAAGTTGGCAAACATTCCCCTACCCAAGTAAGGGGTTTTGAACCCCGGATTGACCTTCCACCGCCTCCGTAATGCACTGCAAACTCGCAGCCTATTTTCCACTCTACAGTAGCTCTCCGAATGGCCCTAGTGGTTTGAACGAAGCAGTTGGTAGGCTTTACAAATCGTAAAAAAACACCAACCCAGTTCCACTGGACTTACCGGTAGCTTATACTGCCCCCCGGCCATCGGTCGATCAAACTGAGCCAACGTCGTCCGGTGGCCGGAAATTGATGGCAAGCTCTTTTTTATTTCCTTTAAGATTTCCTTTTTCCCTTTTTTATGTTTCCTCCTTCAACCGATCGATTGCGGTACCGTTACGGTGGGATACGAAGTGTAGGTAAAGTCATCCAAACTGGTCGGGCTTGCGACACCGAACAGTATCGTGCCGTACGATCGGTTTGAGTCAATAAATTTCAATTCCGGTCGCTGCCCAGCTGCCAAATATAAATTCTTTGCGCACTGGTAAAGTTATCGTCCACACGATATGGGTGGTCGCCTGTTTTACGCCGGCAACTAACACGCGTTGTCGGAGTGCTGAGTTGACGCAAGAACCGTTTTACGGGATGGTAACTATTACTAGCACGCGCAACGGTCATACGTTTGAAAGAAACGGTTTTTAGATAACTATATTACGATAGGTTTCGGCGTATTCCCTGCCCAGCATTAAGTTGTATAGCCGTGAAAGCAATTTGTAATGGAATGCTTGAAAGGGTTCCCAAAGGATAAAACAATAAACCACGAAAGACAGCCCTGACTTCGCAATTACTATCCTCAGAGGCTAATGACATCCGAATGGTGGTCAGTTAATAGCGAGAGTTTCGTTAATTTTACCCGTAAATTATCACACCAGCACGCACGTTAAGCTTCGTGTCTCGTAAGAAGCTTTGCAAGTACACAGAAGAAATGTTATCTTTTAAGCAAATTTGCTCTTGAAGCAAAAAAGGCGTAGAATTATCTTATTAAAAATATACACCATGATGTATAATTACGCACAGTGGGGTAAAAATGCGCTTCTTTTCAATGTACGCATTTTCGCAAGTGGTATCTTTAATGAAAATTCCTACCGGTCGTGAAAGGCAGCTTTTAATTAATATTTGATCATACTGTTCGCATTCCAATTACGGCTCGGTGAAAGGATTCTTGAAATTTTGTGGCGTACTCTTAGCACCGTTCGCGTACATCTACCAAATGTTACGGCATCGGTTGTGGTACCCTTATTATCTTTCCCTTGAAAGTACCAATCCACCAACAAGAAGAAGAAAAAATATTTAACAGTCAAAAAACTGCGTACAGTTGTATAACCTTCTAATCCTTCATTAGGGTGGGTTAGATTTAATTTTTTGGGGAGGATATTAGGGAGGCAGTACAAAAGCGGAGCCATAGAACAAGCACTTTTGTATAACATCCCCATCACCTCGAGTTTGCATCGGATGAAAAAAAGATCTGAAAAAAGCAATGCCATTGCGTGGCTGTGGCATGTTTCGGTTACAGCAAACCAAATCCGGTGACATAAAGGATAAGTGTAGTTTGTACTTTGCGAGAGATTGTCTGCAGAATTGGTAATGACGACACGGCCGGTTGCAACATCGTTCCCTTGCCCCGTTCACTCATTCGTAAAGGGAAGAAAACAGGGATAGGGACAATCGCTGCGTAATGTTTCTGCACCATTATCGCATTATCCGACGGTGTCACGTACGGATTCCGCACCGGGGAAGTGTTCAACTATTAAACATTTACACAAAAGTGGGGACGGTTTCATGGGCGAGCATAATCTTATACCGATCTTGTTCTTGGTCTGCTTGGTCAACGAACGTGGTCGCTTTCTTTTTGTCCGAACAGCCAGCCATGCCGGTCCATCGCTGTGGTCAGTTTGGTTTCGCGATTGAAAGGGAGTAGTGTGGTGTAGTAAAAAGTACATTCCACGTCCATCACCAGTTCATCAATCTCTGCTTCGGGGAAGGGAAAAGCATTGCCGAGCTTAAAGCGCAGCTCACCCTTTGCTAAGCGTACGGTAAAAGCGAATAGCGCGATCGAAACGACTGTGGTGCCGTGGATTACATGGCTCAACCGTGCCTTTTACATCGTACGATGCAGAGAGCTGTGCGCTTTCATGGATCATTACTGATTAACTGGCGGGAGGAGGATTTGCCGGCTCTTTCCCCAGCGTAAGCTAACTTTTCTGCAAGTTACGGGACAAGAGTTCCAGCTAAAAAAAAGTCATTCGTTCCAGCGACATACATCATGCTCGGGGTGCTCATTAAAATCTCAACGTACGGTGTAAAAGGAGGAGTACGATCTGTGAGCTGTAGCAGCACCTGCTTATCAGCGCCGCTAAATCTACTGTGCTGAATATTTCGCACACAGACATACATACAAGGTCCCCGAAACAGTTCTGCCGGTTAACGATGTTAAAAGAAGGCCGACACCATTACCGTACCCATTTGCAAATCATTTTAAATCCAGTGTACTAAAGCAGCGGCATGTTGAAAATGTAGGCGTGGGAACCGGCGTAGTTGAGTCGTGATTTTCTTTCGCACATTATCATTAGCGACTGTATCGTGCACAGCATAAAGGTACAAGATGAATACGTACGTCTGAGCGAGTTAAGACAGAGAGATGTAACCCGGAGTTGAAACATTTCATTCTCAAACTTTTGAAGTAAAAATTTGAGCGTGCCGTTTTTGTTACCACCAGCGAGGAAAAAACCATACATACGTGGAACGTGGAATCACTTACATGAATTGAGAATTTCCTGCGCGACGCATGCCGTACGGTTCTCAGCAACGTACGCTTGAACGTTATCTGCCTGCCAGGCATTTCAACGTTCGATTGTTCATCTTCTGTTCTGCATGTTTGCTGATGGGTCTGTGCGACCGTTTTTCCTGCTAAAAGCTACGTGTGCTTTCCCGTAAGCACGACCGTTAGCGCTACTTGCACGCGTTAAGCACCCTGCTTAAAAATGGCTCAAGAAGTTAGTGTCAAATCGGCTGCTAGGCACCCGGAGGGGCGCACAACTCGACGAGGTGTGATGATAAACGATGCTCATAATTTACGACTCCCGCCACCGCGGCTTGGTGGTGAGCCTCCAGTGTGACCGGCTTCACCAGCGCCCTTTCCCGTTCCCGGCCTAACGACAACAAACGGCACACGTTGTCGACGGTTTGCTAGGAGAAAGCATGACTGCCACAGGCCTTCGGTTCGCTTCCACTCCATTCCATTGCTCGTCTGACCTGCCGGGCGGTGGGGATAGAACCTATCACAGTTGCGCCGGTGAGAAGTGAACCATTTATCACCGAACGCCATCACTTTGGCGCGAAAATAGCGGAACGTGTGCTAGGGATAAAAGTTTTCCCAGTTCTGCGCTGAGTGTTTTTTCAATGGATGATCCTCTCCAGAAAGGTGTTTTGCGACTTTACTCAATGGAAGAAGAAAACACAGTGCCTTCAATAAAAGAAACAAGGTGGGAAAGTTGAGCAGAAGTGCTAGAGCCTATGGTGTGTTTGAAAGCTTGCAAATGGTTTTGCTACTTTGGCCGTTACATTTGAAACGAAGCTGAATAGTTTTATAGCTCAACTACGCTAAAAGCTTTGATGAATATTTTACAGATTTTAATCAAGCATATGGAAACGCATTTGTTTCACACGAATAGAACCATTAAAAGCATTTCTTTGAAACAATGAATCATTTTGTGTGATGTTAGAAAAGTGCTGAACATTATTTTTAAACATTGCTGAGTGCATGGTGTTTGGTCGTGCTCTTCAAACTTTGTGTTTGTGTTCTCCAAAATAAATTCCTTAGTCCGGAATAAAAAATCAAAGTAAACAGTTTTGACACGAAGCCAGCGGAGACCACATCGTCGTTGGCTGAGAGAGGCCCTATCCAAACAAGCTGTATCGACTGTTTTGAAAGGCATGCCCTTTTTGCTTAGCCTACACAAACCTCCCGCTATTGTTCGTAATGAAATTATCCTTATTCACTGTTGACATTTTCACTCAATTTAAACCATTTCCCTGCGTGTAACGTTGTGAGTCCCCAAAGCCCTGTTAGCCCAAAGAAGAATGAAGAGCTATAACACTGTGTCTAGCATAAACAACAACCGTAAAGTATGTTTCTTCCGTTTGCTATAGGTAAAAGAAAGAAGAAAATGGCACAAGGAAGCCCCTTTTTCCCATCAGTCTTCCGTCAGCCCCTTTGATGGGTTTGTCAATCTTCCGTACGCTGCTCTTCGTTTACCCCGACAGGTGCATGGCACTCGATCGGAAAACTACACAAGCGCACATGAACAATCAGTTTGCCCGTGTGCAGGCAGCCGGGTTCACCTGACCTAGCGAAGAGTTTCAAGCACCACAAGGGAAAGGGGTTTGGAATGTAATTTCTTCGAATGGGACTGCTTTTGATCACGGCATTCCTCTGCAAATACACGAGCACGAGAACCGGGTGCAGTCATGCATTGTTAGAAGCGTGATTTTTCTGCTACTTTTTGGGGTCTTCTTTTTACACCGTACAAGAATAGGACGAGGATCTGCAAGCACAACGCAACGGATGATAGCATGGGAAATGTATCTTTTCGCTGAAAGCAGAGCAAAAATGCCATTCCCTGGAAAGGCAAACAAATACGCACGATATCCTCTGTTGGGTTGAAGTAAAGGATCTCAATGGAAAATCGTTTTTCTGTGTATAGTTCCATTAGTGATTGAAGATGTTTGAACTGCATGGCAGATCAGTACAAATCTGATTTCAAGTATTAAGCACATTTAAGTTACAGGTATTAAACAGTTGTTAAAGTTGCGTTTTGAACAAAGTTGTGGCCATGAAAGATAAAATGTAATAGGACAATAAGATATTTATCACACATAGCATTGTTTAGCACAAAACCTTGGTCCATGTATAGCTTTTGACAGCATGTGGTCTGTACGGTTTTGTCATCCGTAATGCCCCTAACCAGCACTAAAGTGAAGCTTAATTAATAACAAAAGAGTAAAATGTCTCGTCTGAACGGTAAAAGTCAACATTGTGAAATGAGAAACCACCGGACCACATGTTTCGGGTTTCGATTTTCTCCATCATCGTTCGGGGCCACTTTCGTGCATCGTCTATAGCAATCGGGGCGAATGATGAGTCGGGGCTCTTTTGCCGTAGCCCGCAGTACATGGCGAAAACTAACACCAAAACCCCAATTCTGACTTCGATCCATTAGAAAAATGGATGAGTTTTTCATTGTCTCTGCACAGCCGGATCAGTGGCAGAGGGTTTTGCCACGGCATAGGAAATGAAATTGTCCTTGTAACAGAGACACACGGAGAATCCCGCCGCGGTAAGACAGACAGGCAGGTAGGGAAACGAGTTGGGACTATTTTTAGGCACAGCATTGTGTTCCGAGCTAGCGACATCTGTAGAAATACAGGTAAGCCTGGTGTAGGCACTTCGGAATATTCAGTTACCAAACGTTCGTCTATATATCCTCGACCTAGTTCGGAGCATGGACTTAAAGTGGCAACAGGAAACAATCCCATGTCATGCAGGATTTTGGGATGTGGTATCGAAACAAAAGAGCAGAAAACGTCATGGCCGTGTCCTAATGACAATACTCGTGAAAATGGCATTGGATAATGGATAACAGATGGTACGGGAGTTCCATTATTGTTTTACGGGCTGGGATTATCGGAACCTGAGTGTGTGAGACTACTTGTTGGAATGGGTGGGAAGTAAAATGGTTGTGTTGTGTTGCGGGTTTCAAGTTGTGCATTGAATTCCAGATGAAATATGGAACATAAAAATGTGTAATGAAAACATTGAAACTCATCTTTCATTTATATTAAACCGTTTTGCGCTGGGTGGTTGCAATCAACCGTGCTCAAATTAATCACTGGTTAATTGAATAAAAATCAACATTCTACGGAATGGCCACACTTGTTAGTCTATGGTAGTATTGTTAATTAGATTGAATCAATGAACGAAACGACCGTAAACCTATGTGAGGCAGAACACACTCTCATCAGCCGGATATGGAGGATTAAAAACTTAACTACTTAATCGCATTATCTTGACCTCAATAATCATTCCATTGGAAAGCTTGAATGGTTTTGACGTCTCAAATACAGTGCACTTATAATTTTTAGATCCTTGTTCGTCTTTTAAAAAAAGTGCAGTATAAAGCGAAAACAAACTGTATCGGTACATGGGATCATTTTCAGCGCCATTTTGAAACTATGCACCATACCAACGCGCTCCCACCGGAGCATAATGAAGCAATCATGCGGGATCGTGGGAGCCGAGTGGCAAATAAATCACTGTCAATTTTCGTCAAACAGCAACGACACACGAACAAGGGAATGTGAGACGAAATGTCTCGCACCGGCAACAACGCAGCAACGCAGACCGAAGATGCCATCCTTCGAACGAAGACTGACAGCTGACAGACAGCGCTGCATTGGCGTTTCGAAGGCATCTTTCGTGTGTTGTGGCACTAGATTTGATAGATCAATCAGCGCATAAATCCAATCCTCTGGACAACGCGAAGCGGATGGAAGGCAACGCCAAGGCGCCTGTGAAGTGTGTTGGATTGGAGCGGAAGCAACAGCAAATTGTTTACAATTCGCATACCTTCCGCTCGAATTCACATTGCCCTGTTCGGCGTATCTTTTCAAGACTTCAGAAGCCCTCTGAGCCAAACCCCGGTGACATCTTAGCTGGTCCCGTTTGGTGTGCCGAAGATGGAGAAATGGGAGAAGCCTCAGTAAGTCGTTACCACGCCTTGGAGGATTCGTTAGATCTTCGGCGAAGCTTGTTGTTATTGCTTGGGCCGGGAACGCAAATAAACAAACAAACCATTTATCCCACACCGCGGCTGTGTTGTTAGCCCTACTCTTTTGCTTTTGTCGACTCCCGGGGCTGATGTATTCAACAGCAGCCGGCTTTTTTTGGCGTCGTGTTGTTTTGGCGTCGACAGCCTTGCTTCGATTGATGCGTCTCGTTAAAAGCTCGCTGTGTCGCTTTAGTCGGTGGATATTTAACATACTCAGTGTGTGTTTCTTTTTTTGCGGCATCCTTCCTGTGAACCTTACGACTCCTTCTCCCCTCTTTATCTGGTCCCACTTAGAAGATGAATTGTGCACCATTTTCCAGGGAATTGTAATCCCATGAATTTTAAGCACCGCTATAGAGCAGCGTGAAAGCGCTTCATTATGTCCACATTATTCAACGAAATCGTTGAATACATAGTCTATGTGTCGGCATGGTACTGTGTTACAGGTGGCTCTGACGCTGTATTTACCCAGTCAGCACTGCGTGTCCACAATTGTGGTTAAATAGCCCTTTGTTGCCGGAATGGATTTAAGGGTAGATTATTTCCCTTTTCCAGCGGACGAACCTTGTACGTCATTCCCCCGCCACGCACTTCCCTGAGCATCGCCATCATCCTAGGTTGCGTCTACTTTCAGCAAAATCACCTGAAAGTCCTCGTGAAGGCCCTGGTATATCATGCATGCCGTATTACAATGTGGTTATTAGATGATGTGGTCTCTCCCTATTTGCTTCCGAGCATGGGACGACCATGGCTGGTGGGCTCTGCAGAATGGGATTATATGGATGGTCGTTCACGGATTGGGCGCTCTTTTACGCCCGAGGCATGATTTTTATGGTTTCACCAAGACGCATAAATAAAAAATTGATTTATCCTCTTCTCGTTTCACCTGTCGGTGCGGATCTCAGGTGGCTTTTTTATAAGTTTGGGTGTGTATGTGTGCCCAAGCACCGATATTTGCGGTACCATCTGTTCCGAAGTACACGTTACATTGTTGGAGGATACATTTCATGCCTAACCATATTATTTTCCGGGTCATCATCTACCAGGACACGCATATGTGACAGTAGGGAAGGCGCCGCTGCTGTCCTTTTCACAACCCGATGGCTGCGTGTGCGTATTAAGGTGTGCAAGACATCACAACAACCACATAAACACAATGAAACGAATGGCCTCAAGAGGAAGATGTAACCAATAACAACAGCAACATCTTTGGAATTGTTATGGTTCCCGACCGTACGCGTGATGAAGCCGATTCCCCGAAACCTGATCCAAATTCTTAGCTTCATCTACACTTTGACGATCAATTTGATAACAAAAATCGCATTTTGATGGGCCAATCCACAATGTCCTGCATCTGGAAAGCACCTGCCATGCATGGTGGGTCGTGGCCACCGTAAAGGAATCACATTTCGGGACGCCCGGAGCTCTACTACCGAACCGAAGGCTAGAGTTGATTAGGGAATTGTGTTGAAGTAATTTCGATTCATCACATCAACCTTTGGTTCTGTGTTTACAACGCACTCAATACTCAATATCGAATATTCCCAAGGAACGAGAAATAAAACATCGTGGATCGCATATGGCAGCCTTTTTGCCGGGCTAGGGGATTATTTTTCAATTCCATCTCATAAATTATTCACACATAAGCCAACCCCTCGCTAGTTAATCTGCGGATCTCTCGAAAGAAGCGAACAAATTTTTCGAAAACAAACAATCCAACGCAATTTTCATCCAGAAGATATTTCCACCGAAAAGCTTCAGACGAAACTGCTTTTGGTAAAAAATATATGTTAATGGTTGAAGCAAGATATTTCCACAGAAGTAATCAAGGCTTGTTTTGTGTGTTTTGTTTTTTCACATAAACCAGTTTCTTTTACACCCACGGAACAGCTATTGCCGGCTTTAATCGGGCACCAAGAAACTTGGTGCGAAGGTGTTACCGGAAATTCTGGTAGCGGCAGTGTAGGTAAAAAAAAATCAATTTAACTTTTACCGCCCAGCACCTCATCTAGCATTAGAATCTACCACAACTTTGCGAACGCACTAGAGCGAAAGCATCGTTTAGCTTGCTGTAACTCCATTCCCAAAGACAATACCTGTTGTTGTTCCGCCGTTCTGCTCGAATAACTTACAGTTGAAGCTCGTGCTGTATTAAAAAAGAACATTGGAAAAGGAAAACCTCCATCGTACCGTAGTAGAACCATTCCAGCCGCGAACCGATTGCGTACCTACGGAGGGACCGAGCGGGTAAAAAAAACAACCTGAACAGACCCGAAAGACGCAATCCAACACCTTCATTTTGCGCCGGAAAGCATTAAGCTCGTGCAGCCCAGGGCTGTTGAATTGTTTTCCAGCTCGTTGACTAAATTACTTCCTAAACAAACTGACGGATTAAACGGAAACTTTTCCTAACGATACCAACGTGCATCATACTCATGCTTTTGTTTTTTTTCCTTCTACATGATTAGAGAGCGGCAGCGTTTGTACGGTTTGGTACCACTTTTCGGCTACCCGTCACCTTGTACGTCAGTCATACTACCCTGGTGCGCAAAACAATCGTCCCAGCCTAGCCTGGAGGGTGTCCAAGTGAAACTCTCCTGGGTAAGTAAACATCCTCCTCCCTGCGGAGCCATTATTGATTTCAACCGCTGGCCATCGGCTGGCCAAGGCGTCCCTACGTGCGTACCCGAGGAGCCTGTTGGTCGCAAAAGTTTCATTCTCGAAAAACGGCGCACTTTTGGGCCCAAAGCGCTCCAATCAGAGCCTCGATAGCTATCCAATAACGCCATCGCTATCAGTGTAATGGGCGTTCGTTGCTGAAAATAGCTTTGGTGGAATAATCTCTCCCCGAATTGCTGACCGTGATAAGGCTAGCTGAATGCTTAAATAGATTCACAAACAACCGCTTCCGCTAGAGCTGATTTCCAAACAGTGTCACAATTGATGTTTACCGATTCTGATTACTGTTCGCTCGAGGAGCAGGATTAAATGGAGGCGCCCAGTCGCCCGTCTCCTTTCGAGCGAGCACAATCGCGTGTGGAACGCCTTCTTGAGGCCAGGCGCTGGTACATTGGTACTAGAGTTGAACTATAACCATACGAGCTGATATTATTGTGCCGTTATGAAGCAAAAATTACAGCCTATAACAATAAAGTGTGTCAATCCATTGAGACGAGACGTACAATATGTTTATTGAAGTTATCCAGTCAACAGTAAACATCAACAATTGACTATTCACAGCACATTTGCACATAATGTTTTTCTTTCTCGGACTGAAAAAATAAGGTTATTGTGTTTCTTAACATAAACCTTTGAGAATGTGAATTAAAGGAGAGATTTATGATCACTAACACCCAATAATTTTTCATTTGCTTTCAAATAAAACACAACATTAATGGAACCAAAATATTTCGTCCCAATGCTGTTGTAATTGACATTGATACGGTTTCGTTACTCTCGGGTGTCAGGCAAAAACAGGCATTCAGAGCTGGGCTAATCAACGCGGATTGATTCAATTGATAGAAACCCCGCCATGGAACACAATTCACGTGCAAAATGTTATTGAACAGTTCCTCGAATTCAAATGGTACAAAATGGATGAATATCGACCATTTTTTGGGTGCAATCCCTGTGGCTTCGCAAAGCCTTCGCGACGATGGATGAATATTGGAATAATACAATTTGGATCATTGATCCCGTGGTTTCACATGCCACAGACCCACCTCAACGGACTTATCGTAGGCTCTGTGCTAAACCACAACACGCCACCTGTCAACAGAGGTTATCTTTCGTATAACTGCCAGCAGCGCGACTTGCACACGACATCATAGATCTTTCAGCTTGGGTTTTGGCTTAGCTTGGCTTCAGCTAGACTTCTAGCTGGTCTCTAGCTGTCGCATTTCACCACCGGCTGTGCACGCTATCCTGTCAGATCATGACAATATTTATCACTGACGCGACAACCACACAGCCATGGTGGATAGAATACGACATGGTCTAGAAAACAATTCGAATGAAGTTTAATTCCAGCTAAAGGAACAAAAAGCAACCATCCGTCTAGCAGCTTCGGATGGAAACCTAATATGCACGGGGAAGATTCGCGACAAACATTGTACTGGCATGTCCCCTCGAGGTACCGACATTCAGCGAAGCAATATTCCCAGCCACGCATCACCCGGACATGGTTTCGCATTGTGGTGGGTCAACGAAGGGATGAGGGAGCGTTTTTTTATTATCATTTTACATTTCATCATCCGCTCAACAAACTCAACCGTCGGCCACTTCCCAAAAAGCTTTCTTGGAGTACACTTTCGACGACGAAGAAGATAGTATCTTTTACGTTCCTTTCACCGAACGCGAGGCTAGCATCGGTAGCATTGTTTGTGTGGCGCAAAAAGAAATGAATTGGACAAGTAGAAGCGGCAAAGGCAGAGAGACAAACACAGCCCGACCACAGATGATTGGTCGCTGAAGCATGGTTTTCCTTCATTTGAGAAGCACTTTTTCTCATAAATAGCACAAATAAATCATCACAAAAGCCGAACAGAGCTGACATACTAATTCATCTGGCCGAAAGTTCTATCCGCCGTTGGGTGAAGCGAATGAACACCAGCAGAATAGAGCGAACAGATGAATGGAGCGGTTTTATTGGATTATTCGTTTTTTTTCCTGCGTGAGAAATAAATTGTCCTCAGGTTGTTTTATTATCGTTCAGGAGAACGCTTGGGCAATGTTTATGTATTCTTGGACCTTAAAACAACTGTCTCATTCATATTTACCAAAACTACGCATTCTGGTCGACGTAAACACTTAACGCGTTTTCAAAAAATACGAAACATTTGCCAGCAATTTGCTGCTAACCGCTAAAACCGCACAGTTTACACTTTTCACAACACTTGGCACAAACTTTTTTTTTTGGTGGCAATCATTCACAACGGAAACCGTCCGGACGGCAAAGTGGCATACAAATAGTCGGTCGCTCGTTGCAGAAATACGCCGAACACATCGCACTTCAAATATGTGCGACCGCAACCATATGAGTGGTGGCTGACGAAGGCGATTTCCAGCGTCATAAATCATCCATCACTTCGTCATATGCAGCTTTTTTAAAGTGTTGCTAGAATGACGAACATGATGATCGCTCTCTGCTACGGTGTGAAAAGAACTGAATGAGTGTCGGGATTTTAAAATTGAACATCTTCTAATGTGTTGCTTTATAAATGATTTTTTTCAGGAATTCGAAAGTCAAATTTAGCATAGAACACTGGACAATGTTTTCCAGCTTGTGTTGGGAATCTTTTTTATATGCTCCAACATATGCCGAGAAACTATGACGAGAGTTGTCCAAAAATCCCATCTGTTACAAATGATCTGCTTTTTTATTCACGACATCCGGCCAAGACTTGCTTTCATAATGTAATGCACCTTGTGACAGGCGGGCCGCTTTTGCTCATTTTGCTGGTCGGGGAACATAAACTTTTACCATTATTATGGTACTCTTTAGGAAATCACATCTTCCTCCTGCCCGAGGCCGCACTATAGCACACACCTCCGACACGGGTCGCTCGGTTCACTTACAACATCCTAAAACAACTTATAAAATATGAAACGAGGCGTAAAATGGCAGATTCTTCGAGCTAATGCCATGTACCACAAATGCCCACTTGCCATTCGATGATGACATCCATTCACTGTGCTGACTGTGCGTGACCCAAATCACTCTTCATCGGATTGCACCCGCCCATCTCCCCCCCCCCTCCCTCCAGCAAAAGGGACGTTGTTCCTGCTTACCCGGTCGTGCATCGGGGTTAAAAGTTTGCCCAAGTACTGCCGTGGTTTGTCCTATAATGGAGCCACGAAAATGGCCGTAGAAGGTTCGGGAAAAATTATGCTCAGCCCGATAGTCATGATAATAAGCTTTGATATCTGCCCTCGGGGGTAGCAAGAGGTCACAAACTTCCTGCCGGCTGCTGGCCGTCTAACAGCCCTATACATTCCGAGGAAAATAGGGAGTAATAGTGAGAGAGAGAGTGAGAGACGGGGTAGAAAAATTCGATAACAATGTTTGGGCATAGATTAAGCGAGAGAACTCTGCTAAACTAGCACGCCTAACCCGTTTTATGGATAGAAATTTGGTGGGAAAAATCAGATTATGAAATGGAATTAATTCGATTCGCTTGCTGTTCTGTGAGTTTTTTCCAGCTTTTCCAAAGGGGTTCTTTTACACCGTACGATATTTCTATTTCCAAATTTATCGATCATCGGTGTGTCAGAACAGTGAAACCTTCGACGATGATTTTGCTGGAATGTTTTAAAGTGAAGCTCCAAGGGTAATTGGTTCAGTTAGCATTCATTTTGAAACTGTTCGATCAGCATGCTGTGCATGGTATAAGGGCGAAAGGGAGCGTTTAAGCACATATGATATGCTAAAACCATTGCACCGCAATAGAAGAAACGATTGAAATGAGATCGGCAAACAATCATTGGTTTTAATTTTCCATGCGGTGCAATTCTCATAATGCGGGTTCAGTTTTGTGAGCAAATTTACCATCCCATGCAAACCACAACCTACTCGATGTGGAGCCATCGTATGTCGGGGATGGGAATGCTTCTGGAATCATTTGCTCTGATGCACCCGGGATTGTTCCATTCGCAGTTCTGGGAATGGGGTTTTTTGCTGACTTTATACATTCCTTACGAGAGCATACGTGGAAGGTGAATATCTCATCAAAAGGCCGGGCTACATTGATCGTACTCGCACGCGTAATTTTGATTTTCACTAGCGCATCTGGCGGCGGCTGACCGAAGCATTTTGCCAAACAATTTGAAGCCGCTCCAGAAAATAGGTTAATTTTCCATGTTTTTTACTGAAATCGGAGGAGAAAAGTGTTGTAAAACGTAGATACACATGTCTTGCACGCATTGCATCAATTTTTGCAATGGAAAACGATGGAAAAACTACTTAATTTTGAGATCCGGCAGGTCCATTCCCTCGATGACAAAAAAAAGCTTCCACCAGCCGCCGCCAGATGCGCTAGTGAAAATCAAAATTACGCCAGAGAGTACGATCAATGTAGCCCGGCCTAAAGGTTAAACATTCTCTGCCAGATATCGATGCTCGATCGACTGTAAAATAGCTCGTTTGCTCGTGTGCAGCATTGGTTCTCACTCACATTCACAGCCCTACTGCATGCTTTTGCCAGTGCAGTGTTGTGAATAATTAAAAAGGATTCCAGTTACATAGATGACATTGTTTGCCGATTGTTCCAGCCGCAAGCTTCTCTGGCGGAAAACAAATTTTCACTCTCTATTACACATCGATGCAGCGGTTCCGGAGGGATGTGGTGCAAGTGCCGCAATCCCTTTGGTGTCGTAATCGATAGCTGCAGGAACACAAATCTTCACTTATGGCACCCGCTTTTATCAGTGGCTTTGTGATGCTAGCGAGATCGCACCACTTCCGCCAAGCGCAACATACGTTACTAGCCGTTGCTCACTGAGCGAGCTCGAAGCAACGCCGAGGAGCGGCCTGGAGCAGCCCAGGTTAGCCGAACCGAACATAATACATTGGGTTATGCCCCTCCTTCCTTCATTTTCTTGAGATTCCATTCACAGCTCATCGCTGTCGATGACAGACGTTCTCCGTGCCCGTAAGATTCGCTTCATACAAAACCTCATTTCCTTCGTTTCATACAGTTTCTTAAGGGATCCGATCGTATCGATTCGCTGAGGTCGGTTCGTAAAGGTAGAGAATGTACGTAAGCGACAATGCTCGTTGCCATGTCTATCGGCAAGCGTTAAGGCCGGGCTACATTGGTCGTACTCGCAAGTGTAATTTTTATTTTCACTAGCGCATCTGGCGACGACCAGCGCAAGCTAGATGTCGGTATAATTTATGTGTCAAAATTATTCATACTTGGTGTCTCATCAAGTTTCGAGCAGGCTACTTGTATGCCGTATGAAATTTTTATAAACGTCCATAAATTGCAACAAAATAGGCCGTTAATTGTTGTTGGTGGATAAATCGTCATTCATACAAAGCGCTAGGCAACATTTTTCCCCATCTTCCAACATCTTTCCATCATTGGGTAAAATTATAGCCTCCTGGACCCAAAACACTTTTTGACAGATAAATTATACCAGCCTCTAGCTTCGACCCGCCGCCGCTAGATGGCGTACGCGTTCACAAAAATTACACTCAGGAGTACGATCAATGTAGCCCGGCCTTTACGCCATTGGCTGTGCGTGCTTTGTACATGTCCTATAAATTTCCGTCCATTCTTTGTACCAACGCCCATCGCTGTGTGTGGGTTGTTTATGAGCTGTAAATTAATTTTGCTTGAGGTGCGATACTCAAGCATGGTACGAAAAGCAATCAGCACAATCCTCCTTTCAATGATGCATATGGGTAGCATAAAAATGTTTGCGCTACAGCAAAACCAATCATTAGAAAAGGTTATTATCGGAAAAAGCTTTCATAAAGTATGTTTAAGTTTGCAGCGAAGGGCAGATTGAATATTCAAACATCGAAGTAGTTACTTAGTTCCTGGAAACTTACCCATTACATAGCGTTTACCGCCAGTGACCTTTTTGTATCTGTACATATTTTCCTCTTATCGATTGACATCGCACGGAAGCTGGTAGCGAGCTTTTGCGTTTTCAGTTTGTTTGCTTTCATCGGTAACTTTCTATTGATTTTTATATCACTTTACCACCCGTTTCAGCCCTTTGCGTAAGCCGTCGTATTCGCGCTTGGATACGAATCATACTTTGCCGAGCTCTCCGGTTTTCTCTCAATCGATGGAATTCGATTTAGTGAAGCGGAAAGAATCCGTCCATCGCATTGGATGCTCGCCGATGTTACACGTACACAAGCGGGCGCGCGCGCGCGCCAGAAGTCAACAGAGTAACGTATAATTTATCTACACAATGTGGCGCCCATCTCCAGATTATTGTTTGCAACAATTGAATTTGTTACACGGACCGGACGCGGCGAGCTCTTGCAGATAGCGGTTCTTGCCATTTGAAGAGCTCTCTCTCTCTCTCCTCTACGATTGTATTGACCGTTGCACATGCAATTGCGGTTCCGCTTGGCCGCAGTGCTACGCCCGCTCAACAACCATTTTATTCTGCAGTACGCTGCATTGCACGCAGCAGACCTCCAACCGGGAGGGAATGGCATGGCATAAGAAACGAGCTGCTACTTCCCAGCGTGACGGCAAATGGAACCGTACGAGATCTTCTTCTATCAATTATTTGCCCTGGTGCCGGCAAACGGTGACACATGTACTCAATTAGGGAAAATTAAATTGATTGCAACACTCTATCAAATCAAGTTTGGTTTGAACCGAACATCCCCGGACGTGCCCCAGGGAGCGTGTTTGCACGCCCGGATCGGGCTCATCGTGGTCGGAAGGAATGATACTCGGCAGCACATGCTTTTGTACACTTTACTTTTCTGGTTTGCAACACACTTGCAGACGCTGCGGGACTGGTTAGTACAGTACAGGAGAAAAAAAAAAACAGAAACAATCAAGCAAAGGAAGTTCAGCGCAGAAAAATGTATATCTCACGGTGGTCTTCAACTGTTCGGATCAATATTGCACTCGTAAAAATGAAACTGAATGGGCCTGTTGTTGTAGCTGGTGCTGCTGCTGTTGCTGTCGGGGCCAGCAACTGTGTATCGAAAGCCAATTTGCTGAGTGTAGTGGAAATAATTGAGGATTTCATTGATATGTGAGTTGATGCAGAACACGTTCTTCGCATTTGTGGAGCATTTTAAACAACCTTTAGATGGAGAGCAAAGATCGTGCTCTATTAACGCGATCTTTCGTCTGTTACAATACTGTAGCAAATTGATTGACATGCGGTTATTTACAAAACATATGGCTTTTGCACCCAAAATTGTGCATCAACAATCCATATTGCAAAAAGATACCAGTACGGACGATAGCGCTGTGATAAGTGGACGATAACATGTATTGCAAAAAGGTAGATAAACTGGGTGTTGGAAGCACTTTCTGTGTTTTCTAATATATGAAAGCAGAGTAGATTTTTATATTTACCACTTACATCTGACCATGCAAGTGTGAAGGCTATGTATGTTTTACAGCAATCATGAACACTTGCCTGCGCATGACGCCATCGGACATGTTCTGCTGTTAAATTACCACCATCTTTTTACGTCCGAACGCTATCTGTTACATTTTTTGCACATAAAATATCCAAAACACCATCATCATCAAGGCCGATGTCGCTAATTTAACCCATACGAGATCCGTAACGAGCAGCGCAGCTCTACTTCGATACGAATGCAGCCGCGCTGGTTGGTGGTGATTACTCTTCAAACATACTTTGAAATCCATTAACCTTGACGCCACTGAGCTAGCCGCAAAAGAATGAGCGTGGAAAAGCTGGCAATCGGTCGGAGTGGCGGAACAACAACAAAAAAGTGAAACCACCAGTTAGTTCAAACGGAAATGCCATCCATTTCCCGCCGAAGCACCAATCGAAAAAGCTGATGGGTGTGGAAAAACAAGCTTACGCCACTTCCTGTGCCCGCGCGTGTGCCTGCGGGTGCCGGTCCTTTCGGTGCTGGTGCGCGGGAACTAATCTACACTTCTCGCCATTATTGGCCTCCGGGCATTGGAACATAAACATCCGCCAACCGCACCGTTCGCCATGATGTCTTTATCATCATTAAATGTGCGTACACAAACACAAACACAAACGCACGCACGCACACACGTGCACATACACATGTGGGCATAAAGAGATCGCATTTTACTGGAGCGGGCAAGAAAAATCAATTTCAATTAAGCGCACGTCGCTAACATATGCCGCTCTCAACGGGTGGTCATGAGTTGGTTTGCCGCGTAAGCCTTCCCTCCCTGGCGATGGACGAACGACGCAAGAAAGCTCAACCAAGCCTCGTCTTGCTTGGCCATATTGCTTTCCACCCCTCCCCTTCCCCCCTCGATCCACTCCTTTGAGTAAATATGGCTAAGCGAAACTTTAGCCACGCTGGAGTCCGTGGGACCGCTATGTGACTCTGTTGCAGACTTCAGCGCTCGATGATGACGCTCTTTAATTGAACTTGGCCCACGCTGCCCGTGGCGGTTTGTTGTTAAGCGGAAATAGAAGCGAAACAATACATCATCATGTTGTAGTTTGACTTTTTCACGGCAGGTCAGAATGGGAGTCGGTGAGTGAGGAGGGAAACAAAAGTCGGATGGCCCGGTTGGCCCGGCTGTCGCGAACAATACACCTGCAGCTGCATCCGGCAGCCTTAAGGAGCAGCATGTTGGCTGCACTTTTCCGGTCCTACCGGTGCACGCTCTGTTGATTGTGTTTGCGTTTTATGTTTTGTTTTCCGGCCGTCTTTTTGTTTCGAAGCGGAAACGAACCCAGACGTCCTTTTGAGACGCGTCGCTTCATATGTTTACCGGCGGTGAAATGATTGAGCGGCAGTGTGCAGCTTATTTCACCCTGGCCCCTTTGATGCATGTGCGTTAAATGGTTTAGATTGTTACCCGAACAAAAGTCTGTGCAGTCTGCAGTTGGGATGTTGCTATACATGTTGCTGTTTTTGTACTTGAGCCTGCATAACTGAAAACGCTTCTTCTGTATAGATTTGAACTCCAAAAAAACTTCACTTGAAAAGCAGAACCAACACAAGAGGAGTTCCTCATCCTGCTTAATATTAAAATCCTCTTCTGCTAATGACTTAATCCGAGCGCTCCAAAACTGAACCAGATGTGTCTCTGCCACCACCTGACATTTCTGTGCTGTGGCTAATCGAATTATTTATTTCATAGTTCATTAAAATGCTTTCAAACTGCTGTCCCCTGTTCCCCACCAAGCACCACGCTACCGTGCGAGCAAGCACTCGTGACGTAAACTAGCACGAATGAGTGAGTTTTAAAATCGTATCACTTCCTCCCCTGTCGCCATCTCCACGTCTCCGCTGGGAGGTTCTCACTCCAAAATTGAACTGATTTTGAGTACAATAACTTGTTTCTTTGGTGCGAAAATGTGTTGCCTTGCGTTTGACCGCAGCATCTGCGGAGGGAGTTAGTCAGGGGAAAAAAGCACACACACAACGAAACTAACAAAGCTGTATCGTTGTTGTTTTTTCATTGCCCAGAATAAATCCCAGCGTGCCAGATCGGGGTTTTCCTTTCTTGCTTTTTTCTCTCTCGCCCCCCCTAGGTCGGAAGTTCCTGTATGCCGTGATGTGGAGAGCTGTCGTTAAACCACAGTGCACTTGGAATCCACAGGGGAAGGATTGTGAGCGGTTGGGAGGAGGATGGGGGAAAAGTTGCACAATGGCCCGGACTGCTCAGCTTCTACGGCAAGTGCCCAGGGGGTAAACACTCGGGACGCCACTTGTTCGGTGGTGTTGGAATGGTGGCAATGCTCGCTAAACCTTAAATCCCGCAGAATAAACCCACCATGACTTATTTACTTACCTCTTTTTTTCTCAGTCTCTGGTATGCAACGGCAGCTTGTGGGTAGTATTTTGGTTGGTTAAAACGTAGTTGATGTTATTAGTCAATGGAAATTACGCTGCAATGCCTGCCGGAGTGTCCCGACCAGCTGCACTGGTGTAGTCTGATTGGGTTGTTTGGAAACTATACACTATGAACCAATTTGTTTAGATACGAAAATCATGATTATAGCCATCGATACAAATTATCCCATTCCAATAGATTCGAACACAAAATTTCACTTTAAACACATTCACCAAGATCAGTAGGATTCATTAAAAAATCAAAAAACAAAACACACACTCATTGGCTGAAACGCAACCATCGCCATCTGTGGCGTTAAGAGCACCATTTCAATTTAACCGTCGACGCGACAACGTGACCCTTACGAGAGATAGCGTAACGCACCGTGAGGCGCGTAGGAACTGTAGAGCGACCTGACGCAGTCCGCACCGAAACGTAACTGACGTCTTCGGCGCTGATACGAGCTGATAGGAGCTGCCATTTGTAGGTAAGCATGAGATTCGCGCTAAACAAATCGTTGCGTTTGGTCTCTTGCGGCTCAACGAGAGCAAGCGCGAGAGAAAAAGCAGGGGTCGTATACCGCAACAGAGGGTATGATACATGGACTTTGGAAATCAAATAATTTCGTTGATATTTGAGGATGTAATGTGTGTTTTATCAATGTTTAGAGTACGCTTTTAAAGTTTCAAAACATTTTGCTTGCCAACAAAATAGGAAAAGTTTGTTTAAAAAGGAAAGAATGAAGAAATAAGACCGTCCTGGGGAAACATCTGCTAGTATTATGCGTGAGAGAATTGAAAAACACAGAGAGCGATTGCAGGAGAACGAATGTCCACCAAATGGTTCTCTTTCGTGAGCAAGGTTCTCTCCATTCGTTCGGTAAACAGAAACATTTTATGCCAGCTGTTGATGGTTGGATAAAAACATTCAACAAGTGTTCTACTCCGGGGTATTAGCGACGCATGCAGAGCGGGAATGTGGGCTGTATATTCAAAAGGGCGCTACCAGATGAGGGTTTTTGTGCTGTTGTCGTTGGTAGATATTGCATTGCACTGGTGAGCACAAGCCAGGCGAATGAAGGGGGCAGAAAATAAGAGTAAACGACCGTGCAAATAAGAAAAGCTTCCTTGTACGCCATGAGCATCCCTCGAACACGTGCTCCAACACAGACGATACTGTGAGGAAGAAAAAATCCTTTCCTTGCTGCATACCCGTACGTTTTCCACCGCCTGGCTCTGCTAATGGTTAACGTAAACTGTGGGCGCGTGAAGTAGAGGAAATCATTCCCGAAATGTTTTCCACCAAGACGCCAGCGTGGCGGCGGCTACATCATCCAACATTGACAACGGCTCTTCACCCGGGCGCATCGCAGTAGGCCGGCGTTGCCGGTGCCTAGCGATGGCAACTGTGAGTACGCTGATAGTTTGTACATGCATACACCAAGGGAGCAATACATTTGCAGCCGCCAGCCTGCAGATAAGGGGCGCATGGTTTTTATTTACACACCAGTCTGGTACGGACAAATGTGCGTGTGGGAAGCATACAGAAGTGGTACTACTGCGAACCAGTCAAGGACAGTGCTTTGCGCGGGAGTACAGTATCTGTTGAGCGCAGATTAAAGTGACGCGAAAATGTAACCAGAAAAGGCTATTCAGTGCGATGCAATGTTTGGCACAAGTGGTAAGAGTTTCTCAAACCAGCAGTCGATAGCATGTCATTAAAGGTGAAATTTTTTTTGTTGATAATTTTCAGAACTTGCATGAACAACCATGCGTCTCCATCGCGTTCGGGAAATTAAACGACTTTCGTCGTAAATGAGCAGCTGGAGTTACTTTGTAGGCAAAGTATCTATAGACAAGGTACACATCAAGCAGGAGTGAGTATTTGAATACTTTAAAAGACTACCATCACGCAGCATTAAGCGAAGAACTCGCTTCGGCCCAAAGTTTCCTGGAAGATCATGAAGGAAAAACTTTATCGGGTGGAACGAACTGATGTAACAAGGGTGCAATGATTCGATGGGAATGTGTTTCATGCTTGTCATCCGTGGAACTTTATTCTTTTCTACGAAAATGTATGCCAGTTTAAGGCGTATGTTGTTGTTGAACGTTTTATGCTTCTTAATGCACGCAATTGTTAAGGATGTGATAGCAGCTTGGCAATGAATTGTTGCAGAAGGAAGTTGCACAAAATTAAAGCACCAACACGTACTCAAACACAAAAATACTGCGGTGAATTATTCAATGAACAATGTTGTAGTTCTACATAAATTAATTCTCCTATGATGTTAATTGTGCATTGGTCCGCTATAGGGAGTATTTACAGTTTGAACATCAATTATTCGTTCAGTACAGCGTTCGCAAGAATCAGCTATTTTTGCGTAATGTTTGCCCTTTAAACACAACCCATCATTTGCAGTGGTTTCAATTACGTATGCCCTCTTTATTCATTTTGTCGAATTTATTTCGTAATGAATGTCCAACAGTTGTGTGCATATAGAATCATTACGGTTCTCAATCATACTGTACAATACCATACAATTTCATTGACTGTGGGAAGCTGTTGATTTCATTCCGAAAACGCATCATACCGTTCTCGTTCGCACGCTCATTTGGGCACAGGTTATCCATTAGACGTGCTATTTCATGTCAAACATCACTCCGTTTGGAGTGAAATGCATTTGTGATGATTCCCAAGTGTATAATTGAAATATAATCACTGTTGAGAACTATTTCATACCAAAGTTTAAATGTTGCTGGTACAGTGTGGCACAATACACTTGAACTTTTGAACAGACTCAACACAAGGGTGATAGAATTGGAGCAGAAGGGCAGTGGGTTATGGTCCTTTTTTGTACATGGACCATTCCACATCGTTGAGCCTCTCGTCTCTAACGAATGTGAAACCAACATTTGGTAGATTGCATTTCTGTGTGTGTGTGCGTAACCAGCTGTGGGTAGGTTTACAGTTCTGAATTGCTCTCAGTTCGGCAGTCAGTCTTGCCGTTTCTGCCCGTACTGATGTGCTTTCATCAACGAGTTTTGCAATTTTTCTATATTTCTGTGGAGATTCTATGGAACTAATCGTTTCAACGGCTTCCTCGAGTGTAGTTTTACAAATCGTTTTGAGTGTGCGATGTATGTACAGCAGCTCTGCAATGTGTAATCATGCACTAAACAACATTTCACTGACCTGATGATGACCTTTCGATGGTCGTCGTCTCTATACAACCGACTTTATCAATACAGTGAAATCGCATATAAATGTATAAAAGGCAGTTTAATATTATTTTATTTTAAGCTGTCCTTCATCTGTACTTAAGTGTAAATGTGTGAGTAATCCTTGCACAAAAACTTGAAATGTAAATTCTAAATCGAATACATTGCTTCAAATGCGGTTCACTCGACCTACACATCGCAAAAGCTGCAAAACGTTTAACGCTATTACGGAAATCATGGAATATATTATGGACCAAATGCTAAACGAAAGCCAATCGGCATTGCGACAACGCTCGATGGGAAAGTAAATATTTATCGCAGGTAATTTATGTATTTGCGTATTTGTATGAATTTGCTGCATTAACCTGTCCACACCAGCTCCATTTGGCTAGATCCTGGACAAATATTTGCTAGCTAAGGCCAGTTGAATCGATGCTATTTTAGCAACCGGCAAATCCAGTCTCGAGCTTATGCGGATGAGGGGAATGTTTCGCATCTGGGAGCAAAGAGCGGAAACGAAACTTCAACAAAAAACCATTTAGGTGAAGACCATTTGCGATGCTATTGAAAGTGAAACATTTTCTAACGAACGAACCATGGCAAAAGATGGTCAATGGGACGATAAATGATTGATGATTGTTAAAAAATGGGAAGAATATTGGTGGAAAGCGTATATAACAGTGCAAAGTTGAAGTATTTTATTTTCCGTACCCGAATGATTGCAAAAAAGGCCTTAAGGATCTTTACAGTTTACGCCATGAAAAAAAGCAGTAAAAACAACATTCTATTGTATAACGCTTATATCACCGCTTTGTTCATCGGCCGAGTTTCTATTTCAGCTCAAACCTGTAGTTATTCACACTTTAAAGCAAATCAAAAGAAATATAGATAGTATGATAACCACGACACAAATTCGCATAGCATTTAATCACAACGAAGATTCTATTGCAAGAGAAAAAGTGAAACAACACCCGATTGCCATTATCTAGGGCAAGTTGTCAAAATTAGCATTCGGGATGATAAATATTCAATAGCAAATTAGCCAATGGTACAGCTCCGGTGCGAACTGCAAATCAAACCCAGTGAAAACACATCGATTAGCGAAATTAAATTTGTGCTTTTTACCTTTTTATGGTGATGCGATCACGCTGTTTATGCTACTGCCCCGTACGTTTTCAGGGACATAAAAACAAAACTTTTGCCTTGCCCCAAACATCGTGATATGGGTTTGAATTCGGGGAAGGTTCTTTCGAATCAGCTTTGCTGCTTCTTTCCATGCTTCGTTCACCATTGTGATTTGTGTTGTTGTTGGGGATGGGTTGGATTATCGATTATGTACAATATAAACAGGGTTGTTTTTTTTTTTTGGCAGACGTTGCACTCAGAAAGGGAGAGAGCGAGATTCATAAAGCATAGATCGCTATTTGCGTATGCAGAAGAAAGTTTACGGTGTCTGCATGGGGATATTTTTGCAAAAATTCATGAGCGTTTCACACGCAAGACCTCGCACTGAGCATACGATTTAAAGAAGCCTCCTTACTGTGAGCCTTTACTCAAGAAAGTATCGATACAGCAGCGCAATAGTCTGATGAAGAAGTCATTTTAATGCTGGTTTGGTGTGTTGCTTGCAAGAGTATTCGGTTTATATGTTTCTTCCTAGTTTTCCTATGCTCCATTACTCCCGTTCAACTACTATCACAAGTAATTGTTCGACTCAAGTCAAGTTTTAACGGAGACATTATCTACCATTCGTTGTGCCTTTTGAAATTACCGTCAGCTCATTATCCCTCTGACGAACGGTTGTCGGGTGGACAAAGATATGGGGTTCATTTTGAATGTCTCTTTCGCCATCAATTTACCTTTACATTACAAAATCTATCGTTTAATCGATCATGGGAGTTTGAAATACCTGCAGATGCGCCACCCTAATAGCTCTGGATATTGTGGTAAGAAAGATCATGGCAGCAATTAGAGTAACTATCTCTTTGGCAAACAAATTTGAAACTCTTCCTACCCTCGAGCGGCTTACAGCTGTCGATTAGGCACACTGTTGATCGACTAATCGAAGGAATTATTCTTCTTCCTTCCTGCATTACGCCTGCCATCGCATACAATGTGTCCTACCTACCGATCGGTTCTTTCCACGCCGGCAATCGATCGAAGCAAGAAAATACAGTGAATTAATTATTTCATTACATTCAATTACCGCTACACAGTGGCAAACGCTTCCGCTGTGTCTTTGGCGGTCCGGGAGACTAAGGAAGTGCATAAAATGCTCGGCAATTATCCGTACCCCCGGTACGCTGCGCTTCGGGTTTGTGCACCCTGTGTCTTTATTTGCAACTGCACTTTTCCTCGCACTGGCCACGGTTCGTTTATCATCCTGTAAAATGCACAATTAAATGCAATTACTGTGCCATGTGCACTGGCACCGACCAGTGCAGCTTGGTCGAAAGGAAAGCGAGCAAGACAAATGTGCAGGCCAAGAAATGGAACTACAGGCTTGGCGGTTCCATCTATCCTGAAACGATTATCGGTGACAGTGCAACAGCAAACAGTGCTGCCATTTAAAAAGCGGCCTCATTATTTAACGCCTCTCTTAAGCGCGCCTACAGTGTTGGAATGAAATGTCACAAGACGACGCTGGAAGAAAATTTAATTAGACAGTATCGCTCTGCCCGAGTTCGAGCGAGTTAAAATTAATCGCCCCAAGCCTGAAGCGTTATACGCATCAACGTCATTGCGGTAAGCACACATCTTCCCATCATCGCGGTGACTTCCTGTGTACAGTACGATTATGGATGTAAATTATTTTAAAGTCCAATGTGTTTACCGACCCACACAACGCACGACCAGAACCGAAACCGAACCAAGCAAAGCAAACAGTTTACCGAGGGAACTTGTAAGGGACGACACGGTAATTGTGCGTAAAACGCATGCATCCTCTGCTTACCGTTTGCCTAACTTGCCCTTCTGCCCTACCCGGACCACCGATCGACGGGGAAACTTAATTTCCAAACAGCAAAAATAAACAACGCCGCTTATTAGCGAAAAGTTTTGCCAACAGCCGTTTTGAAAACTCCTTCTCAAACGGATCTCGTGTCTTGGGTGGAAGCTGAAACACGAACATGAGAAGTGTTTGTTCTCGCCTGGCGGAAAACAATGGGTGTCAAGATTCAGATGAAAAGGCAGAAGTGCTGTCTTTTTGGTAATCTATGTAAAAGCTTTTTCCGGCGACTAGCTCCTTTGAAGGTGCTTAAAACAAAACCTTACTCCCCGCTCCGTTGCTCGGGTCACCCTTTTTTAGTAGCAAAATGAGTGTATATTGGAACGAAATATTACACCACAAAAACACTGTCCTCGTGGCACATGGTGTGACGCAAGTCATTATGTGTCCGTTCCGTACAAGACACAGAGGATTTTCCAAATGTATCTCTCTCGTCGGTTGTGGTGCACATGTTGTGGGGTTCGGTGGTGTATTGACCCCGGTGCTTCCCGGAAAGCCATCCCCGTCGTTTATCACATTATCGGTTCGATTGTAAAGCGATAGCCATTGTTTATCTCCGGTCTGCCGATGTGATACCTGTGGCACAGCGAGTGAAAGCTCTCACCTGACCCGGGTCATAATTCTTCCGCATACGGGTCTCATATTGCCCGGATCAGATTAGCCAGGTGCTGCTGGCTGGCCTTCGAATGAACGACACCGTGGGCCAAATTGCTCGGGTGAGATTTTCCATACCTTTTCGGAAACGGACGTCGCACACACCGCGTGGACGGGGCCACCGACCGGCCAGTGTAGTAGTAACTTTTGGCTCGAAAGATTTGTTATCGGGTGGTGGATTTTGGCGAGCAGAATTTATGGTTATTAAACCAACCCGAAGGCCCGGGACGGCTTCGGCGTTGACCATCATCACAGGGTTTGCGGTTTTTCGGGCACCGAGGGCACACTGGCTGGTTATTAAGTTGTTTATGAAATCCACCCCGGAAGTAGGCAACACCGGCCAAACGGTGCAGTGACGCAGTGAGCCTACAAAGGCCTGGCTACCGACCCGCTATCCCGCACCACCGGTCGAGCGCGCCGTAAATTTTGTCTGGATGACGTTTTAATTACTAGTAGCCTAACCTAATCATTCGGTTCCTTTGTTCTGCATGAGGGAATGATGAATTTTACCGACAGAAAAACGGCTTTTTACACGCCGGCGATCCGGTCCCTCGGTATGGCCTTTTAGCGTGATGATGGATGCGCCAGCACCAGGACCTGCTCGGGTAAAAGGGACTCACACAGCAACTTCACCGAGTAATGACCAGGACTGGCATACACACAAAAGACAGTTAATGCGTAGCGGCGACGACGAATCTTCGCTCGGTTTATCTTCCCTTCCCTCAAAAGCCCTGGGAGCTTCGAACACGAGCACTACGGCACTGTGCCATGCGTAATTTTATTAAATTTAAGACCAACATTGACCGTAAACATGCCCCCCTCCCTCCCGTCACGGTGGTTGTCATGGTTGATGTAGGGCGATATCTGGCATGTCTTCGTCCACAACACTTCACTTTGCGGGACGTCTGGCGACTGGGAAGTCTGGCAGGATTACTGTGTTCATGGCGAATGTAAGCCACCAATATTCATCCCAACCCCGGGTATGGTTTACCCCCACGTCTTCCTGTACACTTAATTCTCTGTCTAGAGTATCTTCCGCACCGAGGAAGGTAAAGTTTTCTAAGTTGTTTATTTTGCTACGCTCACTTAACTTCAATCTTCCGGTGGCGCCCAGTTGTGTTGTCCTTTCGTTGAAACACGAGGCGCACAATGCTGAAATACCCACCGGCAAAAGATGACTGCTCATAGTGGATACATCTTGTCATTGGAGAGAAGTGTGTGTGTCTTTCTCTGCCCACATGTGCCCAGAGTGTTTCCTAATCGAACCTTTGTGAATGTAAATTAACAATAACCTGTACCGTAGCCGTTGTGGACCATGTTACACACTGGCCGGTCGCTCGTAACCGACATCCCATCTACTGGAAGGATTAGGGTTGGGTGTAGAATGCTGATGGTTTGGATTAATCTATTTAATCATGATTCAAAACTGCTATCTACATTATCCGTTAACAAGTTGTGCTGAACGATTGATTCTGGGAAGGATTGTTGGAGTTCGATGAATTTGGGCTTTGGCATGCTCTGTAAGGAAGACAATTTGAGTGCTGGAATTCAATAATCGATTTACTACAATCACTAGAATACACAAATACTTTTCACATTTTTCTTTTAACATTTAAAACCTCAGAATACATTGGCGAGGAAAATCTGCTTATCCACATGAGGGAAATACCATCGGAATAGAAAATAACCTACCCCGTTGTTCTATACTCGCAGCACCGGCGAAACCATCTGTTCTGCGCTATCCTTTCCTAAATCGATATCAATAACCGCTGGCAAAGGGATTTGGCGTGCCGGCGTGCAAGGGCAGAATAAAACTTTTCGGTAAACAATGATTTATGCGAACCCTCCAACAACGCACGGAGGATCTTCGTCCGAATTCAAAACATCAATTAATCTAATCTTTTCCTTCGCTTTCCTTTGGCCGGGGGAAAGCTGATTCGTCATGATAAACAGATTCCTACTGGTGTGCCACCCGGCCCGACATGAATAATTCGTCCTTAATTATCGTGTATCCGGGACTCCGGCATTGATTGGGTTTGACGTATCAATCCGAACCAAACATTAGGGCCGGCGAAAAGTTGCCGTTTTATTCATTTCGGGTAAAATTATGAACGCTTGGGTAATTGTTTCGTTAAAATTTAGAATGAAAATCTAAATTGATTTCAATATGCATCGCTTAAGCCTAATTTGTGTCCCGTTTTATTGGAAAATCATACCACCTTGCACAGTTTATCACACTCATAATCCCAACCGTGACATTTCCTCCCGAAAACGGATTGCTTCTGCAGCCATTTCTGCGATGGGTCGTCGTGGCCGTTCTGGTTCCTTATCGTGTCGGTTCAACTCACCATAGATTTGATCATTCTCGGGAAAGTCCCCGACATGGCGCGGCATCACATGACAGTGCACGTGGAAAACGGTCTGTCCCGCGTCCGGGCCGTCCTGTACCGTCACGGTGGACGAAGTGGCATCGTACAGCCGCTCTGCCACCTTTTCCACCTTGCATACGGTCTGGAAGAAATCGTTTATTTCCGCCGGGCTGAGATCCGGCAGCCGAGCGGCGACACGTTTCGTTGAAACTAGAACATCTGGAAGATAGGAGAAGAGTATGTTAATATGCTGAAATAATTGTAATGAAATCAATCAAAAACTTACGTCCGGGCACAACACAGCGAATGTTGGTGAAAGCGAAACAGTGTTCCGATACGTAGAAGATCGTTTCAGGAGGAATTTCTATACCTCCGAACGAGAACTTTTCTTTGGCTGTGGCACCACTGGCGTACGGAAGTCCTGCTCGCGTCGAAAGGTTGTAAACATCGTCCCTCCGGTGCTCGAAACATGGCATATTGGCGCGCACACTTTGCAGCTTGCCAAAGTCCAACTCCGCAACGACGACATCCAGATCCTGATCCGGATTGGCTTCTCCTAGGATGGTTCCCCATGGATTAACTACCATTGCGTGGCCATAACTCTCTCGCTTCTTGTTGTGAAATCCAATTTGAGCGGCGGCAATTACGAAGCATTGATTTTCGATCGCCCTTGCCCGCAGCAGTACTTCCCAGTGAGCTCGTCCGGTCGACACAGCGAAGGCTGAAGGATAGGTGAGGATTTCGGCACCTTGTTTCCGCAAAAGCGTGCTCGCTTCAGCAAAACGCATATCATAGCACTGGAAAAATGGTAACAGTTTACATGTGAGACGAATGAATCAATTGAAATGTGAGTACTTCACACTTACAATCTGCAAACCTATCCGTCCGATGGGTGTGTCAACTGGCGGGATCAATGCCGGGCCCGATCGGACTGTTTCCGATTCACGGAATTTAAATTCCGGTGTAATCACGTTGAACATGTGCAGCTTGCGATAGCTTGCCACCAGCTCGCCGACATTGTTGATCAGTATGTGAGTGTTGTAGATATTCTTCACCTCCTGCCCCGATTCCGTTTCCTCGATGATGCTTTCGTGCACTCCACCGAACGAAAGCCATACGTTTTGTTCCCGTGCCAGCGCTCGGTACTGTTGCACCGTCGGGCCCGTAAGTGGTTCCGACAGTTTCAGCGTTTCGTCCCGATGGGTTCCTACGTAATCGCAGCACTCTGGAAAGAAGATAAACTAAATGCTACTCGTCATAATCATTGGAGGACGGGGGACGGGCGGATTCCTATACTGACCTGCACATCGTTGGCCTTTGCCCGTTCGGTGATGGTTTGGATCTGAGCAAAGTTGTGTTGCTTATCGTTGGTGGAGCGCATTTGCGCAACGGCAATACGTGCCGGGGTTTGCGTAGCCATCGTTCGGATGTTGGTGGGTGACGATTGCCACAATACTTGCGCGACTCGTTTTCTCAGCAAAGAATACATGAAATATGTATCGTGTGCAGGCGAGGAAGAAAAGTGGATTTTATTCTTTCTAATTCGCTGCTTATCAGATGTTGCTTGATTGTGTTGTTATTGTTGCTGAGGGGTGAATGTTTGTGTTGTTGTACGACTGTTATACAACGTTTGACGTTCGTTCTGTTATACGGTACGTGTGTCTGTTCCGGCACAGCAGAATGTTGAAAATGGTCGCCAAAATGTTTGTAGAATTTTACCGCGTTCGAAGAGAGCAATTGTTTGCTTTTCTTTTATCGTGCTTCCAGCCCTCTTTTTTTGCACCGAAATCCACCAATTAGTAAGAATGTTTTCATTTGAAAGGAGCTTACCTTTATCTTCTCATACTATTACATTTCGCCAAAGATCCACAAAGAAAACGAAGGGCTTGGGTTTCATTGAGTTCGATTGTATTCACTTCACTTTAATGCAAATTACATTTCTAGAAAGTTTTCTAATGAAGTATGTGGTTATCCTACACGCTCGCCGCATGTTACATTTCGTGTATTTTCACTCTACCGGAAAGCTACCCGTCCGGACGTCTTGCCTCCTTATCGGCATCATTTTCTTACGCTGTATGGATGCAAATGTTGTGACGAGCTCCTGCCTGCCGCCTGCCGAGTTCCTAAAATGCTTGCTTACAAACTAAAGGATAGAAGTAGTGTAGACGAAATGTTTCTACAACCCTCCGCGTCCACGGCCGGAAGATTGCTGTCCTTGCCCTTGCCATCCTCCTTTGTTACCGCCTCGACCACCTCCTCCGCCGCCTCCCGCTCCACGACCTCTGCCTCGGGCCGCCTGTGCTCGCAGTATAGCCGACTTGCCTCGTCCGGCAGTGCCCGTCTTGGCGCCCTGCTTCTTAAACATGGGCGCGTTCTTCAGCATGTCCGGCAGTATGAGGAAGCGGATTTTCGAGCCCCGGATGTACACGTTCTCCAGATTTCCGACGCGTCCGTCCCGGTAAGTCACGGTGATCTGCGTCATTTGGCAGTTCATGTTGTCCTCGGCTTCGATCAGCTTTCCACGGTACACCTCGCCGGTGATGGTCTCGCAGGTCACCACATGGCCTTCGGCCTCGTGCAGCACTTTGATTGGTACGCCAATAGACATGGTTTTAAGTGAAAATTACAGTTTCCACGCGAAAATTGCGACTCTGTGCGGGGACTGTTGTTGTTGGTAGCGGCAAAATTTGACAACTGCTCATGCTGCCCGTGTTTATATGGTGGTGCTGGTCACTTGGAAATACGCTGTGTTTATAGCCCATGGTTGTAATCGAGGATTTTGCGCACAGATGGTGTTCCTCATGAAATGTAGGCCATTTTGCGGAATTTTATAAATTTTAAGAATTTTATAATTTTATTAAATTAAGGAGGTGAAAAGGTAATGTTAGGGCAGACTATATTCTCTAAAAGGTCAGTCAACAGTGAAATCGTCATGTTTTTGTGAAATGATTCAGTAAAATAAAAAATATGTGTGTAAGGTGGTGAGAAAGATCTGGTTGCCGCAGTGAGAAGAATTAGTGCTCGAATGAGCGGCAACGATGAGGATAACTGCTCGATTTCAGCGGAATGTGTCATTGTTGTCAAAACGATCGCAGGCAGCTGCTACAAACAAACAATTTTTATTGTGCTAACAATTTCTTTGTTGAAAAATAGTGACCAAAGACCTGTAAACAGTCGGCAGCGCAAAGGGAAATATGTGGTGAGCCTGCCGCCGTGCATTGACCACCGCCACTATGCAGGGTTATCTGCGACGCGATTAGATAACGGCGCAAAGTGTCCGATTTAATGTTATCAATAGGAGAGCCTTCTTCAGTTTTATGTAATTTTGGGACCTGCCAGGGTATTGCGCTGGCTTATGCTTTCGTGTGAGAAGTGGTAACGCGGTGCGTCGACCGGACCGGAATACAAACTATTTGCCCGAACGCATTTCAACTGGAACGTGGCATAGGGTAAGTGGCGAAGCATCGACCTGAAGACTATGCGGGGAGAGTTATGATCGATGCACTTCACGAACAAAGTGAAGAATATTTTAGTTTAATAAACAAGTTCCTTAAAATGAAACCGTTCTTGTAAAGGCAAAATCAGGCACGTTTGGTATAATATTCTCGAGTGATATTAATACCCCCCGTTACAACTCTCAGCTGATAGGAGCTGCAACTATTTATAGTTGATATCTATTTGTAGTTTGAACCGTGCACTGCCCAACGTTCCGTTAGACAAAGAGCGTTGAGTTCGTTTTCTGTGCGCATACATGTGAAACAGGCCAGACGCGTGGTGCGGTTCAGACGGTACACGTAGCATTGGATTCAATTCCGTTCGCTTCACAACAATTCGATAGCAATAGTTTGCGAAGATCGACGAAGATCGGAGTAAATAGTCCGTACGAAGGGGCTAACATATGCTTTGTCATCGTCAGTTTGTGTTCAGCGAACGGGCAATTATCAGCAATGGAGAGATTAAAGAACTGTTTACTCAAAAAACCATCCAAAAACGATCTGGACGATGGACTGGAAACGGCCGCTGAGTACACGGAACGCTGGACGTCGGTGCGAATCATCTACTACACCATGTTTCTCATGTCGCTCGGATTCAGCATCATCCTCACGGGCGTGTGGCCATACCTCGACAAGGTATGTTAAAGAGAAACTGTGCCCAAAAACGACTTTACTGACAACATTTCCACAACTAGCTAGATCCTCACGCCGGCAAAGAGTTCCTGGGATGGATAGTGGGTGCCAATCCGGTCGGACAAATGATCTTCAGCCCGCTGGTCGGATGGTGGGGCAATCGGCTTGGTTCGATCCGGCTGCCCCTACTCTGCTCGCTGGCGCTATTTTCCATCGCTAGCGGCATCTACGCCTGCCTCGAGCTGTTCCCAACTGATCAAAAGTATTGGATGCTGTACTCGCGCTTCCTCATCGGCGTCAGCTCGTCCAGTGTGGCCGTGTGCCGGTCGTACCTGTCGGCGGCCACCAAGGTCAAGGAACGGACCGGTGCCGTATCGATGGTATCGCTCGCGCAAACGCTAGGATTTATCGTGGGCCCCGTGCTGCAGGGCGCCGTAACGATGTTCGGAGAAGATGGACTGCCGCTGGTGAAAAACAAATTGCACCTCAACATGTACACGGCCACTGGGTGGATAAACGTTTTGATGGGAATTTTGAACTTTTGTCTGTTCCTGCCGTTCGTGTTCAAAGAGAAACGAATCGCGGCCCTCGAAGCCATGAAACAGCAGGGCATGCAGTCGGAGAAGGAAACGTGGAAATCGATGAAACCGGATTATTTATCCGCCTGGACGCTGATATCTGCCTTTTTCATTCTGGTGTTCAATTTCGTGTTTCTCGAAACGTAAGTGTACGGAATTATGTGTCCTGTGAAGATGGTCAGCGCTTTCCGCTAACGATTTTGTGTATCCTTTCCCCCTCAGACTGGCCACTCCGTTGACGATGGATATGTTCGCGTGGACGAAAGCCGAAGCCTTATATTACATGGCATGGATTATGGCGGTCGGAGCCATACTGGCCAGTGCCATGTTCCTGATGATTGATCCATTATGCAAGCGATTCCCGGAGCAGCAAGTTCTCATCTGGGGCGGCTTTTTCCTCATGGTGTTGGGACGCGCGGTTTACATACCGATGAGTGACACGCCGCCAAAGTTGGCACTTCCAGAAAATGCAACACTCGCGTCGCTGCGCATGGAGGACGATGTGACGCCGTACGTGTACGGGTCGAATTTTACAAACGTTTGGTCCAATCTGACCAGGGTGGACTTTGACTACAGTGGACCTATTCCCACGGCGGGCACAGAAACGTTGGACGGTGGTATCGACGCGCTAGGCTGTCCACCATCGCAGGAATGGTGTAAAACTACGCGCGGTATGACCATTAGCCAATTTCTGGTTGGCTATGCGTTCACGGCCATCGGGTATCCGATCGGCGTGACGCTTATTACAACCATCTTTTCGAAAGTGCTAGGACCGCGTCCTCAGGGCACATGGATGGGCATCATGACGGGCTCGGGGTGTCTATCGCGAGCACTGGGGCCGGTATTTTTATCTACAATCTACACCAAGTACGGACTATACTGGACCTTTGGCAGCACGGCGGTAATGATGGCGGCCACCATGATGTGGCTATGGCAAATGAGGTATTTATTTGAAATTGATGTAAATCCTTCTAGGGCGTTGTATTAACGTTGCTCATTTCCCTCGCCAGAGAAAGACTAGTGCCGATCCCTTACGACGCAAGCTGTAGAGGAGAGGAGCTCGTGTCGGTGATCACGAAAGGAGATCAAGCGTCGGAAGAAAAAAAGACAACCGAAGATGGTGGCGATCAGCTTAACGGAAATTCAAAAGACAGCAGCACTCCCGGCGATAGCTGATCCCTTCGCGGAACGGCTGATCATGTAGCTGCAGGGAAACGAATTGCTCAGTTTATACACATATATATTCTATTCAGCGTTAA